>NC_088712.1:54822713-55528613 GCF_963576615.1 Watersipora subatra | reverse complement strand
CTTAATGATAACCCAGAAGTTGTTAAGATGTCACCTATGAAAATGTACATTGTGACAGCACGAAGCGCTGCCACCTATGGTGAAAAAGCTATCAAGGTCAGTCCCTCATCTAATCAGGTGTTTTATTGTTATTGAGCTTAGTGTTTCATCCGATCAATTGTTTAACAGTTATTGATATTAGTCTTACACCCAATAATGTGTTCACATGTTTTTGACGTCAATCTCTCATTCAATCAATTGTTCAACTAGTATTGATGCTATTCCCCCATCTAATCAAATGCTCAATTGTTATTGATGTCAGTCTCTGATTCAATCAGAGGTTTAACAATGGTTGATGTCCTTTTCGTAACCAGTGAAATAGTATTTAATACATATAATATGAAGAGATTTGGGTACATACATGCCTATCAGTGTATGCGGGTCTGCATTGTTTAACATTATTTTGTCCTTTTCACTTTTTGTGTTGTTTTTTGACTTTCTAAATCTGTTGAACAGATAATTTACATGCCACCACACACTTTCTAAATAAGGCCTTTTACACACAACATAACTTAAAATTTCTTTAAAACACATAATATTCTATTAGTAGCAATATAACATATTTATCTTAAGCTGTCATATTTGATATAAGGCCATATGTGGCTTGCTCATGTTATCTAAAAGCTAGTGATGTGACACTACACATCTATGCATTACAACACATGCACATATCTATTAACACATGGTTGCTTTTAAACATTGTGAATTGTTATTTTATCATAAGGGCTCTTTTGGTGGCTTTAATTGTGAAAAAGACAACAAAACATATAATTAAATCCCAAGCTATTGTACCTGAGTTGGTCTATTAGTAAAGATAGATAGTATGTGTGGAAGCTCTACAAATATAAACCTAGTTTCATGCTTAATTCAATTATACTTTGGGTGAATAACCTTTGCTGTCAATCGAGTAGAAAATATTTTCATATATAATTGAATATGTAGGGTTTGGTGTTTTCTGACTTGTCATAGACAAGCACCTGTTTCAACTATCAGGCTGCAACAGCTAGAAACTTACATATCTTCCTAGCGAGTAAGTATTCTATCGTTTCTTGTATTACATGTATAGGTTAAGGTAGGCTATTTGTTGAGACTACCATAGATATCGCAATGCCCATAGAAAACTTAGGTGTTTTTAAGGTTAACTGACATTATTATCAGTTACATTTATTTATGGCAATATAATCATCCTATTTGATGTTTTAGATATTATTTCTATGGTAGCAGAGCAAAATCCTGTTGCGGGTTTAACGCTAAAAAATAAAAGCCTTGAATTGTGATAATGAAGTTTTTTTGCAAGACAAACCTATGGATTCCTATGTCACTCCCAACCATCAGCCAATGTAAGAAAAAAAACACATTTTTAACAATTGTAATGTTAACCCATCCGTCTAGTCACCATGTTATAGTTATCCAGCATAGCATCCAGTCATTTTGTAAAAAGACCAAGCCATAGCCATTAAATGAAGATGAAATGATTCGTCTTCAAAAAAATGTTTCGGAATACAAGCTTTTATTTATATTTCAGTATGAAGCCATTTTATTTTTCAAATTAGTTAAACCTTAATTAATACTTAATTAAACCTAATCTGTTCTTGCCTGCCTATGAGATGAATTACTGGCTAAATTAATGATATTTGTCAGTTGCCTAGTACATTTTAAAGTTACTATTGACTGAATCGATGAGTCAGATGAAATGACCAGACAATTTTTGGTGCTGTTTTCTTCAAAGAATATAGATTTTTTTGGTCCCAGGCTTCAAATGTGACTCTTTTCCATGTATGCTAGACATCAACCATAGATTGGGTAAATAATATAACTATCAAACAAATTCAAAGCAAAACTTGAGAAACTTCGTCAAAGATTTGATTTTGCAATGAGTCATCAAACTGTACACAAATTTATATTCTTAATTTACCTTATCAAAAGACCAAATGTTAGCCAATGAGTAAAGGTGAAAGGATTTGTTTTTACAAAAATGTTTCGAAGCTCAGCTGTTATTTCACATTTCGATGGAAAGCAATTTTATTTCTCTAATCCCACTTTTTTATATACTGAGCGTCACAATTACTTATTGATTTGATGCAAAGCTTTTTCTAAACACCAGCAACCTTATTCTATGGTGGATCATAATCTTTTGGAAACTTAGTAAAACTACTCAATCTTGGTGCATAGATCATACAGATATAGTGGATATCTCTTTGTACTTGACTGACAGAATACAAAGTAAGACTACTTGAACCTTAACATTCAAATACTGCTGATTGTACCTCATTAATGCAGCACATTTAAAAAACACTCTAAATATATACATTTCATACCCGCTGTTATGATAAGTTTTCAGCCACCTCTATTTTAATTTTTTTGTTTTGAGTAATTCCCTGCATTTTGTATACTGCAAGATCTACGTGCTCAAGATAGGGACAATAGGAGCTGTCGTATTTTATCAAATAAACTTGCATAAACTGTAACACCTGTTGACTTACTTTTCATGCAATATCCATTTACTTTTACTTTCGTACGCTTTGAATTTTGTCTCCAGAGTTACTTTCTTTTGTGCGGTTTATCCAGAGAAATGAGCTTTGAGATAGGGTTGATTTATTGGCGAAATCTCTAATTGTCTCTTCAAATAACAAACACAAACAATGAGTCAATTCAAGGTATCAGATATTTAGCTGAAATTTCCCATGTATATTCTGTGTGGAATAGTCTGGCTACTCACTTACAACTGTTGTAAGCGGAATGAGTTATGCTTTGTTTACAGCAGTTTTATGTTAACTCCGTCTTTGTTTGAGAAATGCTAATAATTTTTTTAAATATTTGGATTGACTGTGATGCTTGTGCTAAAATACTATTATTTCTAGTTTTTTTGTCAACAATTTTAGAAGCTATTGTATTTAGGTGTAGGACAGCTCAATTTTACACAACTCCCATTATTTGTTTTACAGGTAGCCATCAAAATTTTTATTTAATCAAACATTAGTTTGGAACAATAATCCTGACTTCTTGTACAGGTTGATTGGCTAATAGTTGGTTTACAAAAAAGCTACCAACAAAGCTTTCTACTAATAAGAGATAAACTCTACTACATGACATCAAGTTCGAATATAAAAGTAGATATTGATAGTAGGTGCTGTTACATTTTGCCCAAGTAACATATATAGATTGTTCATTAAATATTTTCTTGGACCATGTAAATTTATGCTTAGTTAAAATATTTACATCTCTAGATTGTGATAATTCCATGTAGACCAACTATAGCATTACACTAATCATTATACTATCACTACATTCATTACAGTGATAATGCCTGGTAGACCTTACATTTCAGTGTGAACAACCACAGGCTAGCAAAACACCAAAAAAATCTATTGAAAACACCTTAGAAAAAGTACCGCTCCTGTGATATTTGAAGGAAGTTTAAACAATATTAAGCTCATTAAGAAGAAATTATGAGACATTTCAATGCGAGTTGGACTCATGAGAAATCCTTTATAGCAATAGTGTATCTATATAAATAAATCTTAGTGTTTGTTTGTTTGGTGTTCCATCTTTCTGATGTTTTATTATAGCCATGATATCAAAGGAGTGAAAAAAGAAAACATTTTGCACTGGAATTAATTTCACACATTGCTTTTTAAAGGCACTCACCAATACACTATGCAACAACCTCACCACGAACATGAAAGAACATGTACATGTACATTGCGCTAATTATGTAGCAGATATACAAAAAGAGGCAACAACGCAACTTGCGAAGGTACGAATTCCTTTTTTACTTGGGCGAGTACTAGATAAGAAAGTGTCATATTAGCATTTTTTCCTAGCACTGATATCCTGCAAGTAGTTTTATGTGGGTGTCAAAAATTCAGCTGCCGAGGGAACCAATGTGACTATATCTAGGCAAAGCCACCTTATTCACCTTTGTGCAGCTTTGCAGCATAAAAATCTGAAACAGGAGTACAAGAGAATATCAATGGTGAAGATGATGACTAAGAACTCAACATTTCGATCAAATAGTTAGCACGCACGAAATTTTGAAGTAGTTTTCGAAGACTTTATAATAACATTATTTTTACAGCGCTTGCAGCTTTTTTACGCTTTTGGTAATTTGATTAGTTATATTAATAGCTTGATTAGCTATTAATATAGCTAATTACCAAATTTTATAAAAGATAAGTAGAATTACATGCTAGAGTTATATAACTTATAAAGTATATATTAATCTACATACAAACAAGCCAATGTTGTTACCCTATGATATAAGTATGTACTGGATCAGCATCTCTGTGAGTAGTGGCTATACCACTGTTGCAGGGGTAAACAACCCCCACTTTCTAGAAGACTCGTGGTTTTCTGCTATCAAAATATGTTCAATTCAGTTGTAATTTTTGGTAGAGGAAATGGTAAGTTTTATGACAGTGAATGAACTAGCAAACTTACAAACAAGGTTAGACAACTATACTTGAGTTCTTATCTTCACGATCAATCTAATGTTGCCTTCAGTACAAATTAGGGGTCTCAATCGAATAATCTATGTTTTACTACATTTGTTGTAGAAGCCGAAATGTGCAAAGACAAATCGAAAAAGTATTTACTCATAACATACTCATAATCTACTCATAATTTACTATAATGTAAACCCAAAGATTAATTAAGCCTTCAGGTTTTTTACGAGTTGTCAGCCGTCTAAAAATAAAAAGTTTATTGTTCAGATTAGACAATTTACTACAACTGATAATTTTATGCATTTCATACAAATTGTTCTTTTCAAAATCTGTCAAAGTATATTTCATCTTCTGTCTTCCTTTTCTCCTGTTTCAGCCGAGCTTTTAAATGCTGCAACTGTTCAGACCGTAGTTTAGTTCACTCTTCACTCTTTAGTTCACGTTTACAATTTTACATTTTATTACACAGATTTTAACTACTAACAACTTCTTTTACAAAACCTTGTATAACCAACATGAATAGTAAAATTGTTTAAAGCGTACACTGCTTCTGTTTTAGCAAAATAGTGTATTCACCATTAAGCTATAAGCTTTAATAGAAAGCTATGTCTAACTTTGTTATATTTTTTCATTGATAAGATAAAGCAGTTCCGCATATGTATATAACATAAAGAGATATGTGTACATGCATGCCTATCGGTGAACGTGTGTTTGTATGTTTCAACAGTATTTTGGCCTTTTTGCCTTTTGTGTTGTGTTTTGACTTTCCAAATATGTTGAAAAGATAATTTACATGCTGCCACACACTTTCTAGGTAAGGCGTTATTCGCTAATCATGGCTTAATAACTTCTATAAAACAGAGAGTATTTTGTTATAGCAATATAACACGTTCATGTTTAGCCGCCATATTTGCTACAAGGCCATATCTGACTTTTTAAAGTTAGCTAAAAGTTAGTGATGTAACACTACACATTTATGCATTACAACGCGTGAACATATCTAATATCACATGGCTGCTTTTGAACATTTGGAAATGTTATTTTATCGCAAGCGCTCGCTCAGTGGCTTTAATGGTACTAAAAGACAGCAAAACATAATATACTTAAATCACAAACTATTTTACCTTTGTTGGTCTATTAGTAAGTATAGATAGTGTGTGTTGAAGGTCTATAGATATAAACCTCATTTCATGCTCAATTCCAGGATACTTCGGGTCACTAATATTTGTTGTCAATCAAAGAGCAAACACAATAAAGTGTGGTTGAACATGTTTGTTTCAATGTTTTCTGACATGTCACAAATAAGCACCTGTTCCAGCTCTCAGACTGCAACAGATACAAATATACATACCTTCCTAGTCGAGTGACTATTCTATAGTTTTCTGTATTACATAATTATAGTTAAAGGTGCGTCATCAGTTGACATTACCATAGACATAGCAATGTCTTTAGTCTACATATCTAAGCATCATGTATTTTTAAAGTTAACCAACATTGTTACGAATTGCACTTATTTATGGCAATATGATAATCCTATTTCATGTTTTTGCGATATTCTTTCACGATAGCAAAAGCAAACCTGTCAGAGGTTTGGTGCTCAACAATGCAAGCCTCAAATTGTGATAATTAAGTCTTATTTTGCACAACAGACCAATTGATTCTATGTCACTCTCGACAATCAGCCAATGTGAGAAACAAACACATTTTTCAGCAACCACGATGCTATTCCACCCGTGTAGTCGCCACATTATGGTTATCGAACATAGCAAAGAATGATAGCATGAATCTGAAGCAAATTCAAAAAATACTGACCATTTGCAATATATTATTACAGGGACTGTATAGGTAAACCAATGGGTTGAGCATACGCATTAGAAAATTTTTTCTTTTTGCACAAAAATTGGAAAATAATGTTTCTCTGCCAAAATTGGCTATTCTCACAAGTAATCTGTTAAAAACCTATTAATTCATGATCAGCTTTGCTAAATAAGACATTTGTCTTGACAATTGTTTTGTTGCATAGTTAAAAAATAGAAGACACTATAACCTTTTCCGAGCGTCAGAGATGTTTCAGGTTAATATTTTGCTGACTGCATTATTTCTGACCATTTTTGCGGTGTGAAAAGGTTGATAAAGCTTTGCATTTGGTCGAGTTACGCTAACACTTTTCAAACCTCAATCTGTAATGTTATCTGTTTATTTTAATACGGTTATGTTGTACTCTGTCAGTTAACCTTCAATAACATATTTGGACATTATTAGCAATAGAATTATATAGACTGAGGGTTGAGTGCGATGAGCAATTTGAACAGTTAACTTTTTATGTTAATAATTTCAGTTGTTATGAGTCTTATGTATTTTGCCACAATATATTTGTGTAGCCCTAGGTCTGTTAATTGCAAAATCCAGCATACTAGGTAACAGCAATAGTAGTTGATGACCAAATCTTTTGTTTATAAGTAGTCCCGTCTACAAGTGCTGTGCTTTTATCAATTGGGATGAGAAATAGTAGACAAATCATTGTTATTTACATGTAGATGAACTTTCACACAATTTTAGTAGATTTTATCAAAAACTATCAGTATTTTTCTATCAATCGTGATTGTCTTTGATGTTTAAAGTAATATGTTTTTCAGAGTGTGTCAAAAAAGTTGACAAAATATGACAGTGTCTGAAACCAGCAGATTGAACAAAGTCGTGATATGGCGTCCGTAAATATAAAAATCTGACTTACTAGAAATGAGTAGTGCTGTAATTTGAACACAATATCCAATACCACCTATAGCAATGATAGCAGTTAATGATGAGCTTTCACATGGTTTTTATCTGAGCATTTTTAATGTAAAAAGAATAACAGAATGTTAAAACATCCTAGCAGTAATAAAAAATACCAACCCTTTCTCATAGTCTACTAAAATTATCTGTATGTTCATATTTAAATACATAAATCTTTTTTATACATTCGGGGAATGCCATTGCAAAAGCCTGGACAAAGGCATCATAGTAAACAAGAGTTGCCCCTAATATTGTCTTAAGCGAATTCAGTTTAGTGTTAACTTGGCCTCCCAGAGTTGTAAAACTGTGATTGAGATTGAAGTCTTCCGACTCCTTTCTCACTTTCTTTACAACAGCTATCATTGTTAAAATAAAGAGTGAATGGTGACTGCAGCGACTGTTATTGGGGTCGGTTAACTTTTATATATGGGTTTTTCCACAGAACTCGCCTACAAAGTGTGATATAAAAGTCAAATTCTCAAATCACCCCTACACTAGAATTTGCATTCTTTTTAGGAAGCCCAACTCTTCAAATTTTGTAAACAAAACAGTTTTTGCGGTGTCGTTGGGAAATTTTGCAGTATGTCGGTGTTCCTACAACAGGTCAGGGAAAGGTTGCCGAGGTAACAGGGACACTATATCCCACCTTCTTATCAAACAAAAAGACACAAGCTTAATCATCTTTCACTTGCTTTAATACTTGGCTAATAAGGTTACCATGCCGTAAGAACAGTTAAATATAGAATGCAAACAATATACTTTACATAAAAAATTGCTGGTCTCACTATACATACAGGTTGCCAATGTAACAGAGACACAAAAAGACCAATTTTCTTGTTGCACTGGTAATATTGTCAAATGATAACACTATTTCACTAATTTGAAGTAATGTTACTTCCAACATACAATAACAGTGATCATACATATTTATATCTCTTGATTGCAGTGATTTAGGTTAGTTGTCCATAATACCAGCTGCTAATGTAACAAGGACACCAAGTGATGCAGTGTCATTGTTACTGTACAATGATACCTTTGGCACAGTGAAATCAACTTTGCAGATGACAAGGAAACGTATTTGCAAAAAAATAATGCTTTTTTTGAATATATGATCTTACATTTCAGATCCCAATGCTTTCATGTCACACTTTTTGCAAAAAAAACTGTCGTAGACGCCACATAATGTTGTTTTTTATATCAATAAGTGTTGGTCGCTAAAAGTCGTAGTTTGTGTCAATTGAGGTTTGGATTGCTGCTATCTGAGTAAACACTGATCTATTATGATACTGTTTTACTTGGTAATAAATTCAATGTGAAATATTTGGTTTGTTTAATCATACACCTGTGGGCTAGTCCTGTAGAAAGGTCCACATCTCACTGAATAAATCTATTTTGATGCTCGCACACAAACATGTAGGTATCTCTATAATGGCAGTCACCACTTTCATTTTCCATGTTTTCTTCTCGCCTTGCCATTTAAGTTTTTTATTGCCTTACTATCCATCTTCAAGATCAATCTTTCAATGACTATCTAGTGGGTTGCTTATCACATTGTCATACATAGCTTGTGATTAGAAGTTTTGCTGAGTTCAGCAATTTCAATTTAACCCTGTCTCTCAGTTAATCAGATTTTCTAGTAGATCAGCCACTCTCTCAATCTGAAGCTTGTATTACTAAAATCCTGTCCTTAATGGATTCAACCATCGCATTTGATAGAGCACTAAAACTTTGGCACCTCTACATCATTTATTGTGTTGGTTGAAATGGTATACGCCAACTATATTTGCATTAAAGCTAAGCAGGTGTTCACATTGCTAACCTCAACAGGTGCAACTTACCACAGTTTGTTAGGTCTTCAGAGTTGCTGGTGGAGTAGCTGCGCCCCTGATCTATATGTTCCACATGTATGATCTCTTCTATATTGTTTTAAATAGAGTAGATACTAAGCTTTGGTTACTTGGGAATGTTTTGCTACAATTGGTTGCCACTACCTTAATTAATCAGCTTTCCCTGAAAGCTAATCAAATGAGCTTTGCAAAAAAGTTTTCTACATAGTATATAAGGATGAGCATGACCGCTTAGTTGTATGTCTGATTAGTAACCCTACTGGTCAACATCCTTTGTCAGAGGTTTTGGCTCTATTATCAGCCTGGCTTCTTTCATCGTATTCTGCATTCTTTGCAAATATGGACTACAAGGAACCATTTAAATAGCATATGTAGATTTGGTGCTCCTATCTAGAAGACCACTAACCTTTTTTCACCGGCTAGACAGTGTGGGGGCCAAGCAACTGCGCCGTCATTCATAACTGAACGCTAGCGATGGTACCCGCACTAGACGGCCACCATCTAGCATTTACTTACTTGTTGTTTATGTTCTAGTTCATGTGTCAAACATTTTATTATTTGAAAATAGCTGACCAGTTACATTCATTGCTTTCACAAAGAGTGCTTGCAGCCTTGCCAACTTTGAAAGTTACTTGACTGGTGATCCTTATTATATGTAGCAAACAATAATTATATTTTAGATATAAAATATATTTTAGTTGGTCAAAGTTTAGTTTTTCATTGATATGATTTTAGTTATTTAACAGAGTATCTTGTAGCAACATGGTTATGCAAACTTGACAATTTTAAAACTGCGGATTACAAACCATGAGTCTCACTAGACAAGGTCATTAACAAAAGATAACGTGGGAGAAGATTCGAAATGGATACTTGCAAAAAGCTAAGCAACAGTGAGGAAACATTTGTGACTGAATATATAAAACAAACAATGCCTATTGAATTCATGGATATGAATACATGTCAGTAAACATTGAATGTTGCAGGTAAGTATGTATATATCATTCAATATTTATTTAGCTTAAACGATTTAACACAAAGATTTGGTATATTTTAGTTTTGTTGGAATGTTGATGACACGGATTTGAAGTAAAATTATTCGTTTTGGTTATTTATGCTTAACTAAAATATTTACATCTTTACATTGTGATAAAACAATATAGACTAATCATAGAATTCACTAATCATTATTATAGTACTATAATTATATTCACTACCGTAATAATGGCTGGTAAACCTCACACTATAGTGTGAAAGACCACAGGCTAGAGAAACACCAAAAAATCTATTGAGATCAGCTAGAAAAAGTGCTGCAGCAGTAATGTTTAGAAAAAGTTTGAGAAATCTCAAGCTCTTTGATAAGGAATTAACAGGCATCTTAATATGCACTGGACTCATGAGAAATCCTTAATATTAGTTGTTCATTTATACAAATAAATTGTTAGTTTGTTGTTCTGTCATTCCAATATCCTATTATAGCCATAATGTTGGAGAAATGAGAAAAAATTTGCACTGAAATTAAATTTATGCATTCCTTTTTGGAGGCAGGCACTCACCATTACACTAACCAACAACTTCACCATAAACGTATAATAACATGTGCATCGTGCCAGTTATGTAGCAGATATTCACAAAGAAGCAGCAAAACAACTTGCCAATGGACCTTTTCCTTTTTTACATGGGTGAATACTAGATTGGGAAGTGTCATATCAGTATTGGTGCGCAGCCTGATATTCTGCAAGTATAGCTTTATGCTGGTGTCAAAATCCAGCTGCCCAGGGAACCAATGTGTCTATACCCAGGCAAAGCTGTCTTTTGCACCTTTGTCTTTTGCACCTGTTGCTGAGGGAACCAATATTGGCAAAAATATTTTGCACACCTTTGCACATGTGTGCACTGCATAAAGTTGAAGCAGGAGTACGGGAGATTAGCAATGATGAAGATGATGATTAAAAATTTAACATTTTGAGCAAATATTTAAAACGCAGAATATTTTGAAGTAGCGTTTGTGAGACTGGATATTAGCCTTAATACTATAAGTCATGATGTTCACAGTGTTTACAACTTTTTTAACTGTTCTATGATTAATCAGTGTCAGGTTATAAGACAGAATTATAGAGCTAAATCTATTGTGAAATAAAATTAAAGCGATTTGATTATCAATATGCATATCTCAAAACATCTCAACAGTATATGTAGTTTACAAAGATTTTAATGTGGACCTAGAGATAAACTAAGAGTTCAGGTTTTTACGAGGTGTCAGCCCTCTAAAGATTAAACAGTTTAATGTTCAAATTAGACTATTTAATACCATAGCTTATAATTTTATGCAATTCATACAGTTGCTCTTTTCAGCATCTGTCAAAACTTATCTCAACTTTTGCCTTACTTTCTCCTTGTTCAGTTGAGCTTCCAAATGTAATATAGCAACTGTTCAGACTGTAGTTTAGTTTACTTTTTTCATAAATTTACCAGCTTGTGTGTGATTCACGTGATAAAATTGTTTTAAATCAAGTAGATATGCATCTATATGCATATCTTAACTAGCACAATCCAATTTGTATCATTATTCATATTGTGACTTCAACTTCACAATTTATTGTACAACATTTAACTACCATAAGTTTCCTCCATAAAACCTTATATACACAACATGAATAAAAAGATTGCTTAAAAACTAATATAGGTTTGTAATTAGCAAAATAGTGTATTTATTCTTAAGCTAATAACTTTAAAATAAATATATGCCTAACTTAATTATCTTTTTGGCTGACATGTAAATCAGTTCGAAGTTTTTTATGATAATACATATTAAATATACAATGTGAAGGGAAAATTGTACACACACGTGTGCCTGTATTTTTTAACAGTATCTGGTATTTTTCACCACGTGTGCTGTGTTTTGACTTTCTTAGTCTGGTGAACAGATAATGTACATACTGCTACACATTGATTAGCAAAGCCCTTTGATACACAACATAACTAGAAGATTTTTTTAAAAACATGGAAAATTTATGATTGCTAATATAACGCGCTCATCTGTTAGCTGTCATTTTTGCTAAAAAGCTATATCTGGCTTTCTCTTGTTAGCTAAAAAGCTAGTGATGTGACCTTGCACATCTATTAATTGCAACGCTTGCACATATCTACTATCCCTTGGCTGCCTTTAAGCGTTGCGAGTTGATATTTTATTATAAGAACTGATTCAGGGGCTTTAATTTTGGTAAAAGACATAAAAAGACGAAGAGTTTAATCACACTCAATTGTGCCTTTGTTGGTCTATTAGTAATTTATTTAGATAGTATGTGTTGAAAATCTACAAATACAAAATTAGTTTCATAATTCTTATCATACATGCGTACATGCATGCCTGCATGTACACATGTACGCATGCACGCATGCATGAATGTGGGAGTATGCGTGTTATTATCGCCTAACAGTATTTCGTCCTTTTGGCCATGTGTGTTGTATTTTGATTTTCTAAATCTGTTGAAAAAATATTGTGAATACTGCAACACATTTCAAGGATAAGGCCTTACATACACATGACTTAAAAACGTAAATTAAGGATAGAACATTTTGTATACAGAGTTTTTTATTAGTACCATTATAACTCATTCATCTTTAAACTTTGAATTTTGCTAAAAAGCTATATCTGGCTTTCTCATGTCAGCTACAAGCGAGGAATGCAACACTACACATCTATCATGCATTGCAGCACAGGTACTTAATATCAAATGGCTGCTTTTGGATGCTTTGAATTGTTATTTTGATTGTAAGAACTGGTTCTGTGGTTTTAATTCTACAAAAAAGACAAAAATACATATAACTAAATCACAAGCTATCATAATTAAGTTGGGATATTAGTATGTATAAAGAGTATGTGTTTAAACTCTAAAAATATAAACTTGGTTTTATGTTCAATTCCAGGATACTTCGGGTCACTAATCCTAGCGGTCAATCAAGTAACGAACACATTAAGTTATGATTGAACCAGTACAGTGTATGTTTTGGTGTTTTATAACAGGTCATTGACAATTACTTGCTCTAACAGTCGAGCTGCAACAGCTTGAAACTTACATACCTTCCTGGTTGAGTGACTATTGTTTAGCCTCTTATAATACATGTATTGTTAAAGGCGAGTAATCACTTGACATTGCTATAGACATGGCAATGCTCATAAAGAGTATAACAACACATTAAGTTTTTCTAAGGATAACTGACATTATTACAAATTACATTTATTTATCGCAATATAATCATTACATTTCATGTTTTAACCAAAAAATTTTCAAGACAGAAAAACCAAAACCTATCAGGAGTTTAACGCTAAAAGATGCAAGCTTCAAATTGTGATAAAGAAATCTTTTTTTTGCAAGAAAGATTTATGGATTGCTATGTCACTACTGACAATGAGTCAATATGAGACAAGAGCACATTTTTTAGGAACCGTTAGATATTTCCGCCCATCTAGTCACTGTGGTATGGTTATCCAGCATAGCAAAGAATGATAGCATGAGTTTGAAGCAGATTTTACAAATACTGTCAATTTGTAAAATATTATTACAGGGAGTATAAACAAGTGAACCAATGGTTTGTACGTACATATTGTGGAGCATGCTTACAAAGATTTATTCCTTTACCAAATCTAAGTTAAAGTGTTTTCTGTAAAAACTTGCTATTTTCAAAAGTAATCTGTTAAAAACCTATTATTTTATTACCTGCTTGCTGAATAATTATTATGTCTCAACGATTATTTTACTACTTAGTTCCAAAAATGAAAGACATTATAACAATTACAAAGCATCACATATGTTTCAAGTTGATATTTTGCGGACTACTATCTTTGTACCCAATTTACCATTAATCACCATAAATCAAAAATCACCATAGAAGTGTTGATTAAACTTTGTCTTTGGTCAAATTATGCTAATAATTTTCAAAACCTCAATCTTTAGTGTTATCTCCTGATTTTATTACGATTATATTGTGTGCTGTCAGTTAACAATCAAGAACATAATTGGACATTATTAGCATTAGAATTATATAGACTGAGGGTTGACTGCTATGAGCAAGTTGAACAGTTAACTTTTTATGGTAATAATTTCAGTTGTTATGAGACATGTATTTTGCCACAATATTTTTGTGTGGCCCTAGGTCTGTTAGTTGCAAAATTCAGCATACTAGGTAACAGCAATAGTAGTTGATGACCAAATCTTTTGTTTATAAATAGTCCAGTCTACAAGTACTGTGCTTTTTATCAAGTGGGATGGGAAATAGTAGACAAATCTTTGTTATTTACATGTAGATGAACTTTCACAAAATTTTTGTACATTTTATCAAAAAAGTTTCGGTATTTTTCTATCAAATGTGATTGTATTTTATGTTTGAAGTACTGTGTTTTTAAGAGTGTGTCAGAAAAATTCGACAAAATTTGACAGTGTCTGAAACCCGCATATTAAACAAAGTCGCGACATGGCGTCTGTAAATGTAAAAGACTGACATACAGTACTACAGATGAGTAGCGCTGCAACTTGAATACGACAGCCAATATCAACTATAGCGATGATAGCAGCTAATGATGACATTTCACATGGTTTGTATCAGAGATTTTTTATTAACAGATCCCAGTAAGAGTTGCTGCAGTCACCATTCACTCTTTATTTTAACAAAGATAGCTGTTGTAAAGGGACTGAGAAAGGAGTGTGAAGACTTCAATCTCAATCACAGTTTTACAACTCCGGGAGGCGAAGTTAACATTAAACTGAATTCGTTTAGGACAGTATCAGGGACAACTGTTGTTTACTATGATGCCCTTGCCCAAGCTTTTGCAATTGCATTCCTCGAATGTATAAAGAGTGTTCATGTATTTAAATATGAACTTACACATAATTTTAGTAGACTATGAGAAAGTGTTGGTATTTTTTATTAATGCCAGGATGTTTTACCGTTCTATCATTATTTTTACATTATTTATATATGGGTGTTTTCAGAAAACTCGCCTACAAACTGTGATATAAAGGTCAAAATCTCAAATCACCCCTACACTAGATTTTGCATTACTTTTAGGAAGCCCAACTATTCAAATTTCGTAAATAAATCAGTTTTTTGCTGTGTTGTTGGGAAACTTTGCAGTAAATCGGTGTTTCTACAACAGGTCAGGGAAAGATTGCCGATGTAACAGGGGACACTATATCACACCTTTTTATCAAACAAAAGGACATTAGCTTAATCTTCTTTCACCTACTTTAATACTCGGGTTATAAGGGTACAATGCCATAAGAACAGTTACCTATGGAGTGCAAACAATATACTTTACATAAAACAATTGCCTGACTTACTATACATACAGGTTGCCAATGTAACAGAGACACAAGGAGACACATTTTCTTGTTGCACTGGTAATGTTGCCAAATGATAACACTATGTCATTAATTTGAAGTAATGTTACTTGCAACATACAATAGCAGTGATCATACATGTTTATATCTTTTGATTTCAGTGAATTAGGTTAGTTGTCCATAATACCAGTTGCTGATGCAACATGGACATCAAGTGTTGCGGTGTCCTTGTTACTGCACAATGATACCATCGGCACAGTGAAATCAACTTTGCAGATGACAAGGAAACATATTTGCAAAATAATAATGTTTTCTTTGAATATATTATCTTACATTTCAGATCCAAGTGCTTTCATGTCACACTTTTTGCAACAAAAACTGTTGTAAACACTACATAGTAATACTTTTTATATCAATAAGTGTTGGTCGCTGGCAGTCTTAGTTTGTGTCAATTAGGGTTTGGATTGCTGCTATCTAAGTAATCACCGATCTATTATAATACTGCTTTACTTTGTAATAAATTAAATTGGAATTATTTGATTTGTTTAATCATACACCTGTGAGCTGGTCCTGTGGAAAGGTCCATATCTCTCTGAATAGATCTATTTCCATGCTCTCACAAATACATGTATGTACCTCTATAATAGCTGTCACAACTTTCACTTTCCATGTTTTCTTCTCGCCTTGCCATTTATGTTTTTTATTGCCTTACTATAAATTTTCAAGATTCATCTCTCAATGACTATCTAGTAGGTTGCTCATCACATAGTCATAGGTAGCTTGTGATTAGAAGTTCTGCAGAGTTCAGCATTTTCAATTTAACCCTGTCTCTCAGTCAACTAGATTTACAGGTGTATCAGTCACTCTCTCAATCTGAAACTTGTATTTCTAAAATCCAGTCCTTAATGGATTCAACCATAGCACTTGATAGAGCACTAAAGCTTTGGCACCTCCACATCATTTATTGTGTTGGTTGAAATTGTATACGTCAACTATATTTGCATTAAAGCTAAGCAGGTATTCGCATTGCTAATCTCAATAAATGCAAATTAACACAGTTTGTTAGGTTTTCGAAGTTGCAGGTGGAGTAGCCGCGCCCCTGATATATAGGTTGCAGCTGTATGATCTCCTTTATATGGTTTTAAATAGAGTCGATACTAAGCTTTGGTTCCTTCAGAAGGTTTTGCGATGATTGGTTGCCACTACCTTAATTAATCAGCTTACTCTGAAAGCTAGTCAAATGATCTCTGCAACAAAGCTATCTACATGGTATATAAGGATGAGCCTGACCACTTAGATTGTATGTTTGATTAGTAACCCTACTGATCAACACCCTCTGTCAGAGGCTTTGGCTCTATTATCAGCCTGGCTTCTCTCATCGTATTCTGCATTTTTCGCAAATATGTACTATATAGAACCATTTAAATAGCATATATGGATTTGGTGCTCCTATCTAGGAGACCACTAACCTTTCTTCACCAGCTAAACAGTGTTGGGGCCAAGCAACCGCGCCGTCATTCATAACTGAACGCAAGCGATGGTACCCACACTAGACGGCTACCATTGCTATAACACGGACTAGCCTTTGCATAACTATGTGGCTTTGTCTGAGTTATATCTGTGGTGATCTCTGTTTTCTTATCTCAGCACTAATTCTACCATCCTCGGCAATGTAGAAGTATTTTTATGTATATCTCAGTGGTAATGACAGAAGTTGGCTTTACTTACTTGTCTTTTATGTTCTAGCTCATGTGTCATAATTTCAGTGGTTTCACAAAAAGTGCTTGCAGCCTTGCCAACTTTAAAAGTTCATTGACTGGTGATACTTAATATACATGTATGTAGCAAACAATTAATGTATTTTAGATATAAAATATATTTTAGTTGGTCAATGTTTAGTTTTTCATTGTTATGATTTTAGTTGGTTAACAGAGTATCTTGTAGCAACATGGCTATGCAACACTTGACAATTGTATGGCTGCAGACTCACGAGTCTCACTAGACAAAGTCATTAAAAAAAGCTAACATGGCGCAAAGATTCGAAATGGATACTTGCAAAAAACTAATCAACAGTGAGGAAACAATTGTGACTAAATATATAAAACAAACCATGCATATTGAATTAATGGTTATGAATACATGTCAGTAAACATTGAATGTTGCAGGTCAATATGTATATATCGTTTGATATGTATTTGGCTTAAACGATTAAACCCAAACATTTGGTATATTTTAGTTTGTTGGAATTTTGACAACACGGCTTTGAAGTAAAATTATTCGTTTTGGTTATTTATGCTTAACTGAAATATTTACATCTTTACATTGTGATAAAACAATATAGACTAATCATAGAATTCGCTAATCATTATACTATTATTACATTCACTACAGTGATGATGGCTGGTAGACATTATACTATAGTGTAAATGACCACAGGCTAGATAAGCACTAAAAAAATCTATTGAAAATCAACAAGAAAAAGTTCTGCTACAGTGATCTTTACCAGGCATATCAATAAGAGCCGGACTCATGAGAAATCCTTAATAGTAATTGTTCATTTATACAAATAAATTATAATGTTGGTTAGTTTGTTGCTCTGTTGTTCAAATTTCCTCTTATAGCCATAATATTAGAGGATTGAGAAAAACACTTTACACTGAAATTAGATTTATACATTCATTTTTGGAGGCAGGCACTCACCATTGCACTAACCAACAACCTCACCATAAATGTAAAAGAATATGTGCATCGTGCCAATTATGTAGCCGATATTCACAAAAAAGCAGCAACACAACTTGCCAATGGACCTTTTCCTTTGCTGCTAATTTTTACCGCTTTTTAAAACTTTCTATGATTCATCAGTGTCAGGTTATAAGACATAATTATAGAGCTATATTTTTTGTGAAATAAAATTAAACCTATTTGATTATCAATATGCATATCTCACCACTTCTCAACTATATATGTAGTTTACAAAGATTTTAATGTGGACCTAGAGATTAAGTAAGAGTTCAGGTTCTTACGAGGTGTTAGCCCTTTGAAGATTAAACAGTTTAATGTTCAAATTAGACTATTTGATACCATAGCCTATAATTTTATGCAATTCATACAGCTGCTCTTTTTAAAATCTGTCTAAAATTTACTCAAATTTTGCCTTTCTTTCTCCTGTTTCAGTTGAGCTTCCAATTGTGACAACTTTTCAGACTTTGGTTTAGTTTACCCTTTTGTAAATTTACCAGTTTGTAAGTGATTCAGATAATAAATCGGTACTAACTCTTGCAGATTTGCATTTATATGCATATTTTAGCTAGCAAGATCCAATCTGTGTCATTATTCATATTGTATTTTCAACTTCACAATTTATTGCACAGAACTTAACCACCATACATTTCCTCCATAAAACTTTATATACACAACATGAATAAAAATATTGTTTAAAGAGTAATATTTGTTTGTAATTAGCAAAATAGTGTATTTATCCTTAAGCTATTAGCTTTAAAAGAATTCTATGTCTAACTTAATTATCCTTTTGGCTGACATGGTAAATCAGTTCGAGCTCTTTTAAAATAATACATATTATGTATAAAAAATGGAGGGATATGTGTACACACATGCCTATGAGTGTATGTGTGCCTATACTTTTTAACAGTATCTGGTACTTTTCACCATGCATGTTGTGTTTTGACTTTCCTAAACTGGTGAACAGACAATGTTCATACTGCCACAAATTGCTTAGAAAAGCCCTTTGATACACAAGATGACTACCAGATATTTTTGTAAAACAGAGAAAATTTTATTATGACTAATATACCCCACTTATCTTTTAGCTGTAAATTTTGCTAACAAGCTATATCTGGCTTTCTCATGTTAGCTACAAAGCTATAGTGATGTGACCCTACACATCTATGAATTGCAACGCTTGCACATATATACCATCCCTTGGCTGCCTTTACGCGTTGCGAGTTGATATTTTATTATAAGAACTGGTTCAGGGGCTTTAATTTTGCAAGAAGACATAAAAAGACATATAGTTTAATCAGACTCAATTGCGCCTTGGTTGGTCTATTAGTAATTTATATAGATAGTATGTGTTGAAGTTCTACAAGTACAAACTTAGTTTCATAATTTTTATCATACATGTGTACATGCATACCTGCATGTACACATGCACGCATGCATGTATGTGGGTCTATGTGTGTCATTGTCGCCTAACAGTATTTTGTCCTTTTTGCCATGTGTGTTGTATTTTGATTTTCTAAATCTGTTGAAAAAATATTGTGAATACTGCAACACATTTCAAGGATAAGGCCTTACATACACAACATGACTTAGAAAACGTAATTTAAGGACACAATATTTTGTATACATAGTATTTTAACAATACCATTATAGCTCGTACATCCTTTAGCTTTCATTTTTGCTAGAAAGCTATATCTGGCTTTCTCATGTCAGCTAAAAGCTAGGAATGCAACACTACTTATCTATCATGCATTGCAGCACATGTACTTATTATCAAATGGTTGCTTTTGATAATTTTGAATTGTTACTTTGATTGTCAAAACTGGTTCTGTGGTTTTAATTTTACAAAAAGACAAAAATACATATAATTAAATCACAAGCTACCATACCTAGGTTGGGATATTAGTAAGTATAAATAGTATGTTCTGAAACTCTACAAATATAAACTTGGTTTTATGTTCAATTTCAGGACACTTTGGGTCACTAATTTTAGCTGTCAATCAAGTAACAAACACATTAAGTTATGATTGAACTAGTACAGTGTATGTTTTGGCGTTGTATAACATTTCATTGACAATTACTTGCTCCAACAGTTGAGCTGCAACAGCTAGAACTTATATACCTTCCTGATTGAGTGACTATTTTTTAGTTTCATATAATGCATGTATTGTTAGAGGTGGGTCATTACTTGACATTGCCATAGACATAGCAATGCTCATAACGAATATAACAACATAACAACATATAACATTAAGTTTTTCCAAGGTTAACTGACGTTGTTACAAATTATATTTATTTATGACAATATAATTATTACATTTCATCTTTGAACAAAGATTTCTCAAAACAGAAAAGTCAAAACCTATCGGGAGTTTGACGCTAAAAAATTCAAGCTTCAAACTGTGATGAAAAAGTCATTTTTTTGCAAAAAAGATCTTTGGATTCCTATGTCACTACCGAGAATGTGTCAATGTGAGACAAAAGCACATTTTTCGGAACCGTCAGATATTTCCTCCCATCTAGTCACCATGTTATGGTTATCCAGCATAGCAAAGAATGATAGCATGATGTTGAAGCAGATTTTAAAAATACTGTCAATTTGTAAAATATTATTACAGGGAGTATAAACAGGTGAACCAATGGGTTGTACGTACATATTGTGAAGCACGCTAACATAGATTTAATCCTTAACAAAAATTAAAAAATAAAGTTTTGCATGCTGAATAAGTATGCAATAAGTAATGTGTCAACAATTATTCCACTACTTTTACGCATTCTTTCTTTAAAACTGAAGAATGCTATTGCAAAAAATGGGCGAGGGTATCATAGTAAACAAGTATTGCCCCTGATGCTGACCTAAACAAATTCAGTTTGGTGTTAACTTGGCCGCCCAGAGTTGTAAAACTGGGATTGAGATTGAAGTCTTCACACTACATTATTAGTTTTTTTACAACGACTATAAGTGTTACAATAGTTGAAATAGAGGTTGGTGACTGCAAAGAATTTTACCTTGGTCTGTTAATTTTCTATAATTCACTGAATAGATCTAGTTCAATGGTTTCACACATACATTGATGTATCTCTATAGCAGTCATCACTTTCACTTTCTATAGTTTTCTTTTGCAATGCTAATGGCGTTTCTTTGTGCCTTACTATCCATTTTCAAGATTCATTTTTCAATAACTATCTACTGGGCTGCTTGTTACATTCTCATTGTTAACTCTTGATTAAAGGTTTTGCTAAGTTTAGCAATTTAAATTTAACAAATTTTCTCAGTCAAAGAGATTTACAGGTGAATCAGCAAATTTCTCAACATAAAGCTTGTATTTCTAAAATCTAGCCACTATTGATTCTTACAATAACAGTTGATGAAGAACAAAAGTTCTAGCCCTTCCGCATTGTTCATTGTGTGGTTGAAACACTCTACATCGACTACATTTGAATTTAAGCTAAGCAGGTATTCCAATTGCTAATCTTAATAAATGCAACTTATCACAGTTTGTTAGGTCTTTAGAGTTGCGGGTGGAGTAGCCACGCCCCTGATTTATAGGTTGCAGCTGTATGAACTCCACTATATTGTTTTAAATAGAGTAGATACTAAGCTTTGGTTCCTTTGGAATGTTTTACTATGATTGGTTGTCACTACCCTAATTAATCAGCCTTCCCTGAAAGTTAAGAAAGTGAGCTTTGCAAAAAAGCTATCTACATGGTATATAAGGATGAGGGTTACCGCTTAGATGGTATGTTTGATTAGTAACCCTACTAGTCAGCACCCTTTGTCAGAGGCTTTGGCTCTGATAACAGCCTGGCTTCCGGCATCGCATTCTGCATTCTTCGCAAATATGTACTGCAAGGAGCCATTTAATTAGCATACGTGAATTTGGTGCTCCTACAGTATCTAGGAGACCGCAAACCTTTCTTCACCGGATAGACAGTGTGGGGCCAGGCGGCCGCGCCGTCATTCATCACTGAATCGTAGCAATGGTACCCACACTATACGGCACTCATTGCTATAGCATGGACTAGCCTTTGCATAACTGTAGGGCTTAGTCTGAGTTAAATCTGTGATGAGCTCGGTCCTTTCTTCTCAGTCCAAATCTAGCATCCTCGGAACTGGGAGAGTATGTTTATCTATTTCTCACTGAGTTTTACTAAAACTGGCTTTACTAATCTGTTCTTTATGTTCTAGTTAATTTCTCAAATTCTTTATTATTTGAAAATATCTGACAAGTTACATTAGAAGTTTTTACAAAGAATATTTGCAGCCTTGCCAACTTTGAGGTTCTTCGACTGGTGATACTTCTGGTTGATACCAATTGGTTGTTTTTGTTCTAGTTCATGTTTCAAATTTCGTTGGATTTAGAAGTAGTTGATCAGCTGCGTTAATCTCGGAAATTTTAGAGTTTCTTGGCTAGAGATATGCTTCTATGCTGCAATCCAGAGTTGTATTTTAGATATTTACATATTTAGATATATAGTGTATGAATATGAAGATATGTCAGTAAACATTGATCGCTCCAGGTCACCAGATACAGTTAGATAGTTATCTGACTTGAACGACTTAACACAGAGTTTCGATATATTTTAGTTTTGTTAGATTGTTGATGACGCAGCTTTGAAATAAACTTATTATTAATTCACACAGAAAATTGTTTGACCACATCAACTGTCTTATTTAGTAAATAGTTTCAATCCGTGTCAGATGTATCTATTGCCAGGCCGCGTTAAAAGATTGTGTCTTACGGGAAGAGCAACCCCTGTCCCACATTTTTATAAGCTTTGACGTGTCCCTCTTCTGGACGCCATACCTTAATAAAGTGGACATAGCTTTGAAGTGTGGTAAGAACAATGCTTGTTTACCATTTTGGTTTAGAGTTTGATGCTACCATACTTGACCTTGATATTGTTTCTTCGTCTATTTTGAGCTTTCATCAAACTGGATATTACCCAAAGTCTGATGGCAGTAAGAGAGTTTTTGTATTGAAGTTAATGGAAGCTACACAGACTGATTTATTAAGTCTTAACTGTTTCTCAATATATAGCTATCGTGATGCTGCTTTAGCGGCTACAAGCTTTTCATTAAAACTTTGATAAGTACCCTATCCAAATACAGACAAACACGGAAAACTTGCCCACAGATAGCTCGAACACATTGTTAACTCGGATATATTGATTCAGTCCACTCCCACTTAAAGATGAATTGTTTTAGGTAACATTAACTTAGCATCATTAACTTGAACTGGTTTTTGCGCAATGGTTACTGAGACGGTTGTTATCACTTTTACTATAACACTTCAATCCAAGCTATAAAGATGAACATCAACTGTTAATAGTTTTAGGCGTCAATATTGCCCTGTTCTAATAATGTGAGCTCTCTGATAAGTCAAACAATTTTGCTCTATCAAATGAAGTTTGATTAATCTGTGTTTGACTGTAGTTATTATTTGTGCCCAGGTAATTTCTTTTTGCTCAAGTTTGTTCCCTGTTTAACTTGGTTTGATACTTGGACGTATATGAAAACAGTTTAGGAAAATGCTGAGGCTGAGGCATTAACGTCGTTCCTTCAAAGAAGACTACAAAATATAAGCGAAATTAGCATCACTTCATCCGTAGAAGGGTTAAGTTTATTTTTCTAAAATTTGCGTGAGTTTGTTAAAAAACAGAGCTCAACCCTCTATGTTGTTTTAGGCTATTTGTATCACCATTATCCATACATAATGGCAACATAATACTAGGCTTATATCTTACGGTAAACTTAAGGAGAGGTGTGAGCATTGCAAGACATTTCTGAACACGAAGCCGCATATAGGACTGACAACAAATGCATCAGAATCAGACTGCAGCCTCTGTAATCGTGCTATATATATATATATATATATATATATATATATATATATATATATATATATATATGTATATGTATATGTATATGTATATGTATATATGTATATGTATATATATATGTATATATATGTGTATATACATATATATGCATATATACATATATATGTATACTAATGTTTCAAATTATGGTAACCCATTACTTGGTTTGTTATATCACACGTGTGGAGTGTGTGCTAAAATGTTAAATTGAATTACCATGTCAGATACATAATGCTGAAATTGGCATGTAGTACATAGCACCTATGTGTATATCCTACAATAAGGCAAGCAATACCAGTATGTTAAGGTAAAAACTAACTTTTACGCGGTTTGCTTCTCAGAAATTTAGTAAAGAACTACATATATGTAAACAAACCAAATAACTGCAAATTATATATAGATAAAAAATTGCTGCCTCGTAAATAACCTCATTTCATGGTCTTTAATTTCAATTAAAGCTGGTTCGATTAGTTAAAGTTCTGGGAACTGAAAGAAACCAGTCCAAATGCTGAACCTAATACTACACATACATCAGGGAATGCCTTGTTTGATTAGTGTCAATTCTAACCTAATAATTATAGCTTTCATCTACTGATGTTACATCTATTGTCTAATATATGTTCATTGCTCATAGCCTATATCTATTGGCAATGTATCTATTGACATATGTTCATTGCTTATAACCTACGTTTATGTATTGATGTATTGATGTTCATTGCTCATAGCCAAGATCCACTCCCATTAACTCTGTTGAGTCATCCATAATCATGCCTCATGGCCTACTATTATTCATGCTACATCTATTGGTGTATCTATCACTGCGTTTCCATGACCCGTCTAGCTCGAAAATTAGAGCCAATCCGCAAGTTGTCCGTGTCATGGAAATGGCATAAATCCGCAAGCTATCCGCATAAATTCGCAAGCTAAGCGGGTTTTGCAATCCGCAAAACTTTATCGAATCCATCGTGCATGCGAATCATGGAAACGGTACTTGCGATTGATGCGCATTAAATTATTGTTGGCTATTACATTAAAAACATTTTCACGCTTCAGTCGTTTTTATTTCGATTTCAGCAGTCTCAATGCGCCAACGTTCCCAACGATCGCTGCTAAGCTAAGCGTGACAAGACCTCTTAGCTATTTATAGAGTCATTAATTAGGCTAATACTTGACCTATGGGGTCAAGTACTGGCAAGTCAAGCATTGCCAGGTGTTCATTGAAACGCTCGATTGCTAAGTAACTCAACTTGCGGATCATTCGAATTATGTGAAACATGCGGATTATGAGAGTCATGGAAACATAGCGTATGTTCATTGCGTTTAGCAGACAGCAATCGATGTATCTAAAACTTGTTTATCTCACTGTGAACAATCATCGTCTGTAGTATCAAGTGTTCATGAGAGACTGGTTTGTTGATTAAAAAATTAGTTGTAAAATGTTTTGGATTGTTATGAATGTTACAGGTCAATACTAGTAGAGCTGTTTTTACTTGTGCTACAGTATAATTGTACATTTACTTTCCTAATTAGATCCGTTGTGTCTTCACTAGTAATTTCAGATAGTGTGAATAGTTTTTTGCAAAGGCCACTGAGAAAATTTTCACAAGCACCAGGATGCATGCAAAGAAAAAATGAGGATAACCCGGATATTGTCAACAAATCACCAATAAAAGTGTACACTGTGACAGCATGAAGCGCTACTAGCTATGGAGAACAAGCTATCAAAGTTAGACCCTCATCTAATCAGGTGTTTAACTGTTATTGAGCTTAGCGTTTCATCCAGTTAATAGTTTAACAGGTATTGATGTTTTTCTTACATCCAATAATGTGTTTACGCGCTTTTGAGGTCAATCTCTCATCCAATCAAATGTTCTACTGTTATCGATGCCATTCCCTTGTTACTAAGTTCAAGAGGTTGTGCCAGGGAAAGATTATCATGTAAATACTCGCTCATATATAGCTTAAAAACCTCTTTACTGCCATGGTGATACTCTTTCTGGAATTTCTATTAAAGACTATGAGGGCAAGGGGTATCAGAATGTATGCGATACACTTCTTTGCACAAGCACCGAAAAAACCAATTATCAATGCAAGACAGCCACGCATCATTTTTTGAGACCAAAACGTGGTGGTCTGGTCTAGGCTGGTGAGAAATGAGCCAGCTGCTTCTGATGGTATCAAAACAACCCCTGTTTAGCTTAGATATATTGCACCATCATCCTTAAGTTATTAGGTTGTCTCGAACTGAAAGTTGCAAAATTGTTTTGTTAGAGTGAAGCTCATAGAAATGTCATTTATGTCATTTAAATTGTTACACCGTTATTTATACCTTGCATTGAATTAACTAAGCTGTATAAACAATGTCAAATACTAAATCAAAATATTTTTATTTTTATCGGTAATTTGCATTGAAGACACATTATTGAAATGTTTGCTTGGCAATATGTAGTTCAGCATTTGAGGTAGTGCTCAACGTACGTATGTTGCAACTTACTGTAAAATGCCTATGTATTAGATAAATGGAAATGCAACATAATTTAATAGTTTTGTTATTTTGTACTTTGTTTTTAATTATATCTTACTCTTTGGTGTCGACTCTCAAAACTCCTATGTTTTATATGATAGAATTTCCACCTTAAATTAATTAGTAAACAAAATTAATTTTTGATTAAATCTGTAAGTTTAATCAAGTCTCACCTTTTGTGTTTAAATTCTCTGTCAAGGTGATGCTGTGTAATGTTCACTGTATTTGCATGTGGTACCTTTGTGATCAACTTTATTTCCCATCCCGATAAAACAGTGTGTGGTTTCATTGATAAAAACTCTGTGGCTGAACTGCATGTTTCCGCTACCACATTTGTGTTCTAATAGTTGTACCCTAACACGCTTAGATGTATTGTATTGTTTGTACTACAGGTTCCTAACACTATAGAGAGATATATTAATATCAACCAGTCTGTCCAGGTACATTAACTCTTATGTTGACATTGCTTGAAGGTAACCTTTATTATATGTTTTAGAGCTGTTCTATATCAACCAGTCAGCATGGGGCTGTTATAGAGCTGTTGTTTGAAAAGCTGTTTATAAAGTAAGCGATGATACAATTATAATTCTGCTGAGCAGTCTTTTACTTTAACAGAAATTAAGGGCACTAAAATTGGAGGACAGGTTGGTAGTCACGCCTTTAAATGATGCAGCTAGATATGATCATGAAAAAGCTCTGTCTAATCTCCTGGCTAGTGTAACTCCACAACAACAACAAGAGCTGCTACAAATCACAAACACAAACAAGAAGTCCATTCAGACACCAGACAATTACCTGAAAATTTTCATGTTTATTCTGTGTGGAATGCGTTGGCTGTTCATTTAGGATTCTTACAAGCAGCGTGGGTTGAACTTTATTCTGACAATTTTATGTTTACTCTGTTTTCCTTGAAAAATGCTAAAAAATCTTTTTTAAATACTTACATTGATTTTAATGCTTATGCTGGAAGATTATTTCTGGTTTTTTTCCAGTGATTTTATAAGCTTTATTTTTAGGTGTAGAATACATCTATTTCACACAGCGCCAAACTTTAGTATTACATGGAGCCATACAAATAGTTTTTTTATTTGAATGATAGTTTGGAGCAATAAGGGTGACTTCTTGTAAAGTATGATTGGCTAATAATTGGATTAGGCAAAAGCTACCAATAAAGTTTTCTACTAATCCAAGATCAACTTTACTTCAAGACATCAAGTTCTGAGATAAAGTTAGATATTGATAGCGGATGAGGTTGCATTGGACTATAAAAACATATCGAAACTGTCTACTAAATATTCTCTTGTACCACCTGAATTTATGCTTAACTAAAATATTACATCTCTACATTGTGATAAAACAATATAGACTAATCATAGAATTCACTAATCATTATACTATTATTACACTCACTACCGTGATAATGGCGGGTGAACCTCACACTATAATGTGAAAGACCACAGGCTAGATAAGCGCCAGAAAAATCTATTGAAGATTAACAAGAAAAAGTTCTAGCTACAAAGATCAGCTAAAAAGATCAGCTAAAAAAGTTCAGCTACAGTAATCTTTAAAAGAAGTTTGAAAAATCTCAGGCTCTTTGATAAGGAATTATCAGGCATCTTAATATGCGCTGGACTCATGAGAAATCCTTAATATTAATTGTTCATTTTTACAAATAAATCTTAATATTTGTTAGTTGGTTGCCCTGTTGTCCCAATGTCCTCTTATATCCATAATGTTGGAGAAATGAGAAAAAACTTTGCACTGACATTAAATTTATGCATTCCTTTTTGGAGGCAGGCATTCACCATTACACTAACCAACAACCTCATCATAAACGTAAAATAACATGTGCATCGTTCCAATTATGTAGCAGATATTCACAAAGAAGCAGCAACGCAACTTGCCGATGGAACTTTTCTTTTTTTACATGGGCGAATGCTAAATAAGCCAGTGTCATATCAGTCCTGTTGCACAGCCCGATATTATGCAAGTAGTTTTATGCGAGTGTTGAAAATCTCGCTGCCGAGGGAACCAATGTGCCTATATCAAGGCAAAGCTGTCTGGTGCACCTTTGCACATGTGTGCACTTCACAAAGTTGAAACAGAAGTGAGAGAGCATGGCAATGGTGGAAATGATTATTAAAAACTCAAAAGTTCGAACAAATAGAATGCGCAATATTTTCAAGGTGTTTTGTAAGAATGGATATTAGCATCATTGCTATTAATCATTAAATTCAGTGTTGGTAGATTTATTTTAATTTTCTATGATGCATGAGTGTCAGGTTATGGAGCATAATTATAGAGTTTTCTTTTTTTATAAAATAAATTTAAAGCTACTTTATTATCAATATGTGTATGATTAATTTAACTAATCACTTAGAATTACTTTTTTTAGTGTTGTCTGCAGTGAAAATAAAGAGTCTCAATTGACTAATTCTGTTTCAAGATTTGTTTGTAGATGTCAGAATGTGCAAACACAAACAAAAAAGTGTTTACCCATCTACTCCTTTAAGTTTAACTGCTCATTTCTCTTTGTGCTGTTATATTTACTGTGATGGTAAGACTACTAAAGCTATTTGACTAAATACCATCAATGCTGTTAAAGTAATAATCAGTCAAGGTCAAGTGGGATTATATTCTACAGTACAATCGTCACTCACTTCTGTACTTGCAAGAATCATTAGTTTGTTTTAAAAAAAGAAAATTGGCATCTTCATGTATATTTCATGATGGGACAAAATATTATTGTTCATTGTAAAACAATGAACAATTTTTTTTGCATCAAAAGATCAGTGTTTGTCCATTTGTGTTATGCAAAGTGCTTGGTCTCTGTGAAATCTTAGTTACATACTAAAAGTGTTACCAAAGAAGATTCCTTCACATGAAAATCTCAGAAGATCAGAATCATAGGCAACCCGCTACCAGTACCACACTAGAGCTTTTTCTTGTTTTATAGGATGATTCTTCATATATCGATTACTCATGATGATTTCCTACATGACACAGCGCTGTCGAGCATGATTTTCTTTACAATGTATGCAGAGTCCTTACAACATTTTGTCTGCATATCTCCCCACATCTCAGCTGTATAAGTAGTTTACAAATACATTAATGAACACCAGAGGCTGAGTAAACTTTACAGTTTTTTATGAGGTGTCAGCCCTCTAAAAATAAAATTGTATTGTTCAAATTATACAATTTACTACAACTTTTAGTTTTGTGCTATTCATACAGTTGCTCTTTTCAAAATCTGTTGAAACTTATTTCAACTCTTACCTTTCTTTCTCCTGTTTCAGTTGAGCTTCCAAATGTAATATAGCAACTGTTCAGACTGTAGTTTAGTTTACTTTTTTCATAAATTTACCAGATTGTGGGTGATGCACATGATAAAATGGTTTTAAATCTTGTAGAAGTGCAGCTATATGCATATCCTAACTAGAATGATCCAACTTGTGTCATTATTCATATTATGTTTTGAACTTCACAATTTATTGTACAGAACTTAACCACCATACATTTCCTCCATAAAACCTTATATACACAGCATGAATAGAAGGTATGTTTAAAAAGTAATATACTTTTGTAATTAGCAAAAAAACATACATGTATTTAACCTTGAGCTATTAGCTTTTTAAGGAAGTTATGTCTTACTTAATTATCTTTTTTGGCCGATATGGTAAATCAGTCTCAATTCTTTTCGGTAATGTATATGAAATGTACACAGTATGGAGGAATCGGTGTACATGCATGCCTATGAAGGTACGTGTGTCCTTAATGCTTTATAGTATGCTGTCCTTTTTACCATGTGTATTTTGACTTTGTAAATCTGTTTAACAGGCAATGTACATACTGCAATACAATTCCCAGATAAGGCCGTGATACGCAATATAACTGAATGATTTATTTCTAAAACCCAGAAAACTTTTTTAATACAAGTATAACAAAATCATCTTGCATCTGTTTTTTTGCTAAAAAGCTATCTCTGGTTTTCTTATCTTAGCTGAAAAGCAAGTAATGTGACACTACACATCTATGCATTGCAACACATGACAATATATATTATCCCATGGCTGCCTTTGAGCATTGCGAACTGATATTTTACTGTAAAAACTTGTTCAGTGGCTTTATTTTTTTAAAAGAAAACTTAAAAGGACATACAGTTTAATTACATCCTGTTGCGCCTTGGTTGGTCTGTTAGTAAATTTAGATATATGCGTTGAATTTATTCAAGTATAAACTTAGTTTCATAATTCTTATCATACAAGTTGACATGAAAACACGTCGGTGTATGTGTGTCATTATTGCCTAACAGTATCTGGTCCTTTTCACCATGTGTGTTGTATATTGATTTTCTCATTCTGTTAAACATATAGTGTACATACTATTACAAATTTTTTCGATAAGGCCTTTCATACGCATCATGACTAAAAACTTAAATGAAGAACCAAGTATTTTTGTAATATCAATATGACAGGTTCATCTTTTAGCTTTCATCTTTGCTAGAAGGCTATATCTGGCTTTCTTATGTTAGTTAAAAGCTAGGAATCTGAAACTACACATCCATGCATTGTAACCCATGCATATACTCATTATCACATGGCTGATTTTGAACACTGCGAATTGTTATTTTATTGTAAGGGCTCGTTCAGTTTTTTTTATAATTTTGCAAAATAGCAAATTAAAAACTTAAATCACACCCTATTGTATCTAAGTTGGCTTATTAAAAAGTATAAACAGTATGTGTTGAAGCTTTACAAATATAAACCTAGTTTCATGCTCAATTCCAGGATAATTTGGGTGACCAATATTTGTTGACAATCCAGTAGCAAACACTTTTAGGCATGATTAGCATGTATATTGTATGCTTGGCGCTTTCTAACATGTCATTGACAAGTACTTGTTCCAACCCTCGGGCTCCTACAGCGAGAACCTTATATACCTTCCTGGTCGAGTGGCTAATCAAAACTTTTTTGTATAACATGTATAATTAAAGGTGGGTCATCCGTTGACTTTACCATAAACATAGCAATGCTCATAGAAAAAAATTAAGCTATTCAAGCATCATATGTCTCTTTAAGGTTAAATGACGTTATTATGAATTACAGTTATTTATTGCAATATAATATTCCCATTTTATGTTTTAGCGATGATTTTTTTTGATAGCAAAACACAAAACTGTTGCGGGTTTGACGCTAGAAAACGCCAGCCTCAAATTGTGATAATGAAGTCTTTTTAGCAAACCAGAACTATGGATTCCTATATTACTGCCGAAAATCAGTCAATGTGAGACAAAGGAACATTTTTAGCAACCGCGATGTACTTCCACCCATCTAGTCGCCATGTTATGGTTATCCAACATAAGAAAAAATGGTAGCATGAGTTTGAAGCAGATTCTATAAATACTGAAAAATTGCAATATATTTTTACAAGGACTATATAAGTAAAGCGACAGGTTGAACATCTGTATTGTGGAGCACCCTGGCAAAATTTTCTTCCCTCCAAAAAAATGAAAAAATAAAATATTTCTTTTCAAAATTTTGCTATTCATACGAATAATCATTTAGAAAGCAATTAATTTATTACCCGCTTTGCTAAATAAGATTTTTTTAGTCAACTATACTATTACTACTAGGTTCAAAAAATGAAAGACACTATAGTAACTACAAATCATGTCAGATGTGTCAGGTGAACAATTTCGCTGACTTCAATCTTCCTTGCCATTTTCACACCATGAAAATATTGATTTATTTATTTGTATTTGATAAATTGCTTTAATACTTTTCAAACCTCAATCTGTAATGTTATCTGCTGCTTTTAATATGAATATATTGTATGCTGTATGTTAACCTTTGAGAACTTAATTGGACGTTATTAGCATTAGAATTATATAGACTGAGGGTTGAGTGTGATGAGCAAGTTGAAGAGGTAATTGTTATGTTAATAATTTTAGTTGTTAAAAGACTTGTGTATTCCGCCACTTTTTTGTCTGGCAAAAGGTCTGTTAGTTGCTTAATACTAGGTAACAACAGAAGTAATTGATGATCGACCCTTTTGTTTATAAGAGGGAACACCTACAAGTTTGGTGCATTTTATCAGTTGGCATAAAAAATATTAAACAAACCTTTGTTAATAAAAATGAACTTTTATCAAACTTTAGTAGATTTTATCTAAAGGTATTGGTATTTTTCTATCATTTGTGAATATTTTTGGCATTTGAAAAGATTTGTTTGCCAGAATGTGACAAAAAAAAATCGAACAAAATATGATAGTGTATGAAACCCACAGATTGAACAAAATCACGAAATGGCATGTGTAATTGTAAGGAAATGGATGTACTGGAGATGAGTAGCGCTGCAACTTGAACACAACAGCCAATATCAACTATAGCAACAATAGCAGCTAATGATGACATTTTACATGGTTTATATCTCAGCATTTATAATGTGAAAAAATTGACAGAATGGTAAAACACTTTGACAATAATAAATAAATACCAACACATTTTCATACTCTAATAAAGTCTTGTGCGATCTCATTTTTAAATGCATAAACAATTTTTATACATTCAAGGAATCCAATCGCAAAACCTTGGACAAGGGTATCATAGTAAACAAGAGTTGCCCCTGATGCTTTCTTAAATGAGTTCAGTTTGGTGTTAACTTTGCCTCGCAGAGTTGGAAAACTGTAATTGAGATGGAAGTCTTCAGTCTCCTTTCTCAGTCTTTTTGCTAAGCTTTTGTTCCTTTGAATGTTTGGCTATGATTGGTCGTCACTACCATGATGAATCAGCTTTCCGTGAAAGCTAATCAAATAGGCTTAGCAAAAAAGCTTTCTACCTGGTATATAAGGAGGGGGTCATACCGCTGGGTTGGTATGTTCGATTAGTAACCTTACTGGTCAGCACCCTTTGTCAGAGGCTTTGGCTCTATTAACAGTCGGGCTTCTGTCATCGTATTCTGCATTATCATGTATTAGTACTACAAGGAACCATTTAAATAGCATACTTCGTTTTAGTGCTCCTATCTAGGAGACCACAAACCTTTCTTCACCGGCTAAACAGTGTGGGAGCCAAGCAGCCGCGCCGTCATTTTTAACTGAATGCTAGCGGTGGAACCCACACTAAACGGCCACCACAGCTAGAGCATAGACGAGGCTTTGCATAACTATATGGCTTAGTCTGAGTTATATCTGTGGTGAGCTCTGTTTTATCTTCACAGCACCAACTCTAGCATCATCGGAACTGCACGTGTTTTTATCTATATTTCAGCGGGTGTGACAAAGGTTGGCTTTACTTACTTCTTTATGTTCTAGGTCATGTGTCCAAATTTGTATTATTTGAAAACAGCTGACCAGTTACATTAGGTTTTTTCACAAAGAATGCTTGCATTTTTGCTAACTTTAAAGTTTCTTGACTGGTGATACTTATATATGTAGCAAACCGTTAGTATATTTTAAATCTTCTTAGTTTGTAACTGTTTAGTTTGTCATTAATATGATTGTACATGTAGTGTGTTGAGAGAATACATTGTAGCACACGCTGGCAATGATACACTTGATAATGGTATGAATGCAGACTAAGAAAACATGAGTCTCACTAGACAAGGTCATTAACTAGAGCTAACATAGGGCAAAGACTCTGAACACCTACATTTTTAAAAACTAAGCAAATGCCAGAAACGGATTGTCTGAATATATGAAACAATGCATATTTATTGTATGGATGAGAATACATGTCAGTAAACATTGAATTTTGTAGATCAGTATATATCTTTCGATAGTTATCTGGCTCAAACGTCTCAACTCATACATTCCGTATATTTTAGTTCTGTTGGAATGCTGATGACGCAGCTTTGAAACAAAACTATTCGTTTTGGTCACAGCAAGAAAATTGAATAACATTATGATACACTTCTCTATTATCCTAGTAAATAAACTACTTAGGAATTCATTTCGACCACATCGACTGTCTCATCTAATGAATAGTTTAATACTGTTTCATGCGTATCTAGTGCCAGCCCTCACCATTAAATGAATGTGTCTCACACGAGGAGCAACCCCTATCCCACATTATTTAAAAGCCTGCAATGTGCCCCTCTTCCACACGTCATACCCTAGCGAAGGGGAGAAGTCTTTAGACTGTGGTAAGACCACTGCCTGTTTACCTTTTTGGTTCTGAGTAGATTGCCTTTTACACTTTGTAATAAGTACTTTTATCCTTGTATAGTGCAACAGCTAACTTGACACTAAGGCTGCTTGAATTCGAATGACACAACAATAGATATGACATAACGAATGACATAACGTTATAAATATCAAACCATTTCAAAGTGCACTTTTAGAAATTACATCAAAGATTTGATATGCAATGGGTCATCAAACATTACAAGAATGAATATTCACAATTTGTTTTTGTAAAAAATCCAAGTCATAGCCAATGAGTGAAGATGAAATGATTTGTTTACAAAAACATGTTTCGAAGTTCCGACGTTATTTTTTATTTCAAAATGAAGCATTTTATTTCTCAAAAATCACCTTTTTTTATATATTGAGTGTAACAATTATTTATTTGCTGCAAACCTTTTTTTCAACACTATTAAACGTAATGTTTGGTAAATCATCATATCTTCGAAACTTATTAAAGTCACTCAATCTCAGTGCGTAGATCAAATAGATCCAATGAACCTCTGTTGTTACATGACGGACAGAATACAGAGTGAGACTGCCTGCACCTTAACATTTAGATATGTCTGTTCGTACCTCAGATTAGTGCTGCACATTTGAAATTTCTTAGAGCTAAATTCTCTTAGTTGTTATGATAAGTTATCAGCTGTCTCCGTTTTAGTTATAATTGTTTTTAGTAAATCCCTGTATTTTGTATACTGCAAAATCTACATACTAAAAGAAGATATAGAGAGTATGAAATGTATATTGTATGGTTTAATACCTGACCATCAGTTTAGTTTTTTTATTACAAAATCACACAATAGAGCTGTTGTGATGATATATGATGACATATGACGACACGAGTACTGCAGTACACAGAGCTGTATTAAAAGACGGTATTTAGAGTAAAGGATGTATGATATATGGTTAAACACCTGACCAGCTGTTTAGTTTTTTGGTAATTCAAAACTCACACATTAAAGCTGTTGTTCAAAAAACTGTTTATAGAAGGCTCGTTGATATAATTATTCTTTTGCTGAACAGTCTTTTACTTTAACATAGATTCAATGCACTAAAATTGAAGGACAGATATGTAGACACACTTTTAAATGATGCGGATGGATATGGCCAGGATAAAACTATGTCTACTCTCCGTGTATTAATGTTACAGAATCTGTTGCTGAAATCTGTTGCACGTTTGGGCTACCATATTTTTGCAGTTTGGTATAATTATTTTTTCTGCTGTACAGTCTTTTACCTAAACAGATTCAATGCACTAAAATTGGAGGACATATATGTAGACACACCTGTAAATGGTGCATCTAAATATGGTCATGATAACACACAAACAAAGAGTCAGTTGAATATATCAGACAATACTTGAAGTATCCCATGTATATCATGTATGGAATACGTTGGCTTTTCACTAACAATTGTTGTAAGCAGCATAAGTTAAACTTTATCGTGACAAATTTATGTTAACTCTGTTTTTGCTTGAAAAATAGTTATAAATATTATTTGAATACTTAGATTGATTGTAATGCTTATGCTAGAAAACTATTAATAGTTTTTCTGTCAATGATTTTAGAAGCTATTGTTTTTAGGTGTACGATACCTCTATTTTATACAACTCCCAATTTTAGTGTTACAGGCAGCAATAAAAAACAGTTTTTTTGTTCGAATGATAATTTGGAACAATAAGCATGACTTCTTGTAAAGTATGATTGGCTAATAATTGGTTTCGACAGGAGCTACCAAAAACGCTTTCTAACTAATTAGTCATCAACTCTATTTCATGACACCAAGTTCTGACATAAAAGTAGATATTGATAGTAGACGCTGTTACATGTCGCTCAAGTAACAGATATGTGTTGTTCATTAAATTCATTAAATTAAATTCATTATTCTCATGCACCACCTACATTCATGCTTCAACAAAATATCTGCAACTCTGCATGGTGAAAAATCAATGTAGACTAATCATTGAACTACACTAATCATTATACTATTATTACATTCACTACTGTAATAATCACTATTGTGATAATAGTGTAATAGATGTGATAACAGCTGGTAGACTTTACACTATAGGTACTGTGAAATACAACAGGATAGAGAAACACCAGAAAAATCGATTGAAGATCAGCTAGAGAAAGGTTCCGCTGCAGTAATCTTTAAAGGAAGTTTTAAAATCTTAGGCTCTTTGAAAGGGAATTACCAGGCATCTTAGTGCTGGATAACGATTCGAGTGCATTCGGTTTTTTGATAGTTGTCCTCTCTCGGTTCATCGGTTCAAAAGGAGAAGACAACTGCGTATGAACCGAATTTTACATCACGATTTGATTCAGTGTTTGCGCATGCCCATGCAGCAGTTTCCTAAGCAAATTTTTGTGAGAGCATCGATCGGTCAGTAAATGAGTTTAGAGTTTTTTTCATCCAAATTGCAGCAATAGTCTTGATTCTTGCCAAATAAACTCATGTGATGTTTTGTAGTTAAGAGACTTATACTTGTAATATTTTATCATGGTATTAATCGTCATTGATTGTATTTGTTCTGAATATATTGTAATTTTTTTATTTATATTTATTCAATTGTTTTAAATTACGTAATCAATTTGATGTTGATTCATTAACTTTTGAAAAGGATAAAATTTTTGAAATTGTATTGGTTAATTAAGATTGATATAATTAAAATTTTCACCATTACTTAAACGTTTTTTGCAAATATTAATTATTAGTTTACTATTTATTAATAAGTATACAAATCCTGGTTCGATGCGGTTCATAATGCCAATATGAGTAAACCGAAGTAACAATTGAAGATTCGGCTTCATTTAGTTTTCAGGACAAAACACTTCTGATATTGAATGCATAGTGCAGGTACAGTAGATATCGAACAGCTCTAAGGCATCTTAATAAGAGCCGGACTCAAGAGAACTCCTTAATAGTAATAGCTTATCTATACAAATAAATCTTAGTATTTGTAAGCTTGTCGCTTTATCATCCCAATGTCCTATTATAGCCATATTGTTACAGGAGTAAAAAAACACTTCACACTGAATGAAACTAAATTTACACATTCCTTTTTGCAGGTTGGCTCTCACAAATTCACTACACAACAACCCCATCATAACCATGAAGTAACATGTACATAATAACATGATGATATGAGTTTGACTCATGAGAAATCCTTAATAGCAATTATGTATCTATACAAATAAATCTTAATGTTTGTTAGTTTGGTGCTCTGTCATTCTGATGTTCTATTATTGCCATAGTGTCAGAGGAGTGAAAAAACAAAACATTTTGCACTGGAATTAATTTCACACATTCCTTTCTAAAGGCACTCACCAACACACTATGCAACAACCTCACCACAAACATGAAAGAACATGTACATTGTGCCAACTATGTAGCAGATATACGAAAAGAGACAACAACACAACTTGCGGATGTACCATTTACTTTTTTACTTGGGCGAGTACTGGATAAGGAAGTGTCATATCAGCATTTTTATCTAGCACTGATATCCTGCAAGTAGTTTTATGTGGGTGTCAAAAATCTAGCTGCAGAGGGAACCAATGTGACTAGATCTAGGCAAAGCCACCTTATGCACCTTTGCGCAGGTGTGCATCATAAAAACACTGAAGCAGAAATACAAGAGAATATCAATGGTGAAGATGATGACTGGTGAAGAATAAGTGTTCACTAAAATGATCAAAGACAAATCAAAGAAGTGTTCACTAATATACTTCTATGAGTTTACATGCTCATTTCTCTTTGTGCTGTTATAATGATTGTGACGGTGAGACTACTAAAGCTATTTTACTAAATATCATCAATGCTGTTAAAGTAATAATTCGTCAAGATCAAGTGGGATTAGATTTTACAGTACAATGGTCATCCATTTATGTATGTGTAAAATTACTTAGTTATTTTCTATAAAGGAAAATATTTGGCATTTGTATGTATATTTAATAATGAGACAAAAATTGTTTTGTTTTTTGTTGTAAAAAATAAGTTAAAGTTTTTTGCATAATAAGATCAGTGTTTGTCCATTTAACTATGCTAAGCGCTTTGTCTCTGCTAAGTTTTAGTTGGACGCTAAGAAAGCTAGCAAGATTCCCTCGCATAAGAATTGCAAAGTGTCAGATTCATGGGCAAGCTATCAGTACAATACTTACAGTAGGCTTCTTATCGCTTCATGGAGTAATTATCTATACACCGATTCCTCATGATGATCTCTTACCTTCCTCAGAACTATCAAGCGCACTCTCTTGTACAATGTGTGCAGAACATTACTACAATTGGTCTGCATATCTCCCCACATCTCAACTGTATATGTAGTTTACAAAGACTTTAATGTAAATTTTGCGATTAATCAAACTTTCAAATTTTTTATGAGGTGTCGGCCTTCAAAAATGAAAATATTTATTGTTCAAAGTAAACAAATTAATACACTAATTTATAATTTTATGCAATTCATGCAATTATTCTCTTCAGAATTTTTGAAAACTTATCTCAACTTTTGCCTTTCTTTCTTCTGTTTCAGTTGAGCTTCTAAATGTAGCAACTGTTCAGACTAGTTTAGTTTAATTTTTTGTACATTTACCAGCTTGTAAATGATTCACATAATAAATTGGTTTTTAACTCTTGTAGATGTGCATATATATGCATATCTTAAGTAGCGGCATCCAATTTGTGTCATTATTTATATTGCGTTTTGAACTTAACAATTTATTTTACAGAACTTAACCAACATACATTTCCTCCATAAAACCTTTAAACACACAACATGAATAGAAAGTTTGTTTAAAGAGTAATAAGCTTTTATAATTAGCAAAATAGTGCAATTATCCTTAAGCTATTAGCTTTAAAAGAAATCTATGTCTAATTTAATTAGATTTTTGGCTGATATGGCAAATCAGTTTCAATTATTTTTGATAATGTATATAACACACACAGTGTGGAATAGTATTTGTACACACAAGCCTATGAATGTAATTGTGTCTGTGTTGCTTAACAGTATCTTGTCCTATTCACCATGTGTGTTGTACATTGACTTTCTAAATCTGATGAACAGGCAATATACATGTTGCGACACCTTTCTTAGATAAGGCCCCTGATACACAACATGACTGAAAGATTTATTGAAAAACGTGGAAATTCTTTTTAATACCATTATAAAAAAATCATTTTTAGCTGTCTCTTTTGCTAAAAAGCTATATCTGGCTTTCTCATGTTAGCTAAAAAGCAAGTAATGTGACAATAAACATCTATGCATTGCATTATACGAACATATCTATTGTCCCATTGCTGGCTTTTGAGCATTGTGAATTGATATTTTATTGTAAAACTCCTTCAGTGGCTTTAAATTTAAAAGAAAATATAAAAAGACATAGAGTTTAATTACAACCTGATGCGCCTTGGTTGGTCTGTTAGTAAATTTAAATATTATGCCTTGAAGTTATTCAAGTATAAATTTAGTTTCATAATTCTTATCATACATGTGGACATGAGGACACAAGGGTGTATGTGTATCATTATTACCTGACAGTATCCTGTCATGTGTGTTGTGCTTTGACTTAATAAATGTGTTGAACAGATGATGTACAAACTGCTACACATTTTATGGATAAGGCCATACATACAAATCATGTCTAAAAACTATAATGAAGGACAGAGTATTTTGTTAATATCAATAGGACAGGTTCATCCTATAGCTTTCATCTTTGCTAGAAGGCTATATCTGGCTTTCTTATGTTAGGTAAAAGCTAAGAATCTGACACAACACATCTATGCATTGAAACGCGTGCACGCATTCATTATTAAATGGCAGTTTTTGAACACTGTAAATTGTTATTTTATTGTAAGGGCTTCTTCAGTGTTATTAATTTTGCAAAACGTTAGCAAGTTATATACTTAAATCACACTCTAATGTAACTAGGTACGCTTATTAAAAAGTATAAATAGTATGTGTTGAAGCTTTACAAGTATTAACCTAGTTTCATGCTCAATTCAAATATACTTTGGGTGACCAATATTTGTTGCCAATCCAGTAGCAAACACTTTCAGGCATGATTAGCATGTATATTGTATGCTTTGGCGTTCTCTAACATGTCATTGACAAGTACTTGTTCCAATCATCGGGCTGCAACAGCAAAAAAATTATATACCTTCGTGGTCGAGTGGCTATTTGAAACTTGCTTGTATTACATGTATAGATAAAGGTGGGTCATCCGTTGAAATTACCATATACATAGCAATGCCCATAAAAACCTATCCAAGCAGCATGTCTCTTTAACCTCAACTGACTTTACTATGAATTAAATTTATTTATTGCAATATAATAATCCTATTTTTTGTTTTAGCGATGATTTTTTATGATAGCAATGCATAAACCTGTAGCGGGTTTAATGCTAGCAAATGCAAGTCTTAAATTGTGATAATGAAGTATTTTTTGCAAACCAGATCTATGGATTCTAATATTACTTCCGACAATCAGTCAATGTGAAACAAAACAACATTTTTATCAACCGTAATGTACTTCCACCCATCTAGTCACCATTTTATGGCTATCCAACATAGCAAAGAATGATAGCATGAGTTTGAAGCAGATTCTATAAGTACTGACAAATTGCAATATGCTATTACAGGGACTATATAAGTGATCCAATAGGTTGAACATACGTATTGTGGAGCACCGTGGCAAAAATTTTCTTCTCCACCAAAAAAGGAAAAATAATATATTTCTTTTCAAAATTTTGCTATTACCACGAATAATCATTTAAAAAGTCATTCATTTATTACCTGCTTTGCTAAATAAAACTTTTATAGTCAACGATAACATTACTATTAAGTTCGAAAAGTGAAAGACACTAAAGTAATTAAAAATCATGCCAGATGTGTCAGGTTAACATTTTTGCTGACTGCAATTTTCCCGACCATTTTCACAGCATGAAAATGTCGATTTATTTATAAGGAGAAAAAATACTGTTCATGTGGTATGTTTGATTAGTAACGCTACTGGTCAGCACCTTTTGTCGGATGCTTTGGCTCTATTAACAGCCTGGCTTCCGTCATCGTATTCTGCATTTTTTGCATATATGAGCTAGGACACATTAACCTTCACCGGCTAGACAGTGTAGGAGCCAAGCAGCCGCGCCGTCATTCCTAACCGAATGCTAGCGTTGGTACCCGCACTAGACAGCCACCATTGCTATATCATAGACTAGCCATTGTATAACTGTTTGGCTAGTCTGTGTTATATCTGTGGTGAGCTCGGTTTTCTGTCCTTTTCTCAGCACCAACTCCAGCACCCTCAGAACTGCAGAAGTAACCTTGTTTATTTATCGTTGGATCTTAGGAAAATTGGCTTTACTAATTCGTTGTTTATGTTCTATTTGATGTTTCAAATTTCATGCTCATTGTTTTGAGCTAACATGATACCAGGATGCAGAACAACTAAATTGTACTTTAAAAAACCAAGGAGTATGGAGGAAACAATTGTGACTGATTATATGAAACAAACGATGTATGTGTATAAAGAATGTTAATGAATATATGTCAGTAAACCTTGACTATTGCAGGTTACTAGATACTCTTTGATAGTAATCTTACTTAAACAACTTAACACATAGTTTCACTATACATGTACTTTAGTTTTGTTGGATTGTTGATTACACAGCATTAAAGTTGACTTATTCGTTTTGGCTGTAGCCATAAAGCTGGCTAACATTATGTTACACTTTTCTATTCTCCTACTAAATAAAACACATAGAAAGTTGTTGGACCACATCAACTGTCTTATGTAGTAAACAGTTTCATCTCGTGTCATGTGTAACTACAGCCAGAGATCGACAGCAGAAGAGTGTCTTACAAGAGGAGCAACTTCAGTCCCACATTATTTACGCAATGTATCCCTCATCCAGACATCATACCCTAACAAAGTTGAGAACACTTTAAAGTGTGGTGGGAATGAGCCCTGTTAAACTTTTTGGTTTAAAGTTTGATGCTTTCATATTTGACCTCAATATTGTTTCTTTTTCTATTTTGAGCTTTCATCAAACCGGATATTACCCACAGTCTGTTGGCTTTGAAATATTTTTTTGTATTGGAGTTAAAGAAAGCTACTGTACACAGACTGATTTTTTGAGTCATAAGAGTTGTTAGATAGAAGTGGGGAAGTTGCTTTAGCGGCTACAGGCCAATGCCTCCACAAACCTTTTTAAAATCTAGCTTATTATAATGTAGCAAAGATAAGGCCGGGTATATTTTGACAATTTCTGTGAAACTTTTATTTGAGTTCCACTTTTATTTAGAGCCACCTCTAATAGTTTGTCACTTTCTGATAAAAGATTTTTAAACTTCCCAAAGAGGCCCTTTAACTTGCAACAGGCAATCTGAGCTTTAGATTTATATGTAGTTTGCATATTTACCTGTGCCTACCGGTAAGTACATGAACTAATGACCGTGTTCTGATAACTTAAACACTCTGATAACTGGAACAGTTTTGCTTGGTTATGTAGAGTTCGGGTTACTTGTGTTTTAGTGTAATTAATACCTGTACTCGGCTAAGATTTTTATATCAAAGTAGTTCCCTGTTTAACTTGGTCTGTAATTAGATATATTTGAAAATAGTTTAGCAAAAGTTCTGATGCAATAACGTCACTTCCTCAAAGGAGACTACAAATATAGGTGAAGATATTATCACTTCATCTGTAAACAGGGTTGAACTTATTTTTTAAATTTTTATTGAGTTTGTCGAAAAGCATAGTTCCACCCTATAGGTTGTTTTAGGCTATTTATATCATAGTTTCCGATACAAAATGGTAACAAAAATTATAGTAGGGTTATAAATTCCTGTAATTTTAAGGTGAGATGTGAGCATTGCAAAGCTATTCTGAACACCAGGGTGCATTTAGGACTGACAACAAGTTCATCAGAATCAAACTGCAGCGTCTGTAACTACACTATGAATTAAATGATCAGCTCCCACCCTAAATTTCTCTTTTTACCAGGATTTCTGCAGCAGCACCGACTAATCAAGAAGTCAGAGACAGTGTCATCAAAGGGCTCCTGGTAGCAATTGATTTGGATGTTGTGCTGTTTTCGGCCGAGTTTTGAGGCGCATTATGAGACTGGAGGTTTGAAGGCTTTGTTTACGCATGAAAAAGCAAACAGAGGTAAGCTTGTTAAAGAGGTAGAATAAACTTGGCGCTAGAAAACATACAAATGGTCTTGAAGATTGCAACAAAGCTGGGTCTTTCGCCGATGCCTTACAAAACAGAAACAACTGCTGTTCTTTTGTCAGTAAACATTGAATGTTGCAGGTCTTATCCTTCAATATCTTGTTACTGTACACTGATACCACTGGAAAAGTGAAATCAACTTTGCAAATGACAAGGAGACGTAATGGCAAAAAAAAATAATGCTTTCTTTGAATATATGATCTTACATTTCAGATCTCATTGCTTTCATGTCACACTTTTTGCAACAAAAACTGTCGGAGACACCTCATAATAATGGTTTTTATATCAATAAGTGTTGGCCGCGGGAAGTCGTAGTTTGTGTCAATTGAGGTTTGGATTGCTGCTATCTAAGTAAACTCTGATCTATTATGATACTGCTTTACTTTGTAATTACTTAAATTGGAAATATTTGATTTGTTTAATCATACACCTGTGGGCTAGTCTTGTGGAAAGGTCCATATCTCTCTGAATAAATATATTTCTATGCTCTCACACATACATCTATGTATCTATATAATAGCAGTCACCAAATTCACTTTCCATGTTTTCTTCTCGCCTGACCATTTATGTTTTTATTGCCTCACTATCCATCTTCAAGATCAATCTTTCAATGACTATTTAATTGCTTGCTTATCACATTTTTATACGTAGCTTGTGATTAGAAGTTCTGGTGAGTTCAGCATTTTCAATTTAACCCTGTCTCTACAGTCAACCAGATTTACAGGTGCATCAGCCACTCTCTCAATCTGAAGCTTGTATTTCTAAAATCCAGTCCTTAATGGATTCAATCATAGCATTTGATAGAGCACTAACGCTTTGACACTTCACACCATTTATTGTGTTGGTTGAGACGGTATACGCCAACTATATTTGCATTAAAGCTAAGCAGGTATTCGCATTGCTAACCTCAATTGGTGCAACTTATCACAGTTTGCTAGGTCTTCAGAGTTGCGGGTGGAGTAGCCGCGCCCCTGATCTATAGGCTGCAGATGTATGATCTCTTCTATATTGTTTTAAACAGAGTAGATACTAAGCTTTGGTTACTTTGGAATGTTTTGCTACAATTGGCTGCCACTACCTTAATTAATCAGCTTTCCCTGAAAGCTAATCAAATGAGCTTTGTAAAAAAACTTTCTACATAGTATATAAGGATGAGCCTGACTGCTTAGATTGTATGTTTGATTAGTAACCCTACTGGTCAACACCCTTTGTCAGAGGCTTTGGCTCTATTATCAGCCTGGCTTCTATCATCGTATTCTGCATTCTTCGCAAATATGGACTACAAGGAACCATTTAAATAGCATATGTGGATTTGGTGCTCCTATCTAGAAGACCACTAACCTTTCTTCACCAGCTAGACAGTGTGGGGGCCAAGCAACCGCGCCGTCATTCATAACTGAATGCTGGCGATGGTACCCACACTAGACGGCCACCATTGCTATAGCATGGACTAGCCTTTGCATAACTACATGGCTTAGTCTGAGTTATAGCTGTAGTGAGCTCTGTCTTCTTATCTCGGCACCAAGTCTAGCATGATCGGAACTGCAAAAGTATTTTCATGGTTATGCATACATGTCAGTAAACATTGAATGTTGCAGGTCAGTCTGTATATATCATTCAATATTTATTTGGAATAAACGATTTAACACAAAGATTTGGTATATTTTGGTTTTGTTGGAATGTTGATGACACGGCATTGAAGTAAAATTATTCGTTTTGGTTATTTATGCTTAACTAAAATGTTTACATCTTTACATTGTGATAAAACAATGTAGACTAATCATAGAATTTGCTAACCATTTTAGTACTATTATTACATTCACTACCGTAATAATGGCTGGTAAACCTCACACTATAGTGTGAAAGACGACAGGCTAGATAAGCACCAAAAAATCTATTGAGATCAGCTAAAAAAAGTGCCGCAGCAGAAATGTTTAAAGAAAGTTTGAAAAATTTCAAGCTCTTTGATAAGGAATGATCAGGCATCTTAATATGTGCTGGACTCATGAGATTTCCTTACTATTAATTGTTCATTTATACAAATAAATCTTATTGTTTTTTAGTTTGTTGTTCTGTCATTGCAATGTCCTATTATAGCCATAAGGTTGGAGAAATGAGAAAAAAACTTTGCACTGACATTAAATTTATGCATTCCTTTTTGGAGGCAGGCACTCACCATTACACTAACCAACAACTTCACCATAAACGTAAAATAACATGTGCATCGTGCCAATTATGTAGCAGATATTCACAAAAAAGCAGCAACACAGCTTGCCAATGGACCTTTTCCTTTTTTACATGAGTGAATACTAGATTGGGAAGTGTCATATCAGCATTGGTGCGCAGCCTGATATTCTGCAAGTATAGCTTTATGCTGGTGTCTAAATCCAGCTGCCCAGGGAACCAATGTGTCTATACCCAGGCAAAGCTGTCTTTTGCACCTGTTGCTGAGGGAACCAATATTGGCAAAAATATTTTGCACACCTTTGCACATGTGTGCACTGCCTAAAGTTGAAGCAGGAGTACAGCAGATTAGCAATGATGAAGATGATGATTAAAAATTTAACATTTTGAGCAAATATTTAGAACGCAGAATATTTTGAAGTAGCGTTTGTGAGACTGGATATTAGCCTTAATACAATAATTCATGATGTTCACAGTGTTTGCATTTTTTTTAACTGTTCTATGATTAATCAGTGTCAGGTTGTAAGACAGAATTATAGAGCTAAATCTATTGTGAAATAAAATTAAAGCGATTTGATTATCAATATGCATATCTCAAAACATCTCAACTGTATATGTAGTTTACAAAGATTTTAATGTGGGCCTAGAGATTAACTAAGAGTTCAGGTTTTTACGAGGTGTTAGCCCTCTAAAGATTAAATAGTTTAATGTTCAAATTAAACTATTTAATACCATAGCTTATAATTTTATGCAATTCATACAGTTGCTCTTTTCAGCATCTGTCACAACTTATCTCAACTTTTGCCTTTCTTTCTCCTGTTTCAGTTGAGCTTCCAAATGCAATATAGCAACCGTTCAGACTAGTTTAGTTTCCTTTTTTCATAAATTTACCAGCTTGTAGGTGATTAACATGATAAAATGGTTCTAAATCTTGTAGATGTGCATCTATATGCATATCTTAACTAGCCCTGTTCAATTTGTATCATTATTCATATTGTGTTTTCCACTTCACAATTTATTGTACAACATTTAACTACCATAAATTCCCTCCATGAAACCTTATATACACAACATGAATAAAAATATTGTTTAAAAACTAATATAGGTTTGTAATTAGCAAAATAGTGTATTTATTCTTAAGCTAATAACTTTAAAATATATATATGTCTAACTTAATTATCTTTTTGGCTAACATGCAAATCAGTTCGAAGTTTTTTATAATAATACATATTAAATATACAATGTGGAGGGATAAGTGTACACACATGTGTGCCTGTATTTTTTAACAGTATCTGGTACTTTTCACCATGTGTGCTGTGTTTTGACTTTCTTAGTCTGGTGAACAGATAATGTACATACTGCCACACATTGCTTAGCAAAGCCCTATGATACACAACATAACTAGAAGATTTTTTTAAAAACATAAAAAATTTATTATTGCTAATATAACACGTTCATCTGTTAGCTGTCATTTTTGCTAAAAAGTTACATTTGGCTTTCTCATGTTAGTTAAAACGCTAGTAATGTGACCCTACACATCTATGAATTGCAACACTTGCACATATCTACTATTCCTTGGCTGTCTTTAAGCGTTGCGAGTTGATATTTTATTAAAAGAACTGATTCAGGGGCTTTAATTTTGCAAAAAGACATAAAAAGAAGAAGAGTTTAATTACACTCAATTGTGCCCTTGTTGGTCTATTAGTAATTTATATAGATAATATGTGTTGAAGTTCTACAAATACAAACTTATTTTCATAATTCTTATCATACATGCGTACATGCATGCCTGCATGTACACATGTACGCATGCATGAATGTGGGAGTATGTGTGTTATTATCGCCTAACAGTATTTCGTCCTTTTGGCCATGTGTGTTGTATTTTGATTTTCTAAATCTGTTGAAAAAATATTGTGAATACTGCAACACATTTCAAGGATAAGGCATTACATACACATGACTTAAAAACGTAAATTAAGGATAGAACAATTTGTATACAGAGTTTTTTATTAGTACCATTATAACTCGTTCATCTTTTAACTGTCAATTTTGCTAGAAAGCTATATCTGGCTTTCTCATGTCAGCTACAAGCGAGGAATGCAACACTACACATCTATCATGCATTGCAGCACAGGTACTTAATATCAAATGGCTGCTTTTGGATACTTTGAATTGTTATTGTGATTGTAAGAACTGGTTCTGTGGTTTTAATTATACAAAAAAGCCAGAAATACATATAACTAAATCACAAGCTATCATACTTAAGTTGGGATATTAGTATGTATAAAGAGTATGTGTTTAAGCTCTAGAAATATAAACTTGGTTTTATGTTCAATTCCAGGATACTTCGGGTCACTAATCTTAGCGGTCAATCAAGTAACAAACACATTAAGTTATGATTGAATCAGTACAGCGTATGTTTTGGTGTTTTATAACATGTCATTGACAATTATACTTGCTCTAACAGTCAGGCTGCAACAGCTAGAAACTTACATACCTTCCTGATTGAGTGACTATTGTTTAGCCTTTTATAATACCTGTATTGTTAAAGGTGAGTAATCACTTGACATTGCTATAGACATAACAATGCTCATAAAGAGTATAACAACACATTAAGTTTTTCCAAGGTTAACTGACATTATTACAAATTACATTTATTTATCGCAATATAATCATTACATTTCATGTTTTAACAAAAAATTTTCAAGACAGACAAACCCAAAACCTATCGGGAGTTTAACGCTAAAAGATGCAAGCTTCAAATTGTGATGAAGAAATCTTTTTTTTTGCAAGAAAGATTTTTGGATTTCTATGTCACTACTGACAATGAGTCAATGTGAGGCAAGAGCACATTTTTTAGGAACCATTAGATATTTCCGCCCATCTAGTCACTGTGGTATGGTTATCCAGCATAGCAAAGAATGATAGCATGAGTTTGAAGCAGATTTTACAAATACTGTCAATTTGTAAAATATTATTACAGGGAGTATAAACAAGTGAACCATTGGTTTGTACGTACATATTGTGAAGCATGCTTACAAAGATTTATTCCTTCACAAAATCTAAAAGTTAAAGTGTTTTCTGTAAAAACTTGCTATTTTCAAAAGTAATCTGTTAAAAACCTATTATTTTATTACCCGCTTGCTGAATAATTATTATGTCTCAACAATTATTTTACTACTTAGTTCCAAAAATGAAAGACATAACAATTACAAAGCATCACAGATGTGTCAAGTTGATATTTTGCGGACTACTATCTTTCTACCCAATTTACCATAAATCACCATAAATCAAAAATCACCATAGAAGTGTTGATTAAACTTTGTCTTTGGTCAAATTATGCTAATAATTTTCAAAACCTCAATCTGTAGTGTTATCTCCTAATTTTATTACGATTATATTGTGTGCTGTCAGTTAACAATCAAGAACATAATTGGACATTATTAGCATTAGAATTATATAGACTGAGGGTTGAGTGCTATGAGCAAGTTCAACGGTTAACTTTTTATGTTAATAATTTCAGTTGTTATGAGACTTATGTATTTTACCACAAAATTTTTGTGTGGCCCTAAGTCTGTTAGTTGCAAAACCTAGCATACTAGGTAAGAGCAATTATTATAGTAGTTGGTGACCAAATATTTTGTTTATAAATATTCCCGTCTACAAGTACTGTGCTTTTTATCAAGTGGGATGGGAAATAGTAGACAAATCTTTGTTATTTACATGTAGGTGAACTTTCACAAAAATTTAGTACATTTTATCAAAAAGAATCGGTATTTTTCTATCAAATGTGATTGTATTTTATGTTTGAAGTAATGTGTTTTTAAGATTGTGTCAGAAAAAGTCGACAAAATTTGACAGTGTCTGAAACCCGCATATTGAACAAAGTCGCGATATGGCATCCGTAAACGTAAAAGACTAACATACAGTACTAGAGATGAGTAGCACTGCAACTTGAACACGAGAACCAATATCAACTATAGCGATGATAGCAGCTAATGATGACATTTCACATGGTTTATATTAGAGAATTTTTCATGTAAAAATAATGACAGAACGGTAAAACATCCTGGCAATAATAAAAAATACCAACACTTTCTCATAGTCTACTAAAATTATGTGTAAATTCATATTTAAATACATGAACACTCTTTATACATTCGAGGAATGCAATTGCAAAAGCTTGGGCAAGGGCATCATAGTAAACAACAGTTGTCCCTGATACTGTCTTAAACGAATTCAGTTTGATGTTAACTTGGCCTCCTAGAGTTGTAAAACTGTGATTGAGATTGAAGTCTTCAGACTTCTTTCTCAATCCCTTTACAACAGCTATCTTTGTTAAAATAAAGAGTGGTTGGTGACTGCAACAACTCTTACTGGGGTCTGTTAATTTTTATATATGGGTGTTTCTAGAGAACTCAAATATCTCAAACTTCAAGATCTCAAATCACCCCTACACTAGTTTTTGCATTACTTTTAAGAAACCCAACTATTCAAATTTTGTAAACAAAACAGTTTTTTGATGTGTTGTTGGTAAATTTTGCAGTATACCGGTGTTTCTACAAAAGGTCAGGGACAGGTTGCCAAGGTAACAGGGGACACCATATCACACCTTTTTATCAAACAAAACGACACTAGCTTAATCTTCTTTCACCTGCTTAAATACTCGGGTAATAAGGTTACATTGCCGTAAGAACAGTTAACTATGGAGTACAAACAATATACTTTACATAAAAAAATTGCCTGTCTTACTATGCACACAGGTTGCCAATGTAACAGATACACAAGGAGACACATTTTCTTGTTACACTGGTAATATTGCCAAATGATAACACTATATGTCATTAATTTGAAGTAATGTTACTTTCAGCATACAATAACAGTGAACATACATGTTTATATCTTTTGATTTCAGTGAATTAGGTTAGTTGTCCATAGTACCAGTTCTTAATGGATTCAATCATAGCATTTGATAGAGCACTAACGCTTTGACACTCCACACCATTTATTGTGTTGGTTGAAATGGTATACGCCAACTATATTTGCATTAAAGCTAAGCAGGTATTCGCATTGCTAACCTCAATAGGTCCAACTTACAGCAGTTTGTTAGGTCTTCAGAGTTGCGGGTGGAGTTGCCGCGCCCCTGATCTATAGGCTGCAGCTGTATGATCTCCACTATATTGTTTTAAATAGAGTAGATACTAAGCTTTGGTTCCTTCAGAATGTTTTGCTACAATTGGTTGTCACTATACCTTAATTAATCAGCTTTCCCTGAAAGCTAATCAAATGAGCTTTGCAAAAAAGCTTTCTACATGGTATATAAAGATGAGCCTGACCGCTTAGATTGTATGTTTGATTAGTAACCCTACTGGTCAACACCCTTTGTCACAGGCTTTGGCTGTATTATCAGCCTGGCTTCTGTCATCGTATTCTGCATTCTTCGCAAATATGGACTACAAGGAACCATTTAAATAGCATATGTGGATTTGGTGCTCCTATCTAGGAGACCACTAACCTTTCTTCACCGGCTAGACAGTGTGGGAGCCAAGCAACCGCGCCGTCATTCATAACTGAATGCTAGTTATGGTATCCACACTAGACGGCCACCATTACTATAGCATGGACTAGCCTTTGCGTAACTATATGGCTTAGTCTGAGTTATAGCTGTGGTGAGCTCTGTCTTCTTATCTCGGCACCAAGTCTAGCATGATCGGAACTGCAAAAGTATTTTCATGTATATCTCAGTGGTAATGACAAAAGTTGGCTTTACTTGTTGTTTATGTTCTAGTTTATGAGTCAAACGTTGTGTTATTTGAAAATAGCTGACCAGTTACATTCAGTGCTTTCACAAAGAGTGCTTGCAGCCTTGCCAACTTTGAAAGTTACTTGACTGGTGATACTTAATATATGTAGCAAACAATAAATATATTTTAGATATAAAATATATTTTAGTTGGTCAATGTTTAGTTTTTCATTGATATGATTTTAGTTGGTTAACAGAGTATCTTGCAGCGGTATGGCTATGCAAAACTTGACAATTTTAAGACTGCAGATTACAAACCATGAATCTCACTAGACAAGGTCATTAACAAAAGCTAACATGGGAAAAGATTCGAAATGGATACTTGCAAAAAGTTAAGCAACAGTGAGGAAACATTTGTGACTGAATATATAAAACAAACAATGCCTATTGAATTCATGGATATGAATACATGTCAGTAAACATTGAATGTTGCAGGTAAGTATGTATATATCATTCAATATTTATTTAGCTTAAACGATTTAACACAAATATTTGGTATATTTTAGTTTTGTTGGAATGTTGATGACACAGATTTGAAGTAAAATTATTTGTTTTGGTTATTAATGCTTAACTGAAATATTTTCATCTTTACATTGTGATAAAACAATATAGACTAATCATAGAATTCACTAATCATTATTATAGTACTATAATTATATTCACTACCGTAATAATGACTGGTAAACCTCACACTATAGTGTGAAAGACCACAGGCTAGAGAAACACCAAAAAATCTATTGAGATCAGCTAGAAAAAATGATGCAGCAGTAATGTTTAGAAAAAGTTTGAAAAATCTCAAGCTCTTTGATAAGGAATTAACAGGCATCTTAATATGCACTGGACTCATGAGAAATCCTTAATATTAGTTGTTCATTTATACAAATAAATTGTTAGTTTGTTGTTCTGTCATTCCAATATCCTATTATAGCCATAATGTTGGAGAAATGAGAAAAAATCTTGCACTGACATTAAATTTATGCCTTCCTCTTGGAGGCAGGCACTCACCATTACACTAAACAACAACCTCACATTAAACGTAAAAGAACATGTGCATCGTGCCAATTATGTAACAGATAGTCCCAAAGATGCAGCAAAACAACTTGCCAATGGAACTTTTCCATTTTTACATGAGTGAATACTAGATTGGGAAATGTCATATCAGTATTGGTGCGCAGCCTGATATTCTGCAAGTATAGCTTTATGCTGGTGTCAAAATCCAGCTACCCAGGGAACCAATGTGTCTATACCCAGGCAAAGCTGTCTTTTGCACCTTTGTCTTTTGCACCTGTTGCTGAGGGAACCAATATTGGCAAAAATATTTTGCACACCTTTGCACATGTGTGCACTGCCTAAAGTTGAAGCAGGAGTACAGCAGATTAGCAATGATGAAGATGATGATTAAAAATTTAACATTTTGAGCAAATATTTAGAACGCAGAATATTTTGAAGTAGCGTTTGTGAGACTGGATATTAGCCAAAATACAATAATTCATGATGTTCACAGTGTTTGCAGCTTTTTTAAATGTTCTATGATTCATCAGTGTCAGGTTATAAGACAGAATTATAGAGCTATATTTTTTGTGAAATAAAATTAAAGCGATTTGATTATCAATATGCATATCTCAAAACATTTCAACTATATATGTAGTTTACAAAGATTTTAATGTGGACATAGAGATTAACTAAGAGTTCAGGTTTTTACGAGGTGTCAGCCCTCTAAAGATTAAATAGTTTAATGTTCAAATTAGACTATTTAATACCATAGCTTACAATTTTATGCAATTCATACAGTTGCTCTTTTCAGCATCTGTCACAACTTATCTCAACTTTTGCCTTTCTTTCTCCTGTTTCAGTTGAGCTTCCAAATGTAATATAGCAACCGTTCAGACTGTAGTTTACCATGTGTGCTGTGCTTTTCACCATGTGTGCTGTGTTTTGACTTTCTTAGTCTGATGAACAGATAATGTACATACTGCTACACATTGATTAGCAAAGCCCTTTGATACACAACATAACTAAAAGATTTTTATAAAAACATGAAAAATTTATTATTGATTATATAACGCGTTTATCTGTTAGCTGTCATTTTTGCCAAAATGCTATATCTGGCTTTCTCTTGTTAGCTAAAACGCTAGTGATGTGACCCTACACATCTATTAATTGCAACGCTTGCACATATCTACTATCCCTTGGCTGCCTTTAAGCGTTGCGAGTTGATATTTTATTATAAGAACTGATTCAGGGGCTTTAATTTTGCAAAAATACATAAAAAGACAAAGAGTTTAATCACACTCAAATGCGCTTTGGTTGGTCTATTAGCAATTTATATAGATAGTATGTGTTGAAGTTCTACAAGTACAAACTTAGCTTCATAATTCTTATCATACATATGTACATGCATGTCTGCATGTACACATGTACGCATGCACGCATGTGGGTGTATGTGTGTCAGTGTCGCCTATCAGTATTTTGTCCTTTTTGCCATGTGTGTTGTATTTTGATTTTCTAAATCTATTGAAAAAATATTGTGAATACTGCGACACATTTCAAGGATAAGGCCTTACATACACAACATGACTTAGAAAACGTAATTTAAGGACACAATATTTTGTATACAGAGTTTTTTATTAATACCATTATACCTCGTTCATCTTTTAACTTTCAATTTTGCTAGAAAGCTATATCTGGCTTTCTCGTGTCAGCTACAAGCGAGGAATGCAACACTACACAACTATCATGCATTGCAGCACAGGTACTTAATGTCAAATAGCTGCTTTTGGATACCTTGAATTGTTATTTTGATTTTAAGAACTGGTTCTGTGGTTTTAATTCTACAAAAAAGACAAAAATACATATAACTAAATCACAAGCTATCATACTTAAGTTGGGATATTAGTATGTATAAATAGTATGTGTTTAAACTCTAAAAATATAAACTTGGTTTTATGTTCAATTCCAGGATACTTCGGGTCACTAACCCTAGCAGTTAATCAAGTAACAAACACATTAAGTTATGATTAAACCAGTACAGTGTATGTCTTGGTGTTTTATAACATGTCATTGACAATTACTTGCTCTAACAGTCGGGCTGCAACAGCTAGAAACTTACATACCTTCCTGGTTGAGTGACTATTGTTTAGTTTCTTATAGCACATGTATTGTTAGAGGTGGGTCATCACTTGACATTGCCATAGACATGGTAATGCTCATAAAGAATATAACAACACATTAAGTTTTTCCAAGGTTAACTGAAGTTATTACAAATTAGACTGATTTATTGCAATATAATCATTACATTTCATGTTTTAACAGAGGTTTTTAGACAGAAAAACCAAAACCTGTCGGGAGTTTAACTCTAAAAAATGCAAGCTTCAAATTGTGATGAAGAAGTTTTTTTTTGCAAGAAAGATCTATGGATTCCTCTGTGACTACTGACAACGAGTCAATGGGAGACAAAAGCTCGTTTTTAGGAACCGTTAGATATTTCCGCCCATCTAGTCACCCTGTTATGGTTATCCAGCATAGCAAAGAATGATAGCATGAGTTTGGAGCAGAATATACAAAAACTGACATCTTGTAAAATATTATTACAGGAATATAATCAAGTGAACCAATGGGTTGTTCGTATATATATTATGGAGGACGCCAACAAAGATTTATTCCTTTACAAAAATTAAAAAATAAAGTTTTGATTGCCGAATAAGTATTATGTCTCAACAATTATTCAACTACTTTTATGCATTCGTTCTTTAAAACTGAAGAATGCAATTGCAAAAAATTGGGCGAGGGCATCATAGTAAACAAGTATTGCCTCTGATGCTGTCCTAAACAAATTCAGTTTGGTGTTAACTTGGCCTCCCAGAGTTGTAAAACTCGGATTGAGATTGAAGTCTTCACACTCCCTTATTAGTCTTTCTACAACGACTATGAGTGTTACAATTATAGTTGAAATACAAGTTGGTGACTGCAAATACTTTTACTTTGGTCTTATGGGTCTTGCCAGTAGCAAATAATAGCAAATCGACCCTAACTAATCACTTTTCTTTGAAAGCTTATAAAATGAACTTAGCAAAAAAGCTATCTACATGGTATATAAGGATGAAACTTACCGCTGGGTTGGTCTGTTTGATTAGTAACCCTACTGATCAGCACCCTTTGTCAGAGGTTTTGGCTCTATTAACAGCGTGGCTTCCAGCATCTTATGCTGCATTCTTTGCGAATATGTACTACAAGGAGCCATTTAAATAGCATACATGGATTTGGTGCTCCTACCTAGGAGACCACAAACCTTTCTTCACCGGATAGACAGTGTGGAGCCTGGCAGCCACGCTGTCATTCGTAACCGAATGTTAGCAGTAGAACCCATACTATACCGCCACCTTTGCTATTGCATGGACTAGCCTTTGCATAACTATATGGCTTAGTCTGAGTTATATCTGTCACAGTGGTGAGCTCTGTCTTTCCTGCTCAGCACCAACTCTAGCATCCTCGGAACTGGGAGAGTAGGTTTATCTATTTCTCACTGAATTTTACTGAAACTGGCTTTACTAATCTGTTCTTTATGTTCTAGTTCATTTCTCAAATTCTTTATTATTTGAAAATATCTTACAAGTTGCATTAGAAGTTTTCACTAAGAATGCTTGCAGCCTTGCCAACTTTGAGGTTCCTCGACTGGTGACACTTCTCATTGATACCAATTGGTTGTTTTTGTTCTAGTTCGTGTTTCAAATTTCGTTGGATTTAGATTTATTTGATCAGCTGCGTTAATCTCGGAAATTTTAGAGTTTCTTGGCTAGAGATATGCTTCTATGCTGCAATCCAGTGTTGTATTTTAGATATTTACATATTTAGATATATAGTGTATGAATATGAAGATATGTCAGTAAACATTGATTGCTCCAGGTCACCAGATACAGTTAGATAGTTATCTGACTTGAACGACTTAACACAGAGTTGCGATATATTTTAGTTTTGTTAGATTGTTGATGACGCAGCTTTGAAATAAACTTATTATTAATTCACACAGAAAATTGTTTGACCACATCAACTGTCTTATTTAGTGAATAGTTTCAATCCGTGTCAGATGTATCTATTGCCAGGCCGCGTTAAAAGATTGTGTCTTACGGGAAGAGCAACCCCTGTCCCACATTTTTATAAGCTTTGACGTGTCCCTCTTCTGGACGCCATACCCTAATCAAGTGGACATAGCTTTGAAGTGTGGTAAGAACAATGCTTGTTTACCATTTTGGTTTAGAGTTTGATGCTATCATACTTGACCTTGATATTGTTTCTTCGTCTATTTTGAGCTTTCATCAGACTGGATATTACCCAAAGTCTGATGGCAGTAAGAGAGTTTTTGTATTGAAGTTAATGGAAGCTACGCGGACTGATTTATTAAGTCTTAAGTGTTTCTCAATATATATGTAGCTATCGTGATGCTGCTTTAGCGGCTACAAGCTTTTCTTTAAAACTTTGATAAGTACTCTATCCAAATACAGACAAACACGGAAAACTTGCCCTCAGATAGCTCGAACACATTGTTAACTCGGATATATTGATTCAGTCTGCTCCCACTTAAAGATGAATTGTTTTAGGTAACATTAACTTAGCATCATTAACTTGAACTGGTTTTTGCCCAATGGTTACTGAGACGGTTGTTATCACTTTTACCATGACACTTCAATCCAAGCTATAAAGATGAACATCAACTGTTAATAGTTTTAGGCGTCAATATTGCCCTGTTCTAATAATGTGACCTATCTGATAAGTCAAACAATTTTGCTCGATCAAATGAAGTTTGATTAATCTGTGTTTGACTGTAATTATTATTTGTGCCCAGGTAATTTCTTTTTGCTCAAATTTGTTCCCTGTTTAATTTGGTCTGATACTTGGGCATATATGAAAACAGTTTAGGAAAATGCTGAGGCTGAGGCATTAACGTCGTTCCTTCAAAGAAGACTACAAAATATAAGCGAAATTAGCATCACTTCATCCGTAGAAGGGTTAAGTTTATTTTTCTAAAATTTGCGTGAGTTTGTTAAAAAACAGAGCTCAACCCTCTATGTTGTTTTAGGCTATTTGTATCACCATTATCCATACATGATGGTAACATAATACTAGGATTATATCTTACGGTAAACTTAAGGAGAGGTGTGAGCATTGCAAGACTTTTCTGAACACGAAGCCGCATATAGGACTGACAACAAATGCATCAGAATCAGACTGCAGCCTCTGTAATCGTGCTATGAATTAAACAATCAGCTGCCACCCTACCACTCTCCTCTGCCAATGTTTGCTGCAGCAACACTCTCTAATCGAAAAGTCAAAGACAGTGTGAGCAACTAGCTCAGGTTAGCATTTGATCTTAATATTGTGCTATTTTGTGCCATTTTGGAGGTCTAAAGGCTTTATATAAGCATTAACAAGCAAACAGAGATAGCTTGCTGAGGAGGTAAGATAAAACAAAGTGCTAGCAAACATAGAAATGGTGTTGGGGATTGCTAGAAAACTGCCTTTTTGATGTTACTTTAAAAAACAAACAGCTGCTGTTTTTTGATAAATGGATAAACGTGATACAACTGGTCTTTCAAATTCATTGGGTTCTGGTTCCACAATTAAGTGCAAAGAAGTGGTCATAAGGGTACACAAATAGGTAGAGTGAATTGGTTGGATGGGTACATGATTGGTTACAGTTACATGTTTAGATGGGTACACAAATGGGTACAGTGAGTGTTCAGTTGTGATAGTGAACTCAGCAAATTTGTAGAAAAAACCGAAGTTTTCGCCATAACTGTGGTACATGACACACAATATTAGGTAGAATTAGGAAACAATGGACAGGGAATTTGACAATACATTAGCAAAAACTGTTTAAAGAGATATCCATATATATATATATATATATATATATATATCAGTTACTGGTGGATCGGACGGTCTGTCAAGACAGCAGGAGAAGGCAAACCAATCTTGCCATGGCTTGGATTGACTACAGAAAGGCCTATGACTCAATTCCCCATAGTTGGATACTTGAGTGCCTCAGTATGTACAATGTTCACCCTGCTCTTGTGGCATTCATCAAGATGTCAATGACTAAATGGAAGACGGAACTGGAGGCTAATGACAAAAATCTGGCGAGTGTACAAATTAAGCGAGGCATCTATCAAGGTGACTCCTTATCACCGCTGCTCTTCTGCATATGCCTAAACCCTCTAAGCAATATGCTGGAGGAGACTCAATATGGGTACCAGTTTAAAAGTGGCACCAAGATAAACCACCTCTTCTACATGGATGACATCAAGCTGTACGCTAACAAAGAAAGGGACATTGATTCGCTAATACACCTCACTCAGGTATACAGCAAGGACATCGGAATGACCTTCGGTATTGAGAAATGTGGAAGGCTAATTCTTAAGAAAGGCCATTCTATGCTCACAGATGGCCTAAGAATGCCAAATGGTACCATCAAAGATATAGAAGAAGGGTACAAGTACTTGGGGATTATGCAAAGCAACATCAACCACGAAGCCGAGGTACGTCACAAAGCCATTACCGAATACAAGAAACGCCTTCGGCAGGTCTTACGGAGCCAGCTCAATGCCAAGAACCAAATCATGGCAATAAATACCTACGCACTGCCAGTAATAAGATATCCAGCAGGCATAATAAAGTGGACTGAGAAAGCCATCAAAGAAACAGATATAGCAACTCGTAAACTGCTGACCATGCATGGAGCACTCCACCCAAAATCTGATACTATTAGATTGTATCTTGATAGGAAAGATGGCGGTAGGGGACTCAAAAGTGTACAGCAGACAGTGAAAGAGGAGGAGCAAAGCATCAAAGCATATGCAGCCTACATGGCCATCTCAGATAATTTGCTAGCAGAATTTCAATCGGCTGCTCTCACAACGGACCTACGCCCTGATGATGAGGAAATTGACTGGCATACGAAACCTCTTCATGGTGCTTACCACCAACAAATATCTAAGGTTGGCGATCTTCACCAGACATATATGTGGCTGAACAAAGGAAACCTAACGGCCAATACAGAGTCGCTAATCATGGCAGCCCAGGAGCAAGTGCTCCCAACAAGGCAACTCCAAACGAAAATCTATCACACTAGAGACGATCCTAGATGCAGACTGTGCAAAGATGCACCTGAGACCATCCAACACATCATCAGTGGATGCAGACAGCTAGCAGGGAACGCATACACTGAGCGGCATAATCATGTCGCAGGTATTGTGTATAGAAGTCTATGTGATGAGTATGGCCTTAATAAACCACAACACTGGTGGGAAGCTCCTGGTAAGGTCAATGAAAATGACCGCGCTAAGATCCTCTGGGACTTCTACATTCAAACTGACAAGCATGTCCTAGCAAACCAACCAGATATAGTGGTGGTAGACAAGGAGAACAAGAGGGCTACTATAATAGATATAGCAGTACCCAATGACTACAATATAGCCAGCAAAGAAAAAGAAAAGGTAGAAAAATATCTCCCTCTTGGAGAAGAAATTGAAAAATGCTGGAATGTAAAAACAACCGTAATCCCAGTAGTCATTGGGGCACTGGGCGCAATAACACCGGCGCATAAAATGTGGCTTGCCCAAATACCAACAACGATCAACTCAGGTGAGTTGCAGAAAAGTGCGCTATTGGGAACAGCTAAGATCTTGAGACGAGTGCTCAAACTCCCAGGTCTCTGGTAGGAGACCCGAGTTAGAGCAGAATTTACCACCCATACGGGGTATCCGGGGTGAGAAAACAATTTTTTTATATATATATATATATATATATGTATATATATGTATATGTATATATATGTATATGTGTATATGTATATTTATATATGTATAGGTATATATATATGTATATATACATATATATGTATATTAATGTTTCAAATTATGGTAACCCATTACTTGGTTGTTATATCACACATGTGGAGTGTGTGCTAAAATGTTAAACTGAATTACTGTGTCAGATACATAATGCTGAACTTGGCATGTAGTACATAGCACCTATGCGTATATCCTACAATAAGGCAAGCAATACCAGTATGTTAAGGTAAAAACTAACTTTTACGCGGTTCGCTTCTCAGAAATTGAGTAAAGAACTACATATATGTAAATGAACCAAATAACTGCAAATTATATATAGATAAAAAACTGCTGCCTCATAAATAACCTCATTTCATGGCCTTTAATTTTAATTAAAGCTGGTTCGATTAGTTAAGGTCCCGGCAACTAGCAAGGAACCAGTCTAAATGATGAACCTAATACTACACACACATCAGGGAATGCCTTATTTGATTAGTGTCACTTCTAAACTAATAATTATAGCTCACATCTATTGATGTTACATCTATTGACTAATATATGTTCATTGCTCACAGCCTATATCTATTGGCAATGTATCTATTGACATATGTTCATTGCTTATAACCTACATTTATGTATTGATGTATTGATGTTCATTGCTCATAGCCAAGATCCACTCCCATTAACTCTGTTGAGTCATCCATAATCATGCCTCATGGCCTACTATTATTCATGCTACATCTATTGGTGTATCTATCACTGCGTTTCTATGACCCGCCTAGCTCAAAAATTAGAGCCAATCCGCAAGTTATCCGTGTCATGGAAACGGCATAAATCAGCAAGCTATCCGCATAAATTCGCAAGCTAAGCGGGTTTTGTGATCCGCAAAACTTTATTGAATCCATCGTGCCTGCGAATCATGGAAGTGGTACTTGCGATTGATGCGCATTAGATTATTGTTGGCTATTACATTAAAAACATTTTCACGCTTCAGTCGTTTTTATTTCGATTTCAGCAGTCTCAATGCGCCAACGTTCCCAACGATCGCTGCTAAGCTAAGCGGGACAAGACCTCTTAGCTATTTATAGAGTCACTAATTAAGCTAATACTTGACCTATGGGGTCAAGTACTGGCGTTAAAGATATAGTTGCGTCAAAATTTAAGTTGATCTTAAAAGAAAGAATTTTTTTTCTCTATCAGTTGATATGTTGTTTGTTGTGTTACGCAATCGCATTGCCAAGATATTTGAAGATCAAAACCGAAAAAATCTGATCGCCGTAAAAACGCTCAGGCCACAAAAATGTGCCCAGCCTCGCCAAAAATGATGTCACGCGTTTGGCAACCTGTCTCTATCTCTCGTATTCACATCGGCTATTTGCGATAAAAGTCTAGTCTTACGCGGCTCTATTGGCATATATCTTATTTTGTATTTGCTCATGTTGGCTAGAATAAAATTTTAAATCCTGCTACAGATGCATTATTATGAATGTTTAAAAGGCCTCAAATAACGAAAATTGAAAATTTGTTCTACTCTCTTTCTCCAAATGTTGTGTAAACATTTGGGTACTAACTACCAATTCTACCGGTCTACGGTAATTCTGTCAAGTCACTTTATGTAGAACGCGGTCTTTGTATCAGCACAGTTCTGCAGCTACCCATATAAACGATATACAGCCTCCCATAAGCCCCGCCCACATTATGTCGCCTATTACCTATTGCCTATGTACTAGTTTCTTACTAGTATTCTTACCAAATACTAAATAATTGAAATAAGCAAGCCTCCTCTTTGAAAAGAATATAGACAGGGATAGAGTTTTAAGGATGAGAAGTCTGCTGCAAACTGGATTTGAACTCACATTCTCCAGTTCTGCGGACACCCATAAACCATATCCGATTCACTACAATATTCTGCAAATCATGTTTTGCATTATCTTCAACAATATTATTTTATTATATAATTTTTACAAGCAAAAATATTTTCATCTCGGCATAAAGCTTTTATTAAAAATATTCATCAAGTCGTGGCCACTCACATAGTATTAGCTGATACAATAAGACAAATTCATCTACTGCAACAAACTCAAACAAAACATCATCCAGCACGCATTCAAGTCTCGCTTTCTCCTTTATGGCAGTTTCCACACTGACAAAGCTTCATCGGCTGGTGGGACGACATAAACATTCAGTAATCAGTAAAACAAGTAAATGTAAACAAAGTAGATGCAATAAATATGTCATTCATAGATATATCATTCTAAAGCGTATCTATTGACAGCTTCCAAATTGGGAGTTAAATAGATTGCGAGTGTAATTTTAAAAACGAATAAACATTTAATAAAGGCACAAGTACGCCAAGCCAACGATTTGAAGCTTTGGTTCTGGAAATTAAAGATTTGCAAAGATCAATCGATTTTACCCACTTCCTACGAGTGAAAATAATTTGTAATCATGACTCTAATTTACCAAAGAAAACTCGAAAAAAATAGTATAGCTACATGTAGGTAAAACGGCAGATAAGCTATGAAACGATGATTGGAGATAGCAAAGAATTATCATTTTATTAATTAGTATATGTATTTATGACTATAAAAAATATTACATTTACTAAAGTATAGAAGACTCTAAGTTAATTTACCTCCATTCTGTCTTCTTCTGCAGCAAAACGCTGCTGACGCCTGTCAGCTTTGGCCATAGGCTGTCTACTCTAATCTTTTACTAAAAGTTGCTCAGATAATTCTGAGTAGCGGTCGCTCGAACTTGAAGCCATTTTAAAACTATATATAACTTAGTAATTGTTGAAACGCGTTGAATCAGTAACGATGAGAATGAACTCTAAAACGATGAGAATCTTCGAGATCACAGACAACGCGTTTTACGAGTGATAACATTTATTACGGCCTATATAAAAATTTCGCACGCATGATTGGCTAACGAATCGACCTTATATTTATTGCTCGTGGTTTCGTTTCAGATACCTTGCTTGTGACGTCACGAAATAGTCACCCGCTGGAACGTGAGCTTTTTAAAAGAGGGCCTCATTCAAACGCATATATCTCTGGACAGGGTTGGTCTACAAAGACAAAAATGGCATCAAATTGTAGCTGATGTTTTAGCCTTTTATGGGTCCTAATTTCATTTTTGACGCAACTACATCTTTAAATCCCCATTGCCAGGTGTTCATTGAAATGCTCAATTGCTAAGTAACTCAACTTGCGGATCGTTCGAATTATGTGAAACATGCGGATTATGAGAGTCATGGAAACATAGCGTATGTTCATTGCGTTTAGCAGACAGCAATCGATGTATCTAAAACTTGTTTATCTCACTGTGAACAACCATTGTCTGTAGTACCTAGTGTTCGTGAGAGACTGGTTTGTTGATTAAAAAATTAGTTGTAAAATGTTTCGGATTGTTATGAATGTTACAGGTAAATACTAGTAAAGCTGCTTTTACTTGTGCTACAGTATAATTGTACATTTACTTTCCTAATTAGATCCGTTATGTCTTCACTAGTAATTTCAGGTAGAGTGAATAGTTTTTTGCAAAGGCCACTGAGAAAATTTGCACAAGCACGAGGATGCATGCAAAGAAAAAATGATGATAACCCGGATATTGTCAAGAAATAATCAATAAAAGTGTACACTGTTGCAGCATAAAGCGCTACTAGCTCTAGAGAACAAGCTATCAAAGTGAGTTTCTCGTCTAATCAGGTGTTTAACTGTTATTGAGCTTAGTGTTTCATCCAGTTAATAGTTTAACAGGTATTGATGTTTTTCTTACATCCAATAATGTGTTCATGTGCTTTTGAGGTCAATCTCTCATCCAATCAAATGTTCTACTGTTATCGATGCCAGTCCCTTGTTACTAAGTTGAAGAGGTTGTGCCAGGGAAAGATTATCGTGTAAATACTCGCTCATATATAGCTTAAAAACCTCTTCACTGCCATGGTGATACTCTTTCTGGAATTTCTATTAAAGACTATGAGGGCATGGGGTATCAGAATGTATGCGATACACTTCTTTGCACAAGCACCGAAAGGACCAATTATCAATGCAAGACAGCCACGCATCATTTTTTGAGACCAAAACGTGGTGGTCTGGTCTAGGCTGGTGAGAAATGAGTCAGCTGCTTCTGATGGTATCAAAACAACCCCTGTTTAGCTTAGATATAGTGCACCATCATTCTTAAGTTATTAGGTTGTCTCGAACTGAAAGTTGCAAAATTGTTTTGTTAGAGTGAAACTCATAGAAATGTCATTTATGTCATTTAAATTGTTACACCGTTATTTATACCTTGCATTGAATTAACTAAGCGGTATAAACAATGTCAAATACTAAATCAAAATATCTTTATTTTTATCGGTAATTTGCATTGAAGACACATTATTGAAATGTTTGCTTGGCAATATGTAGTTCAGCATTTGAGGTAGTGCTCAACATACGTATGTTGCAACTTACTGTAAAACGCCTATGTATTAGATACATGGGAATGTAACATAATTTAATAGTTTTGTTATTTTGTACCTTGTTTTTAATTATATCTTACTCTTTGGTTTCGACTCCCAAAACTCCTATATTTTATATGATGGAGTTTCTACATTAAATTATTTAGTAAACAAAATTAATTTTTGATTAAATCTGTAATTTTAATCAAGTCTCACCTTTTGTGTTTAAATTCTCTGTCAAGGTGATGCTGTGTAATGTTCACTGTATTTCCATGTGGTACCTTTGTGATCAACTTTATTTCCCATCCCGATAAAACAGTGTGTGGTTTCATTGTTACAAACTCTGTGGTTGAACTGCATGTTTCCGCTACCACATTTGTGCTCTAATAGTTGTACCCTAACACGCTTAGATGTATTGTATTGTTTGTACTACAGGTTCCTAACACTATAGAGAGATATATTAATATCAACCAGTCTGTACAGGTACATTAACTCTTATGTTGACATTGCTTGAAGGTAACCTTTATTATATGTTTTAGAGCTGTTCTGTATCAACCAGTCAGCATGGGGCTGTTATAAAGCTGTTGTTTAAAAAGCTGTTTATAAAGTAATCGTTGATACAATTATACTTCTGCTGAGCAGTCTTTTACTTTAACAGAAATTAAGGGCACTAAAATTGGAGGACACGTTGGTAGTCACGCCTTTAAATGATGCAGCTAGATATGATCATGAAAAAGCTCTGTCTAATTTCCTGGCTAGTGTAACTCCACAACAACAACAAGAGATGCTACAAATCACAAACACAACAAGGAGTCCATTCAGACACCAGACAATTACCTGAACATTTTCATGTTTATTCTGTGTGGAATGAGTTGGCTGTTCATTTAGGATTCTTACAAGCAGCAATATTTTTTAAATACTTACATTGATTTTAATGCTTATGCTGGAAGATTATTTTTGGGTTTTTTTTCCAGTGATTTTATAAGCTTTATTTTTAGGTGTAGAATACATCTATTTCACACAGCGCCAAACTTTAGTATTACATGAAGCCATACAAATAGTTTTTTTATTTGAATGATAGTTTGGAGCAATAAGGGTGACTTCTTGTAAAGTATGATTGGCTAATAATTGGATTAGGCAAAAGCTACCAATAATGTTTTCTACTAATCCAAGATCAATTTTACTTCAAGACATCAAGTTCTGAGATAAAGTTAGATATTGATAGCGGATGAGGTTGCATTTGACTATAATAACATATCGAAACTGTCTACTAAATATTCTCTTGTACCACCTGAATTTATGCTTAACTAAAATATTTACATCTCTACATTGTGACAAAACAATATAGACTAATCATAGAATTCACTAATCACTATACTATTATTACACTCACTACCGTGATAATGGCGGGTGAAACTCACACTATAGTGTGAAAGACCACAGGCTAGATAAGCGCCAGAAAAATCTATTGAAGATTAACAAGAAAAAGTTCTAGCTAAAAAGATCAGCTAAAAAGATCAGCTAAAATAGTTCAGCTACAGTAATCTTTAAAAGAAGTTTGAAAAATCTCAGGCTCTTTGATAAGGAATTATCAGGCATCTTAATATGCGCTGGATTCATGAGAAATCCTTAATATTAATTGTTCATTTTTACAAATAAATCTTAATATTTGTTAGTTGGTTGCCCTGTTGTCCCAATGTCCTCTTATATCCATAATGTTAGAGAAATGAGACAAACTTTGCACTGAAATTATAATTATACATTCTTTTTTGAAGGCAGGCACTCACCATTACACTAACCGACAACCTCACCATAAACGTATAATAACATGTGCATCGTGCCAATTATGTAACAGATATTCACAAAGAAGCAGCAAAACAACTTGCCAATGGAACTTTTCCTTTTTTACATGGGCGAATGCTAAATAAGCCAGTGTCATATCAGTTCTGTTGCACAGCACGATATTATGCAAGTAGTTTTATGCGAGTGTTGAAAATCTCGCTGTTGAGGGAACCAATATGCCTATATCAAGGCAAAGCTGTCTGGTGCACCTTTGCACATGTGTGCACTTTACAAAGTTGAAACAGAAGTGAGAGAGCATGGCAATGGTGGAAATGATTATTAAAAACTCAAAAGGTCGAACAAATAGAATGCACAATTTTTTCAAGGTGTTTTGTAAGAATGGATATTAGCATCATTGCTATTAATCATTAAATTCACAGTGTTGGTAGATTTATTTTAATTTTCTATGATGCATGAGTGTCAGGTTATGGAGCATAATTATAGAGTTTTCTTTTTTATAAAATAAATTTAAAGCTACTTTATTATCAATATGAGTATGATTAATTTAACTAATTACTTAGAATTACTTCTTTTAGTGTTGTCTGCAGTGAAAATAAAGAGTCTCAATTGACTAATTCTGTTTCAATATTTGTTTGTAGATGTCAGAATGTGCAAACACAAATAAAAAAGTGTTTACCATCTACTCCTTTAAGTTTAACTGCTCATTTCTCTTTGTGCTGTTATATTTACTGTGATGGTAAGACTACTAAAGCTATTTGACTAAATACCATCAATGCTGTTAAAGTAATAATCAGTCAAGATCAAGTGGGATTATATTCTACGGTACAATCGTCACTCACTTCTGTACTTGCAAGAATCATTAGTTTGTTTTAAAAAAAGAAAATTGGCATCTTCATGTATATTTAATGATGGGACAAAATATTATTGTTCATTGTGCAACAATGAACCATTTTTTTTGCATCAAAAGATCAGTGTTTGTCCATTTGTGTTATGCAAAGTGCTTGGTCTCTGTGAAATCTTAGTTACATACTAAAAGCGTTACCAAAAAAGATTCCCTCGCATGAAAATCTCAGAAGATCAGAATCATAGGCAACCCTCTACCAGTACCACACTAGAGCTTTTTCTTGTTTTATAGGATGATTCTTCATATATTGATTACTCATGATGATTTCCTACATGACACAGCGCTGTCGAGCATGATTTTTTTTACAATGTATGCAGAGTCCTTACAACATTTTGTCTGCATATCTCCCCACATCTCAACTGTATAAGTAGTTTACAAATACATTAATGAACACCAGAGGCTGAGTAAACTTTACAGTTTTTTATGAGGTGTCAGCCCTCTAAAAATAAAATTGTATTGTTCAAATTATACAATTTACTACAAATTTTAGTTTTGTGCTATTCATACAGTTGCTCTTTTCAAAATCTGTTGAAACTTATTTCAACTCTTACCTTTCTTTCTCCTGTTTCAGTTGAGCTTCCAAATGTAATATAGCAACTGTTCAGACTGTAGTTTAGTTTACTTTTTTCATAAATTTATCAGATTGTGGGTGATGCACATGATAAAATGGTTCTAAATCTTGTAGATGTGCGTTTATATGCATATCCTAACTAGAATGATCCAACTTGTGTCATTATTCATATTATGTTTTGAACTTCACAATTTATTGTACAGAACTTAGCCACCATACATTTCCTCCATAAAACCTTATATACACAGCATGAATAGAATGTATGTTTAAAAAGTAATATACTTTTGTAATTAGCAAAAAAACATACATGTATTTAACCTTGAGCTATTAGCTTTTCAAGGAAGTTATGTCTTACTTAATTATCTTTTTTGGCCGATATGGTAAATCAGTCTCAATTTTTTTCGGTAATGTATATGAAATGTATACAGTATGGAGGAATCGATGTACATGCATGCCTATGAAGGTACGTGTGTCCTTAATGCTTTATAGTATGCTGTCCTTTTTACTATGTGTGTATTTTGACTTTGTAAATCTATTTAACAGGCAATGTACATACTGCGATACAATTCCCAGATAAGGCCGTGATACACAATATAACTGAATGATTTATTTCTAAAACCCAGAAAACTTTTTTAATACAAGTATAACAAAATCATCTTGCATCTGTTTTTTGCTAAAAAGCTATCTCTGGTTTTCTCATCTTAGCAGAAAAGCAAGTAATGTGACACTACACATCTATGCATTGCAACACATGACAATATATATTATCCCATGGCTGCCTTTGAGCATTGCGAACTGATATTTTACTGTAAAAACCTGTTCAGTGGCTTTATTTTTCTAAAAGAAAACTTAAAAGGACATACAGTTTAATTACATCCTGTTGCGCCTTGGTTGGTCTGTTAGTAAATTTAGATATATGCGTTGAATTTATTCAAGTATAAACTTAGTTTCAAAATTCTTATCATACAAGTTGACATGAAAACACGTCGGTGTATGTGTGTCATTATTGCCTAACAGTATCTGGTCCTTTTCACCATGTGTGTTGTATATTGATTTTCTCATTCTGTTAAACATATAGTGTACATACTATTACAAATTTTATCGATAAGGCCTTTCATACGCATCATGACTAAAAACTTAAATGAAGAACCAAATATTTTTGTAATATCAATATGACAGGTTCATCCTTTAGCTTTCATCTTTGCTAGAAGGCTATATCTGGCTTTCTTATGTTAGTTAAAAGCTAGGAATCTGAAACTACACATCCATGCATTGTAACCCATGCACATACTCATTATCACATGGCTAATTTTGAACACTGCGAATTGTTATTTTATTGTAAGGGCTCGTTCGGTTTTTTTTATAATTTTGCAAAATAGCAAATTAAAAACTTAAATCACACCCTATTGTATCTAAGTTGGCTTATTAAAAAGTATAAACAGTATGTGTTGAAGCTTTACAAAAATAAACCTAGTTTCATGCTCAATTCCAGGATAATTTGGGTGACCAATATTTGTTGACAATCCAGTAGCAAACACTTTCAGGCATGATTAGCATCTATATTGTATGCTTGGCGCTTTCTAACATGTCATTGACAAGTACTTGTTCCAACCCTCGGGCTCCTACAGCGAGAACCTTATATACCTTCCTGGTCGAGTGGCTAATCAAAACTTTTTTGTATTACATGTATAATTAAAGGTGGGTCATCCGTTGACTTTACCATAGACATTGCAATGCTCATAGAAAAAAATTAAGCTATTCAAGCATCATATGTCTCTTTAAGGTTAAATGACGTTATTATGAATTACAGTTATTTATTGCAATATAATATTCCCATTTTATGTTTTAGCGATGATTTTTTTTGATAGCAAAACACAAAACTGTTGCGGGTTTGACGCTAGAAAACGCCAGCCTCGAATTGTGATAATGAAGTCTTTTTAGCAAACCAGAACTATGGATTCCTATATTACTGCCGAAAATCAGTCAATGTGAGACAAAGGAACATTTTTAGCAACCGCGATGTACTTCCACCCATCTAGTCACCATGTTATGGTTATCCAACATAAGAAAAAATGGTAGCATGAGTTTGAAGCAGATTCTATAAATACTGAAAAATTGCAATATATTTTTACAAGGACTATATAAGTAAAGCGACAGGTTGAACATCTGTATTGTGGAGCACCCTGGCAAAATTTTCTTCCCTCCAAAAAAATGGAAAAATAAAATATTTCTTTTCAAAATTTTGCTATTCCTACAAATAATCATTTAGAAAGCAATTAATTTATTACCCGCTTTGCTAAATAAGATTTTTTTTAGTCAACTATACTATTACTACTAGGTTCAAAAAATGAAAGACACTATAGTAACTACAAATCATGTCAGATGTGTCAGGTGAACAATTTTGCTGACTTCAATCTTCCTTGCCATTTTCACACCATGAAAATATTGATTTATTTATTTGTATTTGATAAATTGCTTTAATACTTTTCAAACCTCAATCTGTAATGTTATCTGCTGCTTTTAATATGAATATATTGTATGCTGTATGTTAACCTTTGAGAACTTAATTGGACGTTATTTGCATTAGAATTATATAGACTGAGGGTTGAGTGTGATGAGCAAGTTGAAGAGGTAGTTGTTATGTTAATAATTTTAGTTGTTAAAAGACTTGTGTATTCCGCCACTTTTTTGTCTGGCAAGAGGTCTGTTAGTTGCTTAATACTAGGTAACAACAGAAGTAATTGGTGATCGACCCTTTTGTTTATAAGAGGGAACACCTACAAGTTTGGTGCATTTTATCAGTTGGCATAAAAAATATTAAACAAACCTTTGTTAATAAAAATGAACTTGTATCAAACTTTAGTAGATTTTATCTAAAGGTATTGGTATTTTTCTATCATTTGTGAATATTTTTGGCATTTGAAAAGATTTGTTTGCCAGAATGTGACAAAAAAAAAATCGAACAAAATATGATAGTGTATGAAACCCACAGATTGAACAAAATCACGAAATGGCATGTGTAATTGTAAAGAAATTGATGTACTGGAGATGAGTAGCGCTGCAACTTGAACATAATAGCCAATATCAACTATAGCAACAATAGCAGCTAATGATGACATTTTACATGGTTTATATCTCAGCATTTTTATTGTGAAAAAATTGACAGAATGGTAAAACACTTTGACAATAATAAATAAATACCAACACATTTTCATACTCTAATAAAGTCTTGTGCGATCTCAATTTTAAATGCATAAACAATTTTTATACATTCAATGAATCCAATCGCAAAACCTTGGACAAGGGTATCATAGTAAACAAGAGTTGCCCCTGATGCTTTCTTAAATGAGTTCAGTTTGGTGTCAACTTTGCCTCGCAGAGTTGGAAAACTGTAATTGAGATGGAAGTCTTCAGTCTCCTTTCTCAGTCTTTTTGCTAAGCTTTTGTTCCTTTGAATGTTTGGCTATGATTGGTCGTCACTACCATGATGAATCAGCTTTCCGTGAAAGCTAATCAAATAGGCTTAGCAAAAAAGCTTTCTACCTGGTATATAAGGAGGGGGTCACACCGCTGGGTTGGTATGTTCGATTAGTAACCTTACTGGTCAGCACCCTTTGTCAGAGGCTTTGGCTCTATTAACAGTCGGGCTTCTGTCATCGTATTCTGCATTATCATGTATTAGTACTACAAGGAACCATTTAAATAGCATACTTCGTTTTAGTGCTCCTATCTAGGAGACCACAAACCTTTCTTCACCGGCTAAACAGTGTGGGAGCCAAGCAGCCGCGCCGTCATTTTTAACTGAATGCTAGCGGTGGAACCCACACTAAACGGCCACCACAGCTATAGCATAGACGAGGCTTTGCATAACTATATGGCTTAGTATGAGTTATATCTGTGGTGAGCTCTGTTTTATCTTCACAGCACCAACTCTAGCATCATCGGAACTGCACGTGTTTTTATCTATATTTCAGCGGGTGTGACAAAGGTTGGCTTTACTTACTTCTTTATGTTCTAGGTCATGTGTCCAATTTTGTATTATTTGAAAACAGCTGACCAGTTACATTAAGTTTTTTTCACAAAGAATGCTTGCATTTTTGCTAACTTGCTAAGTTTCTTGACTGGTGATACTTATATATGTAGCAAACCGTTAGTATATTTTAAATCTTCTTAGTTTGTAACTGTTTAGTTTGTCATTAATATGATTGTACATGTAGTGTGTTGAGGGAATACATTGTAGCACACGCTGGCAATGATACACTTGATAATGGTATGAATGCAGACTAAGAAAACATGAGTCTCACTAGACAAGGTCATTAACTAGAGCTAACATAGGGCAAAGACTCTAAACACCTACATTTTTAAAAACTAAGCAAATGCCAGAAACGGATTGTCTGAATATATGAAACAATGCATATTTATTGTATGGATGAGAATACATGTCAGTAAACATTGAATTTTGTAGGTCAGTATATATCTTTCGATAGTTATCTGGCTCAAACGTCTCAACTCATACATTCCGTATATTTTAGTTCTGTTGGAATGCTGATGACGCAGCTTTGAAACAAAACTATTCGTTCTGGTCATAGCAAGAAAATTGAATAACATTATGATACACTTCTCTATTAACCTAATAAATAAACTACCTAGGAATTCATTTCGACCACATAGACTGTCTCATCTAATGAATAGTTTAATACTGTTTCATGCGTATCTAGTGCCAGCCCTCACCATTAAATGAAGGTGTCTCACACAAGGAGCAACCCCTATCCCACATTATTCAAAGGCCTGCAATGTGCCCCTCTTCCACACGTCATACCCTAGCGAAGGGGAGAAGTCTTTAGACTGTGGTAAGACGACTGCCTGTTTACCTTTTTGGTTCTGAGTAGAATGCCTTTTACACTTTGTAAAAAGTACTTTTATCCTTGTATAGTGCAACAGCTAACCTGACACTAAGGCTGCTTGAATTCGAATGACACAACAATAGATATGACATAACAAATGACATAACCACCAGGTAATAAACACCGAGACAGCATTCCATGAGACAGCAATACCTGTACACAGAACATACTAACAGTATTACACGCAGTACACCAGAGTAAATGACATATGCTCATAAAATAATTCAGGCACGCATAAGTCACTATATACATATAAACTACGCACTTGACATTGATAATGTTTCTCTGTCTGTCTTTAACTTTCCTCAAACTGAGTATTACCCAAATTTTGTAGCCAATTTGATAATTTTTATTAGAGTGAATGGAAGCTACACATACTGGTTTATCAAGTCATAAGTGTTTCTCACTAGGCATTGTGATGTTGCTTTAGCGGCTACAGGTCAATGTCTTCACCAAGCTTTTTGAACTCTAGGTGAATGTAATCTAGTAATGGTAGTCTGGGTATATTTTTTGCCTCGTAATATGAAACCTCAATTTGAGTGCCAGATTTTTTTGAACGCCGCCTTTAATAGAAAGACACTCTAGGAAACGGATTAGGAATACAGTGCCACCTTTTAATAAAGCGCCACTTTTATTCTATCATCACTTTAACATTTTTCGATCTGTACAAACCCATCATAAAAAGGTCAGTAGAAGAGTGTCCAAGAATGGTACTAATAACAATATTTTGTTGTTTCTGTAAAGTTTGCTATGGTTTCACTGATCAGGTACCTGTGATCAGAGACCTAAAAGATCAAGAGTCACATCATCAAAACTTCACTTGGCATGATTAGATGTATTAAGGTCTAATAAAATATGATCCCTGGTTTTTAGACTACTCAGGAATGTGGTTCCTAATCTTAGCTGTAGACTTTATGGCATTTTGATGAAAAATTCAAAGCAAATAGGAAACAGCAATAGCAAAGATGCTGAGGTTGGGGCATTTATGTCGCTGCTTCAAAGAAGACTACAAAATATAGGTGACATTATAGCATCACTGTTTTAGGTTATTTATATCATTTATTGATTGACATTACATCTATTAATGCATCTATGTTCATTGGTCATAGCCTACATCCATTCACATTACATATGTTGATGTATCTATAATCATGGCCCATAGCCTACCTTTATTCACATTACATTTATTGATGAGTCTATGCTCACTGCTTATAGCAGACATATATTGACATATCTAGACATGTTTATCTCACTGTGAACAATCATCATCTGTAGTACAAAATGTTCATGAGACACTGGTTTGTCGATTAATAAATTAATTGTGAAATTTTTTGAATTGTTATGAATGTTTCAGGTCAATAATAGAGCTGTTTTTACTTGTATAATACCTGCAGTATTGTACTTTCCCAACTCGATTTTTGTTCCGACTACTTTTCTCAATAGATTTGTTGCACATGTAAATTTATTTGAACCTTCAGATAGAGTGAATTGTCTTTTGCAGCGGCCGCTGAGGAAAATTGAACAAACACTTGGATGCATGCAAAAAATTCTTTAATGATAACCCGGGTATTGTCAAAATGTCACAAATGAAAGTGTACATTTTAACAGCACAAAGCACTGCCACCTATGGTGAAAAATATATTAAGGTCAGTTCTTCATCTAATCAGGTTTTTTAGTGTTATTGAGCTTAGTGTTTCATCCAATCAATGGTTTATCAGTTATGGATTTCAGTCTGACCCCCAATAATGTGTTCACCTGTTTTTGACGTCAATCTCTCATCCAATCAAATGTTCAACTTTTATTGATGCCATTCCCCCATCTAATCACATGTTCAATTGTTATCGATGTCAGTCTTTGATCCAATCAGATGTTTAACAAATGTTGGATTTATTTTCTCAATCAATGAAATTATATAAACGGTTGTATCATGTTTTATTACAAATGTAGTCCGTTTTTTCTATTCAGTTTGTTAAATGACTTGAATAAACGAGTAGAACAGCCCACCCCCTGGTTATTAAGTTGAATGATAGAGTAAAGCAGCTCATCTACGTGGATACTAACTTGAATGAATAAGTAAAGCAGCCCATCTGTCTGGTTACCAAGTGAAACAAAGAAGCTAAACAGCCAGCCCACCTGGTTTGTAAGTTGAACGAACAGATAAAACAACCCACTCAACTGGTTACTAAGCTAAATGAGCAGGTAAAGCAGCCCTTCCACTTTTTTACCTCATTGTGCCAGATAAGGATTATTACGTATAGACTTGCTCATATATAGCCTAAAAACTTGTTCATTTCTATGGTGATAATCTTTCTAGCATTTCTATTGAAGACTATGAGCGCATTGGGTATCAGACTATATGAGATACATTTTACAGCGGGAGCACAAAAACCCATTTCTTAATGCAATACAGCCACACATGTTTTTGGATGACCAACATATGGTGGTCTTCTCTAGGCTGGTGAGAAATGAGCTAGTTAAAATTATGCTAATGGTTAGTTGTATAATATAGTTTGCGTTACTATTGAGTAAATCGATAATTCATATGAAATAGTCATACAAACTTTTGTGGGGTGCTTTTAGAAGAATCTATGTTTAGTTCCGGCCAAGACTTCATTTGAGACTCATCTCCATGCAGGTTTGGCAATAACCATTGATTGTGCAAACGTTATAAATATCAAACAAATTTACAGTGCACTTTTAGAAATTACATCAAAGATTTGATATGCAATGGGTCATCAAACATTACAAGAATGAATATTCACAATTTGTTTTTGTAAAAAGACCAAGTCATAGCCAATGAGTGAAGATGAAATGATTTGTTTACAAAAACATGTTTCCGAGTTCCGCCGTTATTTTTTGTTTCAAAATGAACCATTTTATTTCTCAAAAATCACTTTTTTTTATATATCGAGTGTAACATTTATTTATTTGCTGCAAACCTTTTTTTTCAACACTATTAAACGTAATGTTTGGTAAATCATCATATCTTCCAAACTTATTAAAGTCACTCAATCTCAGTGCATAGATCAAATAGAGTGACACTGCCTGCACCTTAACATTTAGATATGTCTGTTCGTACCTCAGATTAATGCTGCACATTTGAAATTTCTTAGAGCTAAATTCTCTTAGTTGTTATGATAAGTTATCAGCTGTCTCCGTTTTAGTTATAATTGTTTTTAGTAAGTCCCTGTATTTTGTATACTGCAAAATCTACATACTAAAAGTAGATATGAAGAGTATGAAATGTATATTGTATGGTTTAATAACTGACCATCAGTTTAGTTTTTTTTATTACAAAATCACACAATAGAGCTGTTGTGATGATATATGATGACATATGACGACACGAGTACTGCAGTATACACAGAGCTGTATTAAAATACGGTATTTAGAGTAAAATATATATGATAGATGGTTAAACACCTGACCAGCTGTTTAGTATTTTGGTAATACAAAACTCACACAATAAAGCTGTTGTTCAAAAAACTGTTTATAGAAGGCTCGTTTATATAATTATTCTTTTGCTGAGCAGTCTTTTACCTTAACAGAAATTCAAGGCACTAAAATTGAAGGACATATATGTAGACACACTTTTAAATGATAACAACACATATCTGTTACATGTCGCTCACGTAACAGATATGTGTTGTTCATTAATTTCATTAAATTAAATTCGCTATTCTCATGCACCACCTACATTCATGCTTCAATAAAATATCTGCAACTCTGCATGGTGATAAATCAATGTAGAGTAATCATTGAACTACACTAATCATTATACTAGTATTACATTCACTACTGTGATAATCACTATTGTGATAATAGTGTAATAGATGTTATAACGGCTGGTAGACTCTACACTATACTGTGAAATACAACAGGCTAGAGAAGCACCAGAAAAATCTATTGAAGATCAGCTAGAAAAAGTTCCGCTGCAGTAATCTTTAAAGGAAGTTTTAAAATCTTAGGCTTTTTGAAAGGGAATTACCAGGCATCTTAGTGCTGGATAACGATTCGAGTGCATTCTGTTTTTTGATAGTTGTTCTCTCTCGGTTCAACGATTCAGAAGGAGAAGACAACTGCGTATAAACCAAATTTTACATTACGATTTGATTCAGTGTTTGCGCATGCCCACGCAGCAGTTTCCTAAGCAAATTTTCGTGAGAGCATCGATCGGTCAGCAAATGAGTTTAGAGTTTTTTTTATCCAAATTGCAGCAATAGTCTTGAACCTTGCCAAATAAACTCATGTGATGTTTTGTGGTAAAGAGACCTATATTTGTAATATCTTATCATTCACTAGAAGCACTCAGACGCGTGCAGATAAAATTTAATGATAAGCCGGATATTGTCCAGATGTCACCAATAAAAGTGTACGTTGTGACAACACAAAATGCTGCCATCTACAAGTATGAAGAAAAAAGTTCTTAAGGTTAGTCCACCATCCAATCAGGTGTTTAACTGTTATTCAGCTTAGTATTTCATCCAATCAACTGTTTAACAGTGATTGATAATAGCCTAACATCTAATAATGTGTCCACCTGTTTTTGACGTCAACCTCCAATCTGATTAAATGCTCAAACATTGTTGATGTCATACCCCATTCACTCAAGTGTTCATTTGTTATTGAAGCCAGTCTTTGGTTCAATCAAATTTTTGCTAACTGTTGATTTCATTTTCTCAACCAATAAAATAATATTGACAGCTCTATCCTTTTTCATGACAGCCGTAGTCTTTTTCTATTCAGCGTATTAAACGACTTGAAAGAACAAGTAAAACAACCCACCCAATTGGTTACTAGGTTTAGTACATGTCAGTCATGTCAGAGAAGGATTATCATGAAAGTATTTGTTTATATATAGCTTAAAGACCTGTTTACGGCTATGGCCATAATCTTGCTAGCATTTCTATTGAAGACTATAAGGGCATGAGGTATCAGAATGTATGAGATACACTTCTTAGCAGAAGCACCAAAAGCCCAATTCCTAATGCAATACAGCCACACATATTGTATTTATGACCGACATACGGTGGTCTTTTTGAGGTTGGGGAGAAATAAGCCTGATGCTGCTGATGGTATCAAGACAACCAATGTTTACATTAGATTTCACAATCATCCCTTACTTATTAGGTTATTTTGAACTGAAAATCACAACAATTGTTATGTTGGAGTGAAGTCCATAGAAATACTTTATATATGTCAGTTAACTTGTTACACTGTTATTTATACATTGCATTAACTTAACTGAGCTCTATAAGCAATGTCAAATACTAAATCAAAAAATACTAATTTGTATTGGTAATTTGCTTTGGAGATACAGTATTGAAATGATGACTTGGCAATATGTAGTTTAGATTTGAAGGTAGTACTCAACGTACATGTTGTAACTTACCCTAGAATGCATATAAATTATATTAATTGGAATTCAACATAATTTATTGGTTTTGTAATTTTTTACCTTTCTCTTTTTGTTACATCTTGCTTTTGTTGTTTTCGCTTACAAAACTCCAATGTTTTATATGCTGTATGTTCCACATCAAATTAAGTAGTAAACAAAATTATTTGTTGTTAAGTCTGCAATGTTGAAAAAGTTTTAGCTCATGTATTTAACGTTTTATGTCGAGGTGATGTTGTGTGAGGTTTGACTGTATTTTCATGTGGTACCCATGTGATCACATATATCTCCCATCTTGATAAGACAGTGTGTAGTTTCATTGTTACAGAGTCTGTAACTGCACTGGATGTTTGCGCTACCATAGCTGCGCTCTAACAGTTCACTCTTAGCATGCTTAGATGTAGTGTTGTGTTTGTAGTAAAGGTTCCTAACATTCTCGATAGACAAATAAATATCAACCAATCTATGCGGGTACTTTAACACTATTGTTGACATTTATTGAATCGAACCTTTAATAGCTACTTTAGAGCTGTTCTCTATCAACCAGTCAGCATGGGGATGTACTGCCTAGTTCAATCTCAACAGATACCTAAAGGCTAACCAAATTTATTTACTTCAAATTAATCAACCCGTTGAAGTTTCGCGCAACAAGTATTGTTAGGTTTCATAAAATTCCCACAAGAGAATATCGATATTGTTGAGTGGTCATAGCTGTTGTTGTTTGCCTATAAGATGAAGTTATATGTTAATTTGATGCTATTAGTTCTTGGCGTAATTCAGCTTGTGTTACTATTGAATGAATTGATGATTCGGATGAACTGTTCAGAAATACCTTGGTCAGTTGCTTTCAGAAAAAAACATGTTTCGTTCTCTCCCAGGCTTCATCTGAGATTCGTCTCCATGTAGGTCAGGCATCAACCATTGATTATGTAAAAAATCTAAATCTCAAGCAAATTCAAAGTGGATTTTCAGAAATTATATCAAAGATTTGATCTTGCAATAGGTCATTGAAATGTACAATAATTTATACTCACAATTTATTTTGTCAAAAGACCAAGCCATGGCCATTAAATGAAGATGAAATTATTCGTCTGCAAGAAAATGTTTGGAAGTTCAAGCGTTATTCTATATTTCAGTATGAAGCCATTTTATATCTCAAATTTGACTTTTCCATAAACTGAGTGTCACAATTACTTATTGATTTGCTGCAAACCTTTTTCAGAATGTCATTAAACCTAATCTGTTGTTGCCTTCCTATGAGATGAAGATACTGGCAAAAATTATGATATTTTTCAGTTTCCTAGTATATTATTAGGTTACTATTGACTGAATCAATGAGTCAGATGAAATGACCAGACAGTTTTTGGTGCTGTTTTCTTTGAAGAATAAAGGTTTTGTTCTGTCCCAGGCTTCAAGTGAGACTCTTTTCTATGTATGCTAGGCATCAACCATAGATTGGATAAAAGTTACAGCTATCAAACTAATTCAAAGCAAAACTTGAGAAACTTGTTGTGCTGTTTTCGGCCGAGTCTGGAGACGCACTCTGAGACTGGAGGTTTAAAGGCTTTGTTTATGCATGAAAAGGCAAAAAGAGATACGTTTGTTGAAGGGGTAAAATAAACTTGGCGCTAGAAAACATAAAAATGGTCGTGAGGATTGCAAGAAAGCTTGGTCTTTTGCCGCTGCCTTAAAAAACAGAAACAACTGCGGCTCTTTTGTCAGTAAACATTGAATGTTTCCGGTCTTATCCTTCAATATCTTGTTACTGTACAATGATACCACTGGCAAAGTGAAATCAACTTCGAAAATGACAAAGAAATGTAGTTGCAAAAAAAATAATGCTTTCTTTGAATATATGATCTTACATTTCAGATCCCATTGCTTTCATGTCACACTTTTTGCAACAAAAACTGTCGGGGACACCTCATAATAATGGTTTTTATATCAATAAGTGTTGGCTGCGGGAAGTCGTAGTTTGTGTCAATTGAAGTTTGGATTGCTGCTATCTAAGTAAACTCTGATCTATTATGATACTGCTTTACTTTGTAATAAATTAAATTGGAATTATTTGATTTGTTTAATCATACACCTGTGGGCTAGTCTTGTGGAAAGGTCCATATCTCTTTGAATAGATATATTTCCATGCTCTCACACATACATGTATCTATCTCTATAATAGCAGTCACCAAATTCACTTTCCATGTTTTCTTCTCGCCTGGCCATTTATGTTTTTATTGCCTCACTATCCATCTTCAAGATCAATCTTTCAATGACTCTTTAATTGCTTGCTTATTACATTTTCATATGTAGCTTGTGATTAGAAGTTTTGCTGAGTTCAGCATTTTCAGTTTAACCCTGTCTCTACAGTCAACCAGATTTACAGGCGCATCAGCCACTCTCTTAATCTGAAGCTTTTATTTCTAAAATCTAGTCCTTAATGGATTCAATTACAGCATTTGATAGAGCACTAAAGCTTTGGCACCTCCACATCATTTATTGTGTTGGTTGAAATGGTATACGTCAACTATATTTGCATTAAAGCTCAACAGGTATTCGCATTGCTAACCTCAATAGGTGCAACTTACAACAGTTTGTTAGGTCTTCAGAGTTGCGGGTGGAGTTGCACGCCCCTGATCTATAGGCTGCAGCTGTATGATCTCTTCTATATTGTTTTAAATAGAGTAGATACTATGCTTTGGTTACTTTGAAAAGTTTTGCTACAATTGGTTGCCACTACCTTGATTAATTAGCTTTCCCTGTAAGCTAATCAAATGAGCTTTGCAAAAAAGCTTACTACATGGTATATAAGGATGAGACTGACTGCTTAGATTGTATGTTTGATTAGTAACCCTACTGGTCAGCACCCTTTGTCAGAGGTTTTGGCTCTATTATCAGCCTGGCTTCTCTCATCGTATTCTGCATTCTTCGCAAATATGGACTACAAGGAACCATTAAAATAGCATATGTGGATTTGGTGCTCCTATCTAGGAGACCACTAACCTTTCTTCACCTGCTAGACAGTGTGGGGGCCAAGCAACCGCGACGTCATTCATAACTGAATGCTAGCGATGGTACCCACACTAGACGGTCACCATTGCTATAGCTTTCATTGTACAAAATGACAACAAAACATTAAATCACAAGCTATCGTACCTAAGTTGGTCTATTAGTAAATATAAATGGTATGTGTTGAAGCTCTCCAAATTTAAACCAGTTTTCATGCTCAATTAGAGTATACTTTGGGTGTAATTAGAGTATACATGTATGAGTATACCTCATACATGTCAGCCCTCATACAATTGTTCTCTTCAGCATCTGTCAAAACTTATCTCAACTTTTGCCTTTCTTTCTCCTGTTTCAGTTGAGCTTCCAATTGTAGCAACTTTTCAGACTTTGGTGTAGTTTAGCTTTTTGTAAATTTACCAGTTTGTAAGTGATTCAGATAATAAATCGGTACTAAATCTTGCAGATTTGCATCTATATGCATATTTTAGCTAGCAAAATCCAATTTGTGTCATTATTCATATTGTGTCTCAACTTCACAATTTATTGAACAGAACTCAACAACCATAAATTATCCTCCATAAAACTTTATATACACAACATGAATAAAAAGATTGTTTAAAGGGTAATATATGTTTGTAATTAGCAAAATAGTGTATTTATCCTTAAGCTATTAGCTTTAAAAGAAATCTATGTCTAACTTAATTATCCTTTTGGCTGACATGGTAAATCAGTTCGAACTCTTTTAAAATAATACATATTATATATAAAAAATGGAGGGATATGTGTACACACATGCCTATGAGTGTATGTGTGCCTATACCTTTTAACAGTATCTGGTACTTTTCACCATGTGTGTTGTGTTTTGACTTTTCTAGTCTGGTAGACAGATAATGTACATACTGCCACACAATGCTTAGGAAAGCCTTCTGACACACAACATGACTAGAAAAAAATTTTAAACAAGGAAAATTTGATTAATTCTATTATAACCTGTTCATCTTTTAGCTGTCAATTTTGCTAAAAAGCTATATCTGGCTTTCTCATGTTAGCTAAAACGCTAGTGATGTGACCCTACACATCTATGAATCGCAACGCTTGCACATATCTACTATTCCCTGGCTGCCTTTAAGCGTTGCGAGTTGATATTTTATTATAAGAACTGGTTCAGTGGCTTTAATTTTGCAAGAAGACATAAAAAGACATTGAGTTTAATCACACTCAATTGCGGCTTGGTTGGTCTATTAGTAATTTATATAGACAGTATGTATTGAAGTTCTACAAGTACAAACTTAGTTTCATAATTATTATTATACTTGCGTACATCCATGCCTGCATGTACACTTGTACACATGCATGCATGTGTGTGTATGTGTGTCATTGTCGCCGAACAGTATTTTGTCCTTTTTGCCATGTGTGTTGTATTTTGATTTTCTAAATCCGTTGAAAAGATATTGTGATTACTGCAACACATTTTAAAGATAAGGCTTTACGTACACAACATGACTTAAAAACGTAAATTAAGGACTGAATATTTTGTATACAGAGTATTTTGTTAATACCATTATAACTCGTTCACCCAGTAGCTTTCATTTTTGTTAGAAAGCTATATCTGGCTTTCTCATTCTCATGTCAGCTAAAAGCTAGGAATGCAACACTACACATCTATCATGCATTGCAGCGCAGGTACTTATTATCATATGGTTGCTTTAGGATATTTTGAATTGTTATTTTGATTGTAAGAACTGGCTCTGTGGTTTTAATTTTGAAAAAAACAAAAGTTCATATCATTAAATCACAAGCTACCATACCTATGTTAAAATATTAGTATGTATCAATAGTGTGTGTTGAAATTCTACAAATATAAACTTGGTTTTATGTTCAATTCCAGGGTACTTCGGGTCACTAATTTTAGCTGTCAATAAAGTAACAAACACATTAAGTTATGATTGAACCAGTTCAGTGTATGTTTTGACATTTTATAACATGTCATTGACAATTACTTGCTCCAACAGTCGGGCTGCAACAGTTAGAAACTTACATCCCTTCCTGGTTGAGTGACTATTGTTTAGTCTCTTACAATACATCTGTTCTTAGAGGTAGGTCATCACTTGATATTGACATAGACATGGCAATGCTCATAAAAAATATAAAAACACATTAAGTTTTTCCAAGGTTAACTGACGTTGTTACAAATTACATTTATTTATCACAATAAAATCATTACATTTCATGTTTGAACAAAGGTTTTTCAAGACAGAAAAACCAAAACCTATCGGGAGTTTAACGCTAAAAAATGCAAGTTTCAAATTGTGATGAAAAAGTACTTTTTTTGCAAGAAAGATCTATGGATTCCTATGTCACTACCGACAATCAGTCAATGTGAGACAAAATCATATTTTTAGGAACCGTTAGATATTTCCACCCATCTAGTCACCATGTTATTGTTATCCAGCATAGCAAAGAATGATAGCCTGAGTTTGAAGCAGATTTTACTGATACTGACAATTTGTAAAACATTATTACAGGAAGTATAAACAAGTGAACAACTGGGTTGTATATACGTACATATTGTGGAACATGCTAACAAAGATTTATTCCTTTACAAAAATTAAAGATTAAAGTATTTTTTTGCAAAATTTGCTAATTTGAAATGTAATCTGTTATAAACCTATTATTTTATTACCTGATTGCTGAATAAGTATTATGTTTCAACAATTATTTTACTACTTAGTTCCAAAAATGAAAGACACTATAAAAATTACAAAGCATCACAGATGTTTCAAGTTAATATTTTGCGGACTATAATCTTTCTAGCCATTTTTGCACCATGGAATTAAGTGTTGCTAAAACTTTGTATTTGGTCAAATTATGCTAATAATTTTCAAAACCTCAATCTGTAGTTTTATCTGCTGATTTTATTATGATTATATTGTGTGCTGTCAGTTAACCTTCCAGAACATAATTGGACATTATTAGAATTATATAGACTGAGGGTTGAGTGCTATGAGCAAATTGAACAGTTAACTTTTATGTTAATAATTTCAGTTCTTATGAGTCATATGTTTTTCACCACAATATATTTGTGTGGCCCTAGGTCTGTTAGTTGCAAAATCCAGCATACTATGTAAAAGCAATAGTAATTGATGACCAAATATTTTGTTTATAAATAGTCCCGTCTACAAGTACTGTGCTTTTTATCAATTGGGATGGGAAATAGTAGACGAATCTTTGTTATTTACATGTAGATGAACTTTCACAAATTTTCAGTACATTTTATCAAAAAGTATCGGTATTTTTCTATCATTAGTGATTGTCTTTGATGTTTGCAGTAAAATGTTTTTCACAGTTTGTCAAAAAAGTCGACAAAATATGACAGTGTTTGAAATCAGCAGATTAAACAAAGTCGCGATATGGCATCCGTAAATGTAAAAAACCAACATACTAGAAACGAGTAGCGCTGCAACTTGAACACGATAGCCAATATTACCTATAGCAATGATAGCAGTTAATGATGACATTTCGACATGGTTTTTATCTGAGCCTTTTTAATGTGAAAATAATGTCAGAATGTTAAAACATCCTGGCAATAATAAAAAGTACCAACCCTTTCTCATAGTCTACTAAAGTTATGTATAAGTTCATATTTAAATACATGAATACTTTTTATACATTCCAGGAATGCAAATGCAAAAGCTTGGACAAGGGCATCATAGTAAACAAGAGTTGCCCCTGATGCTGTCTTAAACGAATTCAGTTTGGTGTTAACTTGGCCTCCTAGAGTTGTGTAGCTGTGATTGAGATTGAAGTCTTCACACTCCTCTCTCAATCCTTTTACAACAGCTATCATTTTCAAATTAAAGAGTGGTTGGTCACTGCAGCAACTCTTACTTGGGTCTGTTTATTTTTAAATATGTGTGTTTCCAGAGAACTCGCCTACAAAGTGAGATGTAAAGATCAAAATCTCAAATCACCCCTGCACCAGTTTTTGCATTACTTTTAGGAAGCCCAACTATTCAAATTTTGTAAACAAAACAGTTTTTTGCTTGGTCGTTGAGAAATTTTGCAGCATGTCGGTGTTTCAACAACAGATCAGAGAAAGGTTGCTGAGGTAACAGGAGACACTATATCAGACCTTTTATCAAACAAAAAGACACAATATTATTGTGTGCTCTCATTTAACCTTTAAAAGCTTAATTGGACTTTATTAGCATTAAAGTTATATAGCCTGAAGGTTGAGTGTTAGAAGCAAGTTGAACAGGTAAATTTTTATGTCAATAAATTTAGTTCTTAACAGACTTGTGTATTTCAGCACTAACTTTTGGTCTGGCCAGAGGTCTGTTAGATGCTTAATCCAGCATACTTGGTAACAGCGATAGTAGTTAATGACCAACCCTTTTGTTTATAAATATTCTCGTCTACAAGTCTGATGCTTTTTACCAATTGGAACAGGGAAGAGTAGACAAATCTTTGTTATTTAAGAAGAACTTTCACAACATTTTTCTACATTTTATTAAAAAGTATCGGTATTTTTCAACTATTCGTGATTCTGTTTCATGTTTGAAATGATGTGTTTGTCAGAGTTGGTCAAGAAAAATGTGAGAAAATATGTAGCGTCTGGAACCTGCATAATGACGAAAATCACGATATGGCGTCCGTGAATGTAAATAAAACTGACATACTAGAGACGAGTAACTCTGCAACTTGAACACAATAACCAATATCACCTATAGCAATAATAACAGCTAGTGATGACATTTCACATACTTTGTATTTGAGCATTTCTCAAGTAACAAAATTGTCAGAAGGTTTAACCATCCTGGCAAAAACAAAACAGTATGAACACTCTTTCATAGTCTACTAAGATCTTGCTTAAGTTCACTTTAAATACATGAATACTGTTTATACATTCAATGAATAAATTGCTAAAGTTTGGGCAAGGGCATCATGGTGAACAAGAGTACCAGCTGATGCTGTCTTAAAGAAGTTCAGTTTGGTGTTACCTTTGCCTCCTAGAGTTGGAAAACTGTGATTGAGATTAAAGTCTTCACACTCCTTTCTCAGTCCCTTTACAACGGCTGTCATTGTTAGAATAAAGGGTGGTTGGTGGTTTGGTGCTTCCGAGAGTAGGAAAACTCCGAGAGTAGGAAAACTGAGATTGAGATTGAAGTCTTCACATTCTTTCCCCAGTATGTTTACAACGGCTATCATAGAATAGAATATACAACTATAATAGAATATAATAGAAATTATAACTATGATAGAATAGTTGAAATGGTCATTGGTGACTGCAGCAAGTTTTATTGGGATCTGTTATTTTTTTATATTTCTCTGAATAGATCTATTTCAATTGTTTCACACATAAATGTATATATAACTATAATAGCAGTCACCACTTTTACTGTCCTTGTATTCTTTTTGCTTTGGTATTTGAGTTTTTAATGCCTTTCTACTCAATTTCAAGATTCATTTCTCTATGATTATCTAGTGGGCTGCTTATAACATTGTCATAGGTAACTTGTGATTAAAAATTTTCTGAGTTCAGCAAATTCAAATTTACACAGTTTCTTGGTTAACAAGATTTAGAAGTGGATCTGCCACTCTCTCAATCTGGTGCTTGTAGTCCTAAAATCCAGCTCTTTTTAATTTTAATTTTAGCCCTCATTGAATTTCACCACAACAGTTGATATAGCACTAAAGCTTTAGCACCCCTAGATATATTGTATTGTGTGGTTGAAACACTTGCCATCAACTGTATTTGCATTAAGGCTAAGCAGGTATTCGCACTGCTAATCTCAATAAATGCAACTTAACACAGCTTGTTAGGTCTGCAGAGTTGTGGGTGGAATAGCCGCACCCGTGATATATGAGTTGCAGGTGTATGAGCTTTTCTATAGTGTTTTAAAAAGATTAGTTACCAAGCTTTGGTTACTTTAAAATGTTTCGCTATGATTGGTTGTCCCTACCCTAAGTAATCTGCTTTCTCTGTGAAAGCTAATCAGATGAGCTTAGGAAAAGCTATCTACATGGTATACAAGGAGGGGACTTACTGTCCATGGGGTATGTTTGATTAGTAACGCTACTGGTCAGCATCCTTTGTCAGAGGCTTTGGCTCTATTATCAGTCTGGCTTCTGTCATCGTATTCTGCATTCTTCGAATATATGATCTAGGACATGTTAACCTTCACCGGCTAGACAGTGTAGGGGCCAAGCAGCCGCGCCGTCATTCCTAACCGAATGCTAGCATTGGTACCCGCACTAAACGGCCACCATTGCTATATCATAGACTAGCACTTGTATAGCTGTCTGGCTAGTCTGTGTTATTTCTGTGTTGAGCTCTGTCATCTCTTTCCTTCTCAGCACCAACTCTAGCACCCTCAGGACTGCAAAAGTAACTTTGTTTATTTCTCGTTGGATCTTAGGAAAATTGGCTTTACTAATTTGTTGTTTATGTTCTAGTTGATCTTTCAAAATTCATGCTCATTAATTTGAGCTAACATGATACCAGAATCCTGAACAGCTACCTTGTACTTTAAAAAAACAAGGAATAGCGAGGAAGCAATTGTGCCTGATTATATGAAACAAATGATGGATGTGTATAATGTATGTTAATGAATATATGTCAGTAAACCTTGAGCCCTGCAGGTTACTAGATACTCTTTGATAGTTCTCTTACTTAAACAACTTAACACGTAATTTCGATATACCTTAGTTTTGTTGGATTTTTGATGACACAGCATTGAAGTTGACTTATTTATTTTGGCTGTAGCCATAAAGCTGGATAACCTTATGTTACACTTTTCTATTCTCCTACTAAATAAAACACATAGAAAGTTGTTGGACCACATCAACTGTTGTATGTAGTGAATAGTTTCATGCTGTATTATGTGTATCTATTGCCAGGGATTGGCAGCTAAAGAATGTGTCTCACAAGAGGAACAACTTCAATAACACATTATTTAAGCAATGCGTCCCTCATCCAGACGTCATACCCTAACAAAGTTGAGAACGCTCTAAGGTGTGGTGGGAAAGAGCCCTGTTTAACTTTTTGGTTTAAACTCTGATGCTTTCATATTTGACCTCAATATTGTTTCTTTGTCTATTTTGAGCTTTCATCAAACCGGATATTACCCAAAGTCTGTTGGCTTTGAGATATTTTTTTGTATTGGAGTTAAAGAATGCTACACAGACTGATTTATTGAGTCATAGGAGTTGTTAGATAGAAGTTGGGATGTTGCTTTAGAGGCTACAGGTCAATGCTTTCGCCAATGCCTCCACAAATCTTCTTAAAATCTAGCTGATTATAATGTAGCAAAGATAAGGCCGGGTATATTTTGACAATTTCTGTGAAACTTTTATTTGAGTGCCACTTTTATTTAGAGCCACCTCTAATAGTTTGTCACTTTGTGATAAAATATTTTTCAACTTCCCAAAGAGGCCCTTTAATTTGCAACAGGCAATCTGAGCTTTAGATTTGTATGTTGTTTGCATATTTACCTGTGCCTACTGGTAAATACATGCACTCATGAGCGTGTTCTGGTAACTTAAACACTATGATAACTGGAACAGTTATGCTAGGTTATGTGAGTTCGAGTTACCTGTGTTTCACTGTAATTAATAACTTTACTCGGCTAATATTTTTATATCTTAATAGTGCCCAGTTTAACTCGGTCTGTAATTATATATATTTGAAAATAGTTAAGCAAGAATTCTGAGGCAATAATGTCCCTTCCTCAGAGGAGACTGCAAATTATAGGTGAAAACATTATCACTTCATCCGTAAAGAAAGTTGAATTTTTTTTTAATTTTTTTGAGTTTGTCGAAAAATATAGCTCCACACTTTAAGTTGTTTTAGGTTATTTATGTCATAGTTTTTGATACATAATAGTAACAAAGATTATAGTAGGATTATGAATTTCCAAAAACTTAAGGTGAAGTGTGAGCATTGCAAAGCTATTCTGAACACCGGGGTGCATTTAGCACTGACAACAAGTCCATCATAATTAAACTGCAGCTTCTGTAATTACACTATGAATTAAATGATCAGCTCCCACCCTAAATTTCTCTTTTTACCAGGATTTCTGCAGCACCACCGACTAATCAAGAAGTCAGAGACAGTGTCATCAAAGGGCCCCTGGTAGCAATTTATCTTGATGTTGTGCTGTTTTCGGCCGAGTCTTGAGGCGCACTATGAGACTGGAGGTTTAAAGGCTTTGTTTATGCATGAAAAGGCAAACAGAGATAAGCTTGTTGAAGAGGTAAAATAAGATTGGCGCTAAGAAACATACAAATGTTCTTGAGGATTGCAACAAAGCTGGGTCCTTCGCCAATGAAAAACAGAACCACCTGCAGCTGTTTTGAGAAATGGCTCAACACTATATTACAGGTTATTCAGATTCATTGTGTTGTGGTTACATAATTGGGTACAATGAGGTGTTCAAATGGGTACATAAATTGGTAGAGTTGATTGGTTAGATGGGTACATGATTGGGTGAAGATAGATTTTTAGATAGGTACACAAATACATGTAGGTGCATTGAGTGTTCAATTATGATACTCGCTTCCTGCAAAATTAAAGTAAAAATAAGGTTGTTTTTGCCGTAAATGTGGTACATAGCACACAATAATAGGTAGACTTAGTAACCATTAGATAAGGCATGTGACAATACATCAGCAAAAATCTACATAAGAAGATATCCATAACTATATAGATGTTTTAAGTTATGCTAACCCAATACTCGGCTTATATCAAAATTGTTGAGTGTATGCTAAAATTTTATATTGAATTACCAAGTCAGACACATATCGCTAAAACTGTTGTGTAGTGGATAGCTCCATTGTGTATCTCCTACAATGAAGCAAACAATCTTAGTGTGATAAGGTAAAAACTATCCTCCAGGAAGTTCGCTTCTCAAAAAATGAGTAGAAAGTGACATGTATGTATATGACCCAAATATCTGCAAATCATCTATAGATAAAACTGACTCATAAACAAAACACATGTTATGGCCTTTGAGTTAAGGCTGGTTTGATTATTTCAATTCCAAGAAACCAGTCCAAATGCTGAACCAAATACTACACACACTTTAGGGCATGTCTTGTTTTTCTAGTGTTTTTTATAACCTAATCATTATAGCTTACATCTATTGATGTTACATTCATTGACAAATCTATTCTCATTGCTTTTAGCCTAAATGTATTGAAATTACGTCTATTGATGTGTGTATGTTGTTGCTCATAGCCTACATCCATTCACATTACATCTATTGATGTATCTATCAACGTTGATCATAGCCTACATCTATTCACATTACAAATATTGATATATGCATGATTATTGCTTATAGCGGACATCTATTGACATATCTAAACATGTATGTTTCAATCTGAGCAACCATTATCTTTAGTACCAAGTGTTCAGAAGAGACTGGTTTTTGATTAAGATTTAGTTGTAAAATTTGTCCGATTACTACGCATGTACAAGTCAATACTAATTTGTTGACTCGTGCCTCAGTAATGTATTTTCCTAATCACAGTTGTTTTATATTTACTTGTAATTTCTGGTACGGTAAAATGATTTTTGCAAGGACAGGTGAAAAAACTTGCAGAAAAATTTAATGATAAGCCGGATATTGTCCAGATGTCACCAATAAAAGTGTACGTTGTGACAACACAAAATGCTGCCATCTACAAGTATGAAGAAAAAAGTTCTTAAGGTTAGTCCACCATCCAATCAGGTGTTTAACTGTTATTCAGCTTAGTATTTCATCCAATCAACTGTTTAACAGTGATTGATAATAGCCTAACATCTAATAATGTGTTCACCTGTTTTTGACGTCAACCTCCAATCCGATTAAATGCTCAAACATTGTTGATGTCATACCCCGTTCACTCAAGTGTTCATTTGTTATTGATGCCAGTCTTTGGTTCAATCAAATTTTTGCTAACTGTTGATTTTATTTTCTCAACCAATAAAATAACATTGACAGCTCTATCCTTTTTCATGACAGCCGTAGTCTTTTTCTATTCAGTGTATTAAACGACTTGAAAGAACAAGTAAAAGAACCCACCAAATTGGTTACTAGGTTTGGTACATGTAGGTCGTGTCAGAGAAGGATTATCATGAAAGTATTTGTTTATATATAGCTTAAAGACCTGTTTACGGCTATGGCGATAATCTTGCTAGCATTTCTATTGAAGACTATAAGGGCATGGGGTATCAGAATGTATGAGATACACTTCTTAGCAGGAGCACCAGAAGCCCAATTTTTAATGCAATACAGCCACACATATTGTTTTTATGACCGACATACGGTGGTCTTTTTGAGGTTGGGGAGAAATAAGCCTGATGCTGCTGATGGTATAAAGACAACCAATGTTTACATTAGATTTCACAATCATCCCTTACTTATTAGGTTATTTTGAACTGAAAATCACAACAATTGTTATGTTGGAGTGAAGTCCATAGAAATACTTTATATATGTCAGTTAACTTGTTACACTGTTATTTATACATTGCATTAACTTAACTGAGCTCTATAAGCAATGTCAAATACTAAATCAAAAAATACTAATTTGTATTAGTAATTTGCTTTGGAGATACAGTATTGAAATGTTGACTTGGCAATATTTAGTTTAGATTTAAAGGTAGTACTCAACGTACATGTTGTAACTTACCCTAGAATGCATATAAACTATATTAATTCGATTTCAACATAATTTATTGGTTTAGTATTTTTTTTACCTTTCTCCTTTTGATACATCTTGCCTTTGTTGTTTTCGCTTTCAAAACTCCAATGTTTTATATGCTGTATGTTCCACATCAAATTAAGTAGTAAACAAAATTATTTGTTGTTAAATCTGCAATGTTGAAAAAGTTTTAGCTCATGTATTTAACAATTTATGTCGAGGTGATGTTGTGTGAGGTTTGACTGTATTTTTATGTGGTACCCATGTGATCACATATATCTCCCATCTTGATAAAACAGTGTGTGGTTTCATTGTTACAGAATCTGTAGCTGCACTAAATGTTTGTGCTACCATATCTGTGTTCTAAGAGTTCACCCCTACCATGCTTAGATGTAGTGTTGTGTTTGTAGTACAGGTTCCTAACATTCTCGATAGACAAATAAATATCAACCAATCTATGCGGGTACTTTAACACTATTGTTGACATTTATTGAAGTGAACCTTTGTTAGCTACTTTAGAGCTGTTCCCTATCAACCAGTCAGCATGGGGATGTACTGCCTAGTTCAATCTCAACAGATACCTAAAGGCTAACCAAATTTATTTACTTCAAATTAATCAACCCTTTGAAGTTTCGCGCAACAAGTATTGTTAGGTTTCATAAAATCTCCATAAGAGAATATAGCTATGACCACTCCATTGTCGGGTGGTCATAGCTGTTGTTGCTCGCCTATAAGATGAAGTTATATGTTAATTTGATGCTATTAGTTCTTGGCGTAATTCAGCTTGTGTTACTATTGACTGTATTGATGATTCGGATGAACTGTTCAGAAAAACTTTGGTCAGTTGCTTTCAGAAAAAAACATGTTTCGTTCTCTCCCAGGCTTCATCTGAGATTCATCTCCATGTAGGTCAGGCATCAACCGCTGATTATGTAAAAATTATAAATATCAAGCAAATTCAAAGTGAAATTTGAGAAATTATGTCAAAGATCTGATCTTGCAATAGGTCATCAAAGTGTACAATAATTTATATTCCCAATTTATTTTGTCAAAAGACCAAGCCATGGCCATTAAATGAAGATGAAATGATTCGTCTGCAAGAAAATGTTTGGAAGTTCAAGCGTAATTTTATATTTCAGTATGAAGCCATTTTATATCTCAAATTTGACTTTTTCATAAACTGAATGTCACAATTACTTATTGATTTGCTGCAAACCTTTTTCAGAACGTCATTAAACCTAATCCGTTGTTGCCTTCCTATGAGATGAATATACTGGCTAAATTTATGATATTTGTCAGTTGCCTAGTATATTTTAAAGTTACTATTGACTGAATCAATGAGTCAGATGAAATGACCAGACAATTTTTGGTGCTGTTTTCTTCAAAGATTATACAGTAGGTTTTGTTCTGTCCCAGGCTTCAAGTGAGACTCTTTTCTATGTATGCTAGGCATCAACCATAGATTGGATAAAAATTATAACTATCAAACTAATTCAAAAAAAAACTTGAGAAAAAAATTTAAAGATTTGATTTTGCAATGAGTCGTCAAACTGCACACAAATTTATATTCTTAATTTACCTTATCAAAAAACCAAATGTTAGCCAATGAGTAAAAGTAAAAGGATTTGTTTTTACAAAAATGTTTCGAAGTTCAGCTGTTATTTCACATTTCGATAGGAAGCCATTTTATTTCCCTAAACCCACTTTTTTATATACTGAGCGTCACAATTATTTATTGATGTGATGCAAAGCTTTTTCTAAACACCAGCAACCTTAATCTATGGTGAATCATAATCTTTTGGTAACTTAGTAAACCTACTCAGTCTCGGCGCATATATCATACAGATATAGTAGATCTCTCTTATTACTTGACTGACATAATACAGAGTAAGACTACTTGCACCTTAACATTCAAATACTGCTGATTGTACCTCATTAATACCAGCACATTTAAAAAACACTTTAAATATATTCATTTTAAATTCGCAGTTATGGTAAGTTTTCCGCCACCACTATTTTAATTTCTTTGTTTTTAGTAAGTTCCTGCATTTTGTATACTGCAAAAGCTACGTACTCAAGAAAAGGACAATTGGGGCTGTCATATTTTATGTAATCAACTTGCATAATTTGTAACACCTGTTGACTTACTTCTTATGCAATATCTATCTACTTTTACTTGCATATGTTGTGAATGTTTTCTCCAGAGTTATCTAATCCATGCAGTTTGACCAGAGAATTGAGCTTTGAGATAAGATTGATTTATTGGCCAAATCTCTAATTGTCTCTTCAAATAACAAACATAAACAAGGAATCAATTGAAGGTATCAGACTTATACCTGAAATTTCCTATGTATATTCTGTGTAGAATAGTCTGGCTACTCACAACTGTTGTAAGCAGAATGAGTAGACCTTTGTTTGCCCGATTTTATGGTAACTCTTTTTTCGTTTGAAAAGTGCTAATAGTTTTTTTATTGCTTGGATTAAGTGGGATGCTTTCGCTGAAAGATTGTTTCTACTTTCTCTTTCAATGATTTTAGAAGTTATTGCTTTTAGGTGTAGAACACATCCATTTTATACAACTCACATTTTTTATTTTGCAGGTAACTATCAAAAAAGTTCTTTACTCAAACATTAGTTTTGAACAATAATCATGACTTATTGTACAATTTGATTGGTGAATTATTGGTTTGGACAAAAGCTACCAATAACGCTTTCTACTAATAAGAGATCAACTCTACTTCATGACATCAAGTTTGGAAATAAAAGTAGATGTTGATAGTAGATGCTGTTACTTTTTGCTCAAGTAACAAATGTGGGTTGCTCATTAAATATTTCCTTGAACCAAGTAATTTTATGCCCAAATAGTAGTTAATATTTACATCTTTACATTGTAATGATTCAATGTAAACCAGTTATAGCATTACACTAATTATTATACTATTACTACAATCACTATCAGGATATTCACTGGTAAACCTCACATTATAGTGTGAAAGACCACAGGCTAGATAAGCATCAGAAAAATTTATTGAAGACACCTTAGGAAAAGTTCCGCTCCTGTGATATTTTAAGGAAGTTTAAACAATCTTAAGCTCTTTAATAAGGAATTATCAGGCATCTGAATATGTGCCGGACTAATGAGAAATCCTTAATAGTAATTGTTCATTGATACAAATAAATCTTAATGTTTGTTAGTTTGTTGGCCTGTCATTCCAATGTCCTCTTATAGCCATAATTTTAGAGAAATAGCCTGTAGCCTCTTATAGCCATGATATCAAAGGAGTTAAAAAAGAAAACATTTTGCACTGGAATTAAATTCACACACTCCTTTTTGAAGGCACTCACCAACACTCTATGCAACAACCTCACCCTGAACATGAAATAACATGTACATTGTGCCAATTATGTAGCAGATATACAAAAAGAGACAACAACACAACTTGTGGATGTACCATTTCCTTTTTTACTTAAGCGATTACTGGACAAGGAAGTGTCATATCAAGGTTGTTTCCCAGCTTGATATCTTACAAGTAGTTTTATGTGGGTGTCAAAAATCCAGCTGCCGAGGGAACCAATGTGACTATATCAAGGCAAAGCTGCCTTAAGCACCTTTGCTCAGGTGTGCAGTGTAAAAAACTGATGCAGGAGTACAAGAGAATATCGATGGTGGAGATGATGACTAAAAACTCAACATTTCGATCAAATAGTTAGCATGCACAATATCTTGAAGTAGTTTTCTAAGACTTGATATTAGCATTAATACTATTACCTTTTTTTACAGCACTTGCAGCTTTATTAAGCTTTTAGCAATTTGGTAATTAGTTATATTAACAGCTTGATTAGCTATTAATATAACTAATTACCAAATTTTATAAAAGATAAGGAGAATTACATGCTAGAGTTATATAGCTTATATAGTATATATTAAATTATATACAAACAAGCAAATGTTGTTACCGTATGATATAAGTATATCAGTAAATCACATACAAGCTGGTAGATTCACGTAAGAGTGAACTAAACTACAGTCTGAACAGTTGCAGCATTTGGAAGCTCGGCTGAAACAGGGGAAAAGGAAGGCAGAAGGTAAAACAAATTTTTAGGCTGAGGATAACAACTCCAGTATAATAGTTGTGTAACCTTGTTTGCGAGACTGGTAGTTCAAGGACTGCCATAAAACTTACCATTTCCTGTCTCAAAAATTACCAACTGAATTGAACATATTATGTTAGCAGAAAAACCACGGGTCTCCTAGAAGGTGGGGTTGTTTACCCCTGCAACAGTGGTATAACCACTACTTACAGATATGTTGATCTAGTGCATATATGTTTTACCTTCTGCCTTCTTTTTCCCCTGTTTCAGCCGAGCTTCCAAATGCTGCAACTGTTCAGACTGTAGTTTAGTTCACTCTTACGTGAATCTACCAGCTTGTATGTGATTTACTGAACTGCTTGTACTGCAAAAAATGATATTTTTTTGCTACACGATGGTTGTATGATAGGTTTGTATCATATAACAAGGCATTGAACAAACAGTTTTACACTCTTTGTGCTTATATGAGCTATTTAAACTACCCTTACACATGTAAATTTTCAAGAAAATTGAAAAATTTGATTGTTTTTTTGCGATAATGTTATATTGTTGAATAAAACATATATTCTGTATTTATATTACAAATAAAGCATTTTACAATAAGAACCACACTTTGTAATGCATATTACCCACTGTTTAGACTTAGTCCATAGCACATATCCATAGTCCATACAGTCTATTTGTGGTCTATAGTCCATATTGTTTAAGTGTGATAAGAGTTGAAGCAAGCACCTTTGCACAATCTGACTCCACAATCTTTGCACCATGTACCGATTCTAGAACCTTTGTAGCCTTGACCTCTTGGTTTAGCACATACAGTACATTTCTTTCTTTTACCATCTGGAATGACTTCAAGGAAATGCCTGGCAGTTTTCTTTGCAACCGGAGAGCAGCTAGGGCGTCCTACATGTTCTCTAGGCTCACGGTAATCTCCAATCAACCCTTCGACTAACTGAATAAGAAAGCGGTGATGGTCCATCTTCTTTCCTACAATGTTGGGATTAGCCTTGTAGCAGGTATAAGCATTGGTAGCAGTTCTGTCAATAAGGTGTAGGACTACTTTCTTCCACAGCTTTACTGTGCGAAACTCCCCAGAATATTGATCTGTCATCTCATCAGATTGATCTACGCCCCCCATTCCAGAATTGTAATCTACTACTACCTGTGGAACTTTCCTGGTTCCATTGAATACTTCTTTCTCTACCATGTTCGCTGTTGAGCAAGTGGACAACAATCTGACCTGCTTTCTGTCCACCCAACTGACTGCAAGAAGGTTGCCTTTTCTACTAGCCAATATCTCTCCTTTGTTCTCCATTTTCACTTTCATTTCGTTTGGAAGTTTCACACGGCCTGCTCTTACAGTTCCTGTGACGTATGTGCCTTTGGTCAGAAACTTTTCACAAAGGTCTACACTTGTGTAGTAGTTATCCACTATGAGATGGTGGTTATTGTTCATGTGAGGCTCCATGAGTGCTTCACATACAGAAAATGGCTGACCAGAAACACCTTTTGTCATTCCCTTAGTATGATACATAGTCTGTGAACAGTAGCCGGTTGCAGAGTCACACAAATTATATTCCTTCGGCCCCCACTGATGGTGTTTCTTGATGCGTATGTAATTCACCAAAAGATGCCTCCTCTTAAAACCCACTATAGATTCATCAATCGAGAGAACATGCCCCAGATTAAACTCTTTTTGCCAAGCTTTGTTTAGATGCTCTAGTACTGGTCTGAACTTGTAGAGCTGATCATATTCCGGTGTTCCTTTCTCTGGCTCTTGGTCACTGTCACTGACATGAAAGAAACGCAAGATCAGTTTGAAAGTATCCTGTGTAAATGTTTCTTTCAATGGTGGGGCAATCTGACTCCAGTTGGTGCTGTCCCAGTAGGATTCAATAGTCTTCTTTCTATTTATACCTATGTTCAAGATAGTGCCAATGAATGCTTTCATTTGTTCTGTTACATCTTTCCACTTGTGTACTTTGGAGTGCTGCTTGAGAACCTGTTTATTTCTTGTATAGTACTATTTATACTTGTTGGTTTCAATGACTAGATGTTCCCACAAAGAAACACCCCCCTGCTCAGTTGAAGCAAAAAATCTCTCAAAATAATCCACTCCAGTTGCCTCTGGTGGAACAAATACTGGCCCAATGGGACTGGTAAAATCATTGACATTGGGGCATTTGTCATTGGTAAGGTTTCTAATTACAGTCTAAACCCCATCATTACTGATTGCATCTCCTCCATCATCCCTTGGCCCAACAACAGAGGCATCGTCATCACTAGACCCGTCACTTATATCAAAGTTCATTAGATTCACATCAGGAAAATTTGAGTCACTGTTTGAGTCATCAACAATAGAATCTGCCAAAACAAACTGGGCCCTTCGAGTTGATCTAGCAGGTCGTTGGGAAGATGAAGCCATGATTATAAAATGTTTTTGTGTTCTCAAAAGATCAATGATTGGATCTCACTAAGTAAAAAAAGCACAAAGAAAGGGCATCGACAACGATCGCAAAGCATAAAAATCATTGGGGAGAAAAAGGCTTAGTATCTTACCGAGTAAAAAAACACATCGATATTGATAACGATCGCCCAAAACGAGTTGAAATGAAAAGATACATGTCTAAAATGTAGTTATTCAAGTCCTCACATTTGTTCTTTTACTTTAAAAGTATTTATTTTGATAGAATAACGAACACAGACCAATAGCAAGTCCTTTTGTTCATATAAAAGCATAAAATTTGATTCGGGGAAAACGGCTTAGTATCTTACTGAGTAAAAAAAACATTGAATGACGTTTGATAACGATCGCCCCAAAACAAGTTGAAATGAGAAGATACATATCTAAAATGTAGTTATTCAAGTCGCCACATGTGCTCTTTTACTTTATAACGCATTTAAATGAATAGAAAAATGAACACAGACCCGTAGTAAGTCTTAATACGTAGTGCGTACGATATCGACATTAATGTCGCACCACCCACTAGGATCGATATCGCAAAGCGACATTAATGTCGCACCACCGGCAAAAGGGTTAATTGCCTAAATCAGCCTACTAGATAACAGCAATTATTACGTTAGTTGATAATCAACCCTTTTGTTTATAAATAGTCTGTCTACAAGTCTGGAAATAGTAGACAAATATTTGGTATTAAAGATGAACTTTCACATAATTTTAGTACATTTTATCGAAAAGAATCGATATTTTTCTATCAATTGTGACTGTCTTTGATGTTTGAAATGATATGTTTGTGAGAATGTGGCACGAGAAAGTCGACAAAATATGATAGTGTTTGAAACGTGCAGATTGAACAAAATCGTGATATGGCCTCCGTAAATGTAAAAAAAACTGGCAGAATAGAGACGAGTAACTGCAACTTGAACGCAATAGCCAATATTAACTATAGCGATGATAACAGTTAACGATTAAATTTCACATGGTCTGTATCTGAGCATTTTTAACGTAAAAACGTTGCCAGGATGTTAAAATATCCTGTAAATAATTAAACAAATATTAACACTTTTTCATAGTTCTCTAAAATCTTTCATAAGTTTGTCTTTAAATACATGAAGACTTTTTATACATTCAAAGAATGCCGTTGCAAAAGTTTGGATGAGGGCATCATGGTAAACAAGAGTTGCCCCAATGCCGTCTTAAATGAATTCAATCTAGTGCTAACTTGGCCTGGTAGAGTTGTAAAACTGGGATTAATGTTAGAGCATTCACACTCTTTTTACAGTATTTTTACCATGGCTATAATTTTTAGAATAGATGAAATGGTGGTTGGTGACTGCAGTACGTTTTACTGGGGTCTGTTAATCTGTCTCTATAGTTGCAGTTACCACTTTCACTTTCCACGTTTTCTTCTTGCCATGCTAACTGTGTTATCTTATGCCTTAATTACTACCCATTTTCAAAACTCACTTTACGATGACTATCTAGGGAATGTTTATCATATTGTCATAGTTAACTTGTGATTATAGGTTTTGAATTTATATTATTTACAATTTAAATTTAGCACACTTTTTCAGGTAAAGAGATTTACTGGTGAATCAGCCAGTCTCTCCATCTAAAGCTTGCATTTCTATAATCCAACTGCTATTGATTCCTCCAATAGCAGTTGATAAAACGCAAATGCTCTGGCACTACCTCATTTTCCATCATGCTGGTTTGAACACTCTGCATCAACTATCTTTGCATTAAAGCTAAGCAGGTGTTCCTATTGCTATTCTTCATAAATGCAACTTAACACAGTTTGTTAGGTCTTCAGAGTTGCTGGTAAAGTAGCTGCGCCCCTGAACTATAGGTTGCAGGTGTATGAGCTCATTTATCTTGTTTTAAAGAGAGTGGTTACTAAGCTTTGGTTCCTTTGGAATCTTTGGCTATGACTGGTTGTCACCACCCTGATTGACCAGCTTTCTGTGAAAGCTTATAAAATGACCTTTGCAAAAAAGCTATCTACATGGTATATAAAGAAGAGACTTACCGCTTAGATGGTATGTTTGATTAGTAATCCTACTGGTCAGCACCATTTGTCAGAAGCTTTGGCTCTATTGTCAGCCTGGCTTCCGTCATCGTATTCTGCATTCTTCGTATCTATGTACTACAAGAAACCGTTTAAATAGCATACCTCAATTTAGTGCTCCTATCTTAGAGACAAAAAACCTATCTTCACCGGCTAGACAGTGTGGGGGCCAAGCGGCCGCGCTGTCATTTGTAACCTAATGCTAGTGGTGGAACCCACACTAGACCGCCACCTTTGCTATAGCATGGACTAGCCTTTGCATAACTACATGTATATGGCTTTGTCTGAGTTATATCGGTGGTGAGCTCTGGCTTTTTTTCTCAGCACCAACTCTAGCATATTCGGAACTGCAGAAGTATATTCATCTGTTTCTTAGTAAATTTCACACAAACTGGCTTTACTAACTTGTTTATGTTTTAGCCCATGTGTCAAGTGTTGAATTATTTGAAAATAGCTGACCAGTTACATTAGAAGTTTTCACAAAGCATGCTTGCAGCCTTGCCAACTTTGAAGTTCCTCGACTGGTGATAGTTCTTGTTAATACCAATTTGTTGTTTTTGTTTTAGTTCATGTTTTATATTTCATTTTATCTAGAAGTAGCTGATCGGTTGCGTTCCATGTTTTCATGAAGCATGTTTTTAACCTTGCAACTTTTTGAGTTCTTTGACTAGAGATACTCTTATGTCCTGCAATCCAATGATGTATTTTATTTTACATATTTAAATATTTAGATATTTATTGCATTGATATGAATATATGTCAGTTAACATAGAGCGTTCCAGGTCACTAGATAATGTTAGATAGTTATCTGACTTGAACGATCTAACCCATAGTATTGATGTATTTTAGTTGCGTTGGATTGTTGATGACACCGCTTTGAAATAGGCTTGTAAATAAACTACACAGAAAAATTGTTTGACCACATCAGCTGTCTTATTTAGTGAATAGTTTCAAGCCGTGTCATATGTATCAATTGCAAGGACCCGACATTAAAAGAATATGTCCTATGGGAGGAGCAACTCTTGTCTCACACTTTTAATAAGCTTGTGGTGTGTCCCTCTAAAGCCTGGTTTCCATATGACAGCGCAATGATCGCGCGCGGCCCAGTGATCGTGCGCAATGCATTTCTTGGGCCACGAGGCAGTGGTTCCATATCGGGCGTAAGCTCCATGCTTGCATTGGACAGGGTGGATATTTTCTTTACTTTTTCGTAGGGGAGACATATTTTTTCGGAAAAACAGAACTCCATTGCGAATCTACGCTGTCATATAAAAATCAGGTTTACTCTTTTGTACGGGAGACCGATTTCTTCGGAACAAAGCCCTTCGCTGGAATTGTGGGATAGGTTGAAAAGGTCTAGCGGTGTATTGTGGGATACATAATCGCACGCACCCATCGCAAGGATTCATTCTGTTGGATACTTGCGATCAGCGTATGTACGTCGCGCAACCGTCGTGCGTTGACGTTTCCATATCACAACTGGCCTACGCACGACGTAGTGCGCCTTGTTGCGCACCTTGCGCTGTCATATGGAAACTAGGCTTTACAGACTTCCTACCCTAATAAATTCAAGAAAGCATTTAAGTGTGGTAATAATAATGCCTGTTTACCATTTTGGTTTAGAGTTTGATCCTTTCATACTTGACCTTGATATTTTTCTTTGTCTATTTTGGGCTTTAATCAAACCAGATGTTACCCAAAGTCTGTTTGCAGTAAAAGAGTTTTTTTGTATTGAAGTTAAGGGAAGCCACACAGACTAATTTATTGAGTCATAAGTGTTTCTCATTATGTAGCCTTTTTGATGTTGCTTTAGCCGCTACAAGCAGATGCTTTCACAAAGCTTTGTGAATTCTAGCTGAATGTAATAGACTAATGATGGTTTTGGGTATATTTTCCTTAATACTGTTAAACTTTCATTTGGGTGCAACCTTTATTTGGACGCTGTCTTTAATAGAAAGTCACTCTATGACAAAAGTTAAAAAGAAGTCAATGTCAAAGTCACTTTGACATTCTTTGATCTGTACTAACCCATCATAGGATGAAATCAGTTACTAGATGCGTGTCAAAGAATGGTTTTAGAAACAACCATTGCTATTTATGTAACATTTGCTATGGTTTCACTGATCAGGTACCTGTGATTAGGTACCTGATAAGATCAAGAGTAAAATCATCAAAACTTCACTCCGATTTGGTGTACCAAGGTCTGAAGCTGATTCCTTGTTTTTAGATTCTTCAATAATATGGTTCACAATTTTAACTGAAGACTTTATGGTGCTTTGATGCATGATGCAAATGCTTTTGAAGAACAAGTATGACATACGAGTCATGATTTCTATGGCGTACAAAAAAACAATTTTCCAACTCCTAAAGCTTTGTATTTTCTTTAAAACTTTTAACGGTGCACTATCAAAATACAGACAAACACGATTAACTTGCCCACGGATAGCTCGAACACATTGTTAACGTGAATAAATTGGTTTAGTCAACTCCCACTCAATGATGAATTGTTTCAGGTAACATGAACTCAGCATCATTAACTCGAACTGTTTTTCTGCCCAACGGCTACTGAGACGGTTGTTATCACTTTTAGAGTATCACTTTATTCCAAGTTATAGAGATAAACATTAACCGTTAGTAGTTCTTAGACGTCAATATTACCACCATTTCTCAAAATATTTTGGTTAACAAATTTTAAAGGTTTAGAAAAGGTCAAGTTTTACCAAATCTTTGCTTTCCGAGGGCCATCGAAAGCAAGGGAAAGTGTGGAAACCTTCAGATAAACTTGAAATAAAATTAACAAAATTGATTTTGGATAACGCGCTCAGAAGACGGTGAAAGTTTTTTTCTGAAAGTTTTACCTGCGATAAAGTCTTGCTATATTTATCCTGAAAACTTTCAGGCAGTCACACCACTTGACACAACAAACAAATCTCAATTGATATAAAACTATTTATACTTTCTCACAAATTTTTTTAAAACTCTATAGGAGAATTCTTTTAACTTGCAACCAGCAATGTGATTTTGATTTATATATAGTTTGTTTATTTACATGCATATACTGATACATACATTTTTTGCGACCATGTTCTAATAACTTGTGTTTTGATACAAACAATAGCTTTTATATCTTAAACACTTTTGCTCGGTCAAATGAAGTTTGAGTTAACCATGTTTGACTATATTTCTTAACTGTACCCAGTTAATTTTTTTTGCTCAAATTTGTTCCCTGTTTAACTTGGTTTGATACTTGGACATATATGCAAACAGTTTAGCAAAATGCTGAGGCTGAGGCCTTAACGTCGATCCTTCTAAGAAGACTTGAAAATATAAGGGACATTAACATCAGTTCATCCGTAAGCAAAAGGGTTAAATTCATTTTTCCAAAACTTGCGTGAGGTAGTAAAAAAATAGAAAGCCCCACCCTCAATGTTTTTTTAGGCTATTTGTCTCACAATTCTCCATCTATAGTGGCAATATAATAGTAGGCTTATAACCTACCGTAAACATGTGAAGTGAAGTGCGAGCGTTGCAAGACTATTCTGACCACGAAGCTACATATAGGACTGACAACAAATGCAAAAATCAAACTGCAGCCTCTGTAATCATGTTATGATTTAGATAATCAGCTGCCACCCTAAATTTCTTTTGCTGATGTTTGCTGCAGCAACGCCCTCTAATCAAAAAGTCAAAAACTGTGTGAGAAAATAGTTCAGGTGAGCATTTGATCTAAATGTTGTGCTATTTTCTGCCGAGTCTGAGATGCATCATAAGCCTGGAGGTTTGAAGGCTCTCTCTAAGCATTAACAAGCAAACATAGATAACTTGCTAAGGAGGTCAGATAAAATGAAGTGTTAGCAAACCTAGAAAGGGTGTTGAGGGTTGCTAGAAAGCTGCCTTCTTTGCTGCTTCCTTGAAAAACAGAAACCGTTGCTGTTTTATTGAGAAATGGATACATGTGATACAACTAGTCTTTCAGGTTCATTAGGTGGTCGTTACATAATTGGGTGCAATGAGGTGTTCAAATCGGTACAAAAATTGGTAGAGTGAATTGGTTAAATGGGTACATGGTTGGTTACAGTTAGTGGTTTAGGTGGGTACACAAATACATGTAGGTTCAGTAAGTGTTTAATTGTGATTGCGAACTCAGCATAATTGTAGGAAAAACTAGTAGTTTTTGCTATAACTGGAGTGAAAGGCACACATTATTGGGTAAATTTAGTAAACAATAGATAGGGCAAGTGACAATACATTAGCAAAATCTGTTTAAAAAATATACATAATTGTGTATATTATTGTTTCAAGTTATGGTACCTCATTACTTGGTTTGTTACGTCAAACATGTTGAGTGTATGCTAAAATGTTACATTGAATTACTATGTCAGCTACAAATTGCTGAAATGGGCGTGTGGTAGGTAGCTCCTATGTGTATATCTTACAAAAGGGCAAACAATACCAGTATGATAATATAAAACCTAGCTTTCATGTGGTTCGCTTCTCAGAAAATTAGTAAAGAACTACATATACATAAACGAACCAAATATCTGCAAATTATGTATAGATAGAAATTCACTGACTCATAAATAACTACAATTCATGGCTTTTATTTTCAATTAAAGCTGGTTCGATTAGTTAAAGTTCTGGGAACTGAAAGAAACCAGTCCAAATGCTGAACCTAATACTACACATACATCAGGAAATGCCTTGTTTGATTAGTGTCACTTCTAACCTAATAATTATAGCTCACATCTATTGATGTTACATCTATTGACTAATATATGTTCATTGCTCATAGCCTACTTCTATTGACATTGCGTCTATTGACACATATATGTTTATTGCTTATAACATACATTTATTGACATTACATATATTGATGTATCTATGTTTATTGCTCATAGCCTAGATCTATTCTCATTACCTCTGTTGAGTTATTCATAACCATGGCTCATAGCCTACATATATTCATGCTACCTTTTTTGATTTATTCATGTTCATTGCTTATAGCAGACAACTATCGACATATCTAAAACTTGTTTATCTCACTGTGAACAATCATTGTCTGTAGTACCACATGTTTATGAAAGACTGTTTTGTTGATTAAGAAGTTAGTTGTAAAATGTTTTGAATTCTTATGAATGTCACAGGTCAATACTAGTAGAGCTGTTTTTACTTGTGCTGCAGCATTGTACTTTCCTAACTAGATTTTTTGTGTATTTACTGGTAATTTGAGGTAGATTGAACTGTTTTTTGCAGGCGCCACAAACGAAATTTGCACAAGCACTCGGATGCATCAAAAAATCACCAATCAAAGTGTACACTGTGACAGCACGAATTGCTGCCAGCTATGAAAAAACGCTATCAAAGTTAGTCGTTCATCTAATCAGGTGTTTAACTGTTATTAAGTTTAGTGTTTTATCCAATTAATTATTTAACAGTTATTGATGTTAGTCTTACATCAAATAATGTGTTCACCTGTTTTTAAAGTCAATCTGTCACCCAATAAAGTGTTCAACTTTTATTAATCCCCACTCAATCAGATGTTCAATAGTTATTAATGTCAGTCTCTGATCCGCTTAGATGTTTAATCATTGTTGATTTCATTTCCTCAAACAAGGAAATAATTTTGACAGCGCTATCATTTTACTTGACAGCTGTAGTCTGTTTTTTGGATCAGTTTGTTGAACAACTTGAGTAAACAAGTAAAACAGCCAACCCATCTGATTACTAACTTGAATGAAACAGTAAAACAGCCCATCAGTCTGGTTATCAAGTTAAAGGAAGAAACAAAAAACCCACCCAAAGGTCACTAAATTGAATGAACAAAAAAACAGCCCACCCTTTGGTTACTGAGCTGAATGAGCAGGTAAAACGGCTCACCTACCTTGTTAATAAGTTGAATAGGTTTAAACGTGGAAAGGATTATCACGTAAAGACTTGCTCATATATAGCTTAAAAACCTGTTTAATGCCTTGATGATAACATTGTTAGCATTTCTATTAAAGACTCTAAAGGCATGGGGTATCAGAATATATGATATACACTTCTTGGCTGGAGCATCAAAAGGCCCAATTATCATTGCATACAGCCACACATCTTCTTTGATGAACAACATACAGTGGTCTTCTCCTGGTTGGTGGAAAATTAGCAAGCTGCCTCTGATAGTAAGAATACAATTCATGTTTGGTTAATATTTTCTGTACAGCCATCTCCAACTTATTAGGTTATTTTGTACTAGAAATCGCTAAATTGTTGGGTTGGAGTGAAGTTCATAAAAAAACTATATGTATGTCTTTTAACTTGCTACATTGTTGTTAATAAGTTGCATTACATTAACTGAGCTCTATAAACAATGACAAATACTAAATCAAATAGTTCAGTATTATAGGTAGAGCTCAACGTAGATGTTGTAACTTATCATAGAATGCATATAGATTAGATAAACGGGAATGTAACATAATTTAACGTATTTTTTATTGTTTACTTTCTTTTTGGTTATATCTTGCTTATTTGATCTTACTCATAAAACACCAATGTTTTGTACGACGGATAGCCTGAATTAAATTAATTAATAAACATAGTTAATTTTTGTTCAATTCAGTATTTTCGACCAAGTCCTACCTCATGTGTTCTAAATTTTTGTTAAGGTGAGATTGCGAAATGTTTGACGGTATTTGCATGTGGTACCTTTGTGATCATAATTGTTTCCCATCCTAATTGCACAGTGTGTAGTTTCATTGTTACAGAATCTGTAACTCAACTGCATGTGTGCGCTACCATATTTGCACTACCATATTTGCGCACTGTCAGTTCTACCCTAAGATGTATTGTTTTGTTGGTACTACAGGTTCCTAACACTATAGACAGACAAATCATTATCAGCCAGTCCATACAGGTACTTTACCACTATCGTTGAAATTGCTCGAAGTTGATGATTATTAGCTATTTCAAAGTTGTTGTATATCAATCAGTGTGTTGTCTAGTTCAATCTCAAAAGAAACCTAAAGCCTAAAATTTTTTGTCTATTTCAAATATATGGACCCATTGAGGTTTCATACAATTGAAAAGCGTTAGGTTTCATAATATTTTTCCAAAAGAATATAGTGTCATAGCTGTTCTTTCTTTCCTATACGATGAAGAAACTTGCTCAATTTGTTTGTCATTGGCATAGTGCGGTTTTTGTTACTATTTATTGAATCGATGAGTCAGATGAAATGAACACAGATCAATTTTGGTGAGGTGATCTGGGAAGAATTTATGTTTTTTTTGTCCCAGGCTTTATCTGAAAATTATATCCATCTAGACAAGGCATCAATCATTGATTGTGTAAAAATTATATATATCAAACGAGTTCAAAGTGAAATTTGAGAAATTATTCCAAAATTTTGATCTTGCAAGTGGTCAACAAACAGAAGAAAAATGTGGTCACAATTTGTTTTTGTCAAAAGACCAAGTCATAGCCAGTGAATAAAGATAAAAGGATTTGTTTTCGAAAACGGGAGACGGAGCTCAGCCATTAATCCACATTTCAATCTGAAGCCATTTTATTTCTCGAACATCACTTTTTCCACATAATGAGTATCACAATTGCCTATTGATTTGCCGCAAACCTTTTTCTAAACACCAGTAAACCTAATCATCGGTGAATCATCATCTCTTGGAAACTAGCTAGAGCCACTTAATCTCAGTGCATAGATCAAATAAATCAAATAAACCTCTGTTGTTACTTGGCTGACAGAATACAGAGTGAGACTGCCTGCACTTTAACATTCAGATACGAATGTTGTACCTCAAATTAGTGCTGCACATTTAAAGTTTTGTAGAGCTAACTTATCACTGTTGTTATGACAAATTTGCAGCCATCTCGGTTTTAGTTATCTTTGTTTTTAGCAAGACTTTGTATTTAGTATACTGCAAAATCTACATGCTCAAAATAAGGATACGAAATGCAAAATAATACCAATGATAATACAAAACACACACAATAGAGCTTTTGCTCAAAAAGCTGTTTATAGAGGACTCGTTGATATGATTATTCCTCTGCTAAGGAGTATTTTACCTAAACAGATATTCAGTGCACTAAAATTGAAAGCTAGACATGCAGACACGTCTTTAAATGATGCAGCTGAATATGATCATGAGAAAGTTTTGTCTAGTCTACATGCTAGGGTAATTCTACAGCAACAGCAAGAGCTGCTTCAATTCACTAACACAAACAGGGAGTCAATTCAAGATATTGGAAAATTACCTGAAGCTGCCAATGTATATTCTGTGTGGAATACATCGGCTGCTCACTTATAATTGTTGTAAGCAGCATTAGTTAAACCTCATTGTGACAATTTTATGGTAATTCTTGCTTGGAAAATGCTAATAAATCTTTTCTAACTACTTAGATTAATTGTAATGATTTTGCTGAAAGATTATTTCTAGTGTCTCTGTCAATGGTTTTATAAGCTTTAGTTTTAGGTGTACGGTACCTGTATTTTATGCAACGTCCAATTTCAGGTTGACAGGCAGTCTGGAAAACAGCTGATTATTTGAATGATAATTTGGAACAATTAGCATGACTTATTGCAAAATATGTTTGACTAATAATTGGTTTACACAAAAGCTAACAATAAAGCTTTCCACTAATTGTGATACTCCATTATATGCTAACTCAAAGAATTACACCAATCTATACTATTACTACATTCACTACTGTAACAAGGGCTAGTAGACCTTACACTATGGTGTAAAAAACCATGCGCAGGCTAAAGAAGCATCGAAAAAATCTATCGAATAACAGCTAGAAAAATTTTTGATAAAGTGAAGTTTAAAAGAAGTGTAAAAATGTCAAGCTTTTTAATTAGGAAGTATTAGGCATCTCGATATGAGCCGGAGTCATGAAAAATCCTTAATAGTAATTGTTCTTTTGTACAAATGAATCTTAATATTTGTTAGTTTGGTGCTCTGTCATTCCATTGTTTTATTATATCCACTGGAAATTCCACTGTCATACAGCCCACGACCAAATGATATTAAAAAAAAGGGTACTGATGGTTGAGAAATGCAATATTAGCAGTCAAATGGCACTGCAGTGCAATTGGATAACTGCAATCGTAGCTGTAATATACTGGGTGCGGGTGGTATTATATACAACAAACAGCAATAATGAAAGAAAAAGATTATATGTTTATATCTCTCCCCCTGCAATAGGAGAAATGCAATATTGACCAATATTAGAAGTAAAATGCACTAATATTATTAGAATAACCAATATTATTCATATAGTAATAATATAAAACCAATGCACGATTTTGTTTACATTTCAGAACGTCATAGCTAACAATATCAAGAAGTGAATTTTATATATATTTTTCGAAAATCTATTTAAAAAAGTGTTTGGTCATGACAAACAGCAATAATGAAAGGAAAAGATTATATGTTTATATCTCTCCGCTTGCAATAAGCGAAATGCAATCTTAGAAGTAAAATGCACTGATGTTATTAGAATAACCAATATTATTAATATAGTTATACAGTAATAATAGAAAACCAATGCGCAATATTGTTTACATTTAAAAATAATACCAAAGCATTCAAAAGTGTCTAAAATGTCAGTTACTTTGAAGTCGGCAAAAATGAAATGAATTCTGTACTTCTACGCTAACTGGAAAAACCTTTGACAATGCAATACACTGGTGAAATGTGCACGTTATTCTTTCGTGAAATGCACACGACTTAATCGTTCTATTCTCTGTTGCTCGGCGTTTTAATTTCTGGTCTTAACTTTAATAAAAGTGAGGCTTAGCGAGTTTTAATAACGCTTTTTGTGCAAATAAATCTGTCTATTTGTGTATAATCCAATCAGATTGGTAAGTTTTAAGATTATGTCAGCGGTTTACAAAGGCTTGGTAACATATTTCAATAGGCTTATATGTGTTTTGTATCTTTATTATACTTTAACCGCTACAAAACAAATGTTAAATTTGTTGTTGAAATTCTGAGACAAGGGTTCGTCTCATTGTTGATGAATAATTTTTGGGAGTTTTGTGCACATGCATTTATCATAAAACCTTTCAAACTTCGCTTCCGCTTGTTTGTTTGTGGGATAATGTTAGATGAAAAAAAAAGATGGGTAGAAAAAAGTTTTGCACTGAAATTAAAGTTACACATTCCTTTTTGGAGGCAGGTGCTAAATGCTGCAATATGCAACAACATCGCCATGAACATAAAATAGTATGTACATTGTGCCAATTATGTATTGGAGATTTTCAAAAAAAAGCAACAACATAACTTGCCATTCTACCATTTACTTTTTTACATGGGGGAACACCATATAAATAAATGTCATATCAGCATTAGTGCCCAGCCTGATAATCTGCAAGTAGTTTCATGTGGGTGTAAAGAACTCAGCTGGCGAGGGAACCATTGTGCCTATATCTAGGCAAAGCTGTCTTCTGCACCTTTGCACAGGTGTGCACTGCAAAAACTGAAGCAATAATTCGAAAGAATAATGATGGTGAAGATGATGACTAAGAACTCAAAAATTTGAAGAAATAGTTGAATTGCGAAATATTTTGAAATAGTTTTTTAAGACTGGATATTAGCATGACTACTATTAATCATCATACTTAGTGTTTGCAGCTTTTCTATGATTCAAGATTGTCAGGTTTTAAAAGATATTTATAGAGCTTTCTATTTTTTGTAAAATGAAATTAAAGCTGTTAGATATATAGATGTTAGATATATAGATGTTAGATATATATATATATATATATATATATATACATATATATATATATATATATATATATACAATGTATATGTATCACTTTTGTGATTTGAGCCCTCTGGTGCCAGCACATTGTCTTTCTTAAAGTCTGCTAGGCAACTTAGTTGTTTCATGGCAGGAAGTTAACTCTCATGGGTAATGGGATTTATGTCTCTTGCCTAAGCTCTGAGTTGCACTGATGAGGATATAATAGCCGAAACAGTACTGTCTTTAGCATGAGTGTATATATATATATATATATATATATATATATATATATATATATAGATGGCGGTAGCGAACTCAAAAGTGTACAGCAGACAGTGAAAGAGGAGGAGCAAAGCATCAAAGCATATGCAGCCTCCATGGCCATCTCAGATAAGTTGCTAGCTGAATTTCAATCGGCTGCTCTTACAACGGACCTACGCCCTGATGATGAGGAAATTGACTGGCACACAAAGCCTCTTCATGGTGCTTACCACCAACAAATATCTAAGGTTGGCGATCTTCAACAGACATATATGTGGCTGAACAAAGGAAACCTAACGGCCAATACAGAGTCGCTAATCATGGCAGCCCAGGAGCAAGTGCTCCCAACAAGGCAATTCCAATCGAAAATCTATCACACTAGAGACGATCCTAGATGCAGACTGTGCAAAGATGCACCTGAGACCATCCAACACATGATCAGTGGATGCAAGCAGCTAGCAGGGAACGCATACACTGAGCGGCATAATCACGTCGCAGGTGTTGTGTATAGAAGTCTATGTGATGAGTATGGCCTTAATAAACCACAACACTGGTGGGAAGTTCCTGGTAAGGTCAATGAAAATGACTGCGCTAAGATCCTCTGGGACTTCTACATCCAAACTGACAAGCATGTCCTAGCAAACCAACCAGATATAGTGATGGTAGACAAGGAGAACAAGAGAGCTAGTATAATAGATATACCCTAGGACACTTAAGTATTCGCGGCATCTAACTTTCGCGTTTTCGCGGCAACAGCCTTCCGCGAAAATTTTATGAGCGAAACTAAACTATCATAACGAACGAGCGAAAACGCGAAAATAAATGGCTTTCTTCATTGATATTCACAATAAAATCGTCATATTAGAAATGCAGGCAATTTTCGTGTGTGGTTGGCTCATTGGGCAAGTTTTGCTAAACTTATTATAACTAATACACCGACTGAGCAGCTTGGCAAAACAAATTAAGATAATAAAAATTTTTTGGCAGAGCCTAGACAAATGAAGAAGATGATGATATTAGTTTAGTCATTGGATTTGTAACTGATGAGGATGACAGTCTGGTAGGGAAAGTCATAAAATTGAATAATAATTATTGTGGTGATGAATTTTATTACCAACCAAAAGCAATAACAACCCAGGGCCATGGCCACCACGGCACCGCGTGCTATAAATACTTGAATTCTAATATGGGTACAACATCAGTCACTGCAGAAGGGACCTTGAGGTCATTGATAGTCCAGGAGACAAACTGCAGCAAGCGATCAAATTTCATTATTGATCTCGCCTACACATTTCTACCTGCGGTTCACAAATACAAACTACCACACTTTTCGGACAATTAGCTGCTACTTTTTTCTGATGATTTGAGCCATGCGACTTATAAGTAGGCCTACAAGGGTGCGGCTAATCACTGTGGCTTATTCTGTGGCTTTTTCTTTCACTGCTAGGGCGCACTAACGGGAATCTCCAATTAGTGCACTTCTAGCTGTGAAAGAAAATACGAAACAATGCCTCATGGTACTGTCCCGTTAGGCACTAAGTTAAAAAGCGTCGGATAATACGAAACTGTGCCGTTCTGCACTGTTCCGTTCTGAACTGAACCTGAGGAATCTAATGTTTGTTCCACTGCATTTGTTTTCACATCACTATATTTTCAAACTCATCAGAGCTGCGAAATTAAGTTCCAGCGAAATTTTACTCTGTATGCTACTCACGAAACTAAATACTAGCGAAATATAAGTGTCCTAGAGTAGCAGTACCCATTGACTACAATATAGCCAGCAAATAAAAAGAAAGGGTAGAGAAATATCTCCCACTTGGAGAAGGAATTGAAAAATGCTGGAATGTAAGAACAACTGTAATCCCAGTAGTCATTGGGGCACTGGGCGCCATAACACCGGCGCATAAAATGTGGCTTGCCCAAATACCAACAACAATCAACTCAGGCGAGTTGCAGAAAAGTGCGCTATTGGGAACAGCTAAGACCTTGAGGCGAGTGCTCAAACTCCCAGGGCTCTGGTAGGAGACCCGAGTTAGAGCAGAATTTACCACCCATATGGGGTATCCGGGGTGAAGAAACAATTTATATATATATATATATATATATATATATATGTATATATATATAGACAAAGTGGATGCTGCACAGTTCGTTACAGAGTGCTCAATGATAAATCAGAGCTAAATATAAAATATGTATTTGTATTTACCTATATATATATATATAAATAACATGTAATCAGAACAAAAACAACAAATTTTTATTATCAGAGGTATCAACCGTCAAGGAACTTCAAAGTTGGCAAGGCTGCCAGCATGCTTTGTAAAAACTTCTAATGTAACTGGTCAGCTGTTTTCAAATAATTCAAAGCTTCACACATGGACTAGAACATAAACAAGTTAGTAAAACCAGTTTGCGTAAAAGTCACCAAGAAATAAATACAGTAAAGAATGAAAACTGTAAAGAATACACTTTTGCAGTTTCCAAAATGCTAGAACTGGTGCTGAAAAAAAGACAGAGCTCACCACAAATATAACACAGACTAAGCCATATAGTTGTGCAAAAGCTAGTCCATGCTATAGCAATGGTGGCCGTCTAGTGTGGGTACCATCGCTAGCATTCAGTTATGAATGACGGCGCGGTTGTTTGGCCCCTACACTGTCTAACCGAGGAAGAAAGGTGTGTGGTCTCCTAGATAGGAGCACCAAATCCATGTACGCTATTTAAATTGATCCTTGTAGTACATATTCGCAAAGAATGCAGAATAAGATGACAGAATCCAGGCTGTTAAAAGAGCCAAGGCCTCTGACACAGGATGCTGACCAGTAGGGTTACTAATCAAACATACAAACCCAGTGGTATGTCCCCTCCTTATATACCATGTAAACAGCTTTTTTTGCTAAGCTCAATTGATTAGCTTTCACAGAAAGCTAAATTTCTGAGTTTTTCAACCAGCACAATGAACAATGCGGAAGTACCAGAGCTTCTGCGCTTTTTCATATATATATGAATATATATATATATATATATATATATATGAATATATATATATATATATATATATATATATATATATATATATGAATATATATAAATGAAATATATTTATATATATACATTTATATATTTATTTACATGTATATTTATATACATTTATATATATATATATATGTGAATAATATAAACTATTAGTTAGATTTTATAAATTATTAGTGGAATTACCTATTAATATAAGTAAAATATAGTAGTATAAAAATAAAGGGTAAATGTTATAATATACATGTATATTAAACTATATTAAAGCAATTAGTCATGTTTAGTTCAGCATGATATTAGTCTTTTACCTAGCCCAGGTCTTGCTCTTTGGGTGGGTAGGCTATTTGCCCCCCTCTCCGTTCCCCCCTTCTTTCTTTCCCCTTTTCATTCTCCTTTCCCACTTCTTCTTAGGAGAAGGGGGAAAGGGAAAAGAGAAAATGGGGATAGGAGAGTTAGGCAAATAAACCCCGAGTAGCTTATGATGTGTGCAACATTGCATAACTTTTATAGGTTTAACATTGGTTGTATTCATATATTATCACAAAATTGCTTTAGTTTACTGGTTTATGCATCCAGTAAGGTTTTTATGTGCAAATAAATGTGATTTTGTAACCTTATCCTCGATAGCTCCATTGTTAAGAGCAGTGCAGTCAAGCTTTGGTACAATTCAAAGACGTAACGCCATGCTATTTAGGTCTGACCGGCTCTTTTTCCCATTTGCCAATCTAAGTTTATGTATACATGTATATGCTTAATTTTAATATAGTTTTCTGAATATATCTATTTCAATGGTTTCACACATACATGTGTGTATCTCTATAATAGCTCACCACTTTCACTTTCCATGTCTTCTGGTTCCCATGCTAATTTGTTATCTTATGCCTTACTATCCATTTTCAAGATTCATCTCTTGATGATTATTTAGTGGGCTGTTTATCATACTGCCGTAGGTAACTAAAAATGTGATTAAAAGTTTTGCCGAGTCTAGCAATTTAAATTGATGACAGTTTCTCAGTTAAAGAGATTCACAGGTGAATAAACTTTCACCAGTGAATAAAGTGGTGAATAAGCTTTCAATCTAAAGGTTTCATTTCTATACTCTAGCCGCTATTGATTCATACCATACCAGTCGAAAAAGCGCAAAAGCTCTGGTACTTCCGCATTGTTCATTGTGCTGGTTGAAAAACTTAGACATTTCGCTTTCTGTGAAAGCTAATCAATTGAGCTTAGCAAAAAAGCTATCTACATGGTATATAAGGAGGGAACATACCACTGGGTTTGTATGTTTGATTAGTAACCCTACTGGTCAGCATCCTGTGTCAGAGGCTTTGGCTCTTTTAACAGCCTGGCTTCTGTCATCTTATTCTGCATTCTTTGCGAATATGTACTACAAGGATCAATTTAAATAGCATACGTGGATTTGGTGCTCCTATCTAGGAGACCACACACTTTTCTTCCTCGGCTAGACAGTGTAGGGGCCAAACAACCGCGCCGTCATTCATAACTGAATGCTAGCGATGGTACCCACACTAGACGGCCACCATTGCTATATCATGGACTAGCTTTAGCACAACTATATGGCTTAGTCTGTGTTATATCTGTGGTGAGCTCTGTCTTTTTTCTCAGCACCAATTCTAGCATCTTGGAAACTGCAAAAGTGTATTCATTTATTTCTTGGTGACTTTTACGCAAACTGGCTTTACTAACTTGTTTATGTTCTAGTCCATGTGTAAAGCTTTGAATTATTTGAAAATAGTTGACCAGTTACATTAGAAGTTTTTACAAAGCATGCTTGATTAGTTAATGCTTAATTAATTAGCATTCTGTGAAAGCTAATAAAATGAGCTTAGCAAAAACGCTATCTACATGGTACATAAGGAGGGAACTTACCACTGGGTTAGTATGTTTGATTAGTAATTCTACTGGTCAGCATCCTGTGTCAGAGGCTTTGGCTCTATTAACAGCCTGGCTTCCGTCATCTTATGCTGCATTATTTGCGAATATGTACTACAAGGAGCCATTTAAATAGCATACGTGGATTTGTTGCTCCTATCTAGGAGACCACAAACCTTTCTTCACCAGCTAGACAGTGTGGGGGCCAAGCAGCCGTGCCGTCATTCTTAACTAAATGCTAGCTGTAGAACCCACACTAGACGGACACCATTGTTATAGCATGGACTAGCCTTTGCATAATTATATGGCTTAGTCTGAGTTATGTCTGTGGTGAGCTCTGTCTTCTCTTCTCAGCACCAATTCTAGCATCTTCGGAACTGCAAAAGTGTATTCTTTTATTTCTTGATGAGTTTTACGAAAACTGGCTTTACTAACTTATTATGTTTTAGTTCATGTGTAGAGTTTTGAATTATTTGAAAATAGCTGTCCAGTTACATTAGAAGTTTTCGCAAAGCATGCATGCAGCCTTGTCAACTTTGAAGTTCCTCGACGGGTGATACCTCTTTAATACCAATTTTTTGTCTTTGTTCTAGTTCATGTTTCAAATTTCATTTGATTTAGAAGTAGTTGATCAGCTGTGTTCCATGTTTTTATGAAACATGTTATTAATCTTGCAAATTTTAGAGTTTTTTACTAGAGACACTCTTATATGCTGCAATCCGTTGTTGCATTCTAGACATTTAAATATTTAAATATATAGTGTATTGACATGAATATTTGTCAGTAAACATCGAGCATTCCGGGTCACCAGATACAGTTAGATAGTTATCTTAGTTGAACAACTTAACACATAGTTTCAATACATTTTGGTTTTGATGGTTTGTTGATGACACAGCTTTACGAGAGGAGCAAACCCTGTCCTCTTTCATTTATAATCTTGTGATAGGTCCCTCTTCAAAACGTCACATCCTAAGAAAGTGGAGAAGGCTGAAGCAAGTCATAGTGTGGAAACCTTCGAATAAACTTAAAATCAAAACTACAAAATTGATTTCGGTTAAAGCGCGCTGAAGAAGAAATCGTTTTTTCTGAAAGTTTCAACTGCGATAAAGTTTTGCAAATTTTAATCTGAAAACTTTCAAGCAGTCACACAAATTGAAGCAACCAACAAATCTCAAGTGATAGAAAATTATTTATACTACATGTATTTGACAAAATTTTTTACAACTTCATAGGAGAGTTCATTTAACTTGCAACAAGCAATAAGTTTTTGATTTATATATAGTTTGTTTATTTACATGCATCTACTGATGAATACATGTTTTTGCAACCGTGTTCTAATGGCTTGAACACCCTAATAATTCGAACACTTGCTCGGTCAAATGCAGTTTGAGAGGTCTGTGTCTGACTGTAATTATTAACTGTGCCAGGTTAATTTTTTTCTCTCAAATTTGTTCCCCGTTTAACTGGGTCTGATACTTCGACGTATATAAAAACAGTTTAGAAAATTGCTGAGTTTGATGCATTAATGTCGCGCTTTTAAAGAAAACTACAAAATATAAGCAAAATTAGCATTACTTCATCCTTAAAGGGGTTAAATTTATTTTTCCAAAATTTGTGTGAGGTAGTCAAAAAATAGAGCTTCACCCTTTTAGTTTTTTTAGGCTATTCTCCATGCATAATGGTAAAATAATATTAGGCTTATAACTTACGGTAACCTTAAGGTGAGGTACGAGCATTGCAAGACTATTCTGAACCCGAAGCTGCACATAGAACTGACAACAAATGCATCAGAATCAAACTGCAGCCTCCGTAATCGTGATATGAATTAAATAATTAGCTGCCACCCTACATTTCTTGTTTGCTGATGTTTGCTGCAGCATTGCCCTCTAACCAAAAAGTCAAAGACAGTTTGAGCAAATAGCTCAGGTTAGCATTTGATCTTAATGTTGTGCTATTTTCTGCCGAGTCTGAGATGCACCATAAGACTGGATGTCTAATAGTATTCTTTAAGCATTAACAAGCAAACAGGGATAGCTTGCTGAGGAGGTAACATAAAACAAAATACTAGCAAACAAAGAAATGGTGTTGAGGATTGCTAGAAAGCTGCCTTTTTTGCTGCTGCCTTGAAAAATTGAAACAGCTGCTGCTTTTTTGAGAAATGCATAAACAGGATACGACTGGTCTTTCAGGTTCATTAGGTTGTCGTTACATAATTGGGTGCAATGAGGTGTTGAAATGGGTACACAAATTGGTAGCGTGAATTGGTTAGATGGGTACATGGTTGGTTACAGTTAGACGTTTAGATGGGTACACAAGTGGGTGCAGTAAGTGTTTAATTGTGATCGCTAACCCAGCAAATGCCTAGGAAAAATGGGTAGTTTTTCCATCCCACTGATGCATGACACATAATATTGGGTAGAATTAGGAGTCAATTAATAGGGCATGTGACAATACATTAGCGGAAACTGTTTAAAGAGATATCCATATGTATATTAATGTTTCAAGTTATGATAACCCATTGTTTGGTTTGTTATATCAAACATGTTGATGTATGCTAAAATACTAAATTGAATTACCATGTCAGCTACATTTTGCTGAAATTGGCATGTAATAGATAGCTCCTATGTGTATATCCTACAATAGGGCAAACAATACCGGTATGTTAAGGTAACAACTAGCTTTATGGGTGGTTCATTTCTCAGAAATTGTGTTAACAACTACATAAACATAAATGAACTGAACATCTGCGAATCATATATCAATAAAAATATACTGACTCGTAAATAACCGCGTTTCCTGGCCTTTAATTTTAATTAAAGCTGGTTAAATTATTCAAAGTTTTGGAAACTAGCAAGAAACCAGTCTATATGCTGAACCTAATATTGCACATACATCAGAAAATTTCTTGTTTGATTAGTGTCAATTCTAACCTAGTCATTATAGCTTTCATTTATTGATGTTACATCTATTGACTATTATATGTTCGTTGACCATAGTCTATATCTATTGGCAATGCATCTATTGACATATAAATGTTCAGTGCTTTTAACTTACAGTTATTGACATTACATCTATGATTGATGTATCGATGTTCATCGCTCATAACCTAGGTCTGTTCCTATTACAACTGCAGGATTTTCCATAATCATCGTTTATGACGAACAGTTATTCGTGCTACATCTATGGATGTATCTATGTTCATTGCATATAGCATGCGTTTATCGGTGTATCTAAGACTTGTTTATCTCACTGTAAACAATCATCATCTTTAGTGCCAGTGTTCTTGTTCCAACTCTAGCATCCTCATAACTGCAGAAGTAGTTTCATCTGTTTCTCAGAGTTTTACAACATTCGGCTTTACTAACTTGTCGTTTTTGTTCTAGTTAATGTTTCAAATCTTTTTGGATTAAAAAATAGTTAATCAGCTGTGTTCCATGTTTTTATGAAGCATGTTTTAAACTTGCAAATATTACAGTTCCTCGACTAGAGATACTCTTATATGCAGCAGACTGTTGATGTATTTTAGATATTTTTAGTTTTTAAAAGCTTAGTTTATTGTTAATATGATTGCAATTGGTCAACAGAGTATCTTGTAGCGCACAATGGCTATGCTAAAATTGACCATTGTATGACAGCAGATGAAAAAACATGAATTACTTTAGACAAGGTAATTAACTGGGCTCTATTGGCGTATCGTAGGCCAGTTTTACCTTTTATTAAACCAAGCTTTTAAAGAGCTTTGTGGCAATTTTCGTTCAAAATAATATGTCTGTTTGCGTATAATCCGATGAGATGGGTAAATTTTAAGATAATGCCGATGGTATACAAAGACTTGGTAACCTATTTAAATAGGCTTAATTGTGGTTTGTATTGTTATTATTATTTAATGACTCTACCTATAGCTGGTCCCAGTAGCACACTTTCCTGCAACTCAATTGAGTTGATTGCTGTTGGTATTTGGGCAAGCCACATTTTATGCTCCGGTGTTATTGCGCCTAGTGCCCCAATAACTACTGGGATTACGGTTGTTTTTACATCCCAGCATTTTTCAATCTCTTCTCCAAAAGGGAGAAATTTCTCTACCATTTCTTTTTCTTTACTGTCTATATTGTATTCATTGGGTACTGCTATATCTATTATAGTAGCTCTCCTATTCTCCTTGTCCGCCACCACTATATCTGGTTGGGTTCCCAGGACATGCTTGTCAGTCCAGATGTAGAAGTCTCAGAGGATGTTAGCGCGATCATTTTCATTGACCTTACCAGGAGTTTCCCACCAGTGTTGCGGTTTATTAAGGCCATACTCGTCACATAGACTTCTATACACAACACCTGTGACATGATTATGCCGCTCAGTGTATGCAGATATATACATATATATATATATATATATGTATGTATATAAATATCTTTATATGTATATACATATATATATATATATATATATATATATATATATATATATATATATATATATATATATATATATATAGAAAGTCAATGTGCTGGCACCAGAGTGCTCAAATCACAAAAGTGATGAGCTTTGCACAAAGGCTAATAGTGCCACACCTCTCACAGAGTGCTCAACCAAACCGAAGTTAGGGAGCATATACTCATGCTACAGACAGTACTAATTCGGCTATTGAAGCCTCATCAGTGCAGCTCAGAGCTTTGGCAAGGGACACAAATCCCTTGCCAAAGCTATATATATATATATATAAATATATATATATATATATATATATATATATATATATATATACATATATGTATATATATATGTATATATATACATATATATATACTCATGCTACAGACAGTACTGTTTCGGCTATTGAAGCCTCACCAGTGCAGCTCAGAGCTTAGGCAAGGGACACAAATCCCATTACCCATGAGAGTTGACTTCCTGCCACGAAACAACTAAGTTGCCTCGCAGACTTTAAGAAAGGCAATGTGCTGGCACCAGAAGGCTCAAATCACAAAAGTGATTACAAAAGTGATACATTATATATATATATTTATATATATATATTTATATATATATATATATATGTGATTAATATAAACTATTAGATAGATTTTATAAATTATTAGTGGAATTACTTAATAATATAAGTAAAGTATAATTAATATAATAGTATAATAATAAAGGTCAAATGTTATAAAAAATATTAAATTATATTAAAACATAAACAAATGTTGTTACCATATAATATCAGTACGTAGATCGAAATTTCTTTGAGTAGCTGTTTCTTCCGCCGGCGCAGGGCTAGACCACTCTGCTTTTTAAAAGACTCACAGTGGTCTGCTACCAATATAAAATAAAATTAGTTGCTATTTTGTAGCAGAAAAAATGATGAGTTTTGTGGCAATGACAGAAACACCAGACTCGCAAACAAAGATAGACTAGAGTGCTTGAGTTGTTGTCCTCAGCGTCATTGTAGGGCTGCCTGCTGTGAAGATAATGCGTCTAAATTGACGATTTTATTTTTTCAAATTTTGTTGTCGAAGTCGGAATGTGCAAAGACAAATCAAAGAAGTGTTCACTCATTTACTCTTATAAGTTTAAATGCTCATTATTTTAGTGCCGTTACATTGATTGTGACGGTGAAACTACTAAACCCCATTTTACTTAATATCATCGATGCTTTTAGAGTAGTAATCAGTCGAGGTCAAGTTGGATAGACCACCCACCCAAAGAACCATACCCTGGCTAGGTAACTAGACTAATATCACGCTGAACTAAACATGACTAAATTTGATGAGTATGCAAAGGAGTCAAAAATTAGACAGAACGATTATTTTACAGCTGGTTATGTATCTCGGTCACTAAAGCTTAAGTGTAATAATTGTATCACTATCATCATGGATGTTACCAACTATGATGTCAACCAAACAACGAATTCCCTAATCACAATTAAAGGTTGATTTGCAACCAAATTCACATTCAAGTTATTTGGTATTAAAAGATTCACCATGTCTTACTCTGCTGTGTTGTAGGTGCAAAATTTGTGGAAATGTGATTACAAGCTCTTAAAAGCTCAAAAACGAACAGTTAATCAACACCATTAGAAGACCACCGTAGATCAAAATCAGTTTATTTTCTCTGACGTAGTCATTACATTTGGGTAATGTTTTGACGCGTGATTTTCTTATGTGAATTGAAAGGCCAATAAAAGGCTCAATATAAAACTTTTTGTAGCACTAGTTTATGACAAACATTTCGGGTTTTACCGAAAACCCTGTATCAAATATAGATGCTCGTTACTTTACAGTTTTCTTTCGGCTTGGTCTAATCATCTAGTCATTATCTGATCAGTGACCCATATTTCGCAAACAATTTCTGCAGCCTTTTTCTATTATCACAGGTGACCAACAGGCTCGTCAGGTTTATCAGACAATGATATATATTCTTTCGAGCTAAGGATAAAACATTAAACGAATTTTCATAGTAGGTAATACGATATCAGTGCTGAAAGTCACAGCATTGCAAAGACGATAAAAATAGATGCGTAAGAACAATAGACATGGTTTTTTGAATGCGCGGAGTATATTTGTGAAAATATTTTGATAAATGAGGTTGCCTGAAACTGTGAACGGAAGCCATATTGGACAACTACGCACCATTTGAGCCATTTTGGAAAGAGATTCTAATTAATGGCAGTTTTGCGATGACTGTCATTAACTGTTCGTTTTTGAGCTTTTAAGTGCTTGTAATCACATTTCCAAATTATTTGCACCTACGTACAACACAGCAGTGTAAGACATAGTGATTCTTTTGATGTCAACTAACTGTAATGTGAATTTTGTTGTGAGTCAAACTTTAAGAATCGTGGTGCCTTCACTTTGTCTTCACCTGCATGTGGTGATTGAGGTTCGCAACCACAATGAGAAAGTGATGAGAGTGTTGCTTAGTAGTCCTGGATTAGTAACACACTTTCCCAGGCTAGCACTAATTGCCACCATTGAGAGGTTGCTGAGGTTCAGCATCATGCTAGTAGAATAGCTCGTGAGATAGCAAAGAGATATATTTCGATTAGGGCGCATTATAAAACTAAGAAAGCCATTGATTGCACTTCCCTGGTCAGATCAAAACTTCACAGGCTCATCATATTTAGTCATGTTTAGTTCAGCATGATAGTATTTTTTTACCCAACCCAGGACTTGCTCTTGGGGTGGGTAGGCTATTTGTCCCCTTCTCCCTTCCCCCTTTTCTCTTTCTCTCTTCCATTCTTCTTTCCCACTTCTTAGGAGAAGGGGGAAGGGGAAAAGAGAAAACGGGGATAGGAGAGGAAGGCAAATAAACCCCGAATAGCTCATGATATATGCAACATTTCATAACTTTTATAGTTTTAATCTTGGTGGTATTCTTATATTATCACATAATTGTTTTAGTTTACTGGATTATGCATCCAATAAGATTTTTATGTGCAAATAAATGTGATTTTGTAACCTTATCCTCATTAGCTGCATTGTTAAGAGCAGTACAGTCAAGCTTTGGTACAATTCAAAGATGTAACGTCATCCTATCTAGGTCTGACAGGTTTTTTCCCTATTGACCAATCTAGGTTTATGTATACATGTATATGGTTAATTTTAATATAGCTCTCTGAATATATCTATTTCAATGGTTTCACGCATACCTGTATGTATCTCTATAATAGCAGTCACCACTTTCACTTTCCATGTTTTCTACTTGCCATGCTAATTGTGTTATCTTATGCCTTACTATCCAATTTCAAGATTCATTTCTCGATGATTATCTAGTGGGCTGTTTATCATATTGCCGTAGGTAACTTGTGATTAAAAGTTATGCCGAGTCCAGCAATTTTGTATTTGGGACAGTTTCTCAGTTAAAGAGATTTACTGGTGAGTCCACCACTCTCTCAATCTAAAGCTTTCATTTCTATAATCCAGCCGCTATTGATTCATACAATACCAGTTGACAAAGCGCAAAAGCTCTGGTACTTCCGCATTGTTCATTGTGCTGGTTGAAAAACTCAGAATTTTAGCTTTCTTTGAAAGCTAATCAAATGAGCTTAGCAAAAAAGCTATCTACATGGTACATAAGGCGGGGACTTACCACTGGGTTGGTATGTTTGATTAGTAACCCTACTGGTCAGCATCCTGTGTCAGAGGCTTTGGCTCTTTTAACAGCCTGGCTTCTGTCATCTTATTCTGCATTCTTTGCGAATATGTACTACAAGGAGCCATTTAAGTAGCATACAGGGATTTGGTGCTCCTATCTAGGAGACCACAAATCTTTCTTCACCGGCTAGACAGTGTAGGGGCCAAACAACCGCGCCGCCATTCATAACTGAATGCTAGCGATGGTACCCACACTAGACGGCCACCATTGCTATAGCATGGACTAACCTTTGCGCAACTATATGGCTTAGTCTGAGTTATATCTGTGGTGAGCTCTGTCTTTTTTTCTCAGCGCCAATTCTAGCATCTTCGGAACTGCAAAAGTGTATTCATTTATTTCTTGGTGAGTTTTATGCAAACTGGCTTTACTAACTTCATTATGTCCTAGTCTATGTGTAAAATTTTGAATTATTTGAAAATAGCTGACCAGTTACATTAGAAGTTTTCACAAAGCATGCTTGCAGCCTTGCCAACTTTGAAGTTCCTCGACGGTTGATACCTCTGTTAATACCAATTTGCTGTTTTTGTTCTAGTTCATGTTTCAAAATTCGTTTGATTTAGAAGTAGTTGATCAGCTGCATTCCATGTTTTTATGAAACATGTTATTAATCTTGCAAATATTTGAGTTCCTTTACTAGAGATACTCTTTTATGCTGCAATCCATTGTAGCATAAAAGAGTAAAAAGGGTTAAATTAACTTTTCCAAAATTTGTGGGAGGTAGTCAAAAATATAGCTCCACCCTTTTTGTTGTTTAAGCTATTCTCCATACACAATGGTAACATAACACTAGGCTTATAACTTACGGTAAAGTTAAGGTGAGGTACGAGCATTGCAAGACTATTCTGAACACGAAGCTGCACATAAAACTGAAAACAAATGCATCAGAATCAAACTGCAGCCTCCGTAATCATGATATGTATTAAATAATTAGCTGCCACCCTACATTTCTTTTTTGCTGATGTTTGCTGCAGAGCTGCCCTCTAATCAAAAAGTCAAAAACAGTAAGAGCAAATAGCTCAGGTTAGCATTTGATCTTAATGTTGTGCTATTTTCTGGCGAGTATGAGATTCACCATAAGACTAAAGGTCTAACGGCATTCTTTAAGCATTAACAAGCAAACAGAGATAGCTTGTTGAGGAGGTAACGTAAAATAAAATACTAGCAAACAAAGAAATGGTGTTGAGGATTGCTAGAAAGCTGCCTTTTTTGCTGCTGCTTTGAAAAATAGAAACAGCTGCTGCTTTTTTGACAAATGCATAAACATGATCCAATTGGTCTTTCAGGTTCATTAGGCTGTCGTTACATAACTGGGTGCAATGAAGTGTTGGAATGGGTACACAAATTGGTAGAGTGAATTGGTTAAATGGGTACATGGTTGGTTACAGTTAGACGTTTAGATGGGTACACAAGTGGGTGCAGTAAGTGTTTAATTGTGATTGTGAACCCAGCAAAATTGCATGAAAAACGGGTAGTTTTTGCCATCCCTCTGGTGCATGGCACACAATCTTGGGTAGAATTAGGAGACAATAAATAGGGCATGTGACAATACATTAGCAGAAACTGTTTAAAGATATATCCATATGTATATTAATGTTTCAATTTATGGTAACTCATTACTTGGTTGTTATATCAAACATGTTGTGGTATCCTAAAATATTAAATTGAATTACCATGTCAGCTACAAATTGCCAAAATTGGCATGTAATAGATAGCTCCTATGTGTATATCCTACAACAGGGCAAACAATACCAGTATGTTAAGGTAAAAACTAGCTTTATGGGTGGTTCACTTTTCAGAAACTGTTTAAACAACTACATAAACATAAATGAACCGAATATCTGCAAATCATATATTGATAGAAATATACTGACTTGTAAATAACCGCGTTTCCTGGCCTTTAATTTTAATTAAAGCTGGTTAAGTTATTTATAAAGTCCCGGAAACTAGCAAGAAACCAGTCTAAATGCTGAACCTAATACTACACATACATCAGGAAGTTTCTTGTTTGATTAATGTCACTTCTAACCTAGTCATTATAGATTTCATTTATTGATGTTACATCTATTGTCTAATATATGCTCTTTGCTCATAGCCTATATCTATTGGCAATGCATCTATCGACATATATATGGTCAGTGCTTATAACCTACGCTTATTGACATTACATCTATTGATGTATCGATGTTCATTGCTCATAGCCTAGGTCTATTCCTATTACAACTGTTGAATTTTCCCTAGTCATGGTTTATGGCCTACAATTATTCATGCTACATTTATGGATGTATCTTTCTTCATTGCATATAGCAGGTGTCTATCGAAGTATCTAAGACTTGTTTATCTCACTGTAAACAATCATCATCTGTAGTGCCCAGTGTTCATGAGAGACTGGTTTGTTGATTAGAAAGTTAGTTGTAAAATGTTTTGGATTGGTATGAATGTTACAGGTCAAAACTAATAGTGCTGGTTATTTTACTTGTGCCACAGCATTGCACCTTCCTAACTAGATTTGTTGCATGTCTACTTGTAATTTCAGGTAGATTGTATTGTTTTTTTGCACAAGCAGCTGAGAAAATTTGCACAAGAAGTCAGATGCATGTGGTACCTTGTCAGTTTGCTAGTGGTACCATTGTGACCACATTTATTTCTCATCCTGATAAAACAGTGTGTGGTTTCATTGTTACAGAATCTGTAGCTGCACTGAATGTTTGCGCTACCATATCTGTGCTCTAACAGTTCTATCCTAGCATGCTTGGAAGTATTATTGTCTTTGTACTACAGGTTCTTAACACTGTAGAGAGACTAATTAATATCAACTAATCTGTGCAGGTAGTTTAACACTATCATTGAAATTGCTTGAAGTTAACTTTTTACTAGCTATTTTAGAGCTGTCTATCAACTTATCAGCATGGGGCTGTACCGCTTATTTCAATATCAAAAAAACCTAAAGCCTAACAATATTTGTTTATTTCAAGTCTATACACCCATTGAGGTTTTGTGCAGCTAGGTAATGGTTTTATAAAACCCTGACAAGATACACATTTCGGTGAAGTGATTTCAGAAGAATATATGTTTTCTTCTGTCTCAGGCTTAAGCTGAGACTCATCTCCATAGAAGCTAGATATCAACTATTCATTTTGTGAAAATTATAAGTATCTAAAGAATTCAAGAGAAATTTTAGAAATTACGTCAAAGATTTGATCTTGTAATGGGTCATCAAGCACTATAAGAATGTATTGTCACAATTTGTTTCTGTCAAAAGACCAAGTCATAGCCAATAAGCAAAGATAAAAGATTTTGCTTTCAAGAACATGTTTCGGAGTTCAGCCATTATTTCATATTTCAATTGAAGCCATTTAATGTCTTCGATTATCACTATTTCGACATATTGAGTGTCACAATTACCTAAAAATTTGCTGCAAACTTTTTTTTAAATACCAGTGAACTTAATCTTTGATGAATCATCATCTCTTGAAAATTTAGTTAAGCCACTCAATCTCAGTGCATAGATCACATAGATCAAATGACCTTCTGTTGTTACTTTTCTTACAGAATACATAGTGAGACCGCTTGCACCGCTTGTATTTCCTACCATTCATGATTCTGTTTGATGTTTGAAATGATGTGTCTTTCAGAATTTGTCGAAAAAAAGTCGACAAAATATGTAGCGTCTGGAACCTGCATATTAAACTAAATCGTCATATAGCATCCGTAAATGTAAATAAAACTTACATAATAGAGACTAGCAACTCTGCAATTTGAACATAATACCCAATATCACTTATAGCAATGATACCAGCTAGTGACGAAAATTGACATGGTTTGTACCTGAGCATTTTTAATGTAAATAAATTGACAGAACGGTTAAAACATCCTGGCAAAAAAAATACGAACACTATTCATAGCCTACTAAAATCTTGCGTTCTTCTTTTAATACATGAATAAGTTTTGTACATTGGAAAAATACAATTGCGAAAACTTTTGCTAGGGTGTAAAAGATTCAGCTTGCAAGGGAACCATTGTGCCTCTATGTAGGCAAAGCTGTCTTCTGCATCTTTGCACAGGTGTGCACTGCAAAAACTGAAGCAAGAATTCGAAAGAATAGTGATGGGGAAGATGATGACTAAGAACTCAAAAATATGAACAAGTAGTTAAAATGCGAAATGTTTTGAAATAGTTTTTTAAGACTGGATATTAGCATGACTACTATTAATCATCATATTTAGTGTTTGCAACTTTTCTATGATTCATCAGTGTCAGAAATCTAACTTATATTTTACTTATATTAATAAGTAATTCTACTGATAATTTATAAAATCTAACTAATAGTTTAAATTAATCACATATATATATATGAAAATATATATATATGTATATATATATATATATATATTAACTAAAAGCAATTGTCAAAGCATATAAAAAGATAACTCTACACTAAAAACCTTAAAGATAATTAGTGGAGTATAAAATATTTGAAAAATTATTGCGAAAAAAGTAAACTTTTAGTATTTGCGCTACAAATTTGTTTTGTGCGAAGCACCCATCAGACGCGATTGTACTAAAATGAAAAGCTTTACCGAATGTGCCAAAATATCAGAAATGGACTCGCTGTGTTTATCAGGTAATTTAGTGCTAAGTGTAACTGAGAAGATACCTCCTAGCATGTCTGCAATTAGAAGTCAATTCATTTCTTTTATTTAATGTGCCTAAGTGTGGTTTGCGTATTACAAAGTATTTTTTAGTAAACATAATTTGCATCATTTTGTTTTGTTTGTATATGGTTGTGCTTGAGCTAATATTTTCCATGTTATGGTGTATGTTGAGTTGCTGTTTTTTAACTTCCAAATGTGCTTGCTCAATTCTGTGTGGTGTTGTTTGTTTTTGTGGTTAAACGAGGCTTTATGGTTGCTGTATTTAGTTTTCAATTCGGTTGAGCAAAGTCCTATGTAGGTCGCTATCTGGTTGTTTGTATTCTTGCTCGCAGTTGCTTGATATTTCACATTTTCGGCTCTGCATTTTCCTTCCAAAGGGCAGTTGTTCTTTTGTCCACAGTTGCAACTTTTTTCGTTGTCTTCTCTTTGTAGTGTACTGGTTTTATTAGGGGCTTTGTTGCTCGCATCAATGATTGTTTTCATGTTTGCCATTACTGAGTAGCTCAGTTTTAAGGTTTGCCTATTAAATATTGCTTGGAGTGGGTGTTTCTTTGGGAAGCATGTCGTAACTATGCTGAAGAATTTTTGTCCGATATTGGTTGCAAAATTGGCACTGAATGGTGGGTTGTACCATGTGATTTTTCTTCGTCTGTTACGTTTTTTAGATTTTTTCATGTTGGTTTCATATTGTAGTTTGCTGTTGTATCCACTCTTATAGAGTGCTTCTTGGTATGGTTGCACTGTGCTGTTAATTTGTTTTTCATTTGATGAAAGTGCGTTTAATCGTTTGTTTATGTTGTCTGGTAAGTTTTTCAATATGGAAGTTGGATGGTTGCTTTGTTTGTGCACCTATAGTATTGTGTTACCTGGTTTTTGGAAAGGCTTGAAGCTGCCATCTTGTAGATTTGAAGTCACGTCAAGAAAGTTTACTGATCGTTTGTTTGCCTCAATAGTAATTTTCAAGTTGTTTTTATTAAATATGTTGCATATTAGTTTCTTTGTTCTCTCTATAGCTTGTGGTGTGCCCTTGCAAACTGCAAGTCCGTCGTCTCTGTATAGTACAATGCTGCAAGTCAAATCTTTGGGTATTATAGTCAGTAAGTAAGTCCCTACTAATTCGCAAGTCTCCGCTCCGTCGTACATGTAGCTACCCATAGTCACGTCAAAAAACTTATTAGAGTTCTCCTTTGACCAGGCCGCGTCGTTGTAAAATACAAGCAATCTTTTTGCATGTAGTACGATTGCCTTTTCGTCTTCTGGGATTTCTATTATGTTGCTTGCAAAATCTAATGCTCTTTTTAATAGTGCCTCTGTTTTTGAAGCGTAAAACTCACAAACGTCAAAAGTAGTAAACGCTAGCTGTTGCTTTTCCTTTATTTCTCTAAACCAATTCAGTATGTCACCCGTACTTCGCCATAGATTTACATTGGTTTCTCTTGTCACTTTTTAGTTGATGCTTGTGAGCAGAGTTTTCCTTATTTTTCCTATTTCAGAGATTGTTGGATTGATTAGTCTACACGTGGGGTGGTTTGTGAAGTTATCTTTGTGGCTTTTTAACGTTATGAATAGCTGTATCTCTGCTATTGTCTCAATTCTTTTCTCAAGTCCTAATTTGTGCACTATTTTTTTGTCTTTTGATGTAATTTGGTTTACTGCTGTCTTGCCAGCTTTTTTGTAGGTTTTAGTCACATTATTTTGCAACATTTTGCTGTATTCATCATTTTCAAGTCTGTAAAATTGGTTGTTTTGTCAGCTTCGACAAGTATTTTATTGTTTGCTTGTATTGTTTCCAAAAACCAGGTAACACTATATTATATGTGCACAAACAAAGCAACCATCTACCTTCCATATTGAAAAACTTACCAGACAACATAAACAAACGATTAAACGCACTTTCATCAAATGAACAACAGTTTAACAGCACAGTGCAGCCATACCAAGAAGCACTCCACAAGAGTGGATTTAACAGCAAACTACAATATGAAACCAACAAGAAAAAATCTAAAAAAACGTAACGGACGAAGAAAAATCACATGGTACAACCAACCATTCAGTGCCAATTTTGCAACCAATATCGGACAAAAATTCTTCAGCATAGTTACGACATGCTTCCCAAAGAAACACCCACTCCAAGCGATATTTATTAGGCAAACCTTAAAACTGAGCTACTCAGTAATGGCAAACATGAAAACAATCATTGATGCAAGCAACAAAACCCTTAATAAAACCAGTATACTACAAAGAGAAGACAACGAAAAAAGTTGCAACTGCAGACAAAAGAACAACTGCTCTTTGGAAGGAAAATGCAGAGCCAAAAGTGTGATATATCAAGCAACAGTGAGCAAAAATACAAACAACCACATAGCGACTTACATAGGTCTTTGCTCAAACGAATTTAAAACTAGATACAGCAACCATAAAGCCTTGTTTAACCACAAAAACTAACAACAACACACAGAATTGATCAAGCGCATTTGGAAGTTGAAAGACAGCAACTCAACATACAACATAACATGGAAAATATTAGCTCAAGCACAACCATATACAAACAAAACAAAATGATGCAAATTATGTCTACTAGAAAAATACTTCATAATATGCAAACCACCCTTAGGCACATTAAATAAGAGAAATGAATTGACTTCTAATTGCAGACATGCTAGGAGTTATCTTCTCGGTTACACTTAGCACTAAATTACATGATTAACACAGCGAGCCCATTTCTGATATTTTGGCTCATTCGGTAGAGCTTTTCATTTTAGTACAATCGCGTCTGATGAGTGCTTCGCATGAAACAAATTTGTAGCACAAATCTTTTTTCGCAATAATTTTTCAAATATATATATATATGTATATAGATATACAGTATATACAGTATGTACAGTACAGTATGTACAGATATACTGTATATATATATTGGAAAACTAAAGTTTACATATCTTTCAGCTACTGTCAGTTTTTTGCTGGCACATTTTTCCGGCTGTAAACTTCAACTGGGGCAAGATGGGTAATGGGATTTGTGTCCCTTGCCTAAGCTATGAGCTGCACTGATGAGGCTTCAATAGCCAAAGCAGTACGATCTGTAGCATGATATAGTATATATATAAATTATATATGTATGTATAGTATATATATAAATATATATGTATATATAGATATATATATATATATATATATATCTACTGTACTATATATACTGTACACCTTTTACGAAATAGCATTACATAATAGATCTTATCCATCTAGCTTTTAATACCTGAGCTTTTATTTCAGCTTACCAGCTAATGCAGAATCTTGTGTATAGTCCTCACTAAGCATTTTATCTGATGAGTGTTACACACCTTTTGTGTAATACGAAACTTTTAGTAATTTTTTGCTTAGTCAAATTTTAATAAATTTCTTACCAAATTTATAGTAAGCTCTACTTTAGTATCGAGCACTTTATGCTGACTTTTAGCCTATACTTTATTGTATATATATATATATATATATATATAGATCCTCTGGAACTTCTCCATCCGCACTGACAAGCATATCCTAGCAAACCAACCAGATATAGTGGTGGTAGACAAGGAAAACAAGAGGGCTACTATGATAGATATAGCAGTTCCCAATGACTACAATATAGCCAGCAAAGAAAAGGTAAAGAATTATCTCCCTCTTGGAGAAGAGATTGAAAAATGCTGGAATGTAAGAACAACTATAATCCCAGTAGTCATTGGGGCACTGGGCGCAATAACACCAGCGCATAAAATGTGGCTTGCCCAAATACCAAAAACAATCAACTCAGGTGAGTTGCAGAAAAGTGCGCTATTGGGAACAGCTAAAATCTTGAGGCGAGTGCTCAAACTCCCAGGTCTCCGGAAGGAGACCCGAGTAAGAGCAGAAGTTACCACCCATACGGGGTATCCGGGATGAGGAAACAATTTTTTATATATATACATGTATATATATATACAAAAAATTGTTGTCTCACGTCGGTTAACCCGTATGCGTGGTAGTTTCCGCTCTGACTCGGGTGTCCTACCAGAGACCTAAGAGTTGGAGCACTCGCCTTATGATCTTAGCTGTTCCTAGTAGCAAACTTTTCTGCAACTCACCTGAGTTGATTGCTGTTGGTATTTAGGCAAGCCACATTTCATGCGCCGGTGTTATTGCGCCCAGTGCCCCAATGACTACTAGGATTAGGGTTGTTCTTACATCCCAGCATTTTTCAATCTCTTCTCCAAGAGGGAGATATTTCTCTACATTTTCTTTTTCTTTGCTTTCTATATTGTAGTCATTGGGTACTGCTATATTTATTATAGTAGCTCTCTTGTTCTCCTTGTCCACCACCACTATATCTAGTTGGTTTGCCAGGACATGCTTGTCAGTCCGGATGTAGCAGTCCCAGAGGATCTTAGCCTGATCATTTTCATTGACCTTACCAGGAGTTTCTCACCAGTGTTGCAATTTATTAAGGCCATACTCGTCACATAGACTTCTATACACAACACCTGCGACATGATTATGCCGCTCAGTGTATGCATATTTATATATATATATGACTACAATATATATATATATATATATATATATATATATATATATATATATATATATATATATATATATATATATATATATATATAAGAAGAGTGCCCCAGCACGAAACAGACCTGTCGTGACCCCAGAATAAAACATCAGTCTGGAATAAAGATAAGTAAAATTAACCTGTTCCACACTTTAGTTAGTTATAATACTCCGCACTTTTTAGAGCGTAGAGTGCTGTTAGCAGTAGGCCTGACCACTTATCTATTATATATGTATATATATATATATATATATATATATATATATATATACATATATGTATATATATGTATATATATACATATATATATATATATACATATATATATACTCATGCTACAGACAGTACTGTTTCGGCTATTGAAGCCTCACCAGTGCAGCTCAGAGCTTAGGCAAGGGACACAAATCCCATTACCCATGAGAGTTGACTTCCTGCCACGAAACAACTAAGTTGCCTCGCAGACTTTAAGAAAGGCAATGTGCTGGCACCAGAAGGCTCAAATCACAAAAGTGATTACAAAAGTGATACATTATATATATATATTTATATATATATATTTATATATATATATATATATATATGTGATTAATATAAACTATTAGATAGATTTTATAAATTATTAGTGGAATTACTTAATAATATAAGTAAAGTATAATTAATATAATAGTATAATAATAAAGGTCAAATGTTATAAAAAATATTAAACTATATTAAAACATAAACAAATGTTGTTACCATATAATATCAGTACGTAGATCAAAATTTCTTTGAGTAGCTGTTTCTTCCGCCGGCGCAGGGCTAGACCACTCTGCTTTTTAAAAGACTCACAGTGGTCTGCTACCAATATAAAATAAAATTAGTTGCTATTTTGTAGCAGAAAAAATGATGAGTTTTGTGGCAATGACAGAAACACCAGACTCGCAAACAAAGATAGAAAAGAGTGCTTGAGTTGTTGTCCTCAGCGTCATTGTAGGGCTGCCTGCTGTGATAATGAGTCTAAATTGACGATTTTATTTTTTCAAATTTTGTTGTCGAAGTCGGAATGTGCAAAGACAAATCAAAAAAGTGTTCATTCACTTACTCTTATAAGTTTAAATGCTCATTATTTTTTGTGCCGTTACATTGATTGTGACGGTGAAACTACTAAACCCCATTTTACTTAATATCATCGATGCTTTTAGAGTAGTAATCAGTCGAGGTCAAATTGGATAGACCACCCACCCAAAGAACCATACCCTGGCTAGGTAACTAGACTAATATCACGCTGAATTAAACATGAGTAAATATGATAAGTATGCAGAGGAGTCTTAAGTCAAAAAGTAGACAGAACGATTATTTTACAGCTGGTTATGTACTGTATCTCGGTCACTAAAGCGGAGGTGTAATAATTGTATCACTATCATCATGGATGTTACCAACTAGGATGTCAACCAAGCAACGATTTCCCTAATCACAATTAAAGGTTGACTTGCAACAAAGTTCACATTAAATTATTTGGTATCAAAAGATTCACCATGTCTTACTCTGCTGTGTTGTAGGTGCAAAAGTTGTGGAAATGTGATTACAAGCTCTTAAAAGCTCAAAAACGAGCAGTTAATCCCACCATCAAGAAACCACCATAGAACAAAATCAGTTTATTTCTCTGACGTGGTCATTACATTTGGGTATTGTTTCGACTCGTGATGTTTTTGCGTGAATTGAAAAGCCAATAAAAAGCTCAATATAAAACTTTTTGTAGCACTAGTTTACGACAAACATTTCGGGTTTTACCGAAAACCCTGTATCAAATATAGATGCTCGTTACTTTACAGTTTTTTTACGGTTTGGTCTAATCATCTAGTCATTATCTGATCAGTGGCCCATATTTCGCAAAAAATTTCTGCAGCCTTTATCTATTATCACAGGTGACCAACAGTCTCGTCAGGTTTATCAGACAATGATATATACTCTTTCGACCTAAGGATAAAACATTAAACGAATTTTTATAGTAGGTAATACGAGATCAGTGCTTAAAGTCACAGCATTGCAAAGAAGATAAAGAAGACGCGTAAGAACAATATACAAGGTTTTTTGAATGCATGGAGTATATTTGTGAAAATACTTCGATGAATGAGGTTGCCTGAAACTGTGAACAGAAGCCATATTGGACAACTACGTCCCGTTTGAGCCGTTTTAGAAAGAGATTCTAATTAATGGCAGTTTTGCGATGACTGTCATTAACTGTTCGTTTTTGAGCTTTTAAGTGCTTGTAATCACATTTCCACATAATTTGCACCTCAACACAGCAGAGTAAGACATAGTGAATCTTTTGATGTCAAATAGCTGTAATGTGAATTTTGTTGTGAGACAAACTTTAAGAATCGTGGTGCCTTGACTTTGTCTTCACCTGTGGTGATTGAGGTTTGCAACCACAGTGAGAAATTGATGAAAGTGTTGCTTAGTAGTGCTGGATTAGTGACACACTTTCCCAGGCTACAACTAATTGCCACCGTGGAGAGGTTGCTGAGATTCAACATCATGCTAGTAGAATAACTCGTGAGATAGCAAAGAGATATATTTCGATTAGGGCACATTATAAAACTAAGAAAGCCATTAATTGCACTTACCTGATTAGATCAAATCTTCACAGGCTCATCATATTTAGTCATGTTTAGTTCAGCATGATATTAGTCTTTTACTTAGCCCGGGTTTAGCTATTTTGGTGGATAGGCTATTTGCCCCCCTCTCCCTTTCCCCCTTCCCTCTTTCTTTCTTTCCCTTTTCCATTCTCCTTTTCCACTTCTTAGGAGAAGAGGGAAGAGAAAAAGAGAGAATGGGGATAGGAGAGGAAAGCAAATAAACCCCAAATAGCTCATGATGTGTGCAACATTTCATAACTTTTATAGCTTTAATCTTGGTGGTATTCTTATATTATCACATAATTGTTTTAGTTTACTGGATTATGCATCCAATAAGGTTTTTATGTGCAAATAAATGTGATTTTGTAACCTTATCCTTATTATCTCCAATGCTAAGAGCAGTGCAGGCAAGCTTTGGTACAATTCAAAGATGTAACGTCATGCTATTTATGTCTGACAGGCTTTTTTCCCTATTGACCAATCTAAGTTTATGTATACATATATATGGTTAATTTTAATATAGCTCTCTGAATATATCTATTTCAATGGTTTCACACATACATGTATGTATCTCTATAATAGCAATCACCACTTTCACTTTCCCTGTTTTCTTCTCGCCATGCTACAATGTAATTGTGTTATCTTATGCCTTACTATCCAATTTCAAGATTCTTTTCTCGATGATTATCTAGTGGGCTGTTTATCATATTGCCGTAGGTAACTTGTGATTAAAAGTTATGCCGAGTCCAGCAATTTAAATTTATGACAGTTTCTCAGTTAAAGAGATTTACTGGTGAATCAACCACTCTCTCAATCTAAAGCTATCATTTCTATAATCCAGCCGCTATTGATTCATACAATACCAGTTGACAAAGCGCAAAAGCTCTGGTACTTCCGCATTGTTCATTGTGCTCGTTAAAAAACTCAGAACTTTAGCTTTCTGTGAAAGCTAATCAAATGAGTTTAGCAAAAAAGCTATCTACATGGTACATAAGGAGGGGACATACCACTGGGCTGGTATGTTTGTTTAGTAACCCTACTGGTCAGCATCCTGTGTCAGAGGTTTTGGCTCTTTTAACAGCCTGGCTTCTGTCATCTTATTCTGCATTCTTTGCGAATATGTACTACAAGGAGCCATTTAAATAGTATACGTGGATTTGGTACTCTTATCTAGGAGACCACAAATCTTTCTTCACCGGCTAGACAGTGTGGGGGCCAAACAACCGCGCCGCCATTCATAACTGAATGCTAGCGATGGTACCCACACTAGACGGCTACCATTGCTATAGCATGGACTAGCCTTTGCGCAACTATATGGCTTAGTCTGAGTTATATCTGTGGTGAGCTCTGTCTTTTTTTCTCAGCGCCAATTCTAGCATCTTCGGAACTGCAAAAGTGTATTCATTTATTTCTTGGTGAGTTTTACGCAAACTGGCTTTACTAACTTCATTATGTCCTAGTCCATGTGTAAAATTTTAAATTATTTGAAAATAGCTGACCAGTTACATTAGAAGTTTTCACAAAGCATGCTTGCAGCCTTGTCAACTTTGAAGTTCCTTGACAGTTGATACCTCTGTTAATACCAATTTGTTGTTTTTGTTCTAGTTCATGTTTCAAATTTCGTTTGATTTAGAATTAGTTGATCAGCTGCATTCCATGTTTTTATAAAGCATGTTATTAATCTTGCAATCATTAGAGTTCCTTTACTAGAGATACTCTTTTATGCTGCAATCCATTGATGTATTTTATATATTTAATTATTTTTATATATAATTTATTGGTAATAATATATGTCAGTAAACATCGAGCGTTCAGGGTCATCAGATACACTTAGATAGTTATCTTACTTGAATAATTTAACACATAGTTTCGATTTATTTCAGTTTTGTTGAATTGTTGATGACACAACTTTACAAGGAGCAACCCCTGTCTCATATTATTTATAAGCTTGCGATAGGTCCCTCTTCCAAATTTCATACCCTAAGAATGTGGAAAAAGCTGAAGCAAGTCAAAGTGTGAAAACCTTCGGATAAACTTAAAATCAAAACGACAAAATTGATTTTGACTAAAGCGCCCAAAAGAAATCGTTTTTTTTCTGAAAGATTTAACTGCGATAAAGTTTTGCAAATTTTAATCTGAAAGTTTTCAAGCAGTCACTCAAATAATTGAAACAACCAACAATTCTCAAGTGATGGAACAATATTTATACTATTTGACAAAAATTTTTACCACTTTATAGGAGAGTTCCTTTAACTTCCAAAAAGCAATAAATTTTTGATTTATATATAGTTTGTTTATTTACATGCATCTACTAATAAGTAATGTTTTTGCGACCGTGTTCTAATGGCTTGAACCCTCTAAGAACTTGAACACTTGCTCGGTCAAATGAAGTTTGAGAGGTCTGTGTCTGACTGTAATTATTAATTGTGCCTGGTTAATTTTTTTCTCAAATTTGCTCCCTGTTTAACTTAGTATGATACTTGGACGTATATAAAAACAGTTTAGGAAATTGCTGAGCTTGAGTTTGTATTCCATTACAACTGTGGAAATTTCCATAATCATGGATCATGGCCTACAATTATTCATGCTACATCTATGGATGTATCTAGGTTCATTGCTTATAGCAGGTGTATATCGACGTATTTATAACTTGTTTATCTCACTGTGAACAACCATCGTCTGTAGTACTAAGTGTTCATGAGAGGCTGGTTTTTGATTAAAAATTTCCTTGTAAACTATTTTGGATTGTTATGAATGTTACAGGTCAATACTAGTAGAGCTGGTTATTTTACTTGTGCTGCAGTATTGTACATGTACCTTCCTACCTAGCAGTATTGTATATGTACCTTCCTACCTAGATTTGTTGTATGCTTACTTGTAGTTTCAGGTAGAGTGTATCGTTTTTTGCACGAGCGGTGAGAAAATTTGCACAAGAAGTCAGATGCATGCAAAAAGGAAACTAGTGATAACCCGGATACTGTCAAGAGGTCACCAACGGAAGTGTACATTGTGATACCACAAAGTGTTGCCAGCTATGGAAAAAAGCTATAAAGGTTATTCATCTATCCAATCAGATGTTTAACGGTTATTGAGCTTAATGTTTCATTGAATCAATTATTTAATAGACATTGATGTTAGTCTTACATTCAATAATGTGTTCGCCTGTTTTTGAGATCAATCTCCCATCCAATCAAATGTTCAACTATTACTGATGCCATTCCCCGATTTAATAAAATGTTCAATTGTTATTGATGTCAGCATTTGATTCAATCAGATGTTTAACAATTTTTGATTTGATGTAAATTCGTGAACCTAGGAGGTAATGTCCACAGCTGTACCATTTTTCATGACAGCTGTAGTCTTTTGTTTTTCTATTCAGCTTGTTAAACGACTCGAATAAACAAGTAAAACAGCTCACATACCTGGTTACTAATTTGAATGAGCAGGCAAAACAGCACAACCACCTGATCACTAGGTACATTTACATGTAGTAAGTACATGTAAGTTGTGTCAGAGAAATGTCATGCAGATACTTGTTTATATATAGCTTAAAGACCTGTTTACTGCTATGGTGATAATCTTGCTAACATTTCTATATAAGACACTGAGTACATGAAGTATTGGAATATAAGAGATACATTTTTTAGCGGGAGCACCGAAAGGCCCAATTCTTAATGCAATACAGCCACACATATTTTTTAATTACAAACTTATGGTGGTCTTGCCAAGGTTTGTGGGAAAGGAGCCAGCTGCTTCTGATGTTATGAACATAATCCATGTTCAGTTTAGGTTTACTGTACATTAATTCCCAACTTATTACTTTATTTCAAACTGAAAACATCGAAATTTTTGTGTTGGAAGGAAGCTCATAGAAATACTTTATATATGTCATTTAACTTCTTACACGGTTATTAATATATTGCATTAAATTAACTGACCTGTATAAACAATGTCAAATACTAAATCCAAATATCTTAACTTCCATCGTTAATTTGCATTGGAAACACATTATTGAATGATTGGCTTGGCAATATGTAATTTATAATTAGAGGTAGTGCTCAATGTACATGTTCTAATTTACTCTAGAATGCATATAGATTAAAAAAGTGGGAATGTAACATAATTTAACGGTTTTTTTATTTTGTTTTTGTTTTTAGGTATATCTTGATTTTATGTTTTTACTCACAAAACTCCAATGTTTTATGTGATGCAGTTTTTGCATTGAATTAATTAGTAAACATAATTAATTTCTGTTCAAATCTGTAATTTTAGTCAAGTCTTACTTCATGTGCTCTAAATTTTCTATCAAGGTGATTTTGTGTAACATTTGACTGCTTTTGCCTGTGGTACCTTTGTGACCACATTTATTTGTCATCCTGATAAAACAGTGTTTGGTTTCGTTGTTACAGAATCTGTAGCTTGCTATATTTTATTTGCGCTCTAACAGTTCACACTTAGCACGCTTGAATGCATTATTGTGTTTGTACTACAGGTTCCTAACACGGTAGAGAGACAAATTAATATCACCCAGCCTGTACAGGTAATTTAACTCTATTGTTGACATTGCCTGAAGTTAACCTTTATTAGTTACTTAAAGCTGTGCTCTATCAACTTATCAGCATGGGACTGTACTGCTTATTTCAATGTCCAAAAAACCTAAAGCCTAACATAATTTGTTTATATCAAATCTATGGACCCATTGAGGTTTCGTGCAATTAGGTAATGGTTTTATAAAACCCTCATATAAGACACTACTTGGTGAGGTGATCTCAGAAGAATATTTGTTTTCTTCTGTTCCAGGCTTCATCTGAGACTCATCTCTATGTAAAGTAGACATCAACTATTCATTGTGTGAAAATTATCAGTGTCAAAACGAATTCAAGGGAAATTTTAGAATTTGCGTCAAAGGTTTGATCTTGTAATGGGTCATCAAGCATTACAAGAATGTATATTCACAATTTGTTTTGTCAAAAGACCAAGTCATAGCCAAAAAGCAACGATAAAAGAATTTGTTTTCAAGAACATTTTTTCATTTGATGTTTGGTTTAATCATTTTCTAATTCTCTAATTGTCTAAAAAGAACTTATTTCTTATTTTTCTTTGATAAACCATGAATTATTTTTTAATCAATTTATTATGTTTTTTGAGTCATTTAAAACTTCTACTAGTATATAGCTGAGCTATATTTATCTGTTACCTTTTTCACGTTAGACTCGTATTTGGTTGTTATTTATGATTTGGTTGTATAGTGATTTATTGTTAGTCTACGTATTTATTTACAGTATTTACCGTATGTATTGTTAGTCAGCCAAAATATTTTTGTTATCATCTTTTAACATTGCTAAAATTATCAGATTACATTTTGTAAGTTTAATGTAGTACTTTCGATTTTAAGGGTACTATAAAAAGTTCATTGTCCTTAGCTCAGATCAGTGCTGGTATTTTCTTAGCTAGTAACTTGCTATTTGAATTATATCAAAGATTTGTTCTGACATTTACTGCTCTTTATGAATCAATTTATCTTACATAACGATCAAACTTTGACATGTAATACCCACAATCATACAACATTTGTGACATGAAAATAAAAAAAATATTTAGATCAAATATAAAAAATGTTTTCAACATTATGGCACTAGAACTTTTTGAAGCATGACAGCTTTTAGAACTATGCATATGCGCTTGTTTGAACGTACAACCAAAAATGATATTAAAACGGAATTCACCTCTTTTTCAGGTTTTAAATGCTTGTAATGGTTGTAATGCTTACGCTGAAAGATTATTTCTAGTTTCTTTGGCAACGGCTTTATAAACTATAGTTTTAGGTGTATCATACCTCTATTTTATACCATGCCCAGTTTTAGTTTTACAGGCAGCCATAAAAACTGTTTTTATTTGAACAATAGTTTGGAGCAATAGGCTTGACTTACTGTGAAGTTTGATTGGCTAATCAATGGTTTAGACAAAAGCTAGCAATAATTCCCTACACTAATATGACATCAATTATTCTATTTCATGACATCAAGCTCTGAACTAAAGTTAGATATTGATAGTGGATGCCGTTACATTGGGCTCAAATAACAGATGGAAGCTGTCTTTTAAATATTCTTTTCGACCACCTAAATGTCCGCTTCGCTGAAATATCTACATATTTACATTGTAATTATTCATAATAGACTAACAACAGATTTACACTGATAAATACACTATTATTGCATTCACTACAGTGATAAAATCTGGTAGAGCTTACACCATAGTATGGAAAATCACAGGTTAGAGAAGCGCTCGAAAAATATAGTGAAGACCAGCTAGAAAAAGATCCCCGCTACAGTGATTTTTAAAAGAAGTGGTAAAATTTAGGCTTTTTGATAAGGAATTCTTGGGCATCTTAATATGCACTGGACTCATGAGAAATCCTTACTAGTATTATTTTATCTATACAAATAAATCTTAATCTTTGTTAGTTTGTTGCCCTGATGTTCCAATGTTTTATCATAGCCATGATGTTAGAGGAAAGAAAAATAGTTTTGCACTGAAATTAAAGTTACACATTCCCTTATGGAGGCAGGCGCTAACCGATGCACTATGCAAAAACCTCCCTATGAACTTGAAAGGACATGTACTTTGTGTCAATTATGTAGCAGTTACTTGCCAAAAAAGCGACACCACAACTTTCCAAGGGACTATTTCCTTTTTTACATGGACGAATACTGGATAAGAAAAAGTCATATCAGCGTTGTTGCCAGGTATGATATTCTGCAAATAATGAATATTCTGCAAAGGTTGCCAGAGTCAAAAATCCAGCTGCCAAGGGAACCGATGTGCTTGTACCCAGGCAATCTGTCTTGCGCATCTTTGCACATGTGTGCACTGCAAAAACTGAAGCAGGTGTACGGGAGAATAGCAATGATGAAGATGATGAATAAGAATTCAAAAATTTGAACAAATAGTAAGAATACGCAATAGTCGAAAGAGGTTATGTAAGACTGGATATTATCAGTACTACTATTAATCATCATGTTCGCAGTGTCTGCAGCTTTCTTTTAATTTTCTATGATTCATCAGTATCAGGTTATAGGAAATAATTAAAGAGATTTGTTTTTGTACAATAAAATTAAAGCTATTTGATTATCAATATGTATACAGTTAATATGACTAATTAATTAGATTTTATAAAAGAATAATATAATTCCGTACTATAATAACATAATTCATGTAATAAAATACTTATTAAATTATATTAAAACATAGGCAAAGGTTGTTAGCATATGACATCAAATGTGAATCAACACTTCTGTGAGTAGCTTTTGTACCACTGTAACAGGAGAAGACAACTATGTTTTAGAATCGCAGTTGTCTGCTACTGATATAAGATCAACTCAGTGGCTACTTTGCATCAGAGAAAATGATGTGTTACAGTTATGACTGCACTACCTGACTCACAAACAAAGTTAGACAACTATAATACATGGCTTGTTATCTTTAGCCACATTTTAGTGCTGTCTACGGTAAAAATAAGGGGTCTCAATTCACTAACTTCCTTTTTACTACTTTGTTTGTAGAAATCAGAATGTTTAAAGACAGACAGATTATTCTCTTCACAAATCTGTCAAATCTTGTCCCATCTTTCGTCTTTCTTTCTCCTGTTTCATTTGAGCTTTCAAATGTAATATGGCAATGGTTCAGACTGTGGTTTAGCTAACTTTTTTCATAATTTCACCAGCTTGTACATGTAAGTGATTCACATAATAAAATGGTTCTAGATATTGTACATGTGCATCTATATGCATATCTTAACTAGCAAGATCCAATTTTTTCATTATTCAGATCGGGTTTTGAACTTCACAATTTAGTGCACAGAACTTAACTGTTTACATTTCTTTTTTTCATTTACCTTCTACTTCTGTTGAACAATTAATGTGAATACTGCTACACATTTTATGGATTGGCCCTTACATACGTATCATGGCTAAAACTTTTACAAAGAACAGAATTTTTTGGTAATAGTAATTAAACGTGCTAATCCTTTAGCTGTCACCATTACTAGAAAGCTCTATCTGGCTTTCTCATGCTAGTTAGAAAGCTAGTATAATGACAGTAAACATCTATGAATTGCAACGCATGCACATATTTACTATCCCATGGCTGCTTTTGAGCATTGTAAGTTGTTATTTTATTGCAAGGACTCGTTCAATGGCTTTAATTTTACAAAAATACAACAAAACATATAATTAAATCACAACTATTGCACCTTGGTTGGTCTATTAGTAAATATAGATAGTATGTGTTGAAGCTCTACCAACATGAACCTAGTTTTATGCTCAATTTCAGGATACTTTGAGTGACCAATATTTGCTGTCAATCAAGTAGCAAACACGTTAAAGCATGGTTGCACATGTATGCTTTGGTGTTTTCTGACATGTCATAGTCCAACACACGTTCCAACCCTCTGGCTACAAAAGCTAGAAACTTAAATACCCGCTTAGTAAAGTGACTATTGTATAGTTTATTGTATTACATATATAATAGTTGAAGGTGGGTCATCAGTAGACATTACCATAGACATAGCATTGCCTTTAGTGAACATATCTAAGCATTAGGTCTCTTTAAGGCTAACCAACATTGTTATGAATTACATTTGTTTATGGCAATATAATAGTCATATTTCATGTTTTAGCGATGAATTTTCAAGATAGCAAAACAAAAACTTGTTAGGGGCTTGTTGCTCAAAAATGCATGCTTCGAATGGTATAATGAAGTCTTTTTTGAAAAAAGTTACCTATGGATTCCATTGTCACTCCCAACAATCAGCCAAGGTGAGAAGAAAGCACATTTTTTGGCAACAATGATGTTATTCCACCCGTCTAATCGCCACGTTATTGTTATACAATATAGCAAAGAATGAGAGCATGAGTTTGAAGGACATTTTAAAAAATACTGACATTTTGCAAAATATTATTACAGGGACTATACAAGTAAACTATTGGGTTGAACTGTACACACATATTAAAGGAGTTTCTTCATTCACAAAAATCAAAGAAACAATTTCTCTGCAAAAATTTGCTATTCTCACAACTAATCTGTTTAAAACCTATTAATTTATGACCTGCTATGCTGAATAATAACTTTTTCTAGACAACTGTTTTACCACTTAGTTTCAAAAATTAAAGACATTATAACAATTGCAAAGAATCGTAGATGTTACAGGTTAATATTTTGCAGACCGCAATCTTTCTGACCATTTTCGCACCATAAAAAGGTTGATAAAACTTTTTATTTAATTAAATTACGCAAATAATTTTCCAACTTTGAATGTTATCTGTTGCTTTTAATACTAAAATATTGTGTGCTGTGCGTTAACCTTCAAGAACCTAATTGAACATTATTAGCATTAGAAATATATTGACTGAAAGTTGAGTGTTATTAGCAAGGTGAACAGTTAACTTTTAATGTCAATAATTTTCGTTGCTAAACTACTTCTGTATTTTTTTACTATTTTTTTGTTTGGCCAGAGGTCTGTTAGTTACTTAATCTAGCATACTAGGTTACAACAATAATAGTTGATGACCAGCCCTTTTGTTTATAAATAGTCTCATCTACATGTCTGGTGCTTATTAACAATTGACATGGTAAATAGTAGACAAATATTTGTTATTTAGAAGAACTTTACAAAGTTTTAATACAGTTTATCAAAAGGTATTGGTATTTTATATCATTTGTGATTATCTTTGATGTCTGAAGTGATATGTTTGTCAAAATGTGTCAAGAGTAGGTCGACGAATTACGACAGTGTCTGAAATGCGCAGATTAAACAAAATCGCCATCTGGAGCTCGTAAATGAAAAAAACAGACATACTAAAAACGATTAGTGCAGCGACTTGAACACAAAGGCTAATATCACCTATAGAAATGATAGCAACTAGTGATGACATTTTACATGGTCTGTATCTGAGCATTTTTATTGTAACAAAATTGACAGAATGGTGAAACACCCTGGCAGTAAGAAAAAATACCAACACTTTTTCATAGTCTTCTAAAATCTTGTGTGAGTTCATCTTTAAATACATGAATACTTTTTATACATTTGAGGAATGCAATTGCAAAGGTTTGGACAAGGGCATCATAGTAAACAAGAGTTGCCCCTTATGCTGTCTTAAACAAATTCGCTAACTCCAAACAAGTTTGGTGTTAACTTGGTTTCTCAGAGTTGTAAAACTGTGAGTGAGATTGAAGTCGTCACACTCCTTTCTCAGTCCATTTACTACGACTATCATTGTTAGAATAAATGGTGGTTGGTGACTGCAGCAACTCTTACTGGAGTCTGTTAATTTTTATATATGATTGTTTTCATGGAACTTGCCTACAAAGTGTGACGTAGAAGTCAAAATCTAAAATCACCCCCACAGTAGATTTAACACTACTTTTAGGAAGCCCAACTATTCAAATTGTGTAAACAAAACAGTTTTTTTGCTGTGTCATTGGTAAATGTTGCAGTATATTGATGTTTCTACAGCAGGTCAGAGACAGGTTGCAGAGGTAACAGGGGACACTATATCACACATTTTTATCAAACAAAAAGACACAAGCTTAATCTTCTTTCACCTGCTTTAATACTTGGGTATTCAGGTTACAATGCCATAAGAACAGTTAACTATGGAGCGCAAACAATATACTTTACATAGAAAAATCTCTTGCCTTAGCATAAGTACAGGTTGCCGATGTAACAGAGACACGAGGGAACACTATTTCCCTGTTACACTGGCAATATGGTCAAATGATAACACAATGTCATTAATTAAAAGTGATGGTACTACCAACATACAATAACAGTGATCATATGCATGTTTATATTTTTTGATTCTAGTTATTTATATTAGTTATCATTAATACAGGTTTCCGATGTAACAGGAAAAACCAGGTGATGCGGTGTTTTTGTTACATTGATGCCATCAGCTGGGTGAATTCAACTTCGCAGATGACAAGAAAACGAATTTTCTAAAAGAGAATGCTTTCTTTGAATGAATTATCTTACATTTCAGATCCCAATGCTTTCATGTCATACTTTTGGTGACCAAAACTGTCGGAGACACCACATAATAATGTTTTTTTTTATCAATAAGTGTTTGGCGTTGGATGTGATACTTTGTGTCAATTGATGTTTGGGTGGTTGCTATCTAAGTAAACACCGATCTGTGATGATACTGTTTTTACTTTGTGAAAATTTAAACGTGAAATACTTGATTTGCTTAATCGCACACCTATGGGCTGGTTTTGTGCAAAGACCCATATTTATCTAATAGATCTATTTCAATTGTTTCACACACACTTTTATGTATCTCTGTCCTAGCAGTCACCACTTTCGCTTTCAATGTTCTCTTCTAGGCTTGCTGTTTGGAGTTTTTACTGCCTTACTATCCATTTTTATGATTCATCTTTCTATGATTATCTAGTAGGCTGCTTATCACGTTTTCATAGGTAGCTTGTGATAAGAAGTTTGACTGAGTTAAGCAATTTCAACTTAACACAGTTTTTTGGTTATAGAATTTACAGGTGGATTAGCCAATCTCTCAATCAGAAGCTTGTATTTCTAAAACCCAGCCATTATTAGTTTTAACCATAGCAGTTGATAAAGCCTTAAAGCTTTGGCACATCCACATAATTTATTCTGCTGGTTGAAACACTCAACATACACTACATTTGAATTAAAGATAAGCAGGTATTTGTAATGGTAATCTCAAAAAATGCAACTTAACACAGTTTGTTAGGCTTTCAGAGTTGAGGGTGGAGTAGCCACACTCCTGATCTATAGGTTGCAGATGTATGAGCTCCTTTATAATGTTTTAAAGAGAGTGGTTACTAAGCTTTGGTTCCTTCAGAATGTTTTGCTATGACTGGTAGTCACTACCTTAATTAATCAGCTTTCCGTGAAAGCTAGTCAAATAAGCTTAGCAAAAAAGCTATCTACCTGGTATATAAGGAGGGGGTCATACCGCTGGGTTGGTATGTTCGATTAGTAACCATACTGGTCAGCACCCTTTGTCAGAGGCTTTGGCTCTATTAACAGCCTGGCTTCCGTCGTCGTATTCTGAATTCTTTGCATGTATGTACTAAAAGAAGCTAATTCAATAGCATACTTCGTTTTAGTGCTCCTATCTGAAAGACCACAAACCTTTCTTCATCGGCTAGACAGTGTGGGGGCCAAGCAGCCGTGCCATCATTCATAACTGAATGCTAGCAATGGTACCCACACTAGACGGCCACCATTGCTATAGCATGGACTAGCCTTTGCATAACTATTTACTCAAGATAATGGGATATATTGTTATGTAATTTCTAATTATGCTCAGTTCATCACTGCTAATTCTTTTTAGTAATTTTATGACAATTGGTGACAATAATGATATAAAGCATCTATGTAGGTGCCACACTATTTTTTGAATTTATCTCATTTTATCAGAAAGATTTAGTTAACCATTTAGTGGATACAAATGTGATCAAAATGTAGTAATAAAAGTGAAAATGCTTACACTATTGAACAGTAAATATCTACCTGTGTAAACAAAAATTGGGTTGTAAAAGTATTTTATTATAGTAAACTATATTTACTAACCATAGTCATATACACCGTCAAGACTCCCTCCAAATAATGTACAGTTGAAAGTTCATTATTTTACCTCAACTATCTTATCAGGACTGTTCATTACAAGATTATTAGAGTTCACTAAAACAGTCAATATTTTACTATCATGAATATTTTAAGGTATTCTTGACCACGGTTAAAGTTATGCACATGATTATACTCATTATAATTGGACTTGTTGCATAAAACTGGTCAGTTATTACAGATTCATATGCTAGTAAATATATATATTTATGTAATTACATGTATGATTTAAATTCAATAACTGTGCTAGTATTTCCAGTAAATCCCTACTAAATCCTCATTAACTGTTTTCTTAAAGTATCCAATAGTTATATTGCTAATTCAGTGGTAAAAGATGAAAAGCCAATCTTGAACAGCTTAGGTAAGAAACAAAATATTTTAACCAATGTAGCTAGTAAGACGAAATCGCTTGGGCCTCGATTAAAACCACCCACTGAATAAGGCCAACTGAAAATGGAAATTAAAAATTGGCCTAATACAGCAACAATGTTTAAGTTGAAACAATAGCAGGAACTAACAATTTTATAAAAACTTGCTGCGCCTCTATGCAGCGAATAGAAAGGAGTGGGAGAGAAAATGAGAGACAGTGAGCGAAAGAGTGAGAAAGGGATAGTGAGAGTTATAGAGAGAATGAGAGAGAGAGGGGCAGAGGGGCAGAGAGGAAGAGAAAGGGAGAGAAGGGAAAAGAGGGGGAACGAAAAAGGGAGAGAGGTAAGGAGAGAGAGAAAGAGAGGGAAAGAGATCGAGAGAAAGAGTGCTCTCTCGCGCTTTCTCGCGCTTTCCCAAGAGAGCGCGAGAAAGGGCATTATATATATTATACATATGTTTATTATATATAGATTATATATATTTATTATATATATATAAATGTATTTGTAATGAAAACAACAGAAATCATTGCAAAAATAAACAGCCGCATTTATTTAAGAGGTATATGTAAAATAGTAACTTTTGTTTATTCAAATTTATATACATATTTATATATACATGTATATAAACTTTATATGTTGCCAAGTTTTTAGTTCTATGGTTTAATACATTTCACATATACTCTGCCTAGCATTGAGCACTTTTCAGTTGAGATCGCACGCAACAATTTCACTATATACATGTATGATAGACAAGAAATATTAAGAAAAAAGTAAATTTTTAGTAATATCGCTACAATATTGTTTCTTGCAATGCACTCTTCAGGTGCAGTTTGCCGCAAAAAACTTTGCCTGAGGAGCGCATCACATGAAACGATATTTTAGCGTCAGCGCCAGCGAAAATTTAGTTCTTTCGTAATATTTCTTTTCAAATATTTCATACTTTACTATATTTTAGGTTTTTAATGTAGAGTTATCTTTATATTGGTTTTTGCATCGGCTTTAGCTACTATATATATATATATATATATATATATATATATATATATATATATATATATATATGTATATATATATATATATATGTATATATATATGTATATATATATATGTATATATATATATATATGTATATATATATATATGTATATATATATATGTATGAGTGTCTAATGTAGCAGTTAGTTAAACAACTGCCAGCAGAATCTAGGTTAAGAATTTATGAGTAGTGCTATTTTTGTAAGAAATATTCTTACTAGTACGTATACATTCTTCTAGCAAATGTAGTTTCTGATACTTCATAATCTTTTTTCATCTTATAATAAATTATATCACACTTTCATATCAGCTAATTGTTAGTCTCTTTAGTTAATACTAGTATATTAGTACCATCAACTTACCATTAATAGTTGAGCTAGCAAATAAAGTAGAGTTTACACGAGATGTGAAGTATATATATATATATATATATATATATATATATATATATATATATATGTATTCTAGAAAGCTGTCAGGTGTGCAGATAAAGCAAAAAGGATAAATTGCAGCAATTGTAGCTGTGATTACTGCAAATTATTGTGCACAAGTTGAAAATTTGACAATAAATCGTATCTATGTTGGTCACCTTGAATGTAATCAAATTAAATTTGAGCTTTCTTGAACATTTAAGAGTGCGGCTGATATTGAATGTCTCAGCAACAGGAAAGTTTTAAGGTTAGAATACAATGATGAAGAAATTAAAAACCATAAGAAGATGAAGTAGGTGAAACCGTCGGTGAAGCTGAAATTTGTAGCGGAAGAGCAGAATCTAACAATGTACGTAAATAAATTTATTCAAAATGTTTTATTTTAGCTTGTGTAAATGTAAATATTTATTCTCTATGTAATTTTCTTTTGTATCTTTATTTGTTAGGATTTGATAGATTATTGTTTTTTGTTTCACAAATTTGGCAGATTTCTAGCCTATTGTTTGAGAACCCCAAGGCCAATATTAATACTCGACTTACAATAAATGCAGGCTGATAATTCAATTTTTATTGCGCATAAGAAGCTGTTTTTGCTGCAAATTATAGTAAACAGGAATCAGTGCAAGGTACTTTTATAACTTATTGCTAAACTTATTGATAACATCCAAAATTGAAGTTTAACAAGTTGACAAGAATTTCTCATAGCTCAAATTAATTGCAAATCCGCTTATAAGATCTGCATATGTTCACTGCTAGCCAAATATATCAGCTTGTAAAGACATTTCTAACTTTTCAGTTCACATTTATTTCCTATTCACTGTACAAATTGTGATGCTGAATAGAGTCACCATTGTCATGTATGCTCAGATGTGAAAGGGTCACCTACGTAGATAGGTTGGATGAAAAATCTTGGAGGCAGTCTGCCTCTCTGCTTCAGCTAGGAGAAACTTTGGATTAGGAAAATTTAGCCTTAATTAATTGTATTTTACATAGACAATGTCAAGTCCGTACAATGTAAACATTCCGGTAATGACTTACTTATATTGTATAAGTGTCTAATGTATCAATTAGTTAAACAACTGCCAGCAGAATCTAGGTTAAGAAGTCATAACTAGTGCTATTTTTGTAAGAAACATTCTTACTAGTATGTATATATTCTTCTAGCACCTGTAGTCGCTGATACTTCATAATCTTTTTTCATCTTACAATAAATTATATCACACTTTCATATCAGTTAGTTGTTAGTCTCTATAGTTAATACTAGTATATTAGTATCATCTACTTATCATTAATAGTTGAGATAGAAAATGATGTAGAGTTTACACGAGATGTGAAGTCAGCGAAACTAAAGTTAACACCAAGCAAATCATCTGATGCGGCTCCTGGTACAGATAACATGAATGGAAGAGCAGAAGCTGCGGCAGCATCACAGTAAGCACTATCTATCACAGAAAATTCTGGTGTGCTCTTAAAATTAGTGGGTAATCATTGATTACCAAAGGTACCATACGCACAAGCAGTCCTTTTTCTTTTTAAAGGGAGCCTTATAGCCAGGTAGACAACGATAACATTATCATAACCACTAGCAGTGCGTGTTAGCTTTATTGACTCATCTCTGTAGGATGAAGAATACTCTGTGGAATCTACAGATAAATCAACTTCATTTCCTACAAACACAGTGGTGTCATCATTATATATTGATAAATAAAAGTTGTGTGAGTTGCTATATTGAATGTAATAAATGAAGGCATAAGGCAGGAAGATTTACAAATTGAAGAAATAGTTGACTGAAGATTATACATTCCTTTAATACATACTTATATAAAATTTAACTTGAAAGGTAAAAAATATTAACGCAATATTTATTATAGTTAATAAGTTTCTAATATAATCAATATTAGAAAAAATCAAGTTATGTAAGCATAAAATTGTGTAACAACACTGCTACAGAAAAAAAAATCATAAGGGTTAATGCTATTAAGGTTAAAAGTCCCATTAATGCTATTGATTATCTATATATATAAATATCAATGTTTGTCATTCGTCGTTCATGTGTTTTTTTTTATAAACAATGTTTGTCATTTGTTTTTCCATTTACAAGGGTAATGTTTTAGAAAAAGAACATCCACTTAGAACTGGTATTGAACTGGGAATGTTTTGGTCGAGGTACTCACTAGGCTAGGCTGCTGCATTGCTATGAAGTAAAATAATAGTAGCCATACTCATTACACCAGTTAAAATACTGACACTTTAATCGCCAGTTACTACAATTAATGTTCTTACGGTTTTCGGCTACTACTAGCTTTCTTGAAAAACATGATTTATGTGTGAGTGATCATTACACATAACGTCCAAGCCCAACATATAAGCTGCATTATAGCCATGACTTTAATTATAGTAAGTTAATTCATTAGTTTCTAATCAATTATAGCCAGATTAGGTTACTAGCCTAAGTTACTCAAATTCTTTGGGAAAGAAAAATTGCCAATGGCAACTCTATTACCTGCAACTGATTATAAGCTGCTTTTTGGTTGCCTGTGCAATTCTGGGTATTCATTTAGTTAAATATATATATATATATATATTATACCTGGAAAGTTAAACCTTTACAATAACTTGTTCATACGAGGAGAAAAAATAACATCTGTTAGTGCTTTTGAATCATAAATTTTTAGATGTTTTACCTAGACCTCTTACTAGCAACAATAAAAGCACCAGAAGAATAACCCGCTATACTAGCATGTCTTGTCTCCTTTGGAGGTAAAACATGCTAGTATAGCAAGTTACACCAACTATATAATTTTTTTAACAAAAAAAATCAAAAGAATATTTTCAATTTCGTGACGAAAAAATAAAAGAATTATGAAGTTGACACGACTGTAGATCTTTGAGGTTACAAAATGCATTTTAGGTTAGCAACTATTATTCAACACTACTTATTTGTATATGAGAAGTCGGTGTAAGAAAACGTACAAATGAACTGCAATGAAACTGCCCACTAAAAAGCTACAATACAATCAAATGTTTTTTTTGTTTCCTGGCCTAACATATGTTATCAATTTATTAAAAGATTCTAGCTTAATGATAAAAATATGATAAATTTGCTATAAAGTAGGTCTATAGCTCAGAGAGCTCTAGAATACTTGACAACTTGCTATGTTTTCTGTCAGTAATAATTATCAGTAGTTTTCAAAGAGGGAACAATTCGAAAAATAGCACAGGTGCCATTTCTGCCATCTTGCAGCTTGGCGCAAACTACTGACTTTCTACTTGGCAGCAGAGTCCTGATGCCAATATGCATTTGGGTTTTTGCACTTTCTAACATAGGCACCATCACAAAATAGGAACTTTTATAAAATTTTGGTAAAGCAGAATTTGGTACAGACAACATTGTGATTGTACTAGTACAAATGAGAAGTGAATTCACCTTGCTATCGATATGACCAGCAGCACTTTTAAATTTGCAGCAACCTGTGAAAACCCAAATTAGCGCACTGTGAATACTTTTGCCAGTCTAGAAAATAGATATCAAAATATATATCTCTTACATGGTATGACTTGCTTTCTTTAAAGTAATTTTTGTAAGAGATCTGCAAAGTTTGTACAAAGGTTTTTCAGTCTACCTAAAACTTATTTAAATGCAAGATTACATTCAAAACTAAAGCGTAGCTTGAGCCATAGGAGAAACTCTCACAATCACCACACTTCTACAGAAGTATACTTGAAAGTTCATAGAATTAACCAGTAGCACTGTCTGGTGTTATCAGATACTAGAACTAATAGTTCTGATGACCAACATGATTTAATGATAATTTTCAGATCTCATATCAACTTTTTCTGAATAAATCGGTTTTTCCTAGAAACTAATTCAACTGGCCAACATTTACTTTATTGCATTACTAATTCCAAATATTCCATTAATAAATTTAGCCAAATCAAGCTACAAAGAAAGATTACTGACCGTTTCAGCTAGCTGATGGAAACATAGTAGAAATATTAGAGAGCCAAAAGTTTATTCATTAGATACTGACAGGAGAATATAAGTGACTTTGTTCCTATGTAGGTTTACATCAATTGATGTCCTTTTGTACTTTCTTTTCCTAGTCTAAAGAAACACTGCTGCCCAATGCTGAACTTTTTATCATGCATTTTGTTATGTAACAAAAAATCCTTAGTGAAAGTCATATGTCTACCAGTAAACTTGGAGTTATCCTCTTCACACTGTCTAAGTGTCATATGGGTGACATGGTGATTACTATAATGATGATCCATGAATGAATCTAATAGAAAATTTTACCAAACATGAAACACACTTGCTATAAGGCATACATCGAATTATTTTTGCCAAAAAATAATAAATATTTATAAAGATCTAAAAATACTGCATAGCACCAGCTATTATTATTACAACTAGTATCCTGTCAGTTTGAAGTTCTAGGAAAAATAATTGCGCTTGCTTATAAAACACAGAGAATAGCTAAATGCCCAATAGCTCTAAAAAGACAAAGGGCAAATGATGGGTGCAGGCGGTGTTGCTGGCTTTGTAAGCAACTGCATCTGTCCTGCCGGTTCACCTTTACTGCACATTGCCCAAAGTACTCACCAGAATCAATCATGTTTAAAAATTGAAAACAGAGCTTAATAACATTAAAAGGTTCAGCTTTGATTGCTACTGGTAATTACTTCTGCTAATTTAACTTGTGGTCTAACTGGAAAACTATTTCGAATTAAGGAGTCAGACAATATAACCATTTCAATTAAATTGGGATTTTACGCTCCATATTCTTATTAACATTATGTATAAAAAGCTAAATATGTTTATTTCATGTAACAAGTTGACTCTAATCAATTCGTTTGCTTTCTCATATTCAATTTGATCAGCATTCACAGCTTGCAATGGTGTTGTGTATGCATGACTGTCAACTAAATGCTTGATTTCGTGATGAGCATTCCCAAAAATATGCTGAACATGTAAAATACACGTACAGTGTAATGCAAAGGTCTCTATTGCATCTATATCTGTGAAGTGCACTCTAGCAGAACTTCAACTGTATGCAGCGCTGCACACTTTTCAGAAGACACATAATACCACAACTGCTTCAATACTGATTACTGGGCATTAGAAAATAGTTGTACTGCATGTATACTGCACATGCGCCGTTGTAAAAGTACACAATGCATTTATACTGCATGACTGTGGAATGCTTAGCAATGCTACTGCACTGCTAATCCTGCCACACAAACATGCGAGGCAAAACTTACTGTAATGCAAACTGTAATGCACTTTACACCCACTCATCAGTGACTACTTATCAATGCTTAATTATGATTTTTTGTAATCGTTACAATCTTGATTATAAGATTTTCGTGTTTATAATAAATAGACCAATCATTACGTATTTATGCAAACAACTTTGGAGTCGTTTGTATATATATATATTTTTAACTTTGTAAATAGATATATCTATTATATATCCTTATATTTCTGCAAGTATGTCTGTATGTGGATATGTTGGTACGCATTCCGGCTATAGATCTTAAAATTTTGGTATTAAAATCACGCACCACGACATATTTGGACTCATGACAATTTCATGTCAATTTTTTAATCCGGATGCTCTACCACTGAGCTAGAGCGCCATAGTGGTCATAGACGTTTTAATATAACGGTTACACAATGCCAGTGATAATTTTTAAGCCTTCAGCGTCAACTAGTTACGATACTTCTGCTCAGAAATATTTTGGGACCTAAGTACATGCAAAGTGTATATGCAAAGTGCATGCAAATGCATGCAAGTGTATATGCAAAGTGATGCTTATTCATTTTTTTTTCGTTAGGGCTAATTTATTCGGTCCCACGACAATTAATCTCGAACTTAAAATTTTGCGAATTATGAACTGATTATATATGTTAATAAAAGATATACGTCGCTGAACTTGCCACGGCGAGTTATCTTTATCCGTTATACAGATACCCGGTATACGTTAAAATAAAAATATTTTGCAATGATATAACTAATGTTAAAAGTTTAAGGTTTACTGAAATACATATTAAAACTTCTTTCAAGTATTGTTTAATAAATTAAATTCATTTAAGTTAGATTCAGTGTGTATGTTATACGTTTGTCTCGAAGGTAAAACTCCATGCAGTACATGTTAATGATATTTTATCTTGGCACGCAGACTATAACCACTAAATTCACTGAAATCATTGTAGGTACCTGTTACTAAGGTAAACATAGTACTTTTGGCACTATTTTTAATGATGATGATTAGTAGCTATAGCCTACGACATTAGCCTACATGTCTATTTTTGCATGCCAACACTGAAACAAACTGCAATCATATAATTCTTATATCAAATAATTTTGGATTGTAATTGTAGCAAAATAGACTATATTTTGCAATTGCTTGCTAACGATTTCAAATTTACATTCAAACGTCTTCACATTTTTAGTTTTCCTTGTAATTTATTTCAACAAAACACTTCTTTCAGGTTATGAAATTTTAAATTTATAGTTGTTTGAAAACCTTTACAGTTGTTTTATGTATTTTTAATTTAGTTGTCTTGCTAAAAACTTTTCCCTCATGGTATGAGGTTTGAAAGTTACAGATGTTTGGCAAAGTTTGAAAATCTTTACAGTTGTTTTTTTTTTTCTTCTGATTTATTTCAACTACTTAAAACACTTCTCCCACAATATGTAGTTTGAAAGTTAGAAAGGCAAATGTTGTTATATGTTAAATACAAATCAACTTTCGGTCCGAACACCTTTTTATTAGAAAGAAGCAAAGAAGCAACTAATTTTAAGTAGCAAAGTAAAAGGTCACTGCAAGCCCTTTACATTGACAGCAGCAGCAGGATCTTTTATATTTCAGTTCAACATAATTCAGTAAGTCCCCCAATGAACTTCCCACAACTACTGGGCCTTAGAGAACAGTAGGGAAGAAACTAAAGGAGCCTGATTGACACGGAGCAAGATACGTAGCAAACTGGTAGAGGTAAAGGTGCTTTAAATGTAATGTCATGTATCTAAACCTTTAATGGATATGCTTGCAAACAGGAGGACAAAGTCCACCCAGCCACACAAAGAGTCCAAAGTGCAGAGAAACAGGGACCATCTAGCAAAGATGGTCCCTGTTTCTCTGCATATATACATCTATATACTAGCTGTGCCACCCGACATTGCCCGTGTAATAGAAGAGTCTTTGGACAGAAAATTGATTTGTATTTAACATATAACATTATTTGCCATTATAACTTTCAAAGTACATATCATGAGAAAAGTGTTTTGTGTAGTTGAAATAAATTAAGAGAAGAATAAAAACAACTGTTAAGATTTTAAAACTTTGTCAAACAACTGTACCTTTCAAGCTAGTAGCCTGGCATGTTGCCAATGGAAAACTCCACTAACCTAGTTAATAATATTAACTAGGTTAGTGGAGTTTTCCATATTATGGTTAGGTTTCCAATGACGGTAAGCCATAACTTTGAGTCTGTTTTGTTGTCCAGCTCAGCTGTTCTAATAATAGCTATAGCCGGATTTCCAACAGACGGATTTCCAACACACGGACTTGGAGAAATATATATATAGATAAATATGTCTATGTGTATCTATATATAAATGACTGACCAGATAATTCTTCTCATTCTTATATTATACTCTTCCTATCCTATATTAAAATCTTTAACAAGCAGAACATTGCTTCTAAAGGCCAAAGAACAAGAAAAACAGCTAACATATAATTTAAACTGTAAAATTGTATTTACCCTTTGTTTTTTCAATAAAAAATGCAACAGTTTATCTTTGAGAGATTAAAAGGTTTTATGCAATTTTATACTTTTGACAATGGCAGTGTTTAAAAGGTAAAGTCATGTATTGATTTCTTTTATAGTATTTCGTATGATCAGAACAGTACAGCAAGTTTGTGGAATGATCCTCAGTTTCTACTGTTAATAACAAACGCAAACACAGTCATGTCGCAATCAATATTTGGCGGCATCAATGATATAAAACTCTCACAAGGATAGGCGACGGCTATCATATGGGCGGGGTTTAATGATTGAGCTTTGTTGGTTTGATGATCGAGCTCTGTTGGGATTGTCCTAGCCTGGGTTTTGGTAACACAGATCTCACGGAGCGGTCGCGCTGCCTTGTTAGGTTTTAGAAAACACGACTCGCTGTTATTGTGTCATTAGCTCATTCAGTCAGTAAACCCCCTCCCCCACGGTTCACAATAGCAAACCTTAAATTTTGACAGTGTAGGAAAAATAAAACATTTGAAATTACCAATTTTTACCAACTTTGAGATTGGTAGGAGTCGTAATATATGCTCAAAGTAAAATATAATTTACCTGAAATTGCCTGAACAACATCCTTTTTTCCTATTTTTTATTAATATTTTGCCACCCCTAATATAAAATGACAAAGTCATTCATTGTTGTCACATTGTTTGACCTGGCCAATACGATCGAACAGCAGGCAAAACTGTGCAGTGCAGTTTTCATACTCAAAATCTAAATATAAAACCTAATTTAGGCCATTTCACCATGGCGACTATTAATATCACGAATGCTTGTGAATGACAACTGACTGATCATAATGGTGAAAATATTGGGCAACTATATTTATTTGGCAACAAAATAAAACCAACAGATCAGTGAAATAACCACCATTGTTCTTAATATTATTAGATTTACAACGGGCTTTATTCGGCCTGTTTTTGGTCTGGTGCTATGTTCGGAATAATCTGAACAGAGCTCGATCATTAAACCCCGCCCATATGACTGCCGACGCCTATACTGTAGGGGTTTTACTTGTATATCATTGGTGGCATTCCAATAATACTAACTTGTACTTACAATTACCTGTTTAACAAAGATTACAACAGGTTATATATGAAAAAAAAACTTTTATACAGTTTCAGTATAAGTAAATCTGACACAAAGGCTGTCAAGAAATAGGAGCATCACAAGCTCAAAAAAAATAAACAACCGAACATGAAGTGAAACACTCCAACATTTATTCTGAAAGTCACAACTTCAATGAAACTAAATAAATACTCCAAATTTAGAAAGATTATAAAAACCCTATCACACATATTGGTACCTAAATCTTGTCCGAGGATGCAGCTTATTTTTTTAACGCTTGACACAATAAAGTACAGTAAACATCAAATTCTTAGAAGATAGCTAGTAAAGGATAATGTGATAAATATAGTCTACTGGAGATGAAGTTGATATGCAGAGTCTAGGAGTTTAAAACTGGACTTTGTGCTATATTTTGTGTTCTTATTTAAATAGAGGCATCTGTTTTGGAATGAAAACAGTGTACATGTAATTGTATAAAACCAAAAAGAAAGCTAGATGATGGGGTAACTTCAAATAAAGTCGAGGAGAGTTTTGACATTACAAATAGATCAATGGTTGAACAACTTAAGTTTAGTTCGGTTTTTATAGAAATTAACATCATGTTTGTAGTTTACTTATCAACTTGGCTTACATAAGGCCAATGACTAGCTTGCCTGGGTAGTCTGAAACGGGCTGGCCGAACTAACAGCCTCACATTTAAAATTCTATGTTAGCATATTGTTCTATGTGAACTTGAAAGCCATCAAACTTCTAAGATGTGTTCCTAAAATTATGAGTTTTGTTTCTATTTCAAAGGTGTGTTTTGCATAATTAATATTTAGAACTGTAAAAAAATTGATTCAGATTGAACTCTGTCTAGATACTGCAACAAACTAGATTGTTGTTCCCTATGAGTTTTATGTAGGTGACATATTTACATAGACCTTGAATATAGTCTGTAAATACTACCAGCCAAAAATTTCTATTTCACGTAATCTCAAGTCATTAGAAATGCCAACGAGAGTCACTCTCAAAAATCTTCCATAAAGTCTCTGAGTACAAGTCATGGTAAAATCATCTCCTTGAGGCTGTCCTTCGTTGTAAGCACACAAGTACTTGTCACCTTCTTCAGTCAAGTCACTCTCTGTCTCTCCAATTGTAACTCTAACATTCGCCATGTTGTCATCTGCATAGCACATGAAAAAGACTTATAGTGACAGATGTGCAAAATTAAAATTCTTGATGAAGCTCAGCTTATTCAAAACCAAACATTGACATCACAAAATCTCAAAGTAACATCGAGTTTTGTATGACGAAAATTACAGCTAACATTTGTTGTCTGACTAATACCGAAATTCAAAGTATTTTAATATTTGAGCAGCAGTTTGTTTGGTACTTACATATTAATGTTATTATTTATTTAAATATTCCAGACAGATTTGTATATCAGTTCTGATGACAGACTTGCAAAAATACGCACAGTTCTTAGAAATGTACACACAGGATATGCAAGCCTACAAGCACAAATATAAATGATTGTACATACACCATACATAACTATGCATAAGTTAACTGTTAATATAACTGTTAACTGTACAAGCGTACATGTTAACTGACATATACTAGCAGTCATGCACCAATTAAACAACCTGATAAAAAAGTATTTGAACTAAAATTAAAAAAGGATTGTCCCATTACAATTTGGCCATCAGCTGAACAATTTGGATCAAGATTCATTTCCCACAGAAATTAACATGGGAATTTCATTGTACATAGCAATTTGCTCCTAGAAATGGCACTGATTAGAATACAAGCCTGATTAGGTAAAAGTATGACTGACTGAACTAGGGCAGCCACACAAACACACATGCATGAATGCTTACACAAATGCAAAAATAGGGTAAATTCACTTTGAATTATGTCAGCTTTTTTGTAATCAAAAATGGTTTTATACATAAGTTCTGCCATCTCAGATATTTTAATACTAGGCATTTTTGGCTTAAAAATAAATAAGAATCTTTTAGTAATAGTTTTCTAAAGTTTGCCTGCCAGAAGTTTGTCATAAACAAATAAAAAACAAAATTTCTCCTAGATTTTAGTTAGCTGAAAAAGAAAACCGCTATACCTGCACAATATTTGTTTAGACACCTTTCAATTACAAATCTATTAATTTTAAATATGGTTTTAGCCCTTGTTATAGGTTTTTAGAAAGTTGAACTCAAGCATGTTTAAAGCAAAAAGAACCTTTGATAATCTGTCTCTGAATTATGGAAATGGTTGTTTGACAAACATAAACATTTTAGTGGTCTTTTTCAAGTTCTGAACAATTTAAATCTACAGCCAACTCATCTCTACTTTACTGCAATTAGCCTCCATTTATTGCTTGATTCACTAATGTCAACGCTCTCATAGTGCTTACCTGATGCATCATTAAATGCTTGATCATAGATTTTAACAGAGTGAATACAGTGATCAATAGATAGATCAAGTTGAATCCATGGAGAATATTCTGCGAGAGACACAACGAGGTTGTCCCAACTGGCATCTTTATTGCCATCTACAGCAACATGTGGACTGTAGTCATAACTTCCATAATACTGTGATGAAATTGAAGCAGTCACATCACCTGGGAATCAACATCAACATTTGTATACCTGAACACAATTTCTAGTCACCCAACTCGTTTTAAATGTAGCTGATCGACAACACGTGTTTAATCAATTTCTAAAATCAAATAAGATTTGTAACAAAGATTTTATTGAAAATAGTACAAACTTGCACCATTCTTAATATACCTTCTACATTTATCAGTAAAATTTTTTACATTACTTAATATGCCTTTAACTGCCAATGGTACAAACTTGTACCATGTACTGTTTAATACTACAAATCCATACCAAACTTAGCATACATTTCATTGTTGACAGCAGAACATGCCCTAACTCAATAAGCTTTTTATCAGTTATTGACAAACTTAGATTACTTGCTGATACAAACTACATGTAGCGACATGTAATAACAAATCAGAAGACCTTTTTCAATTCGGTATGAGAAATTACTTAGGTGACAGTCAGTCTGCTGCTGCCTATAATCCTCCTCTATTATCCTCTAATTCCTCCTCTAATCTCTTCCTCTCGTTATTTGAGCTTAAGCTTTGTTTTAAACAAACATGTGTCACATGACCCACAACATACAGTTATTCTCTTTGATTTATGCATTATTTCTGGTTTTCATGTTAATTCTTGTTCATTAGATATGCTAGTTAATGGCAGCAAACTGCGGGCACCGGCTAATTTTAAATACATTATCTGATAGCAACAGAATTATAATTACCTTGGGAAAATTTTGATCACTCTTCTTTTATAACATCAGTATACAATCATGAGCTGATTTATATAATATCCTTATATGGTCGTGAGCTGAGTTATATAATATCAGTATATGGTTGTGAGCTAAGTTATACAATACCAGTAAATGGTCGTGAGCTAAGTTATATAATATTAGTATATGGTGGTGAGCTGAGTTATACAATACCAGTATATGGTCGTGAGCTGAGTTATACAATACCAGTATATGGTCATGAGCTGAGTTATACAATACCTGTATATGGTTGTGAGCTAAGTTATATAATATTAGTATATAGTCGTGAGCTGAGTTATATAATATCAGTATATGGTCGTGAGCTGAGTTATACAATGCCAGTATATGGCTGTGAGCTGAATAATATAATATTAGCATATAGTCGTGAGATGAGTTTTACAATATCAGTATATGGTGTTGAGCTGAGTTATATAATATCAGTATATAGTCGTGAGCTGAATAATACACTATTAGCATATGGTCGTGAGCAGAGTTATACAATATCAGTATATAGTCGTAAGCTGAGTTATATAATATCAGTATATAGTTGTGAGCTGAGTTATATAAAATCAGTATATAGTCGTGAGCTGAGTTATATAATATCAGTAAATGGTCGTGAGCTGAATTATATACTATTAGCATATGGTCGTGAGCTGAGTTATATAATATCAGTATATAGCCGTGAGCTGAGTTATATAATATCAGTATATAGTTGAGAGCTGAGTTATATAATATCAGTATATAGTTGAGAGCTGAGTTATATAATATCAGTATATAGCCGTGATCTGAGTTATATATTATCAGTATATAGTCGTGAATTGAGTTTTATAAGATCAGTATATGGTCATGAGTTGAGCTATATAATATCAGTATATGGTCCTTAGCTGATTGATATAATATCAGTACATAGTCGTGAGCTAAGTTATATAATATCAGTATATAGTCAGGAGCTGAATTATAGTATTTTATCGTGGTCCAGTTAATCAACAGTTGCTGCTGAGAGTATTATATATACAACAAAAATGAGCAGCCGACTATAAAAACCAAATGTAAATAAGGGTTACTAAATCCGAGTATCAGCTTCCTATGTTACCCAATCCTGCTTGAAAATAACTTACACAAAGACTTACTAGATTTTATTCAAAGGTATCAGTATTTTGCTAGCAGTTGAGATTGTAGTCAATACATTTCAAGATTAAAGTCAATAAAAGGTGAGCTATTGAAACGGTCAAACGAAAAAGACTTGTTAAATGATGTCACAAATTGTTATCGCTGCAATATTGTGTTTAAGTTGAAGCATTACTTTTCTCTACTCTGTCAGTATTTTTGCAACTACAGACATCAAAGTTGCACTTTCACTTGTTCTGAGGGTCTTTTGATCATGATCAAGTTTCATCAATTTTAATTTTGAAAAATCCTGACAATCAAATTTTCTCCAACATTAAAAACAAGCTCAAGTGCTTCAAAAATTCTACATTAATATCTATTCTTAGCTGTTGGTGATTTAAATTTGCTCACCACATATAATATAATTTTACCAGCGTATCAGAGTTTCTTTCCAAAAGAACTCTGGTAGTTTAAATGTTTTTTTTTTCACATACAGCTTACATGTATATCAGTGGCATAAATCATGGCTCTTTTTGGCTAACCATTGCTGACATTGTACTACAGTATATTCGTAATTATTTTTATGTTCAACCTGAAAAACTCAAAAGCCAATCAACTGAATGTCAAACGAAAGTTTCATGACTATTGATTTTGTAAAGATATGGTGCTAATGTTGTGTACAATAACTCCAACTCTTAGTAAATTGAAGCTATGTTCAACTCATCTTTGAGTTATTAAATCAATGAGCTGATACTCAAGAGTAGTATTATTGAGTTTAGTTTCTATTGTTGTGGTACTGTAGCTCAAACCAATGAATATTAGCCTTTACTGAATACTAAAATGTTTTGAATATAATGAGTCTTTTTCAGTATATATATATATATATATATATATATATATAGAATACTACAATCTGAGTTAACCCCTTTTCCATGTATCTTACTACAGTTTTTCAAGCATTTGGTGTTTATGTAAACATAAAAATCATACACACATGAATGCTTCATTATTGTTTATTGCACTGCATACATAATATTGTGACGATAACAGCAACCTTTATTGATTGTTTATTGAAATATTATACGTACTTTTGTATGTCTGTATTAACTCAATCATGCTGTTTGATAACATGTTGCGGCAGTAACAGAAGAAACTTCCTCCGTTGTTTATGCAAGGTGCTTGGCCGCACCCTCCATTGCCGCTTTCACATTCATTGACATCTAAAAGTACAAAGAGCAGCACAGTTCACTGAACAACTCTCTATGTAAGTGCAAGTCTGCCTTATAATTATATTAAGTTTAGGGTTACTTATTTTCTATGTATTCATGCATCTGAGCCATGTTCCTATCAAGCCAGAAGACAGGAAGGTATCAAAATACCAAGTGAAAACGATTTTTACCAAAAAGGAAACTATATCCTGTCGCTGTCTAATAAATGGCCTTCAAACACCTTTCAACACTGCGAACAAGCCTACTTCGAATAAATTGATATGGAAAACTTTTCGTTTGTCAAGAGTCATAGAGTATTTTCCTAAATTATAGTTTAATTAGAATAGGTGTTATGATGTAGATGCTGATATTGAGAGAGCTTCATAAGATCATTTGGCTAGGAGTCACTTGGTTCATTTTTGCTCCGAACACAAAAACATAACTACGGCATCAAACTAAATATTTTACTGTTTATACTATTGTGCAAAAATTTATTTTCAACTAAAAAGTAACAATACAAATTAAACTAAAAAAGCATTTTAAAACAGCTTCATATCATGTGATCATCTCACAAACTATAGATAATCCTTTAAAAGAGACATAAGTGTCATATATCGGCTTTGACAGTGAAGGTCACCATTTTGTTACTTAATTTTTCGCAGTTTTTCTCTAAATCTTTGAGTGTTAAATTAAATATTTTCTTTTGTTTACATAAAAAAGGGTGAAAGGAATAGGTGTTCAACATTATTTATTTGCATCAATTATGCATCACAAACAGCCTGGTAACTGATACTTGGCTGAGGCAGGCTAATCAAACTCCTACACACTATCTCCGGTTATAATTAAAAGATGATGGAGTTCTAATTTTATTGCCACAAAAAGTACATATTTTGCAGCATCTGGTGTTTTAATTATTTGAAAGTTTTGGATATTTTAAACATGTGAGATAGAGATAGATAATTAAACATCGCCTAACTACTGTTTTCTGTATTGCATTTACCACTATAAACAGATGATGAGGGAGATCCAGATTCATTGTAGGTCACAGCAGGAAATTGAGACATCTTACAGACTTTTGTGTGTTTATCAAACTCAAAAGAGTAGCAGCTATCTTCAAGAGCTGACACACACTGCATAGAGCAGTCCATCACGCCAACAGCTGCTCTTTCATCGCTTACTTCTGATAGCGCTCCACTTATCTTCCTTTTAAACATCCCAAGTTCTACACTTCTGCTGGTCTAACAAAAGAAGTAAAAATATTATTGTCGATACACTCAATATATGTTTAATACATGCCCATCAAATAATTCAAACATACTCCATATCTACCTAAACATATATTCAAATTATTACTCATAAATATTTTACATATTTGACTAGTTGAACGCCTAATAATTGTTACCTGACAAATTAAAAAGCGTTTGCGATATATATATATGGTACTAGCTGTAGCACCCGGCTTTGCTTGGGTAATAAAAAAGTCTTTGGACAGAAAATTGATTTGTATTTAACATATAACAACATTTCCCATTGTTACTATCAAACTGCATATCGTGAGAGTAGTGTTTTGTGTAGTTGAAATAAATTAAGAGAAAAATAAAAACAACTGTAAAGGTTTTAAAACTTTGTCCAACAACTGTACCTTTCAAGCTAGCAGCCTGCATATTGTCAATGAAAAATTCCACTAAGCTAGTTAATAAGGCTAGGCTTCTAATGGCGTTACTCCGAGACGTTACGTCAACGTTGTCCAGCTCCGCTGTTCTAATAATAGCTATAGCCGGTATGACAGACAGACTTTGAGAAATAAAAACTTGCTGGAGGCACTTTCTGCATGCCAGAAAGTGGCTGGCCAACCTTGAGATGTGATTATGCACTTCGACACTGACTGTGGCTAACTGCCCCCTAAACAGCCGAGGGCCCAGACAGCTGTCATGAGTATGACAGCCCAGGAGAAGGAAGATCCAGCTGGATAAGTGCCAGAGCTCAAGCTGACTTGGAGGACTCTGGTTGCTGCGACACTACCGAGCCTAACTGAATCACTGAGCCTAGAATTGACAGCCTACCAGTAAAGAAGAAATCTGCCTCAGCTTGTCAGTAGTCACCTTTACCGAAGCCACCAAGAAGCTGAGCTACAGATCCTTTGACACTTCTGGAGTCGGGGGCTAAAAGGCTGGCTAGTTTTCTTGGCGCAACAACAGCTGTTGAGTTGTCTACAGTCGCCAAAAGGAAAGTGCCCACCAGTTAATGAAAAACAGCCACCACTGCGAAGGTGTGGTCAGCATTACGGAACAATGTTAACTAACATTGCGTAGATGTTTAAGTACATTATTCTCATTACTTTACAATCAAAGGAGCATAAACTAGATTTTATACTTACCACTTGAAAACGACCAATTTGAGTGAGAAGAAAAAGTGTGGATAGTTGAGCGGATTTCATATTTGAGCAAGAAAAACCTAAAAAGACATATTGCTTGTGTTATCATATACTAACATACATGTACATGTAAGTAAAGAAAACAGCTTATTCAATTATAGAAATCAATTGTAAAATATATCACAAACCTTTCAAATAAACAGTTCAGTTCAGTTCTACACTTACAGGTACATGCGACCATAAGCAATACAACTCAAGATCTGACCTTGTATAATCACATTGTAGCAATTATTGGAAGTTTTGGCATTTCAACTCAATGAGCTAGCTGTAACGTCTCAAAGAGAATACTAACTACTAGATACCTATAGATATACGTGTACATGTAGATGTAAGACTATGATTGTGCGCTTGTGCTTGACACCACTTGTTTGTATCTTTACATCTAAAATCGCTGCACTAAAATACTTGCATGCGCACTTGGTATGCAGGCTATTGGCATTTCAGTACAGGTCTGACAAAAAGAGCTATATTCTTATCTCAAAGTTTTCTAATATTTAATTTTAAGTAAAACAAAATATATTTCTTTTGCACCACATTATCTCTCTTAGCGGCCATCGTAAAAGTTTTAAATTTGATTATTAACTCAAATCTTTTTAAATGTTGGTTATATTTATGAATTATTTTTTCTTTGTATTAGCGTTTTGTACTTTCTACAACATTTCTGCAAACTGCTAAACTTTTGTTTTTTTTTATGAAAACGGGCTTTGTATTGATTAATTGTAAACTTGGTTTAGAAAAAAAATTAGATCCAGATAAATACGTGTAGATATAAGCAATCGTTTTAGCCAACAAGTGTAAAAGTGTTTTGTTTGCTTTGTGCTTTACTCCTAATTAATTAAAACTTGGGTGAAACAAAAATTCTAGTTTTTATAAATTACAAGATGCTTTAATGACATATCTGTAAAGCTTATTGCATATACTTGAACATGTTACAAAAACATTTTGTTGTTTATACTCGCTGTTATTGCAATTATTCATCCCATCTAATTCATATGTCTATTTGTACATATTTCAAAATACAAGTTTTTTCTTCCTTTTCAGATCATAAATACATACAGGTACCACATGATAAACATATAAAAAGAGTAAAACTAATAACTTTGGTAAGGCTTAACTTAAGACTTGACTTACTCAAGCAGCCATCAGTATTTAAGCTTATCTTTAGACAGTCATCACAGACAATCACAAAAAATATGACATCAAACATAAACAGAAACCACATTTCTCAAGAACATCTCATTTCTGTTAAGTTTATGTGGGCATAAAATCTGAGCATAGCTCGTTAATGTACTGTACCTGACTGATAGTACGTGTTTATTTGTAGCAGAGCTTCTCTTTCCTACTTGGTGATTACTTGTCGACTAAATTGCCATAATTACATTGCAAAGCTACACAGTTAAAAATCAATAAGATTCTTCATTGTTATATTTCATATAATAATCACTCTCAGCATGATAATATACTGAGATGGGAGTTTACCTGATTGTAGAGCAATGTGAACCATGTACTTTGAGGAATTCATGTAAAACTGACTAAAATAAAATGCTTGTGCCAGCATGTCATTTACTCTTACATCATAAAGAATAATGAACCCTCAGTAATAAGAGGTATTACGCAAATCTATTAAAAAGAACTATGCACCTCTCATAAATAATATACATCCATGTATATGCATATGCTCGTATACGCATACACACACACACACACGCACGCACGCACGCGCACACGCAATCATGCTCACACGCACAAATGCTCAAATGTCCGCTAGAACGCATGTGTGCAGGCAGGTGCATGCACACTCGCACACTCGCACACACAACACTTACATACTCATGCACACATGCATGCACGCACACACGCACACACACACACAGACACATACACGCTCGCATGCACGCACAAAAGCACAAACTCACTCTCATGCACACACACATGCATGCATGCGCGCACCCATGCATGCACACACACATACACGTATATATTAGATATGTATATATAAAATATATGTTATATATTTTATATAATTATATATTATATATATAATAGAACAATATTCTTTTATATATATATATATATATATATAATAGAAGAAATATTAGGAGTAAAATAACTTTTTTATTAAAAGTGCCACAAATCTGTGTTATGTGATGCACTCCTTAGGAGCGGTTTAGCATATTTTCACTCACCAGCTGTAGCGCAGATACGGTAGACAGCCTAAAAAATTAGCACATATTCCTATAGCTTTTGAAACAAAGAAGTTTGAAATTGAATACCAATGATTGTAACATTGCATGGCTCAACTGTTAGTATAAGCATTTTGCAACTGCTTGTACACTCATTATGCTAGACAAACATGCAGTAAAGCATAAACAACTAAACAATGATGAAATTGTTAGCGCAGCACAGACATTAGCTGAAGAAGCTGTCTTTAAGCATAGTTGGCTTTTCTCACACTTACCATAGCTAGCAAATCAATAAATCAATAATACCAAGTCTAAGCTCTTTGCAAATCAAGCTACATTATATGATCTTTGTTTATTTCAAGTTTAATCGAGTTTCATTAATCTTCATCTGTTGCGCCCTTCTGCTATGCTAACAACACCATTTTATATCAATCTCAAATCTATTTACCTTTGCCGACAGCTAGATTTTGTTAATGTATTTGGCGGCTCTACATGTTGATTCAAATAACATGAAAGAGCTGGCAAACATCCTGCAACTGATTTATTTACGGTAACGCAAGGACTTTTCTGATAAAATGTCAGCCAAAATGTATTTGTTTAATATCACAAATTATACTTTGCGGTCAGTTCTGTTCAACTGTAAACAAGCTTTATATAATTCTATCTTGTGTAGAGCGTGTTACTTATTGCGCAATAGTTCTGGCTATTGAGCTTGACCTACATTTATTATTCTAACAGCACTCCTAACTGCTCTATAAAATCATTATATAGGCTGAAGTAAATAATTATTTAGAAGAAAATAAGCTATGTCATACTATTAAAAAATGGTCAACATGAAATATGGAATTATAGAGCTGAAATAAAAATAATTTATCTTAGCATTCAACTATATATATATATATATATACATATATATATATATATATATATATATATATATAATTGTTTCCTCACCCCGGAAACCCCGTATGGGTGGTAATTTCTGCTCTAACTCGGGTCTCCTACCAGAGACCTGGGAGTTTGAGCACTCGCCTCAAGATCTTAGCTGTTCACAATAGCGCACTTTTCTGCAAATCACCTAAGTTGATTGCTGTTGGTGTTTGGGCAAGCCACATTTTATGCACCGGTGTTATTGCGCCAGCTGCAGTGCCCCAATGACTACTGGGATTACAGTTGTTCTTACATTCCAGCATTTTTCAATCTCTTCTCCAAGAGGGAAATATTTCTCTAACTTTTCTTTTTTTTTTGCTGGCTGTATTGTGGTCATTGGGTACTGCTATATCTGTTACAGTAGCTGTCTTGTTCTCCTTATCCACCACCGCTACATCTGGTTGGTTACCTAAGCCATGCTTGTCAGTCATGATGTAGAAGTCCCAGAGGATCTTAGCGCGGTCATTTTCATTCACTTTACCAGAAGCTTCCCACCAGTGTTGTGGTTTATTAAGGCCATACTAGTCACATAGACTTCTATACACAACACCTGCGACATGATTATGCCGCTCAGTGTTATATATATATATATATATATATATATATATATATATATAGATATATATATATACATATATATATATATATATATATTTATATGCATATATATATGTATATGTATGTATATATATATATATATATGCATAGTAGAATAAATATTATGAGTATAGTAAATTTTTAGTCAAAGTGCTACGAATATGTTTCATGCGATGCACTCCTTAGGCACGGTTTGACTAATCTTTACTCAAAACCTGTAGTGCAAATACGGTAGATAGCCTAAAAAAAGCCAGCACATAGCCTTGTACACTTCGACAAAAACAATGGCTTGAATTTTAATGCCAATAATGGTAAAATTGCATGGCTCAACTGTTAGTATTAGTTTTTTGCAATTGCTTGTACACTCATTATGCTAGGCAAACATGCAGTAAAGCATAAACAACTAAACGATGTTAAAACTATTAGCACAGCACAGACATTAGTTGAAGAAGCTGTGTTTAACCATAGTTGGCTTTTCGCACACTAAACTAGCAAATCAATAAATCAATAATACCAAGTCTAAGCTCTTTGCAAGTCAAGCTAAATTCTATAATCTTTGTTCATTTCCGGTTTAATCGAGTTTTGCTAATCTTCATCTGCTGCGCTCTTTTGCTATGCTAACAACACTACTTTATATTAAAGGCTTCAATCCATTTACCCTTGCCAACAGCTAAATTTTAATCATGCGTCTGGCGGCTCTACATGTTGATTCGGAAAACATGAAAAGGCTGGCAAACATCCTGCAATTAATTTGTCCAACTTTAATTTTCTAATCAAATGTCAGCCGAAATGTATTTGTTTAATATCACAAATTATACCTTGCAGTCAGGTCCGTTCAACTGTAAACAAGCTTTATATAATTCTATCTTGTGTAGAGCGCGTTACTTATTGCGCAATAGTTCTGGCTATTGAGCTTGACCTACATTTATTATTCTAATAACATTTTGAACTGTGGAATGCTTTATAACATCACTAGCTGCATTACCAGTGTTCGGGAACAGATTTACGTAAAGCAAGTTTTATTGAGAGTTGTCTTTCATACTGTAAAACAACTCCAAATATGCAATCTACTGAATTTCTGGTGCTGATCAGACTGCATACACATATGCAGTCGTGCATGTCAATAATGTTGAATAGACCAATGGGAATATGCAATGTGTTCTACAGGTAGTCTACAATGCATCAGTCTCAAGCCACTCAAATCGGAGTTGTCCTAATTTTGTACTGAACTGATAATGAAATTGACATTGCCAGGCAAACTGAAGTTCTTCAAACTGGCAGTATTGAAAAGTTTTACATATTTTAAGAAATTGTAGAAAATATTTTGCTTTTGCAATGCTAAGCTATCACCAGCATTTATTGAATCGAGACTTCTACATGCTTAAACCACTAATCATGACTCACCAGTTCTTCGTCTATAGCCTGTGTTTTGACATGGTATATATAAACTGTGCAGCAGTAACGTGGTTGTGTTGATAAAATTTATTGTCAATAAAATTTACTATATAAACTACATATATAGCCTTTCGCCTTTCCAACATAAGGCATTACATCTGGAGCATTTTTGGACATTCGTCCCATAGAAAAATTCAGCCCTATACTGTGTAGCAGAACGGTAGTCAAGTGGGAAGTTTTCTGCCCATACATGGCACCTGGTAACAGCTGCTGTAGTTAGTGCATCTCGCTGTTGTCGCCATTTCATCTGTTCTGAAAATTCAGCTTGCCGAGCAACTGTTGTAGCTAGTGCATTAAGTTCTTGTCGCCGCTGCACCCGCTCGGAGGTTTCTGCACGTCTGGCCGATGTAGTGGCTGCTCTGAGCCGTTTGAGTCGCTGCTGGGTCGGCTCAGCAGTCTGCACTTCTAGCAGCTGCAGCATCTATTCTGGCCTGCTCTCGATGTACCTGTGTTTGTTCAGCGGTTTCTGCTCTTCTAGCAGATGCTATTCTGTTTCGTTGTAAGCGTAGCTGTGTTTGCTCTGCAGTTTCTGCACTTCTAGCAGATGCAGTAGCTATTCTGTTTTTTTGTAGGCAAAGCTGTGTTTTTTCTGCAGTTTCTGCACTTCTAGCAGCTGCAGTAGCAGTTCTGTTTCGTTGTGGGTGTAGCTGTGTTTGCTCTGCAGTTTCTGCTCGCTGAGCTTCTGCTTTGCGAATTCGGTCTCTTTCTTTACGGGAACCAATCTGTTCTTGCGTTTGACCAGTAGGCTTTTTGGGAGGCATTGTACTGCTTCAAGCGTTTTTAAAAGTGAATGAGATGGTGTACTTTTTTGTAATATACGCTGCTCGCTTTCTTCTCCCAGTCGCCTATCGGTGTGCCCATGCAAGTTCTGTAGTAGCTGTAGTTCTGTAGTACTTGTAGCTGGAAAAAAGTAAAAGTAAGTCAGCTGCGGAAGGTAATGAACATGTTTACTATCACGAACAGTGGCAAATCCAACGTTTTTTAAGTAGTGGATGTGTGGCAATTCATAGACAATACAACATTGAATAAGACGTACTAACCTTTTCGCTGTAGAAATTTAGTAGGTAAAACACAGTAGCAGCACCCGTGCAAGTTTTGTAGTTCTATGGTACTCGTAGCTGGAAAGAAAAGTAAAAGTATCTCAGCTGCAGAAGGTAATGAACATGCTTACTATCATGAACAGTGGCCAATCCAACGTTTTTAAGTAGTGGATGTGTGGCAATTCATAGACAATACAACATTGAATAAGACGTACTAACCTTTTCGCTGTAGAAATTTAGTAGGTAAAACGCAGTAGCAGTACCCGTGCAAGTTCTGTAGTAGCTGTAGTTCTGTAGTACTCGTAGCTGGAAAATAAGTAAAAGTAACTTAGTTGCGAAAGGAAATGTACATGTTTACTATCACAAACAGTGGCAAATCCAACGTTTTTAACCCTTTCACTGAAGTAGACTAATTTATGCGTTTTCTATGGTCGACCGCCGTAGACGCATATTTGCGACTTTCCCAGCAATTGCTAGTAACTGAATTTTATTATTCGTTGATAACATAACCAACGGTATTTAAGACTTTTATAGTAGTGACAGTGTTATCCATAGATTTCTCTATGAAATTAACCTAAAATTTAATTTTAAATCTTCGTTCAAGAATTTCTAACTTAAAAACGAAGATTTTTTTGTGCGAGTTCATTAAATGCGTCCGAGTTAAAAAAACAAATAACTGCTTATGTTGATAACACATGACAGATAATAAAAATGCACAAAATATAGATAAAAAGATTTTTTGTATAGCAGTGCTTGTTAACATGTTGGCAAAATGAAATATATAACCAAAACAAACAGTATAGATGGAGTTTGAGATAGAAAAAATATCGTATACATATTAAGCATTATCGGCAAAATGGCTGACAGTAGGCCGAAAGCTAAATCTGTACACGGACGCAAGTGAAAGGTTTATGTAGTGGAAGTGTGGCAATTCATAGACAATACAACATTGATTAAGAAATACCTACCTTTTTTATGTAGAAATGTATGTAGTAGGTGAGAACTGCGTTTTCCCGTGACCGCAAGAAATCAACGTTCGTGTGACCTTTTCGGTACACGTTGGCAGTAAATATTAATCGCATGTAAATTACTATTCATTAATTTATTTTATTTAATGATTAGTACATTTGTATAGCTGTATATGCTGCCGAACTCAGAATGGAGCTTTCTCACACGGCCGCAATTTTACTGTTCCGAACGCACCAATGTCGTTGGGCGCCGTAAAGAGGCGCGCTAACCAGATATGACGTGCTCCGTGTAAAACTATGAATAGGTTATGTAAAGAGGCGTGTAGTAACCGAAGACTCCCAGTAATGCGCCCTAGATACCTAGTAGCGGCTAATAGTCCGAAAAGTACGGTACTCTATAAAGCGGACAGACAGATAGACAGATAGATAGACAGATAGACAGACAGACAACGATTGCCGTTTATATAGTAGATTATATAGGCTGAAGTATATAATTATTTAAAAAAAGTTATTAAATTGTCAAAATAAAGTATGAAGCTGAAATAAAAATAGTTCATCTTATACATAAATGTAGTTGAACAGTGTTTGTCTATCGTCTGTCTGTTATTTGTCTGTCCGGTTATAACTATAAAGTTTAAGCAACAAAAAATCACCTGGATTTGAATGTACTAGATATGAACTAAAAACATTCAACTTGTAAGTCTACTAAGAAGCTTGAGTAACCACAAAACCATGCCATTTTTATCACACCCACTGCTCTTACCATACACTGTAGCCTATATCTTTTTGCAATCGCACACGCTAAACTGTTACAGTGCTCCCTTGGGTTACGATGCTTCTGCTATAAGATTTGTTCGCCTTATCATATGAAACACGATGTGTTTCATTCTCGCCTTATTACGACAAAATTTGGCAGTCGGTGTACTGATTACATCAAAATAACAAAAATTCAAATATGCTGTTTGCTGAAATCTGTCACACAAAGCCTGAAAGAGATACGATGCTTGCTTGATATCTATCTCAGTTCAGCTTTATGCGTTATAAGTTATAGTAAAAACGAAACTGAAAACAGAGAAGGGATAAAACATTAGGTAATGGCAAAGTTTAAGTTTAGTTTAGTAAAATACATACTAAAAATTAGCATTAAGTATGTGTTTTGAAAGCTAAACTCATGTAAGTTACAGTGTAAATTCAACGTTTATGTTATGCATTTGTCTCAAAGGTAAAAACTCTGTACCGGACATACTGCATGTAGTACATTGTAATGCTAAATTTTCTTGCAGATCATAGCCACTAAATACACTAAAGTTACTGTAGATAACTATAGTTAATAAAGTCAACATCATTTTGCTCCTAATTTTGAATATGTAAAGTATGTATATATAATTTTATGATTTTTGCTAGTGGGTGTTTACAATAGATAACTACTATGGATTTATATACCATTTTATACAACATTTTTGCCTTACTATGCCAACACTGAAACTAATTTAACTCATGTAATTGTATACCAAATAATCTTTCAAGGTGATAACAGCACAACAGATTTTAGTTAGCTATTACTTCCTAATTCTTTCACGTTTAAACACCTTTACACTTGTTTCATTTTTTTCTTAATTTATTTGAACTGCACAAACAATTTTTTCATGATATGAAGTTTAAAGACTAGAATGGTACCGGTTGTTAAACGCTAAATAGAAATAAATTTTCTGTGCAAAGTTTTTTTTATTTCCTGGAGAATGTTGGACAACTATATATATATATAAATATATATATGTATATGTGTATATATATGTACATATATATATACGTATATATATATATATATATGTATACATGTATATATATATATATTTATATATATATAGTTGTCCAACATTGCCAAGGAAATAAAAAAAAACTTTCACAGAAAATTTATTTTTATTTAGCGTTTAACAACCGGTACCATTCTAGTCTTTAAACTTCATATCATGAAAAAATTGTTTGTGCAGTTCAAATAAATTAAGAAAAAAATAAAACAAGTGTAAAGGTGTTTAAACGTGAAAGAATTAGGAATATATATATTGTGGCAAGCCACATTTATGTAGAATTGAAATTGAAATTGAAACAACTAAAATTACTGGCTACTTTAAAAGAAATTTATAAGAACACGACTGAGTCGCCTTTAATGGCATTCAAAGATGGTTTTGATAACCAGGCATTGTTCTAGAGTTGCTTAGGTTAGTAAGCCTAAAATGTGGTGAGAAATTTAAATTTTTTTATCTAGAACAATTATTGTTGGCTTGTACCTTTCAGGTGATGATGTATAACGAACACCAAAGAAAAAGGTGGCTGACAATGCTGCCAAAATATGTAAGAAGTGTAATATGGCATTTGATTAACTTTCATGATAAGGAATGGAGGAGAACTGATGAACGAAAAACTACCAATAGACAGCGATGCCTGTTTAAGGCAACGACTAGTCAGCTGTTGTAAAAGGTAAAGTTGGGAGATGGCTGACAAGGTATGTCCATTACTTCATATCAGTACCGCCGTCATAAGGGACAGTTATGATCAAGAAATAGTTACTACAGAAAGTTGATGAGAAGAAGGTGAACATCAACAGAAGGCTCATATATGCATGAAAAGTCTATGACATGACTTTTGCTAGGCTCCGTAGAGGCAAAAATGATTTTATCAAGTAGGCTAAAAATGACACTTAAATGCAGAAGACCCTGGCTCAACTGTCTGAGGTCACCAGTGTTGTGACAAGTGGCAAAACTAAACAGAACTGCCATACCACTGCTAACATTGAGTCTAAAAAATTGACGCCAGAGGCAATGTTGGTAAGAAAGCCATGGGCACCAAAACTTGAAAAATTGGCAAGACTGTCAAAAGTCTTGCCAATACAATACTATATATACATCATATATGTATATATATATATACGTATATATATGTATGTATGTATACATGTATACATATATACGTAGATCTATGTATATATATATATATATATATATGTATATATATATAAATATATATGTATATATATACATATATATGTAGTTTATTAGCGATAATTTAATTTCAAAAATAAAAATGTTTTTCAAATTAGGCCATACTACAGTAGTGAAAAAAATTGCAACAGTTAGCCATTAAAATCGAATAAATAGTTTGACAAATAGTGTTTAAAATGCCTTTCTCTGCTAAGAAAACAGATATTAGGTGGAAGATCGTTAAAACAGCTCGAAATGATATTCTCAAAATAATTGTTAGGGTTGTATGCAGTTTGTTTATATGACGTAGTTGAAATGAGTCGATAAACTGCAACTGTCATGTGAAAAACAAGGACACAAACCGTGAAAAATCTTGGAACATTGAATTGAAGTGAAATAAAAAATTGGAAGATTCAGAAGATGCAAAGATTTGGAAAGATCATTCGTTGGAATAATATATGCAGGAATATGATGTAGATTTGCAATTAGCCGAAATGCTCTTTTTTGCAACTAAATAAACTCTTTTTGACACATCTTGGAGACAGATTATAATATGTAAATGATACCATAAATATAATGGCAAAATATAAACTGATAATATAATGCATAAGCAGATTTTCAGTTTATTTATAGCCTGCAAAACTGGAAAAAAGTCAATGGCTTCTTGACCTTACTGCAAATAGTGTCGACATGATTATTCCGAGAGACTTGATCTGTCAAAACAATTCCTAATAATTTTGTTTCACGTCCACAAGTGGTAGATTGACTGTTAAACTTAAAGAGTAAAGTTTTTTAGAAGGTTTTCATTAATATTATAAAAAATGAAATGTGCTTTTTGTAAATTGATTGTCATATGATTTGAAGTACACCAGTTGCTGATAGTTTGCATGATGAGATTACAGTTTGCCTCAAATGTTGCACACCTTTGTAATGACTCACAAAGACAATATTATCGCCGTAGTCAAAGCCTTTTGGAATAAATTTAAGAAGTTTATTTATATACATTAAAAACAACACTGGGGAGCTGAAGACCCCTGTAGAACACTAACATCTATTTCTGGTGTCAAGGGCTCTCTGTCATTTATGACGACCTATTGACGCTTTTTGTGGAAATAGCATTGAAGTATTTGCAACAAGTTATTTCTATAACCAGCAGCTTTCAGTTTATGAAATAATATTTTTGTCAATGACACAGTCAAAAGCTTTGCTGAAATACAAAAACATCTAGCAAATATTTTTATTCCTTGTTTTAGGTCTAAACAGTCTGAGACATAGTGAAAGTCCGATTTATTTTTAGAAAATTAATTTACCTTCAATATAATTGTTTAGTTGATGTTTATATCTACTGTTATGTAAGAAGTAAAACAGTTTTGTTTGGTACACTTGAGTTCTTTGCTGTCAATGCCTAGCTTTACATATAATATTGAAATCGATATTTTTTATTGTCTATAACGGATATCTCTTTATCATGTTTACCTCAATATATCTCAATCAAAATGTATTTATCTCTATTGTATGCTCACCTCATTTTTCCCAGTTCTAAGCTCATCCTTTTCTCATCTAAAAATATATATAAGCAACACACTATGAAACATTAGCATGCTTCTTAATTTTATATTGACTGTATCAGTTATAAAGAAATTTATAATCTTACCATAAAGCTTACAATCTTATAAAACTTACCATTTTCCTTTTTCCACCAGCAAAAAACAACCGACTGTGCACCAAGTGCAACAGCAAGAATACCAGCTACAATTCCTGGTATAACAGCGGGTAAAGCTCCTTTTTCAGTCATCAAAAGTGATTTGATAGTGGATGTGAGTTCAGCTGCATCTGTCCATCTGATATTGAATATACAGGTAACTGGCTCAAGGGCTACAAAAATATTTGAGAAAAGCCCTTTGATGCTAACATTTCTATGTAAAAATAAACTAATTAAACGCTGAATGTATTAATACATATATCAATATTTGTCGCAGAAACAATTGTAACCAAGGCTTCTATCAACTAAGGCTACTGGAGATATTTCCGAAAGTATTTTGACTAGTTGTATATAGTGCATGGAGTTTGTAATAAGACGGATGTCATAAATATCTGTTGATGAAAAAGCCAACACTGAAACTGTTTAGTGAGACCAGCTTGCAACCAGCAACCAGTAAGTCACTATTTGGTGAATTGTTTAAAAATAAATGTTCAACAATTATTTTCAATTATTAGGATATTGTTTCCTCACATTCAACAGAAGCAATACAGGTAATTGTCTCCACTTGATCCCATTCCCTTGAGTTAGCAGAAATAACTAGTTGGTTTGTTTTAGTGTCTGTGCATCCTTTGCTACATTTCCAAGTGTAGGCAGGAATTGGATTCCCTATCACATTGCAGGTCAGTGTCAGCGATGATTTAGGGTTTTGGTGCTGAATGTTAGGTAGTATTCTATAATCAATATCTATAATTATAGAACCATCACTTGCTAGAGCAGGTTTGAAAGCTTGAACTTAAAATTAAGACACCAAAAATATACTTTTCGCTCTTCACTAGCTAGTTTATTTAAAATATTATTTTGAAAAAATTCGTAAACATTATTTAGCAAATTCGATGGCAGACTCAATATTAAACAGTTTAATTTACAGTGTGGCTCTACTATATCTGACTTGATAATGTTTTCAGGGTAATCATCCTCCAGAACTGAATGAGTTCTGTCCTTACATCTCAGAGTCAAACCATCTCTATATTTTTTGGTAGGAGTGTATTTATTGCTGCTCACAACTACAACATCTCCTCTCAACACCTCTATAGAAAAAGAGTAAAAGAATAAGATATCTGTGAAAGCTTTTGTATTGTGATGAACCAATGCATCAAACAGCTGAAAGACCTCCAATCAAAAAATGGTCTAGTTTTTGATAGAATAAAAATATTGAAATGGCAATATAAACTATTACCAATCAGACAATATATAACATCAGTAAGTTATATAAAACCCTAGTGCAATTATTTAAAAGTGTTCATATTGCTACAGCTCACTCTGGTTTAAATTTATGATAAACTTGAAGATGCAGCTTTAAAACAGTTTTTGGAGTTTAATGTACTGTAGCTATTTGGCGTTACGTATATTTGTCGCATCATTTTTTGTAAAAACTTTTTACATAGACTTTTGGTACATGAATGTGTTATCCATAAAAAATGTGGTGTCTTGATTGATCCATCACCCGAAAGCCACGAATTTCAATTTACTTCAACTTCAATCTATTCGAAAAATAATTCTACTTTTTAATAGGTGTACTATTTGATACACCAAATCAAACTTATATTGATACATAGTACATGTTAAAACACATTAATCAGCAAAACTTAGGCTAAAAAGGAACCTTTCAAATGCTTTATGTTACATGTATTAATATTCTTCATTTCTGTAAAACTTTAATGTCTCGCTGATAGTTATATTAATACTATTATAGTAATCTGAATTATATGGATTTGTATGGGCTAAATGAAATCCAGAGAAATTATAAGTAAAGTAGAATTGTTATTTTTATTATTATCATAATTATTTTATCGTATCAGTATCAAATGTTGCATTAAGTATTTTGAAGTTAATATGGATATGATTTCACCTGCTAAAAGTTCAGTAATTTTTAGGGTTTTATGTTTTTTGTGGCTCAACACAATTTTTGCTCAATGTGTTAATAGTCCATGTTTATGGCTTATGTTTATGGTTTATGTTTATGGTTTATGTTTATTGTGTATCTACATTTTAATGTCTTTATACCTTTGTGCATTTATGGTTCTATGTATATATGCTTCTAAGTTTGTATGCTTCTATTTTGTCACGGCTCCTTGTGTTTGTTGTTGTATGTTTTGCAGATTCTACTGTACGCTCGTGTTGCTCTAGGTGTTTGTGGTTCTACGTGCTTATGACTCCATGTATTTACATGTATGTTTGTTTATGGTCCTTTAGTTTTATGTTCCATTTGATTCATTGATTGTAAGTTTCTGATTTTTGATCAATTCCATAGAGCTGAAAAACAGTTTAAATTCTGACAAAACTCAATTTTTAGAACTACGCTAACTAAAACTGGAAAGGAAGATATTACCATTTACTAAAGGACATCTGAGTGTTGCTATTACGTTTTATCTGAATAACATATGTGGTCATATCAGTAGCTACCAAATTATAGCTTTATGTAAAATGTTGATAAGTCATACATGATAATTTCAAATAGCACTTGCTGTACGTGCAACTCATGTGTTAGAGCAAACTTTATATAATACTCAGAATTGTGTTAAAGCAAATTTTATATAATACTCAGAAAAGTCAAAGAAGTTTAAATTTCCATGTTTGGTGTAAAATTTAACTTTCATGAGGGTAAAGTAAACTTTCATGGAATTCATAAGTATGTTAAAAACTACAACAGAGATTTTAGGAAAGTTTAAAAAGTGATTTTTTACTACTCAATAAAACACATCAGCGCTATGTTTTTACAGTATCTGCATGTGCATAACAATAGTTTCTGGCTGTAACTTACTCTAAAAATACAATCTGCGAATATATTGCTTTAAAGAGTTCATTTTTTACATTCAAGTTAAAGTTTTATCAGCATAAACTTTCATCCTCTCAGTAACTCTAAAGATTTCAAAATTTTTTAACAAAAAGATTGAAAAGTATAATCATAAACCAAAACAGGTTACTGAACTCATAAAATCAGCCAGCTGCTTTTGTTGAATTATAATTTTCATCTCTATATATTCATGCACTCATCTTGCAATGTAAACTTCTGTATATGTGGTTTTTTTGAATATCTGTATGTCTGTTTGTATTTCTTAAACTAACTCCGTCTCTGTGTTCCTCTCATTCTCTCTCATTCTTTCTGTTTTGTATTTTTTTCTTCTCTTTCCTGCTTTCTGGCTCTGTCGTTCTCACTCTTTGCCTCTTTTCCTTTCTCTTTTCCTCTCTTTCCCTCTTTTTTTATTTTTCTCTCCTTCTCTCTCTTTTTTCTCTTTCACTTTCTCTCTTTTTCTCGGTTTGTTTCTCTATTTCTATCGTTCTCTCCCTTTCTTATTTTCAATTTCCATTTTCTTTATCTTTCTTTATCTTGCTTTCTTTCTTTATTTCCATCTCTTTCGTTATTTCTCTGTCTTTCTCTCTCTCTCTCTCTCTCTCTCTCTCTTTTTCTCCCTCTCTCTATCTGTCTCTCGTTTTTTCTCTCATTTTCTTTTTCTCTCTCTTTCTTTTTTCTATATATTTTATTATCTTTCTCTTTTGTCTCTCTTTCTCTCTCTCTCTCTCTTTCCCTCTCTCTGCCTTTCTCTTTATCTCCCTCTATTTTTCTCTCTCTCTCTCTTTTCCTCTCTCCTCTTTTCTCTTTCTTACTCTTTCTCTCACTTTCATTTTCTCTCTCTATCTCTATTTTTTTATCTCTCTCTTCCTATATCTCTCTTTCTTTCTCTTTTTCTTCTCTCTCTTTCTTCTTTGTCTCATCCTCACTCTCATTCTCACTCTCTCTCTCCCTCCCTTTCTTTCCCTTTAACTCTCTTTTTCTTTATTTCTCTATTTTTCTCTTTTACTATCTCTCTCTTTCTATCTTTCTCTTTGCTCCCTCTCGTTTTCTTTCTATCTCTATCTTTCTTTATCTCTCTCCTTATCTCTCTTTTTCTTTCTATCTCTATCTTTCTTTATCTCTCTCCTTATCTCTCTTTTTTTTCTATCTTGCTCTCTTACTCTTCACTCTTTTTATCTTACTCTCGTTGTTTGTTAATTTCACAAAACAATTAAAATGAAATATTTTTAATTTTGATTATCATCCATAAATGTCCACTCAGTTCTCAATTAAATGTCTCTATAATGTAATAGCTAGGAACTTATACTAAAACTTTAGTGGCATTTTGTAGTTATTGTTTCTCAAACAAAATTGATAAATAAAGCTAATATTAATCTAGTTAAACACGATGAGATTGTCTTGTTCTGAGTTGTTGAGAATATAGCTTGAAATACCCAAGTAAATTATTTCGGTGATATGTTATATCACTGAAATCTGCTAGTTCTCAATCTAATGAGGCTACTAGCACAGATATTGAGACTATGACAATCTAACTTTAGGTGAATATATACAACTTTGATGGTTTTCCTGTACATTCATAGCTTTATTTAGTATTATATAATACTAACCATAGTCATATACAGAGTCAGGACTCCCTCCAGTTGATGTACAGTTGAATGTAAATTCTTTTCCCTCAGCTATCTTATCAGGACTGTTCATTACAAGTTTTTCAGGTCTCACTAAAACGTAAATACTTTACATTTGTGAAATTTTTAGTTATTGATGACTATTATAGTTAAAATTATTTTCAAATTTGTGTTCATTATTATGAAACATGCCTAACAATAGTAAATATGCTATCTGGTTTTTGGGTTGCCGTTTAATCTTTAACACTTACCCACAACAGTTGGTAATTGTTGAAGACTTACATGCTAGTAAATGCATGTATGCTTTAAATTTAGTAACTGTACTAGTATTTCTAGCAGTTCATTTTACTTATTCAATAATTACATTGCCATTTTAGTGTTCGTGGAAAAGAATGCAAATTGCAGATCTCATAGTTGACAACACAATTTTTTTTAATCAATGCAGCTATGTAGACTAAATAAGTTAAGCCTCAACATGACAATCTGAATTTTAAAAAAGGTCAACTGAAAATTGGCGAGCCCATTACAGCAACGAGAAATTGATCAGGACAACAGCAAGAGCTAGCAACTACGGATCTATAAATACAGGCTGTGCCTTCATTCAGCAAACACAGTCATGTTATTACATATGAATTATCAACTAATATGTAGGGTATAAATATATTTTTTTTATTGGCAAGTGCTGGAGTTATACTGGTGAGGTCGAGAAAACGGCTAGCTAAAAACGCTCTACGGTTGCTCATACTGTTTTATACTGATACAGTAACACTTCAAACAGTAGCAAGTGATACAGTGATACTCAACCTAATGGCTAGTGATACAGTGATACTCAACATAATGGCTAGTGATACAGTAACACTCAACATAATGGCTAGTGATACAGTAACACTCAAAACAATGGCTAGTTATATAATAACACTCAAAATAATAGCTAGTGATACAGTAACACTCTAAGTAATGGCTATTAATCAGATCTAGTTTTCTGTTTAACCCTATGAATACCAAATATTGTATTCTGGCATAACGCCTAATAGTAGGAATAGCGAGATTCATTTAGCTCTGTTTACAAATGCTGTTTTTAAGTAACAGCGAAAAACCAGTCAAATTAATTTTTGGCAATGGCATTTGACTAAAAATTTTGCTTCCATTGCTAACAGTTTATAAATGCCTTTATCTACTTTTTTCGTTGCCATAACAATTTTTATTGGAACAATATCGTGAAAAAAATCAATACGACTCATTTGTTGGTAGATCATGGACGATTGTGATACCAATGAAGAATTATATGATAATAACTATAATTTTCCAGTTTATTTTGAGTCTTTAAAAGATGATGAACATGTGCTCAATAAATCTGATGCCGCTGTAGATATTTTTACAAGTTTAAGTCAGTGTAAATGTGTGAGCTGTAGCATTTGATACGCTAAATGAATATGACCAGCAATAACAAAATTGAGTTATATAATTTTCTATACAAATATGTGTTATGGTCATTTCTTAGACATGCATGAAACCACTACATAAGTATCATGTAGTTATGGAGCTGCCAGCATCCCTTTTGTGTAAGAAATGTTTTTAGTGTATATAATATATTTTTACTGTAGATGCTTCTATAACACCAATCTCTTTTCACGTAAATTCTACTTAACATAAAAAATTGGTCAAAAGCGTGAAGTTGGTGAAAGTTTTGAAATACGATTTCAATAACGAGTCCGGTTGTAATCTTTACAAGTATATTTTCTCCTTTACCACACTTTGGAGAGAAATCAATAAGTATATCTGTAATAAGTAATATCTGTATTATATATAATTATATTAGTAACTAATACCCTGACAGTCTAGTGTGCCATGAGAGATTGTCAGGTGTGACAATAAAACAAAGACAATAAGTAGCTGTACTTGAAGCAGCAATTGTAAAATAATATGAAACGGTTGTTGATCAGCGCAGGTGTTAGTGTGTCAGTCTACAAAGCTGAAAGTCACAAGTTAGAGCCCAGTTGATAGCTACATGTATGTTATATTATAATGTCAAATTTTGGCTTTGAACAAAAGGACACGCAGACAGACACAACTTCATTATAGTAAAAATGTATTTTTCTTTCATTTCAGATATGTACAATCATTTTGTCTTTTTTTCTTTGCAGAGTAGAACTTGATATGCTAACAAAGATCAATTTAACTAAGCATTGAAAATGTCTGCTCTTCTTTAATGTAAAATTATCGTAATGATAGGCCTTAAACCAAGTGATCGTGATTAAAAAGGAAAACATGTCAACACACACCAATAATACCGCAGTCACTGTACAGTCATTGAAGCAACAAGTTTACTTTTTCCTTTTTGAAAGATCAAAGTGATGATTTAGGAACATCTTAAAATAAATTTCACCCTAATTTGTGATCTAAAGAAAGAAGGTTTTAGAGTAGAGCAAGATTTTTGAGTTGTCTGCTTATGTCCACAAGATTTAGAATTCCATAGACCAAATTACCATCCCTTAAATAGTTTACAGGTTATCATTATAGCTTCCAACTCTTATCAAGTTATATCATTATTACTTTTACCCATCTCATCGTATTAGCATGATCTGTCTGTCGCACTATTTCAATGCTATACGATGTGCATAACAAGCATGTGCAAGTACTTGTAACAGTTCATCATATTTTACGTTAACCCACTCAGGACTGTTCCCGAATACCTCGGGAAGAGTTGTGCTCTCCAGGGCCCATTCCCGAAGTACTCGGGTTAAACTTTGATTTGCTCTATTGCTTAGCTGTTTAGGTACATCGGTTTTATTCATTCACCAAACGAAGTTTAAGAGTCTGGGCATCATTTTGATACCAAATGTGTGATTGGACAAGAAAGTTTTAACTAACAAATTATGTGATAGATATTGTTGTATGGAAATATTTCGAAAACAAGATACCAGCAGGGAATGTAGCCAAACTGCCGTACAAGCATATATTTCGTACAAGCATCAAGACGCCTAAGAGACATCAAAAGATTCCCTAATTGGAAATGTCAAAATTAGAATACATCAATCTTAGAAACTGATGAGTCAACACCGTCAACACCCCCTGTGGGAACCACCAAGGAATTTGGGAGTAATTATATCTATCCACCCATCACCAAGCACTACCAAAAATAACTGAACTTACCCTCACCCTAAGCCAGTATTTTTCCATGACATATTACGGTGCTGACGGAGACAATATTACGTAATCCTAGCATCCAGCCACAATCTCGGCGCTTTCCAAGTGACGTATCGAAAGACGGTGTTCCTTCCAATGGACTTACTCCTACAACATGGTATATGATACGAACATTATATATACCGTCCTCAGGCTATCCTAAATGCCTATAAAAGCTAGCGTTTTTAATAGCTCAGCCTCTTTGGCAGTGACACTTACAGACGTGTAAGACTGAGCTTTAAGGGCAGACACAAGCTTGATGTTGGCGTAAGAGATTTATATACTACTTAGTTTTTTACTACTTGTTATCCATCTTATATTTTAGAATTTTGCTACTTGTGTATTGGGTTTTGGTTCATAAGAATAAAGTATAATTGATTATCATAATCCACCTTTAACATTCAACATAGCTAGGCTTGCACAAAGATCTGGGTCAAGTTATTAGCGACCATTACCTAAACATAATAAATCACATTAGCATAGTTTAAATTGAAGTGGAACTTGTAGTCATTAATCATTGATGTTATTGTGCTGTCAAGTAAGTCAAATATTTCGATAACACATATAACAATATCAACTGTTTTGGAAATTTGATGATCGCCATTTTGGAAAAGGTTTATCCGAGCGATGGCAAAATTTTTAAGTGAATTAGATGTGGTAATCAGCTCAGGGGAAGAAAATAGCAACAAAAGTAATGTTCAAGAAGAAAATGAGAATTTTCTGATGGAAGAAGGTAAGTTTTATGTGGCTATTTATAGAATTTTACCGAAAAAAAAACGATAAAAAGCCGAAATTTTTCTTGTGAATTTCTAACAAACTTTATTCTAACAGTGTAAGATATGGATTTTTTTCATGATACACATGATTATAACATTTTCAATCCAATAAAATTTAGATCTTTTTGCAGCATGAACTCATCACTCTATTACCCCATAATAAACAATAGTTTTATGATTTCCTTGTAGAACTACAAGATAATAAAAATTTCTTATTTCATTTATATCCAATTGTTCAACCCACAATTAGTCAAGCATATAGTTCTCAACATCTACTATCAACTAGCCCCAACCACTAGGCTCTAATATTGGTCGATAGGGGACACTTACCACAATAATCATCTTCATGACTTTTTGTGTTTATATTTACAGTATCAAAAAATATTTGCAATTTGTATTACCAATTGTTAGCTGCAGTAGACTACTTACTTTCAATTTGTTATCAGGTATTTACCCTGAAAAGCTACTAAAGCACAATTTTTTTAGGCTGTATCATATTTGCTACATGAAGGTGAAGACAGTCAAGGGCTTGTGAGTGATGATGCCGTTGATGATGAGCCTAGGGCTTCAACACCAATATCTGATGAATACTGCATCAACTAACTTATAATGGCAGCAAATATGCATGTGTAGTTGGCATCAAATAACTCTCACCGTGTCATAATTTTTTAATGAACATACCCTTATTATACATGCATATATTGTTTCGTTTTCATGCATATTCATTTTTACTGTATTTTTTACAATATATTTTACTGTATTTTTACACCTATTTTTTTGCTGGTAATTGATTGTCTGTTAGCTGGTAACTTGAGTATTTTTTATGCATAATATATTCATAATAACCTCTGCAATGCATTTCAATATAAATTAACAAATTGTTTGATTATATAATTGATAAAACTGTCAGTGACGTAGTGTTAGTTAGAAGCTAGTAACACTTGTTCTATTGCTCGGAATTGAGAAATCTTTTTTTTTATTTGCTGCTGATAAAGTTTGCTATCAATCTAACATAGGTCCAACAATGTCAGTATCAAAAAACTGCTTGTGAGCTGCTACGAAACATGAAAAACAATTTTGATAAAAAAAAAGTTCACAGAATTATTAGAAATCGTGGTCAGTAGAATTTGTAAAGGTGCACAAAAATTTATATCACATTGTAGCCTGGAATGTCTTTGTTAAGCTGCAAAAAACAAATCAAGATTATTTTAAAAAGAACTCTAGTTATACACAATTTTGTGTAGCTCTATTTTAATTGTAAGGCTAGTGAAAAATTAATTAGGCTGGGGAGCAGTCAACCAATAACTAATTAGTCCTGAATGGGTTAAACTATTGAGTAAGACCAAAATGAATACGAGCTTTACTAAAAAACTTAATTGTTTTGCTGATATCGACTGTTTCAGAAACAGCAAAGGTTTTACGTAAGAAGGCAGTGAAGATGAGATTGGAAACCAAAAGTAGATGAAGTGAGTAAAAGCAGGATTGTTACTGAACCTCATATCAAAATATGTCCACCTGCAGAAAACTTTTCCAACCTTTCAACACACTCTCATTTACTATCTAAGGTGCACTATGTGACGCTGAATATAACCAATTTTACACAAGCGCTTAGTTTTAAAAGGGTTAACTAGATAAGAGGGGGCAAAAGATGGTCTGCCCTCCATCTCCGCTGGGCAGAACTCTGGATTTGACTGTATAACATTTATTTTACATGTATAACATAAAGTCCTTATAATGAAACCTATTATTTATGTTGTCTGAACATTTAATATGCTCTTACAACATTGAAGTATTACGTACTTAGGCAATTGTCAGCAGAATCCAGTTAATAATTTATCAGCTGTGCTATTTCTGTAAGAACTATTCATAGCACTTTATTCAAATTCTTTTACAGCTCATAAAGTCTGATATTTTATGTCTTATGTTGATCTTATAAGAATTCATAGAGTAACTTTGTATCAGCTGGCTGTTAGTCTTTCTAGTTAGCACTAGCAGGTTAGAACAATTAACTTACCATTAATAGTTGAGATAGAAAATGATGTAGAGTTCAAACGAGATGCAAAGTAAGCAAAGCACATGAACTCAATACCAATCAAGTCATCTGATACGGTTCCTGTTACGGTAAGAACAGATGGAAGAGCAGCGTCTTCAGCAGCTTCACAGTAAGAACAATCTAGTCCAACAATGTCTAGTTAGTGTAAAAACTTAGCAAATACCCGTTTGTTATCAACTTCATTCAATGTACAAACAGTACCATAAAATTTATCAGCAAGATAAATCAGGGAGACAGCAGTAAAATCTGTATTTCCACTAACAGTACATGTTAGAGTTATTGACTCATCATTGTAGAGTGAAGGATACCCTGTAGAATCTACAGATATTTCAACTTCATTTCCTACAAACACAGTGGTGGCAGCATTACATATTGATAAATTAGGGCAAAATGAACTACTCTATTTACCATAATAATTAAAAAATTAAGACAAAAAAATGTGAAGATTCTAGCAATCATTAGTTTTAATACTTTATCTGAAGGTTAGGTCTTTATTTAATACATAATATTAATTAACATTTAAATTAATGCGTAAACATAGCTCACACAATGCATGTTATGCTTAATACGTTTCATGCTAATTATCTGTTTATGTTTTACTAGTTAGCAACAGATTGTGTTTTTAAATTTATTACGCTATGATGATAGAATGTAATTAATTGCTACTGATAATTATTTTATAGTAAAAACCAAGCTACAGGAAGAAAATAATTGTTAGATTCAGTACCACCAAGGCTAATAATCACACTCTTGTAGTGGTCAATTAAGTATATATTTATATATATTTAATTAAATATTAAATATTATTTAATATTAAATGTTAAATATATATTTATCTCAACACGAAAATTTGAGACTATAACAGAATATGTTAACACAAAACAAGTAAATAACTCATGATGCTGCTTTTTAATCATAAATCAAAATTATAACCGATATATTTTAATAAACTCCTACCTTGAACTCTTGTCAGTATTGTAACAAGTACTAGAGGAACATCTATTGAACTCGCATATCTTTCCTAAACAGATGATAAATTCATTAGTTTTATTCTACTGTAGAACTTGTAGTTTAATGAAGGTAATTAGGATACCCAATTACCACTCAGTATTATATGTATGTAAAATATAGGAAGCAAGACACTAGACAATGAACTGTAATTAAAACTGTCTAATGAGAAGCTAAACTGAAGTATTTTGTCTCTCCTCACCTAATATTTGTTATTTTCACTTATAGGTTAATGATTAAGGGTTCAACTATGATAGTTTCCCTATGAAGTAGTTGTGTAGCTCAGAGAGTTCCAAAATTCTTGACAATTTGCTGCTTTCTGGGAATAGTATAACTATCAGTAGCTCTCAAGGAATAGCTGCCTCAAGGTGGAAACAACTCAGAATATAGCTTTCTCTTCGGTGGTTATCTACAGTGACGGGGTAATCTATTAAAGCTTAGGAGTTGTTCATCACTGTAGTAAGTGTAGATAATTCTGCCATATTTAAAAGCTTTGTTCCTGTTACTACTATTGTTGATATTTATCGTACACCCCTTCATCTAAGCGGTTCTAAAATGCAAAGTTTTTTGCCAAACTAAGGGGTCCAGATTACACGCGTGCAACTCAGATTGAAACCAAATCCAATAACATTGGGCTAATTTAATTTCAACAACTACCACTCAAACAACCCTGAGCATGTTAGCTTGTAGCTTTTTACCGACAGCTCCTTTTGTACACTAGCAACGGCTTGCACTTGAAGAAGAGTCGCATATTAAGATTCATTGAAGAATAAACGCAACACAACTGGTGCCAACAGCTTTTTTTGCCCAGTTTTTCTTCTCACAAGAAGAGAATGTACAGTCACATGAAGCAGTTCTTGTTTGATAATCTCATCCTATGACTGCAAAAACAGGCATAGTTGATTGGTCATACACACGTTCGCTAGGATTTTACAAGTGCCACTTGCAGTCAGCCAGATTTTACAGAAAAAATGTCTAATTTACCCATTAAAGGAAACTAATGTTTTTCACTAGTTTTTTAATACTGGTTCTTGCTATCATTAACTTTTTTATTTTATCAAATAAATTTATTTACTAAAAAGAAATTTGTCATAACATTTTTCTATATGTTTTCACAACATTTGACCAAATTAATCAGCATAAAACTTTACATCATCTGATGCTATAAAAAGGCCACAAATATGTAGCAGAATGAGTTGAGATGCTTTTTTGTCTTCTTCATATTAGCATGGTTGACAAGTTGAGCATGTTCCATTCAGATGATTTGACACTACAATTATATCAGTTTAGTAGCTTACTATGTTATTATCACTGTAAAAATTAATATTGTCATTACTGCTATTGCCCTAATTATAGATAATCATCATAATTCCATCGATCTGCAATTTGTGAAACCAACTAACCGTAATGGGGCTGATCATGGTGAATAATAAATAGTTATAAAAGTGTATGTTTTTCTATTGGCTCAAAAACAAACAGATGGTTGTTTTTCGATTAGGTAGAGAATACACTTATCATTCAATTACTCACCAATCAGAAATGATTGTACTAAGCCTACAAAAGTTTTTCCGTTTCCACATCTTTTTGCTTTGATAGGTATGCATGGCAAGTTAATATTTATAGGTCGAGCTCATAAGCAAATTTTCATTAATTTCCTAATTTCAGAGCTGTTTTTCTATGTTCAGCTTATACGGGAATTAAGCTTACACACCGTTGATATATGGTACTAGTGTTCTGCTGGAAGAAAGACCTTCATGTATTGTTCATAATAATGCTAAAATTACACATTTCATGAGGTGTCTTAGGAAGAAATCCTTCCAAAAGATGGTTTCCCATTCCTGCTTCGGATTCTTTACCAGGGGTTACCTCCCTTAAGATTGATGCCTTTCTTTTTCTGACAACCAATACCAGGACTCAAACCACTTATCATATTTTTGGCAGGTCAGACTGCTAACCACAAAATTTCAGCTGCTACTTTAAACTCAAAAGAGTTTTGGTTATTTAGAGTTTTTGTACCTCCTAACACAGGCAGCATTGCAGAACAAGAGGAACTTAGACTTGGCTTTAGAAAACCTGAATCTAGTACAGCTAATAGGATGATAAAACTAGTAGAAGAGAAACATGAACACACCATGTTTTCATTATGACTAGAAACGCCTTTCATTTTACAACAAACTGTGAAGATTCAGCACACAGAGAAAATTTGACGATTGAAATATTACAGTGAAACAATTCAGAATTTTATAACCTTTTAAAACTTGTGTAGAAACTTTTGAAAAAAGACTGCAAAGTGTGTCGAATAGTTTATCACTTTTCTCATCAGTTTAATTAAATGCAGAACTGCATTAAAAGTTAAACCCTGGCTTGAACCACAAAGGAACCTCTCACAACTACCACTTATCTACAAAAATATACTTAGTCGTTTGTTGAATTGACCAATATCGCTGTCTAATGTCATTTTTATTGCAATACCAATTAACTCTTTTAACCTAAATTATTTGTCTAGTTTTTAGATCTTATATCAACTATCCTTCTGACTAACCCATTTTATAATATAACTAGTTTATTTGGCTAACATTTACATCATGCATTACTTACAACTTTTTCATCACAATATCTAGCTAAATCAGGCTACAAAGAAAAACTGCCGACTCATTCAGCTGCCTGATTGAGACACGATTAGAAATTTTGGAGAACTAAAAGTCTGATCATTAGATACTGACAGAAGAATTTAGGTGACCTATATCTTAACATCAATTGAGATGCTATCATACAGGTATTTCTTATTCATAACCTAAGAAAACCTGTCAGGCGATGTCAACGAACTAATTATCATTATGCCTATCGCTATATATTGCTAACTATTGCTATCTCTCAGTTATGTGACAGCATTCGTTAAACCATAGCCTCTCAGTAACTTTCCAGTTATATAGCAACTGTTTTTCTGACTATTGCTGTCTGTCTATCAGTTATGTGACAAGCATTTATTAAGTTTTATGACTCTCAGTAACTTTGAAGTTATTCTCCACCTGCTGTTCAGGTGTCTTACTATATTACTCTATTGATGACCCATGAATAGATCCAACTGAACTTTTTAATAAACATCAAACTTATTTGTTATAAAGTAAGCATTGACTTATTTTTTACCTAAAAGTACGAAGTATTTATAAAGAGCTGTGGCTATTAAATAGCCTCAACTGCTTTTATAACAACTAGACTGCTGGCAGTCTCAACTGCCAAGAAGATCTTCATGTGTTCCTATAAAATGTTGCTGCAAGTAGTAGCATGGGTCAAATTACACTACTAACTTTCAAGCATCTGTAGTGTAATTTTACCATTAATGAAGATTACCCATACTATGTTCTCACCACTATCAATGATGTTTAAAAGATGAAGTTACAACTAAATTGTATACTAGGTGTTGGCCTTGATTGCTTACAGTATTTACCTTAAACTTAGCAAACATGCTCTAACTCCCATATCATTTCGAAATTGAGTCAGCTGTGATCATCATTCTGAAAACCTTAGGGTTTTATGCTTCATATTCTTATTAGCATTATGTATTAAAACCATAATATACTTTCAGTTTAATTATATACAACATACTCATATACATCATGCTCAATTTGTTTACCCACTCATACTCATCTTACAATGGTGTTGCGGTTGCATCAAAGTCAACTCCATAATTAATTATGTAAAGAATTTTCCTAAAAATATGATGTGAAAGCTGTTATAGTGAAATATAAAATGTCCTACTGTATTTAATACTGTAGAATACAGACTAACATCAATTTCACTGATCTTATCACTGCATACTCTGCAGTAAGCAAACCCCCACTGCTCTAATTCTGCTTACTGCTCATTAGAAACTAGCTGTACTGCACGTATACTGTATACTGCACAGTAGAAAAAGTACAGTGTATTTACTCTGCATACTGCATAGCTGTTGCATGTTACGACTGCTACTGTTACGACTACTACTACACTGCTACTGCAGCTAAACTGACAATCAGATAAAGATTTAATGAAGCTACTGTGCATTTACACCTGGGGATCAGGGAGTACTTTGTGACAGATATTATCTTTTTCGAAATTGTCACAACTGTGATTATAAAATTTTAGTGTTTTTAATAAATAGACAAATCAGTAAATTTGTATCGAGCAGTTCTGGATTTATAAAATTAAACGAACTAAAGCCTTTTTATAGTCATTGAAAGTAAACAATAAAAGCAGCTTGCAATGGAAACAAACAGCATGAATTCAAGATTATGTGAGTTAGTAATCACACCTTTTTGCTGATTACCTATATGTCAGGTTCCTCTGCAACAACATAAAAAAACATGTTCATTTAGATATATTTTCAAATACCTTGTTTATAAGAGTTCTACTATGAGACTGTTTACTGTAGTTGTCTTGTAAATTAGACTTTGTACAGTAATTGGACTAAAAGGAGACAATTGTAGACAATCTAAATATGAAGAATGAAGGTGAATGGTAGACATTGTGAAAAAACGAAATGATTAAAATGTGTATTGATAGACCACCGTGCTACTCTCCAGTATCTCTCACTAATAGCTAAAGTCTGGTTTGGCAAAAACAGTACAAATAAACCGCTATAAGTTGCATACATTAGCTTTTTTGCCAGACCTGCTTGTGGTTCCTGGTCAAGTCATTGGTAAGAAAACTTTTATGAGTGTTGAGTCAGTAACAGAGGTTGAGGTAAGGAATGTGGAGAGCATACAGCCAGTTTGATTGTAAATGTATGAGCAATCTGTCAGTTTAGATTGAGCCATGCAGCAGCAGTTATGATCTTTTAAGACAAGGATCACTGTCTTTCACTATAGAGATCTCAAGTCTCCATTATACATGAACCAGTCTAAAAGCTTCAAGTCTACTTAACATAACAAAAAGTATCACTTTTAAAAGTAGCCTAATAAACTTAAGGAGAGTCGGCATTAGATGTACATGTATATGTGTATTATATGTATATGTGTATTATATGTATATGTGCATTATACGCATATTATATGCATATTATAACTAAAATTGCATTAAGTATATATTTGTATTAGATGCATATATATATATTAGATGTATGTGTAATAGATGTCGATGTATATTATATGTATATGCGTATTAGATGTATGTGTATTAGATGTATATGCGTATCAGATGTATTTGTATTAAATGTATATGCATATCAGATGTATGTGTATTACATGTATATGCGTATCAGATGTATGTGTATTACATTTATATGCATATCAGATGCATGTGTATTAGATGTATATGTGTATTAGATGTATATGTGTTTTAGATGTATATGCATATCAGATGTATGTGTAATTGATGTATATGTGTATTTAATGTACCATAAAACATCTAATTGAGCACCATGGCGTTCTATCTTCTAACACTTCCTCTATAGTGGCAGTCAATTGGAAGTGACGTTAAAGTAGAGGCTGGTGTTGTATTTTTCAATTGGCTCGTCAGAATTTTGGGAAGCTACATGTAAGTTTAGCCCTTTTACAGGCGAAGAGATTGGCGCCTATATGTTGCCTTCTTTTTCTGGTAGAGTGGTTTAAACCATTTGGGTGCAATAAATCTGCTAACTTACCCCAACTTGTCAAAATATCTCTAAATAACTATGCATTGAGAAGCTGAGAAATATCTTTACCACTTGACACCTATTGTTTGTAATTATTCAACTTTAATATTATGGCCTGTGTCCTGCTTTGCAGTTTGTTGGATCTGTCAATTTCTATTTCATACTAACTTTGAAAACATATTTCTATTTTATAATTGTATTTAACATTATTGCAAAAAATTCATTGCATTTATTGATACGTTTCCTACAGTTTGCAGTCAAAACTGGTTTTTATGTGCAATGGAAGAGGAGTTATGAACGTCGATCAATTGTAAAATCAAATTACTGCACTGATGTTATTAAATAACATGCTATAAATTTGCAAATTTACCAGTTATTTAATAATAATCAATTAAATGCTACAAAAACATATTCATGAACAAATGACATAAATGAACCAAACTTATAGTACATGCAGAAATAAAAATGATCATTTTTAAAACAAAAGTATTTTCATCGTTTGCTCGGATACCTGCGTTCTGATTGTTGTTTTTGATGGAACAAACATCTTCTGGTTGTTCAACACCTTCCAAAATGTCTTCTGGCCTCATTTTTTTCCGCACTGCTGAACTAGTCAATATTAGCTTCCAAACAATTTTTTGGCAGAACAAAACTTACGCGTTGAATTTAGCACAAATGCAAAACTAGTCACTATGTACTATTGTAAATTTAAACTGTTTATTTATACATGTATTTTTAAGTATTAAGACTGCGTTAAACAAGGAACTACTATTAGCCTGAAACAGTTGCTAATTATTTCTATGGCATTGATTTCCAAATTTTAACAGAAAAAAACAAAAAGCTTTGGAGTTTGGCAACGAGATAATTGATTGTTATTGATGTAAACAGTTCATTATTAAAACGATTTGGTGCACACTTTTCTGTTGATCATTTGATTTTATTTCATTTGTACATTTATCATTCTTTTATACATTAAAGTCAAAGATAGTCTAGGTGGCGGTAAATTGGAGATAGCGTTCAAATAAAGGGTGGCTCTCTATTTTTCAAGCCTTCTCTCCTAGTGGCTGTCAAATAGAGGAAGCGGTCAAATAGATGTGGCGTTCAATTTGAAGTTTTATGTTATATGCGTATTAGATGTGAATGCATATTAAGTGCACATGTACAGGTTGTATTAGATATATATGTGTATTAGATGTATATGTGTATTTGTATTATATGTATACATGTATTAGATGTGCGTGTGTGTGTGATGTGATGTGGTGTGATGTGGTGTGATGTGGTGTGATGTGATGTGTGTGCGTGCGTGCGTGTGTGTGGATGCGTGGGAGCGCGTATTAGACGTGTATGTGTATTATATGTATATGTAGTTTAAATGTGTATATGTGTATTAGATATATATGTGTGTATTAGATGTATATGTGTATTAGATGTAAATGTGTATTATATGTATATGTGTATTAGATGTATATGTGTATTAGATGTATATGTGTATTAGATGTATATGTGTATTGGATGTATATGTGTATTAGATGTATATGTGTATTAAATATATATGTGCCACTCTTTACTGCCTACTCGGTATTCCTTTACAAACATGTATATCGGATTGAATTTAGATTAGGACTGCATAAATATTTAGAAAGTTAAACAGTTGCAAAGGTCGGGAACATGTTCCCAGTTCACCCACTATTGTGTACAGACAACCTAATTTACAAAACTTGCGAATTAATTTTAGCTAAATTTAATATTCAATGTTAAGTTTGTAGCAACTTGTATGTATTATCAAGTCAATATGCACAGTCAATTTAGGTAACTTTTAAATTATCTATTTTTATTGCAAATAAAAAAGTTTAAACTTTAAATTTTTGTATTCCATAAATCTTATTCGTGTCCATTTAAGGTATTTACTGACCTTTCAACCCAAAGATGTTCTAAAATGGCTGGTTGAGGAGCACTTCTTCAAATTTCATACCTGCCAGTTTTTTTGGCCTTACATCATCAAATAAAATACTATTTTGTCTCAGCTATGGCTTATAACAGTTTAGATGTATTCAATGAGTTTTGTTTACAGTCACTGTAGGTAGCAAACAGTTCTTGGTAGACAATGTTTATATGTTTGTTCAATTTTAAACGATTCAAATATGAATTATTAAACTTTGATATTTGTATTAAATCAGTAATTCAAAAAGTCTGTATCTAAGAATTTTAAATATATGTGTGAAGGTGGTTAATCGTGTGATCACCAAAGCTAAAGTGTTAGTGTAGAGTGTTGACTGTATAAGATATTTAGTTTATTGTCTGTGCTCAAACTGCAAATACTTTGAATTTGTTAGACATCTGGAACATGTGACCTCATACAAAATCGGTTTATATTCTATTCCCTAGAGTATCAATCAGGTGCATAGTGTATCATTCTTAAATTATATCAAGAGATGCAGATAATTGACAATATATAAAAACATATCTCGGTTGAGTTGGTTTAATAAAACATGTTAGAAGAGCAGTTATGAAGTATTACCAAGCAAACAAAATTATGTTTACTAACCTATACTTTGTAATATGCTGTGCTATGCTGTAGTAAGCTGTGATATGATGCGATATGATGTGATATGCTGTAGTTAGCTGTGATATGCATACGTATACTGAGAAGAAAGTTCTTTCCTGAAGCCAGTCAATAAATGATAACAAAGGCCTAACTCTTACTGATACTAGTGAATGCAAGGAGTGTAGCTAACCAGGGGAGGATCAAGTGAGAAAACTTTAAAAGCTAGATTAATTGCTAGATTAATCTTTATTCATATAACATAATAGAGATTTTGATAACTGTCAAAGCTGCAGAAAAGAATATTTCATCGACGTAAATGTTATAAAGAGCAGTTTCTAAAATTAGGAGAGTTTCCGTTCGCTGGTTGTGGTGAAAGCTATTTAATGTATACTAATTAAAGTTCACCTTTTTGGAGCAACTTGTGTTTGCCTCATGTTATGATCAGTATAAATATAAACCAGATTAAATTTACAATCCACTTGAGTTCAGTAAAAAAGAACTCACAACCAAATCTACCCCTTCAACTCAATTTGTTTGACAACTAATCAATTTTTTTCAAAATTCACTGAGTTTAGTTTTCTCTCACAATGTTATTAGCTGACCTACACTAGTATGGAACGGTTAATTGTCAACCTTCATTATTGATTTCCCACAATAAAATAATATGAAACAGAAAGGTATTTATTGAAAGAACATAATTTATGTAGTTTTCTAGAAGGTAACTAAATATTGCCATCTGCAGCCAAATGCAATTCCTATTTTTAAAAAAAGGTTAAAAAAAATGGGAGCAAATTGTCAAAAGTTTTTACACAGATTAATGCAAAATTCTTTGATGCACAATTGCATTTTATCTGATGGAGTAGGGAGTCAAACAAAAATGCAGATATAAAATTAATGAATTGTTCTTAGAGCAAAGTGTCTCTAGAGTTACTTTTGGCTAAAAGGAAAGTTAATAAATAAGCTCCTTTGGCACAGTTAGAATTCACCTAAAATCAAAATATAAACATTTAAGTGATTTTAGTCATCATAAAAACAGTTAATTTAAAATGTAATTAAATTGACTCAGAATAATGCCTTAAGATCATTTATTTCAACAGGTTAACATTACATTTAATATATCTATATAGCTAGCCTGACTAGAACAGTTGCTGCACTTTACAGTGAGTATTAAACAAGCTAAAGTTCTATTCTTTGTTGTTTTGTGACGTCATTCTATCGTTGTCTGCCATCTTTATGGACAACTTTTAGTGTTCAAAACACGAAGCTTTTGCAATTAATTATTGCAAACAACGCTTTTGTTTGCAAATTTTTTATTTTAAGATCTAAACAACACCGAAAAATACTATTAATCAAGAAAATGACAATCGTTTTCTACAAAGATGGCGGCTTTTTTGTGGACGAGCACGTGTGCAAACAGCGTGATGACGTCAAAAAACCATGGAGAGGAAATCTTATGAAATACGTCCCTTGTACACAATAATATGTGAACTGCAAGCACGACCTAGCAACCTAGTTCACCGAAGGTCACCAAATTTAATTTAATAGCAAGGGGTCCCTAATGTGTAAGTTTTATTAAGGGGTCACTAGGGTGTGTGTTGATACCATAAGGTCATTTAATGTAAGCTTTTAGCTGGTGTTAGCTAAAACTATATATAATGTATCATCATTTGTCTTTGTTTTCTTCTCAGGTTTACCACTTTCCTTTCCTGAAGTTTAGTAAGCTACCTTTTAAAGTCACACCTAGTTGCTCCATGCTAGGTAGACTTAGATATCGAAAGATGCTTTTGTATATAATACTATTGATATTAATATCTCTATACAGAAGAACAGTGGTCGCTGACATAGAGTATTATTACTGCTCCTGTAAAGCCTAATAAAAACTGGGACAGATTGTCCGTACATTTACAATCAGACTGGCTATATGCTCTTCACATTCCTTACCTCAACCTCTGTTACTGACTCCTGTCTCATTAAATATTTATTATTAATGACTTACCAGGAACCACAAGCAGATCTCGCAAAACATCAATGTATCCAACTTATAGCTGTTTATTTGTATTGTTTTTTGCCAAACCACAATTTAATGACTAGTGAGAGATACTGGAGAGTAGCACAGTGGTCTATCAATACACATTTTAGTCATTTCACTTTCTTGCAATCTCTACCATTTACCTTCATTCTTTATATTTAGACTGTTTACAATTCACTATCATTTATAGTCAAATTACTTTGTAAAGTATAGCCTGCAATTCAGCTACTACAGAAAACAGTCTTATAGTGCAACTCTTATAAACAAGGTATTTGTAAAGGTATTTAATTGAACATGCTTTTTTATGTTGATGCAGAGAAACCTGACATATGGTTAATCAGCATTAAGGTGTGATTACTAACTCACATCATTTTGAATTCATGGTGTTTTGTTTCAATTCTAAACTGTTTTTTATTGTTTATTTTCATTGACTATACAAAGGCGTTAGTTCAATGACTATAAATATAGTATCGAAAGCAGATTTTTTATATGCATTAAATTAATTGAATGCATATATCTAACTAATTTCTAGAACAACAATTTTTGTTATACTGTATTTGGTTAAACTTTATCTTTGTGGAGTGAAACTTATTTCGTCAAAAAATTATAGTTATTCAAACATTGCAAGAAAGCTTTTACAATGACAATTTTTTAGGGTTCATAACGGATAATTGATGTGCTGACGATTTTTCAATCTGTACAATATGGAAAGCTGTGTCTGGCTGTTTGTTCAAAGTCGAAGCAAGAAGATGGAAAAGCAGTGCATAATTTATTATTCAAACTCCAAACTTTCTGCATGGATGACAGTCGGGAGGTAACATTAAAAATGGAAAATGTCGAAATGAAATTGTGATAATCAACGACTAATATTAACCGCTCAATTCTATCAGTCACTTGCGTCTGTCTTATCTCTGCTCAGGTAGACATACTTGTTTGTTTTGAAATGGCACATCGACAAAGCGTTGCTGATTCATCGCCAATGGCACATCTACAAAGCATTGCTGATTAATCGCCAATGGTAAAAAATCCTTAAGACTGTGGAAGCAGTCTCACCAACAAGGTAGCTTTTAAAGGATAAATTTTATCAGGGTGTAATTTGTGCTACATGAAACTTTTATATGTATAAAGGAGCAAGGAGAGGTTTCTAGTATATAAGGACATTTTGTCTGCTGCCACAAGAAGAAGACGAATAAGCAGCCATAATGATGTTTACAATTGGACTGGCTCTACATTTTTCACATTCCTTAGGTCAAGTTTTGTTACTGACTCACCCCTCATTAAATAATTATTACTACTGACTTGATCAGGAACCACAAGCAGGTCTCGCAATAAAGCTAATATATGCAAGTTAGAGCTGTTTATTTTTATTGCTTATTTCCAAACCACACTTTAGCTATTAGTGAGAAATACTGGAGAGTAGCACGGTGGTCCACCATAACACCAGATTGTATATAGTTTGCTTACTCTTAGCTCCTACCATTAACCCTAGTGCTTCATGTGTAAACTGTCTACAATTCTCTTTTTTAGTTAAATTACTATAAAAAGTCTTAAATTCTAAGGACAGTACACAGCCTGATACTAAACAAACCTCTTGCAAACAAGAATATTCTAATAATAATAATTTGCAAATTAAGCCAATTGAAAGCGTTTTATCGACGATTACGGTGCACATGCACAGCTTGGATAATTCTGTGGACTTCAGCCGAATAATTTGTTCATTTCGTGATTTCAGTCAAAATGAACGAATAATTTGTTATGTGTGGCTGTACCTTTAACCAATACCATTAATCCTAATGTTTAATGTGTGCACTGTTTACAAATCTCTCTTTTAGCTAAATTGCTATACAAAGTCTAAGCTTATAAGGACAGTAAACCACCTGATATTAAAGCTCTTGTAAACAAGGATGTTCTAAAGGTCCACTCATTTCACCTTTCAGTCTTTTTCTGTGATATCAGACACCTAGTTCAAAGTAAATCTATGATATTTTGATTGTTACTCATGAATATTTAAAAAAAACATATCCTAATAACTATTGATACAAACAAATAAGATATTTCAATAAAAATCGGTAGCTTCAACACATTGAGACTTTTGCGGGAAAGCAAGTAGAAGTTATCTACATAAAAAGAATCAGCATCTAGAGAAATTTCTCAGTTTTCCTATGCATGTTAATCTATGTATTTACTTCAGTTTTGATGAAAATTAATGCAGTTTTTACGCAGTCGTGTAGAAGGCTCAAATGGCCCTAGTAGATGCTCTGTTACGCTTTGGATTTCCGAGTCGTAAGCTTGAGGTCGCTAAAGGGATAATAAGAATAGTTTAATAAATATTGATATAAACAGGGATACCATTTTAATAAGGATATTTGGAGAAATATATTGGGTCAAGAAACAATAACTAATGAAGTACGGTAAATATTGAGTAGGGTCAGTTACTGGTCAGCTTCGCCACAGTTTAATCTAATATATATTTTTGTTGACTCTGCATAAACCTTGTACCGCATGCTAGTTAACTATTCTAATTACTTTAATCAAACTACAAGTTCTACAGTGAAGTGAAGTTAATGAATTTACTATGTTTTGTTGAAAAGATATGCTAGAACTGTTACATGTTCTTTTTGTACTTGTTTCATTGCTAACAGGAGTTCGAGGTGAAATTTTTTTTGAAATTCTGATCTATCTATTACGCTATTTTTATATAAACATTATACTATATAGTCTGTTTTCTATGTTAGAAATGTTTTTAATTAGTTATAGCATTATTGGGACTATTAGTATGGATAGTACCAACCCTTATCATACTTTTCTTCCAGTAGAAGTATCTTCCTGTAAATTTTATTTACGTCAGCAGTTGATTGTAACTCATAGACTGGAAGTCCTGTGAGTCTTGCGTGACCATGTTGTGTAATGACTATATGTATGATTATTCTAGCGTGTGGCAAAGTGGCTGCATGGTGCTGTAGTAGAGCCTCTGACTCTAAATTTGAATACCCAAGTTCGGCTCTCACGTGGTGGAACTTTTTCCATTGTTTTTAGCTTGGCTTTAAACAAATGAAAGGAGGGATGGAAATGGCTCTTGTTATTGTAAAAATTGAATCATGACAGTAATAAAATTTAGAACATAATTTATGATTAGTATTACTTTAAAAAGTTAATAATATGTTACTTATTGAAGATAATAAACACTGTGTGAACCTTCTTTACAGATTAATGTAAGTTTTATATAAGTAGAAACTAAAGGAATACCTAATCTTCAGTTACAGTATTATTATCAATAACTGCTTTAGTCCTTTGACCGCTGCATTGCTTGTTGCATCAAATGCTTCTGTGTCACATTTTTGTACTCTGAAACACGACAATGAGTTTTGGCTCTCGCTCTGTTGTTCCTTATTCTAACTAGCCCAAATTAAAAATATACAATAAGAACTCTTTCAATACAGAAAATGATTAATAATACCTGTCTTTGGTGACCTTACAGCAGATCAAGATGATGTGGAATACAAAAAAGATTAGTTTTTAAAATAAAATACAAATGTCGGGGCTCTAGTTCATATTGCATAAATGGCAGCTATTTCACTTTGCTGTTAGAAGTATTAAAGTAACCTTTACCACAGCTTGAAAACAGTAAAGTAAATTAATGTAGAGTTATAAAACGTGATATGAATATAAAACAAACCAGAAGAAAAGCTCTGAAAATGTAAGATTAGCTCACAACTTAATTTTTAGCCTACAAAATGCATATACATGTATATAATATATATGATAGGGGAAACTTTCTATAATAAAATACAATCATTTTGTCAACAAAAAGTCTCAAATTTAAACCAAAAACACTGTAACATCGTTAAAAAGAAAACATCGAAGTCTTGTCTGTAGAAACAAAGGGTTTCAGTTAATTGACTTTGCCAGATATTTTTTATAAGTGAGTTCATAAATTACCAACAAATATAGCATTTATTTTTTAGACTTTTTTAATGTTTACAAGTTTAGAGTGTGAGGAAATTTGAATGAAATGATTTATAACAACGTTTTGAAAGTCTTGGTAAATATTTAAATAGCATTTGCATCATAGGTATAAAGAGCATACCCTTTTGCCAATATCCCTTTTTTACCACTTGTAATTCAATACTAGTCCTGACTGTTTGAACTGCTTTATACGCCATCTAAACATATTCCTACTGTAAATATATTTAGTTTTGGGATGGTTTTTTTTAAATATCTTAGGCTCATTTACCAGTCATTATGTTTCATAGATTCTGAGTAACTGCAGATATGCAGATATCCAAAAATGGCACTCGGATCATGAAAGCTTTTGTGCACGGGAGCAAAAATGGCACCCAAAGCCTGATGTGTAAAATTACTGCCTTAAAGCTCCAATTTTGACAGAAAACAGAGCAGTTCAGTCGCCCTTTTTTACTAATACAAATTATGTGTTTGTCGGAAATGAAGTCAAATTGTATGTAGATTCTACAGGGTATCCTTCATTCTACAAGGATGAGCCAATAACTTTAGCATGTACTGCATGTGGGGATGCAGATGCTAGGGCTGTCCATTTGGTTAATGGGCTCACTATAACAAGCGAGATAACTTATCGTTTTTATAATACCTTTGGTAGCACATTTGTTGCTTATTTTTCAGAAAAAAATAGAAGAGCTTAGAATCAGGAAGAATCAGGTAAATATAATAAAGAAAACTATATTATAGACAAAAAACCTTTTCATTCTATTTATGTTAATACATCTATACAACATAAAAGATTTATGTCTGTGGTAACTTAATGACTTTATGATTTAGTCAACCAGCTATAATAGCAAACACTGAAATTAACTTAGAGACAAGAGATGACAACTCAGAAACTGTACAGCTACATGTAATGAACATTGCAGTAGCTCTACCAGTTGAGTATCATATGAGTTGATATATCAGTGTACAATTTGGGTAAAATCTTTAAAATAATCTTCTGCTTTTGGTTTTACCAGATACAAGAGATGACAACTACGAATCACTGATCACAGAGAATCACAGCTATCATCTATATGTTAGTGTAATGTTTGCAAAACTATATGAAAATGTACCTAGAATCCTACCTGCTCTTTGTATCACAGCATAACCAGAGAGTTTCTTTGCTTAACACTAGGCTTGAGTTTTTGGTTTTCAAAGGCTTTTTGTTATGTCATTTTCAAGTCAAATTTATTCTAATAAAGATATTTGTGTGTTTTTCTAGTTACACAAAGACTTTACAAAATATTTTATGTTGTTTTTGCTAGATTTACCATTATTAACATAGTTTTTACACTATTTTAAGGGCTACACAATTGTTTTAAACAGACGTTTTTAAAATTAAATTTGTGTTATTATTAGCAATATAATAAATATTAAAGCGTTCATCTATAAATGTATTTTTTAAATTTTTTCTGTTCGTTTAGATATCTGTCCATCTGTCTGGCTAAAGCTATTAAAATCTTTGAATAAAAAGCTTGCTTCCGCCAGATTTAAACTCATGATTATTGCATTTGCAGATTTCCAATTTGACTGTCTCACCACCAGACTATGATAGATTTATGGTTCAACGCTTACTATATACTGTACAGATTCTTTTTTTGATTTCACATGCTAAATGACATTTTAGTTGAAACTCTATTAAATCTCTGAAGCACATTAGAGTTTAATAAAGGTTTTTTGCCCTTGCCGTACTAAGGCTAATTTTTTTAATAAACAAGAATAAATCCTCTCAAAATTAAAATTTGGTGATTGTATCTTAGTTCAGCTTCATCCATTGTGATGAAAACAGCTTCGAAAACATATAAGTGATAAAATTTAGGTTATAGGTTAACTAAAATGCTTACTAAAACTTCTTTCAAGTATGTTTTTAGCAAGCTAAATTCATATGAGTTAGATTCAGCGTCTATGTTTCACGCCTGTCTTGAATGTGAGAATTCTGCAAGCAGTACATTGTAATATAACATTTTTTTTCAGATCTTAACCATAAAGTGCACTAAAATTATTTTAGACAGCTACATGTACATGTATCTATACATATATATTTCTCAAAGTTGGTATCTGTTTTATTCCAGCTATAGCTATTAAAAACTCAAAATGAAGAATCCATATCATAGAATATTTCATCTCGGACGCTCCTGTTCACAATTACGACGCCTTAGCAATTCAGCCACACAATCTTGATGTATGTCGCTATATGGGAGCAAATACGCTACCACTTTCCGTCACGACACAAAGTCATGAAAAGCAGTAGCTCTTTTTAGTAAGCTTACTCAAATTATCCATTGGCATTGTGCCAGGCTAATAGCGAGTGGCAGGCAACTCTCATTACCTCTCAGTGCTTATAAGCTGATTCTTAATACTCGGCAATGCCCAGTAATACAGCTAGTACTTACTAAGGTTAACATACTGTTTTGCTACTATTTTTAGTGATGATGATTTTTACTAGGCAGTGATGGCATTAGATAATATAAAGTAGCACAAGGAAATGCCATAAAATTTCATATGCTGAAACATAATGCAATGTTGAATAGCAATTTACTGTAATAAAATATATTATAATATAGCATAACATGATATAACATAGCCGAATATGATACAATATAATATAAAACAGTATACTGTAATTCATTATATTGAAATATAATACTTGATAATATAAGTAATAATACAGTAATAATAAAATGCAATATAATCAATTACACTAAAATCAAATAAAATTACACTAAATCAAGCAATTACATTGCTTGATTTAGTGTAATTTTATAATGCATTGTACATTATAATACAAACACAATGATATAATACAAAATCATGACTAAGATTGTTGATAAACAAATGTAATCAGCAACAGCTAAAAATGTGTAAAACTGACAAGCGTGGATTTTATACACCTAACTTCCCAAAATGAAATATAGGGGCAAACAAATAAATATACAGTAAAAACTAATCAGAGTAAAATTTGTATTCGTTCTGTTGTCAAAATCATAAATGGGCTCATTTATAATTGAATATAATAAGCTTAATTATGTTTGGGCTGGTTTTCCTAAATAGAAAAGATTACTGATACTATCTAATGCTATTACATGGATCAACACTTCAATGTGATTAGTTATTTTATCACTGTGACAAGGTAGACAACTCAATTTTCTAAGAAAATGGCACAATTTCACTGCTGGTATTTGGTCAATTTAGATGAAACATGGCAGGTGACATGGTAAGTTTTTTTTGACAGTCATTGGGCTATCCAACTTATAGATTACATTGGACAATAATGCTCGAGTTGTTATCCCTAGTTTAAACCTGTTGTTCTGCATTCTGTAAAAAAAAAGCATATCATTTTACCAACCTACTTTTTTTAAACTTTGCCTGTTCAAGTGAGAGTATGCAAATACAGGTATCAAAACAAATACTTGGGTACTCTGTCAAGATTAAAATTTTGTTTTTGCTCTATACTGCTATATTGACCATGATGGAAAAACAAATAATGCTTATTCATTGTAAAGGCATAGTAGTTTGCTTGAATCATGTCCTAGCATTGGGTAGGCGGTAGAAATAATGAATCTCGATTGATTGGTTTAGATGTATTTTTTTCGTCCCGATGGGAATCTCTAAAGACTTGCTCTCTAAATACACAAATACACAACCGTTTAGTTCTGAAACCCATCTTCTCATTCACATTGTTATACAAACTGTAGTGACAAGATGAATGATTGTTATTCATTGACAAAATACAAAAATGTTAGCCTTATAATCAGTGAAAATCAGGCATGAATAAATTCTACAATAAAAGGTCATATAATTCATTACTTCTAAAAGCTTATAGTTTTCTTTAACCATTCTGGTAACCTTACGTATTGAATGAAAAAAGGAAAACTCATTGTAATGGTGCAAACTTTATAATATATAATACAGTGCACTCTCAAGATACGATTACTTTGATATATTATTTTTTCACCTTAAGAAGTGGTGCATGATGCTTTTTTTACCTCACCATACAAATCTTATTTTACCATACAACTTCAACAAAGTTTTAGCCAGAGTTCAAATTTGGCAGTTGATGTGCCTATTATGTACGTCAAAATAACAAAGACACCAAAATTTTGTATGCCGAAAATATGTTCACAACACCTGAAAAAGGCATGATGACCGATTTATCTAAATTCAGCAATTATCGTGTGTAAAACGATAAAGTTTTCTTTTGAAAACCAGTTTGCAAAGTTGGAGTCGCGATCTCTTCCTGCAGAACGTTTAGTTGTCAGTCAACTTTCCTTAATCTGCTAACAAGAGTTCACATCATTATGAAAACAGCATCGTTAGGGTTATCCTGCCGATTTAGGTTGAAAAAATTTTTAAACGGTCCCACTAAACGTTATGGTGAAAGCGAAGACAGAAACAGATAAGTGATAAAATTTTAGTGATAAGAAGTGGATATTCTGTAAAATAGTTTAAAATACATACTAAAATTTAGCTTTTAAAAGTGTGTGTTTAGTAAGCCAAACCTATTTGACATGAATTCAAAGTTTTTGTTATTTGGACATGTATGTCTGGCTTGATGATACTAGCTTTTACAGATATAGTACAGTGCAATTTTACATTTTAATGCAGATCATAACAAATAAATTTACAAAATATTATAAAGTTACTGTAGATAACTATAGTTACCAAAGTCAAAACACTGTCGGTTACTAATTTGTAATAATTATGTACAGCACTTTTATAAAATTTTGACGATTTTTACTAAGGGCTGTTTGCATTATATAATTACTACGCTTTCTATACCCCTACATACAATTTTTTCACAACATGATGCCAACTTTGGAACTGATCAAAATCATATCTTGAGGGTGCACTGCTTGAAAACTTATAGCATTCTTTCTAATATTCGATATAAAATGACACCTGGTCTTCATATTTTTTCCTACTTCAACATTGTATGAAGTTTGTAAATGCTTTATTGTTACAAGATTAAGATTGGTAGATCAGAATAGTGTGTTTGACGTGTATGAAACTTTCTTCCTAAATCTTATTGGGTGCTAATCTACAAATTGATAGGCAGTTTTATTTTTTGCAATCTAGACAGTATATTTGAGTAAATATCATAAAGGCTAAATGTAGAACTTAAGGTAGCACAGATATTGAATGTTTTTCACAAAAGTTTTTTAGCTAAAATATCAATGGTCACCTTCAAGTACAACTTCAGTCTCTTCTGTCGACTTATAGACAAAGGTTCTCATAGCATTCTATTATTTCCATGTTCTATTTTTAGCTGATTTTTACCATCATTGATTGTTAATCTTATTAAAGTTAAATATAGAAACCAAGTAAATAGATTTAGTTTTTAAAAGCAAGCATTCCGAGACAAAAATAAAAAATGGGCTGAATCAAACAAGACAAATACATGTAGGTATAACTCTATTGAAGCGCAAAGTAATTTAAGTGAATTATGTTACGGTGTGACTCAAGCCAGTAAAAACCATTAATGTTAACATTAGTGATGTTTAAAGATTTTGATGACCCAAATATGTTGGCAGCTGTTTAGAGCAATTTAGATAAATGCCCAGCTTTGCTCAGATAATCAAAAAGTTTTCACATAGAAAATCCATCTTTATTGAACATATACAACATTCCCCCTCCTAGCTTTTTACACTTCATATTATGAGAAAAGTGCTTTGTGCAGCTCAAATAAATTGAGAAAAAAATGAAACAACTGCGAAGGTGTTTAACACTTTTACCTTTGAAACGTTTACTGTTAAAACTGGGTTTTTAAAGCCATTAAGAGTGAAGGGTTGATGTAGGAGAAATATTATATATGAACAGAAGACCAACTCTGATTATGACGTTATGCCAGAAACTGGTTAGAGTCTTTTGACATTTTCATAAGGTTTTTTTATGCATGACACTAGCATATGGATGATCTCCTTGACTGCCTGCAGTAAGTAAATCATAGTTGTCATCAATTGTTTTTAAATTAATCTCTGTGTTTCAAGCTGATTGACTAAAATATAAATGCATTTTATGCTCCTACAGCGACAAAACACATTATGGTATTTATATGTAAAGAGTTACAGGGTTCAAACAATGGTAGTAAAACCTCCTCTAGAAAATGATAAGCAAAACTTTTGAATACCATTGAGTATAAAATGTAAACTGTCTGAAACTAGTAATAAGCAGTTACATAAAACTGTCACATAAATTAAATCACAAGGTATGTAAGTTTTAGTTGTCTTTTATATCTACTGCTAGGTAAGAAAGTAAGCAGTTTTGTTTTGATTACATGATTTTCATAGTCAGACACTTTTATGACATGTTTATTTAATTTGAACTGAACATGTTAATTGTCTATAATTTAACTATTTTTGTCAGGTTTACCTGTCTCTTCCTGATTCGAAGCTTTTTTCTTTCATTACTGAAAACAAGTAACCACAATAAAACATTAACATGCTTCTTCCTTTTCTGATTTTATGAGCCATAAAAAACTTCATATTGACACTCAAAAACTTTATATAGCAGGTTTTGAGTGCAAGGAGCTTAAAAAGCTTATGTAATTTTTTATGATTCATCTCTCAATTAAAACCTGCAAGTTAAAACTCACCATTTTTCTTTTTCCACCATCAAAAAACGACTAATTGTGCAACTAGTGTGGCAGCAAGAATACCAGTGACAAATCCGAATGCAATAGCAGGGAAATTTTTTTTCTGTCATCAAAAGTGTTTAAGTTGTTGGTTAGGGTCCGCTGCATCGTTCTATATAATAATGTATACATAGACAATTGGATCAACAACTACAAAATAATATGCTTTTGAAGTCTTTTTATTTTAAGTTGTCTGACAAAATCTTTGTCTCTGTTTCAGCCGTCAAAAAAGTCAATTAAATGCTGGATGACTTTGCAAGTTGAAGAATGTTTGTAACAAAAAAATATCTACCGTACTTTTACGATTAGTAGCCACTACTTTTTTCAAATGTTTTGAGCCATGAGGCTTATTTAGAGGCTGCGGCTATTTTGTGGTTGTTCTTTCGCCACTAAGGGCGCACTAACCAGAATCTTTGATTAGTGCACCTCTTGCGCTAAGAAAAGAACAAAACAGTGCCCAACGGTACTGTTCCGCTAGGCTCTGGGTTAAAAAGCGGCAGTTAATACGGTACAGTGCCTTACAGCAATGTTACGTTTTAACAAGCAAAGTTGCTGTCATGTTAAACTGCGTTGTTATGAGCTCTGCGGCCTATATAAAAGATGCAGCCTATGTATTGTTTTATTATTGGGTTATTAAAAATAGAGCAAATGTGGCTTATATAGGGGTGCGGTTAATAGACCGGAAATTACGGTCATTAAGGCTAAATAAGTAAGGCTATTTATTTGATAGGGCTAGCCAACTTATATTTTACAACTTCTGCAGATATCATGCTAAGTTATAAAATAGCTGACCTTTCCCTAAAATGTGGCAATGAACGTAGTTGGAGTACTATATAAATCATTCATCGAATTATATAAATCTAATTGTCTGTTGGTTGTTTGTCAGTCTATCATCCATATGTCCAGTTACAGCACTAAATTTATAATATTGATAAAGTTATAGATGTGAATTATCTGCTTCGCACCTGTGTTAAACTCAGAAACAACAGTTCCACAGAGAGGCACTTTATCTACTACGGCACATGGCCTACTTGCAGTAGGATAGAATAATAAGCACATCTAGATATTTCCAGCACTTTAGAAGACCATGATTGTGTGAGAGCTCACAACGGGTAGCAACCATTAGAACAGTCGTTTTAAGCTGTTATAGTGGTAGGGCACTTTGCCTGACATCTTGGCATTTCTCAAATTTACTAGTTCATATCCTGTGAGAAGATTTTTTTTTCTCAATAACATGACAGAAGGACGGACACGGCTCTTATTATGTTAAATATTTAGACTACTTTATGCTACTAGCTTAAGTTACTCAAGTTCATTGGGTAAAAGAATTTAGCCATTTAGAACTACACTACCTGTCACTGTTTATAAGCTGTTTTAAATATCGAACAAACATGTAGCATTGGAAGTAAGAAATGTTTTTCAACAATTTGTATAAGTTATTCCTAGAGCTTTCAAATATTTGAATTATGCTTGGTCAAACAAAACGGAAATAAACAAAAACTTTTATTTCAAAGATAAAACATTTAAATTTTTATATGTAGATTTGAAATAAATTTTTTGTGCGAAAACATTTTTATTACTCTACATAGCAGGGCAATCACCTGGGACATTTATGAAATAAAATTTGAGACGCTTGCAGACAAACAATAAACCGATTGACCGGAACTCATGTACTATTGTTCTATCAGCATAAGTTAATGTATGATGTTGGTAATAAAATTTTACTGGTTTTTTTTTAGCATTTTTAGTGTAAAAATTTTGACTTGATGTTAAAACACCCTGAAAATGATACAGAAATACTAACACTTTCTCATATTCTACTAAAGTTTTGTGTAAGATGATCTTTAAATACGTGAAGACTTGTTATACATTTGAAGAATGAAATTGCATAAGGGTGGAGGGGGGTTGGGGGTAGCAACTCCTGTCCTACACTATTGAGATGCCTGCAATGTGTCCCACTTTCACATGCTTTACATTTTCACATGCTTTCACAGAGCTTTTTGATATCTAGTTCAATGTAAGGTAGTAATTGTGGTCTGGGTATATTCTGTCTAATACTGTAAAACTTCTATTTGAGTGCCACGTTCATTTGAATGCAGACTTTAATAAAAAGTCACTCTAGGAGAAGGATTAAAGATACAGCACCACCCTTTAATGGACCGCCACCTCTATTTGACCATCATATTGACATTCTTTGAGTTTTACCAACCCATAATTGGAAGAGGTCAGTAAAAGAGTGTCCAAGATTGGTACTAATAACAATCTTTTGTTGTTTCTGTAACATTTGCCATGGTTTCACTGATCGGGTACCTGAGAAGATCAATAGTCAAATAATCCAAACCACATTCTGATAGTAAGGCATCAAGGTGTAAATCTGATTCCTTGGTTTATACACTTCTCAATAATGTAGTTCTCAATTTTAACTAAATACATTAGAGCATTTTGACAAATTATGCAATGCTTTCCAGGAACCCGTGCAACATAATTGCTTCAATTTCTATGGTGTACAAAAGACCATTGCACAACTGAAGAGCTTTACGTTTTTACTGTAAAACTTTGAAAGGAAGATTAACAAAATACAGAAAAAAGGGTTCTACTTACTAGGGTACTATACTTACTACTTACATACTATGCACTACTTACTTAAAAAGGGTACTACTATTACTGTTCAAATAATTGTAAAGTAGTTGAGAACAAAAAACAATTCAAAGTTATTTGAAGGTATTTTAAAATCACAACTTTTTTGCCAATGCAATCACGCTAATTTGTTTGAACAATGATTTTGACAGTATAAGAAAAAAAAACAGTTCTGGAGACAAACATATTCAAGTTGCAACCTTTAGAATGTGACATAAGGTGAACAGAATTGATTTCTCAAAAAACCAATGACAATTTTGCACTGTTGCAGCTGTTTCCAGTCAATATTATACAAAGATTGTCAATCTTTTTGTTCATTCTCACGTCTAGTAAGTTTCGATTTACTAGACAATATTTTACCACACTTGTGTTCTAAATACAATTTAGAACACAACAAAATTTAGAACATATGATGTAAAGTCTGGTTTGATGGTAGACTTTAAACAGAAGTTAATTTTGTTTATTATTTAATTTATTGTAAACATTTTATCATATAAAATATTGCAGTTTGGTCAGTGAAAATAAAGAAGCTTCAGTGAAACAAACAATTTCAGTTTGATGAAAGATGTTTTGAATTTTCACATTCAGTAGTTTGAATTTAGACAACACAAGTAATGAATATATGAAATACAGACAAAGGTAATATTTCATTATAACATTTATAATGTCATATATAGTTTTAGGCTGTTAAGATCTACGTATGGTTTCAGTTTATATAAAAAAATTTGATTACCAAGAATTAAAAAAGCGACTATAGCTACCAAATTTTGCTAGGAGATAAGCAATGGCATTGTAAGCAAACTTCAGTACAGCGAGTTAACTAACGACGAAAGCCTAAGTAGCCTTTGCTACACTCACTTCGTGTCATGAATATAAATCAAAGCTTTAGAGCATAAGTGGTAGTATGTGCAAAACTCATTGTACATAAATGGCTGATATGAAATTACTCCACATCGCTTAAATTAGCAAGGGAACATCATGCTACTGTTTGATAAGTTTGTCTAATAATCAACTCTGAGTAAAATCTTACCACAATCTAGAACAATGTTTTTACAAATTAGGCACTATGCAATCCTAACAAGTCCAACCTTTAATACGATATTATAGAAACCTGCGCATCCTTTGTCAAAACTATCACTGAAAAAATCAAATAGATAACGTGAACTTTTAATGACTTTACTCTGTAAAACTAGTATTATAGTAATGCACCCACTGAACAGCTGTTGCAACAGGGATTTTATGGTTTTACTTGATGCAAAATGTATGTATGGAAGATAATTTGTAATATGTATATACTTGTTGGCTTTGGACGTTAAATTATGAATAGATAACAAGTCAGAGCCAAAAAATCAGCATTAGAATTTCTAGGTAGTATGACATATTTATATCTTAACTACTCCCCATTTGATGCTTTTGGTACCATGATATATCCTTGTTAGTGGGCCAATGAAAAAATCAATAATCACTGACTGACCAACAAACTGCTCAAAAAAATTCAGCCTGTGTATAAATAAGTTGTTAGATAAAATATAATTTTTTTTGTCAAATCCCTTAATATAAAAACTTGGCATGTTGTTGGAAGCTGCAAGAAATATTCAAGGAAAATCTGCTTTTGAATATCTATTTAGTTTGAAATGTTTATAACATGACTCCCAAATGAATACAGTTGGTTAATGTACACCAACTCTCTGCTATGTTCCACAAAATGGAAAAATCAATTAGCACTGACAGACCAACAAAATGTGAAATGGATATACTTGTGTACAAAAAGAGATATTTTGCTTAAAATTGTGGAATCTGTTTACTGCTTCATTGTGAAACAATGATTTATTAATGGGTTCTATAATACTTTACATATATTTTGAACTTGATGATAAATAAAATCGTATATACTAAATGATATCATTTAGTATATACGATTTTATATGATATTATACGATATATCACTATTATGTTTATAACTTGATAGATACTTTTATGGTAAACAAGATATTAACCAGGTAATCTATATATTTTTGGTTTTTCCAACCTCAAGCTAATTTAACTTTAATGACTGTATGACATAATACCTCACTAATTAGTGAAAAGTGAAATGCTACAACTGTTATCACAATATTTTACTTCTAGTCATAGGTAATTATGTAGTTGTACCAATCAGTAACAGAAACGATTTTTCAAGCAACTAATAATATAATTTTATTCAATTATATATATATATTACAAATAAGGAGACAAAGCAATTTAGATTACCATAACAAACATCTAATTCTCAGCCAATTGAAGTTGGTTAAATCAAGAAAACTACTGTATTACCAGCTAATCAATATTATATGAATAAACATGTAAAAGTGAAATGAATAAATCAAACCAGTGGTCAATATAACAACATTCATGGTATATCAGCCTCTTTATACAATCTTGCCTTTTACTTTTTAGGTCATTTTTCAGTTTTGCTCCTCACCAGAAGTAAAAGAAACAGGAGATGGAACGTGGAGATATTCTAGTTTTATGCAAGAATACATGTATAGTTATAACTGAGTTAGTAGCCAAAAGTAGTTGAGATATCTAACATAGTAAGTAGCACATTTCAAGGTGTATTATGTTGTGTTAACAAAGTTATGAATGAATGAATTACAAATCCGAACAAAAAAAGCAACATCAGAATTTTCAAGTAGTATGAACTATTTATGCCATAACTCACTAGTAAATACTGTTGGTATTCTTTTAGTTTCTTCATAATGTGCCAAATGAATAAATCAATAACTGACTGACTGAACAGCAAAGTTTAAAAAGAACTAGCGTGTGTATGAAAAGCTATTAAATAAGAAATTAAATTTATTGTCAACTCCCAACTATTAAAAAAAAACCTAGAATGTTGTTAGAAGCTGCAGGAAATAGAATAAGAAAATGAACAGAAAATCTTCTTTTGAATGTTTATTTAGTTTGGATTATTTGAAACATGATTCTCTAGGAGATACTGTGGGTGTTATGCACCATAGGCATATTATGCTCCACAAGAAATTAAAACTAAAAGTGCATTACAATGTGTTAACAAAGATTTTAAGTTTGCTTGTGAAACATATACAACTGTTTGATTGAGATTTCGTTTGCAATTTTGAATGAGAAAACTTTTTTGTTGAAAACATGAAAACGTAACTTTAGGTTGATTATATTTAAAATAATTTTGATTTTAATTTTCCAAGATTATAATCGACAAGGATTAATCCTTTAAAAACATTGAGCTGCCAACTAAAAGGTTTAGAATCAAGCAAAGGTTTGGTTATGATTTTTATAGTTTATATAAATATCAAAAAAACGGAGATACATGTATGTAAAGGTGCTAGATTTAAATGCTACATGATATTCTAGAAACAATGAATGTTTCATGTTACTTTTACTTTTTTTTTCTCAGCATTTCAAGCGAAATAAAGTTTAATTGACTTTAATTGTTAAAAATCTTGGCAGTCAGATCTTATTGAGCATAAAAACAATTATATCGGATTTAAAATACCAAATTTTTTTAATAAATTATAAAGGTTGGTGTAAGTTCATCTTTAACACAGGATAAATTAGATGTTTGATCTACAGAAGTTTGGAAAAAAAACCTTCAACCCCAAAAGGATAAGTTATAACTTAATAACTTTTTCATAAACTACATTAAGGCCATTCTACAATTTTTTGTATTTGTTATGATTTGAAGATGGTTGTTAATCTCATGCCTGTACAAATATTATGAATAAGTTAGCACATATTAGTAATTGTTGTAATGTTCACTGTAACTCTGAATGGTCAGAGTTAAATTTGTGATTTCAAAACCACTATCTAATAAAAACATCTAGTGAAAAATACCTATGTGTTACACTTTATTGTAACTCTGATCAGTCAAAGTTAGTAAAATTTTCTATCTCAAAAAAGACTAATAAAACAAATATAAGTCTCTTTTAGGTGTTTTAACAATGACTTTATGTTGGCTAGGTGAGACAAAGGCACAATGTCTGCCAAAATACCATTAAATGACACTTTCCAAGCCTAAATCAGCTACTTACGCAATCACTAACGCAAGAAGTGAGATAAAATTTGGAGTCTTTTGTACCAACCCGCAAGAATGTCACGTCTTTGTTTATTCTAAACACTGTCACAGCTGTGAATTCTTGAACATCTATAAAATTGGTTCATTACAAGGCATCAACTCAATTTATATCGTAAAGGCATATGTCCTGAATCGCACTGACACACTTCTTGCATGAGGTATTTCTTTTGTGAGACCTTTTAATAAGTAATATATTTCCTATTGTGCGAGTTTATTGATATTTTGAAATATGATAAATATTTGAACTCAGGTGCAGTAAAATACATAAGTTAAAGTTCTGAACTTTGTATCAAAAATTATTAGAATCAAAATTGTTTACATTTGGTTTGGAAAAGTAATTATATTGCATACTGATTCAGCATACACAAAAAATTAATTTTAACAAACAATGAAAACTAAAAAAGTTATCACATTGAAATCACTTCTTTCACAATAATATCAACAAATTTTATCTTAATATACCACCATCAGAAAATATGATACAAATAATTCTTTCGCCATCACTGGTATGCACCAAACAGAGTAATATATTCCCACTCTTCTCTAAAGAGACTATTAAGATTTGTCCCTGTTCTCTGTCATTAATACAAATGTGTTAGTTTGAAGCATTGCTGAATTGTACATACAGGTAAACCTGCTGATGCAATAAGCGCTTATTCCCTAAATACCACTGCTGATAAAGCAGTAGATGGACAGTATCCAGGTGATAATCCATCTACTTCAGTGTTTGTCACAACTGAACGCCTGAATATCTGGTGGAGAGTTTCCCTAAAAAAACGATACTGTGTACAAGCTGTAAACATTCTCAATAAAGGTAAATAACTCAAATTAAAAACACCAACTTGCTGAAGGACCTACATATCCAGCAACACATGTATTTTGTTTATCGCACACAATCTAGATTTTTAATGCTCAATCGTTTTATTGGTCTTTTCTATTTTATAAATACTGATTCGCTGACTAGTGGAAGGTTTATAACGCTTTTACCACATCCAGATAGTAAAATTGTCAATTAAGGTACAACGTAGATTTTTATAAGTTGAACTAAAACGCTACTCACATAATTACCATATTCTAACATCAGTACCATTTTTTGAACAATTATATGTAAGACTTTCTAATGCACATCAATGTTAAAATTGGTTATCAGGTTTTTAAAACATTTCTTATCTTGCTTTAAAAACTTTGATCATTTACATGTATTGATTTTTTATGACTGAACTTTTGTATATTCTACTAGCTAATTGACTTTATATTTTGTGATATTTTTTTATAATTCTCATACCCAATGTGTTATAGATAAACCGGCTTAGCGGTATAACATGGTCAGAACCAGCTCATTCTTACTTAAAGTATATGGTCCGATTTACAATAAGCTTGCTGGTGTTTATTAGCTTTATAAATGGCCGGTCTTCAATTTGTTCTTTTTCATTTGAGACAAAGCGCTATTTTCTTTTAGCTTACAACTACCGCCGAACAAAAAATTTAGTCACTACAGCTGCAGATGAAATTTCTCAGCTATTCTACACAACTGATAATGATGACAACTTCTGTGGATGACATGATGGCACCTTAAATCAGTACTACACTCTGATTAAATGTGTTTCAGTGGTTTCGGGGGAAAATTGTACAGTTTGAATTAAAAACAAGTTACTTTAATGTATATGAGGTTGAAGTTCATGAGTACTACAAAGTACCGTATAGAATATCATAGAGCCTATCACAAAATAGTTAACTTATAAATCAATAATGAAAATATACTAGTTCTTCGTTTGATTATTTTCCTTAAAACAAGTAATGTTTTCAGTAGTTCTCTTGTTTGGCATCATGGATAAAAACTTTCGAAATCTAGCAAACAAAATTTAAATGTTTTCTTTTCCTAGCTAACATTAGAGAGGCAAGTGTCTTGACTCCCACTGACAAACTACCTGTGGGAAATATATGTAGTCAAAGCCCACTTGATATAAATAATGGTTTTATTGTTTTTATCAGATTGATTTTTGCTATCAATAGCTTTGATATTTAGCAGCATATGATAGCAGTTTATACTTACTTATGTACAAAAATATGACTTAGCGGGACAATTTGTTGACAGAAACTAGTATGATTTGATACAATAGTAATGGTTCAAAAAATTAAGGTTTTATCGTATCTATTTTAGCACTATATATAAACAATTTCTACTCTCCTAGTATAGTGCCCCTAGCAAAGATATTTGGCAGGAACTATTAAACTTTTATTTGCATTTTTTCTACATTTGCTGTATTGGATGTTGTATCTTGAGTTTATAGCATTTAAAATTTATTACTCAAATAAAATACATCTGCTGTTACTCGTCCTTAATTTATTATATTCTACTTTAATTATTCTGTTGAAGAGATTGTGATTTAGGGGCTTGAGCACATAAGTAGGCAGAAAAGCAGTACACCATATATCATTTCTATCCAAAATAAATGAAACAAAAATTTTTTTTTCCAATAATTAAAAAAAGTGTTTGTCCTTATGTCAAGATATAACCACAACAAATAAAATATTGCAAAATAAGAAATAGTTACCAACTATTTTTACCAAGTTGAAGTGCAACGAACTCACTGTGTAAGCAAATTTTAGATTGTAACTATTAAACTATGTTCTAGCATTCTCCCATGGTTATATCGCTAAGGGGAGCAATTAATCACTCACCGAGAACTCAAGATCACAAGAGACCTTCCGCTTTGTCTCTAGCCACTATATATCCAAGAGGGTCACGTGTCTCCTAGTCGTCTAAGCCTTTGTCATTTAGTCTGTGGTTCTTTATCCCTAACGTGTTACATTATGAATATATAACATGCCCTTTTTTTAAAAACCATAACGCTTATTCCAAGACAAATTCTAATTTCGATACTCTCAAGTCTCAGCTGAGCGCAACCACTATTAGCAGAATAAGTGATATCTTATCAACCAAGCATTAAATCCAATCAAGCAGGGTTTTTAAGCCAAGCTGGTTAGATAATCACAATAGTCTTAAGTCATCATCATAGTTACCAAGTCCAAGATCAGATATGTGTATATCATTTTCTGCTCACCCGTTATTCTGTTTACATTTGTGTCTTTATTCAGCTATTTAATAACTCATCTTCCTCCACACTAACACTCTCCTTGTACCAATCAGTATTTCTAGGTTCCACATCCATTGCCACCGGGTTACCTGTAAAATCTGGCTCAGAACCAGCAAGCGGATCGTCATTGCCACTTCTATCTGCTATCTCAATCTATTCTTCTACACTCTCAATGGAGCCTTCAGGTTAGACCTCTTCTTTGGGTTCTTCAACCTTACTCTCCTTTCTAGTATCTCTACTATGAGTAGCAGTCATAAATTCATTTTAATACTCCATACCATATTCCAGAGGTGGGTTACTACTAACTCGATCTAAGCTAGTAACAACTGGTTCTCTACTAACGGGCACAAATTCTCTTCCATAATTTCATCTAGGCAAATCATTACTATTTCCTGGCACTTCTCAATCACGAATAACAAGAGTTTCCTCCTCGTGTTCACCGACTCCAAGAGTTTCCTCCACATGCTCAGCAACACCAGGTGTTTTCTTCCCTCGTTCACGGATCTCTATATCAGGAACCATGTCCTTCTGACCTTCCGCTAAATCATTAGCATTTTCTACAATTTCAGAGTTGCCCTCTTTTGATGAGTAACTATACAAGATAAGACAATTATCATCATAATTCTCAGATGATGTATTTTCGTCATCAGAATTCAACAAAAACAAGTGTTTCCTATTTCTACGTATTTTACTCATGCCTACCTTAGCCTGGTAACTTTCAGGAGACTTATCCTTCCTCAAAACTATACTTTTGGAACCTACATCAGTAAGAGCTTTTACATAAACCATTTGACCAGGTTTTAACTCGTCTAACTTTGAAACTCTATACATTTTAACCCAACGTCTCTTAATTTTTTTTTCAATCCAACTTCATTTTCTTCAAACAGTTCATAGTCTACATCACTTTCATGTGGGAAACCCAAATTTGATTCAATAGCTCGGCCAAAAATCAAATCACTTGGCATATATCCCGAAGCCAAAGGTCTAGTCCTTTCCCCAGACAAAGCCACATCTTTATCTTGACATTTCTCCCATAATCCTTTAACAATTTTTACGGCACTTTCTGCTAAACCATTAGAACAAATATAGCGCGGGCTACTAGTAGTTAAAATAAAGCCCATTTTCTCTCCAAAGATTCTAAACTGTTTACAAGCATAGCAAGTGCCATTATCAGACCTGATAACATTAAGTATACCAAATCGAAAAAACAGATACTTGAGTACTCAAATTATCTCTCTAGCAGTTTGAGATTCAATATGCAAACATACTATCCACTTCAAATGATAGGCTATAGCTATATTACATAATATTCGTTACCAAACACAAGCATGTCCGAACCTATCACCTCCCATGGTTTAAAAGGCATTTCTGCTTCATACGTGGGCCGGTGTTTGACTTGACTATGCATAATGCAAACATTACATATATTTATATAATCAGCAATCTCCTTACTATAACCAGGCCACCAAAAATGTTGTTGAACTGGTCTATGACATTTTGTTATGCCCTGATGACCTTCATGACAAATTTCCCAATACTGTAGTCTCAATGACTTAGGAATGTACAGCCTAGAGTCACATAACAATTATATATTATTATAAATACTCGATCTCTCTAGATCAATATACACCTATCAGTTCTTTACTAAAACCATGTAATTCAGATGGCCAACCAGAATACAAATACTCTATACACTTAAGAGTGTTTCAATCTTTACTAACCTCTTCTTTAAGTTTCTCTTCTTTAATGTCCTCATATGCAGAAAAGGAAACTATCGAGTTAACATAAGCTTCTACCTTATTACAAACATAGTTTCTTACCTCATCACAAACAGCACCACTGTTTGAATAGCTAAGCATATCAGCAATGAACATATATTTTCCAGGAGTATGGAAAACATCATAATCATATCTCATTAGTCTTTACTTAAAACAGTGTACTCTTACAGGTAACTTAGACAATTCTTTTTCACCTAAAATGGCAATTAACTGCTTATCCTGCCTACGACACTGGGATAAAAAGTAACCCAACATCTGAACTTTTCAATATCTTTTCCATTTCTTTCTGAAAAAATTCAGGGTCTGAAGATATTCCAAAAGGCATTCTCTTAAAGTAAAACATACTTCATGGGGTTACAAAAGTCGTTAATTCCTTGCATTTCTTACCAAGTTTAACTTGCTAAAATCCAGAATTTGCATCAAGTTAATTTAAGACCGCAACAAATTTCAGTTTGTGCCTTAACCCTATGTTTGTATCCTAACACTGTGCTCAGGTTTACACTCTCTGCCTTTCCGCAAGTCCGTTTGTGTCATACAAAATTGTTCCTGTTATAACACTCAATTTTTATGTAAAAATCTTTTGCTATTTTTACTCTGTGACATTGCCAAAATGATCTGTTTTTGTTTGGACACTGATTGATCATCAGAATACACAACTTTCTTATGCTATTGAACCAAAAGCAGAAAAGGCAGAGAGAGTTTAAAACAATAAAATATTTCTATGGAAGTTAAAAAAGCCTTGTTTTTAGTTAATACATTTTATGTGTCTATCTAACGTATGCAAAACAGTGTTGTAGTTTATCTGTGATGTAAAATTATCAACTACTCATAAGATTGAATTAATGGCTTGTTCAGGGTATCTCTCTGCTACATTCCAACCATTTACGTCAAGAAGTTTAATGCAATGAGGATTGAGAAGTTATTTGTGCACATGCTGTAAACTGTGAAGTCTCTGAAATCTCTCAAATTGATTGACTGTGACACTTCAGCACAACTCATATTGTGGAGGCTGTCTTGTGTCTTGTGTCTGATTCTGTCTTGTGTGACACTTGGATTTAAATAGTATAATTATATTTCCTTTGTTGGAATTTATTTAAAGTTATGTTAATATATAAGCAAATACATTGTCTAATGAAAGAAAAACATTGCCTCTCTAAACTATTTGATTTAAGACAATATATTTTTGTACTGTAACTGGAAATCGATAAAATGAAACACTTTCACCACTTTTTTGAAAGAAAATAAACTGCTTGGTAGCAAGTTTTCGAAAAGCATTTTATATTGAAAGAAGTACACTAACCAAAAGTAAAATAATGTCATATTCCACTGCTTTCTTATCTGAGGAACTGCGAATCTCATCCTATTGAAACCGACAATGAGAACACACACAATTTAACCAACTATCCCATAGTACAAAATAACAAAAAAATGTTTCCTGAATAAAATGTAATCTATTTTAAGTTAACCACAGTTATCCTAGTTCTCAATTTAGTGACATAGCTATATAAGGTATAGACAATGATAAAAGGAAAATTAAAGGTAAACCTGGTAAATCGATAAACTTTCTATCATCAAAATATATATACATATGTACTCTACATATCACTATAAGTACTATATATATATATATATATATATATATATATATATATATATATATATATATATATATATATATATATATATATATATATATATATATATATATATATATATATATATGTATATATATATATAGTACTTTATTGGCAATAACTTCATTTAACAAAAGGAATTTTTTTGCAAATTAGGCCATACAAAAATAGTAAAACAGCAACAAGTCAAGGCAAAAATAACAACAGTTAGCCATTAAAACTGAATAAATAGTTTGAAAAATAGTGTTTAAAATGCCATTCTCTGCTAAAAGAACAGATATTAGATGGAAGATTGTTAAAACAGCTGGCAATAATATTAAATTTTTTAAAATAATTGTTAGTGATTGTATGCAATTTGTTCCTATCACGTAAGTTGAAATGAGTTGAGAATCTATAACTTTCATGAAAAAGATGAAGACGCAAACCATGCAAAGATTTGGAAAGATCATTCGTTGGAATAATATATGCAGGAATATGATGTAGATTTGCAATGAGTCGAAATGCTCTTCTTTGCAACCAAAATAAATCCTTAGTGACCTATCTTGGAGATAGATAATAATAATTTTGGATACCATAAATAATATGGCAAAATATAAGATGATGAAATGCAATAGCAGATTTTGAGTTTATGTATGGCCTGTAAAACTGGAGCAGAGTCAACGACTTCCTGACCTTATTAGAAGTACTGTCAACATTATTACTTCAAGAGAGTCGATCGATTATTTTACACTATCAAATATTTGCTAACAAGTTCTATCTAATAAAGTGTACTTACAGCACACACAGAACTAACTACCTGCATTTAAGAAAGTTTGATCTACCTGAAGGGAGTTGGTTTGATCAGTTTTTAAGTATTTTTGTCTCCTCTACATAGTTTTGAATAGAGTACAATGATTTTACTTTTTGTGGATTCATACTATCAGGAAACTAAAAAAATGTAAACCTGTCAGTTCATTATGCTGCCATTTATGCAACTGCTGCAAATAAAGCCTAATAAAATGTAAAGTCTGTACCAGAAGAATATACAGTGAAATTGTTTTTACTTAATATATTCACCGCTGCAAAATTATGAATATACTCAAACTGTTTTATGGTGGCACATCTAAACAACTCTTATTGCGGGTCATACCTGATGAATTGCACCGACAACCTGTTTGCACAGGAAATGTCTCTCATGAGACCACTAGACATAAATAATACATTGTATATTTGAATTAATTAAAGTTAGCTTAGGAGCTATATATAGAAAGTATATTAAACAAGAAGTAAATCAATATTTCAGCACTGATAAACTAAATTATCTGATTTAGAACTGTTAGTTTCTCTGAGTGATGTGGGAATCAATAACCTCTGTGCAACTAGTAAACTTTATTTTGTATGTTTTCGTACTCTTTTAAAAATGAAATTGAGCATGTCTTCTTTTTTAATGAACCGTAAGAACTAACTACGATAAAATAACATTTTCAGTGTTTTAATATGAGAATAGTAACAAACTTTATTCTAACATGTGACAAACATTGGTGAGAATACAATAAATTTTATCTACCACCACAAGTATAGCGTATGTTGCAGCTTACTTTTTAATATTACCTGCAACTTTGAATGATTAAAGTTAATTTTTTGATTCCAAAAAGTCATGTAATAAAAATATCTAGTAAATAGTAACAATTTTTTACAAACAAGTTTTACTTTGAACAGTCAAAGTTAGTAAAGTGTGGATCAAAAGAAATTAGAATACATATACTTGCCTTTTATGGATGTTTTAACAATGTCTGTTTGTTGGTCATATGTGACAAATGCACAATGTTTGCCGAAATTCTAAAAAATAGCCCGGTTATAGCCTATATGTACCAGTTATTCATGCAACCAGATGCAGTGAAACACTTGAGTTAAATTAACAAATTTGTATAGGAAATTATTAGATTTCTAATTATTTACCATCACTTTGAGAAAGATTTATGCTATATTCTTATTTATCATACGAAAACATTTATGTTTACAAACAGAAAGAGCTAACGATACTATAACATTTGTATTATTTATGTTATCAGAAACACCAACAATATTCATCCTAAAACATGATAAGTGGAATGGAGATGCAAATTGTTTTACCATCAATGGTATGCACCAAACATAGTATTGTTTTCCAACACTGGTCAAGTAATGAAAATAGGAAATCGTTAACCCATATTTTTACCGGGTTGAAGGGCAAAGAACTCACTCTGTAAGCAAATTTTAGACTTTAATTATAAAACATGCTCTACCATTCTGCCATTTTCTTCAAGATTGCGATGAATCTACGTTTGCGTTTCAACATACTTTTTGTATCTTAACAATTCATTTTTGTAGGACCACTGAGTTTGTATCTTTGCCATCTGTACCTGTACAACAGTTTGTTTGCCTCATTAAAAAAGGTTGCTGATATAACACTCAGTTCCTGTCTAACACTTTTTGTTATTATTACACCTCGCTAATTCAAAAATAATCTGTTTTAATTGTGACACAGAATGACCATCAAAATACACAATTTACATTTTTATTTGACCAAAAACAAAGTCACACAGACTATGACAGGCAAATTTTAGTGCAATTTTTACAAAAATTTAAACCAAGTTTCCCTCTTAGTTATTAAGACCTTTGTGTCTATCAAAAGTAGGCAAAACATTGCGGTACATTATCTATGAAGTAAATTAACTACTAAGAAACTTGAATTAATGGCTCTTTCAGGGTATCTTCCAGCTACATTCAAAACCAGTGACCTAAAAAGTCTAATGTACTGAGGGGTTGTTCGCGCAAAGGCTGTAAACTGTGAAATCTCCGAAATAGAATGACTGTGACACTTCAACACAACTGCTTTTGCGGAAGCATACATTTTGACTCCCCTTACCACACTGCACGCATAATTGATGCGTCTTGTGGGACACTTTGATTTAAATATTATATAATTTCTATGTTGGAGTTTATTTGAAGTTTTGTCACTGTAAATAAAAGTCACATTTAAGGAGAGAAAAATTCATATGTGAACACTCTCTCTAAAGTATTTGATTTAAAACAGTATACTTTTATACTGCACCTTGGAATCAAAATATTTTTAAGTATTTTGGTACTACTGACACATAAAGCCTAATATAACGTAAAATCTGTACCAGAAGAATAAACCGTGAAGTTATTTTTACTGAATCTACTCACCGCTGCAAAATTCTGCATATATCTTAAACTGTTTTATGTTGGCACATCTACACAACTCATACGGCGGTGGCATACCGGATGGATTGCACTGAATAACTGTTTACACAACAAATGTTTCTCATGAGACCACAATATACATGTATAAATAATATATTTGTATAAATATAAGGTAGCTTTAGACCTATAAATAGAAAGCATATCAAGCAAGAAGGCAATCAATAATAGAGCACTGATAAACTACATTTTCGGAGTTAGAGTTTGATGGGTTTTTCTAAGTTATGCTGGAATCAATAGCCTCATACCAATTAGAAAATTTTACTTTTCTAAGTTTTTGTGCATTGTTGAAAAATTAAAAGATTGCTTTTATTGCTTTGCATAAAAACATCTGTATTTATAAACTGTAAACACTAACCACAATAAAATAACATTTTCGATGATGTACGTATTTCAGGACTAGTAAAAACGTTTACTCCAGCTTGCAAGAAACTGTGATGAGAATAAAAGTTATTTCATCTATCATTTGTATACACTAGAGCTCACAGTATTATACAACTTACATCAATAGTCTTTTTAATTAAGGACATTTATTTCCAGGCATCGATTTGTCAACTGTATAAAATTACGTCATCGTTACAGTTATACTTACACATGATAAACATTCTTAAAAAAGTACTGCAGGCGAAATCATACAACAACAGTATTTTTATGTTAACCCAGAGACTGTTGATCCAGCCAATAAATACGAGCTGAATAAATGATAGAGAGAGGTTTTTTAAAAACCCACACAATGTCAAGGCTAGAAACTATCTCAACCTAAGTAAATGAGTCTAAATAGAACTTAACAAATTTTTTAGACCTCTCCAGGAGGCCTCTTAGACCTCTTCCGCCACTGCTTGGCTACAAGCAGTTGAAATAATGGTATAAGACATATAAATTGTGAATGCTGACTGAGGTAGAGCAAGATATTGTTGTCAAGGCATCAGCTAATAATTGCAACCATGTTCCAACATCATATTAAAGAAACATAAAAAAAATTGCTAACCATGTTTGAAGGGATAAATTAATGACTATGAGCAATGAAGTTTATTTTCTAAAGGTACCATTAGAGCATTCATTCAAATTAAAATACAACTACAATATCATCATATAATACACAGTAAAACCAATTTTTTGTAGAGGGTAAAACCACTATTGCCTGTTGACACGTTATGTATTTTTCTGTAACCATAGTTTGAGAAATTCAAATAACCTTTTTTTTAAAGTTAGGTAAATAATTCTACAAAAGTAAACATGTTAACTTTCTTAGTTACTAAAATTAATGTGTCTATCAAATGTATGCAGAACAGTGTTGTAGATTATTTTTTATGTAAATTAGGTACTCATCAGGTTGAAGTAATATATTTGCCGAGTTCGACTCTATCTACCTTTGAAACCAGTAAATCAAGAAGTTTCATGTGTGCAAGAGTTGTAAAATGTGAGATATTTTTACTCCGAATCCAGTCGCAACTGTAGACTTCTAAATATCTTCAAAATTGGTTGATTGTAACACTTCAACATGAGTCACCTTGTGAAGGTAAACGTTTAAACTCACTTTGACACACTGATCACATTAAATACATGTATGTGTCTTGTGGGCACTGTGATGAATATAATGTATATGTTCTTTGTTGGAATTTGTTTCAAATTCATTTGCTGTAGATAGAACTGATATTTAATAAAGGAAAAATCAATAATCAATTTTTGGTTAAGTAAACTACATGTCGACAGTATATTTTCTTTTCAGTAGCTGGAAATGAGTAAAGTTGGACTTTTTTCAAGGAAAATAACTTGCTTGCTAGTGAGGTTTAGAAAAACATTGCATATTCAGAAGACCGCACCAACAAAAACTGAAAATGTATTGTATTTTACTGTTTGCTTATCAGAGAAGCAGCAAATTTCATCCTAACAGAGCCAACAATAATAATGCAAACAATTTAACCAACACTCACTAGTATGAATTATTGACAATAAATTTTCTTGCATGAACCCTGAATTATTTTTAGCTAAGCACAGCTTCGCTGGCTCTTGTTTTGTTGATAGTTATACATGCATAAGGTTGATAAAATGTTAAAAATATTTATTAACATAATCTTTGTGATGCAATAAACTTTATTTTATTAAAATGTATTGGATTTTAATAAGTGAAAAAATATTTTTGCTTGGCAGTTCAGAGAGTTCTGTTTAACAAACAAAATACGACTGAATATGTGGTGAGTAGATTATTTAGAAAACTTTTACTGTAGTTTAAATGTAAAAATTCTCAACTTAGCTTCATGTTTATGAGTCTAGCTATACCACTTGCTCACCTTTCTAATCACTTTTCCAATCTACCTTTCTTACCTCTCTTAACCAAAAAGATTTATGAAATAGCCAATCATAAAGCTTTAAACATTAGATATCTTTCAACAAGATACTCAACACATGCCTGAGCAGTTGCAAAAACTTCTGTGTTTAAACACTTTGTTTAAATTTAAGACTACCTAAAACTTCAAACTATGTTTCTTTTAGGAAATAAACCATTTGCCTAGAGCTGTATGTATACTAACTAGTGTGTGACAAAACTCTGAGCTCTCTATCAAGGAGGAAGAACTGGGTATTGTCAAAAAAAAAAACCTTACAAGTAATCCCTTACCTTTATTTTTATCAGATTATTGACAATTATTATGAAACAAAACTGAAGTCATCTCTAAAATTATGAGTTAGAGATGCAAACATTTACCATAGGAAGCTGCTCTCAACAAAGCCCCAATTATACCATTTCGCATCACAAACTGTTTGCTATTTATCTTGCTTACTTCAAGTATGTTGTGTGCCCTGACTCTCACTGACATGCTGCTTGCACAAAGAATTTCTCTTGAAAACCCTCTTGATATAAATAATATAATTGACAATGTATGAGTTCATTTTAGTTTCAAACTGTGGTGAAAATCTAGTGCAGTGAAATACTTGTGTTAAGGCTATGAATTTTGTGAGCCGAGGAAGAAATAAAATAGTATGAATCATTTCCTATTAGCTTGGAGAGTATTATATCATACACTTAGTCAAATATTCAAACATTTTTTATTTTACCAAGCAGTAAAAATAAAACACTATTATATTTTTATCCTTTCTGCTATCAGAATATCAACCAACTTCGTTTTGATATACGACAAGCACAAAAGATGAAACATATAATTTTTTGCCATCACGGATATGCACCAAACTTGGAAATGCTCTGAATTTTTACCTGAAATATTATAGTAAAAGACAGTTGTCCTTGTTCCTTATATTTTTTGATACAAATGTAACATATTAAACATTATTCAATCATACTTACAGGTAAAGCTGCTGAGGAGATAACTATCATCATGTGATACTGCTGGTGAAACAGTCAATGGACTGTGTTTAAATGGTAATCCAGAGAGTTCTATGGTAGTCACAAATTACCACATGAAACCCTGGTAAAGGATTGACTTATAAAAGCTCTGTTGTATTGTTATGTTACTGTATGAATAATAACACTATATGTGGTTCATTGACTCTCATAGTATGTATTGCATTACCATGTAGAGACAACAAAGAAGGTATAACATTAGTAAATGTTACCTGTATGAATAATAACACAATAATTGGTTTATTCACTCTCATAGTATGTGTTACACCGTTGCCTTCCAGACATAGTTTATACAAGCCTTAGCTATGGCTATCTAATAAATAGCTTAACAAAAGCATATATAATTGTATTAAAATATTTAGTTATATTAGAATAGATAGCGCAAAGTTAGCTTGACTTAAGCCTTATGATGGCAATCTAACATGTATACAAGCATACAAATTCTGAATCGAGGTAAATCATTTTCTGTCGAACTAAAAAACCTGATCACACATCTACATGTATATACACCGCAACATTTGTAATTTGTTAATTATACACTGTCCAGATTTTTTAAGAATAAATGCTTTAAAATTCTTCCATACTTTGAAAACTCTAAATCAGTGATTAGTAGATAATCTAGTAAAAAATTACCGTATCCAAACATCAAGCATTGGCAATTGAAGGACATTCCAATGCAAGTGTTTACAATTTTAACAAAAAAAGCTACATAGTATCGTTTTCTAACATTCGGTGCTTCTTGAAAAAAAAACTTATGCCAGACTTTCTAATGCACAACAGTTTTGAAATTAGTTTTAAAGTTTAAAAACGTTTCTTCCATGTACCTGACTAAAAAATTGATAGCTTACCATTATTGTGCACGTATATCTTTATGACTACATTTTTTATATTCTGTCAGCCAACAGATATTGTATTTTGTGACATCTAGTATATTTATTTAGTATAGGTAAGATGTTGTAGGCACACCGGGTATAGCAGCGTAGAACCTACAAAAGTAATCGCTAGTAATTAATTCGATCTGATTTAAACGCAAATTGTTGGTTTGTTCTTCGGCTTTAAAAATGGCAGAGCTCAGGTTTGTTTTTCTCATATTTACCAGAGCACAACTTTTTTAATTTTTTTACCTTCCCACTGTTATTGAAAAAAAAAGTTATAACAGCGGCTGATGAAACTTCTCAGTTATACTACGCATCTGATGATGGTTACAAATGTTGTGAACGACACGGCAGGATATTAAACCAGTACTACACTTTGATTAGGTGTGTTTCAGCTTTTGCTAGGAGATTTGTACGGTATGAAGTAAAACAACAAGTATCCTCAACTTTTACGAGGTTGAAGTTCATGGATACTACAATGCACCATAAACGCCATCATAGACCTCATCGCTATAAAAATATTTTATACAGTGAAACTCGAATAACTCATCCTCGGATAGCTGGAACATATGGTTAACTCAAATGGAGTGGTTTGGTTTGTTCCCAAGCAACGATAAAATGCTTTAGATAACTCGACCTTATCTTCATCAACTCGAACAGTTTTTTGCCCAACGCTTCGGAGACGGTTGTTATCGCTTTAGAATATTACTTTATTCCAAACCATAGAAATAAACATCAACTTTTAGTAGTTCTTAGGCGTTATTATTACCACTATCAGCAAAATATTTTTATTAATGACATTTCTAAATGTTTGCAAAAAATCAAATTTTACCAAACATCCGCTTGGGGATTGCTTTCCAAAAGCAAGTAGAAGCAAGGTAACCTTCAGATAAACTTAAAGAAAACTCGGCAAAATTGGTTTTTGTTAAAACGCTAAAAAATGTGTCGTTTTTTATGAGCGTTTCAACTGCGATCAAGTTTTGACTATTTTAATCTAAAGACGTCCTGGTAGTCACACCACCTAAAACAAACAAACAAATTTCAAGTAATAGGAAAATATTCATACTTTCTGATAAAAATTGTTAAAACATCACATGATAGGCCCCTTAATTTGCAACGAGCATCAATGCTTTTGATTTATATATAGTTTGTATATGTACTGACAAATACATACACTTGTGACAGTGTTCTTATTACTTGAACGGTCTGATAACTCAAACACTTTCTCTCGTTCCCATGAACGTCGAGTTAGTCGAGTTTCACTGTATATTATTAATAGAAAAAATACTAGTCACTGATTTTATTATTCTTATAAAAATAACTGTCGCTTTTGGTAGCTGTTTGTTTTACGATAAAGGCTGAACACTTGTGAAGATCTGTGAACCATATTTATGAGCCCTTTTCACAGCTCACATTGTTAAGGCAACTGTCTTGTGCATGATCAATCTGCTGGGGTCAATTACCTGTTGTGCAAGACTACTTGAAATAGGTGATTAATGGTTTTATTGTACTTGTTAGAATTAATATTGTTTGCTTCTCATGGCTTTTATATTTAGCAGAAGGTTAAACCCATTTATAGTAAAATTAAATATGTATAAAATAGCATTTAACGAGATGATTTGTTGACTGATAACAACACAATTTGAAAATATAGTAATTGTATATAGAGTTTTAGACAATTTTATTCTTTAATGATGCCTATCAACAATTTCTATTCACCTAATATATTGTTCCTAGCAAAGATATTTGGCAGGAACTATTAAAGTTATTTTTGTGTGTATGTTCCAGCTTTGCTGTATTGGATGTTGTGTCCTAAGTTTTTGGTATTGAAATTATCTGTATTCAAATATAAATACAGAGGTTCTCACACTTCCATGAGTAATTTCCCTTTTACCTCAATTATTTTATAGAAAATAGTTGCAGTTTTAATGGTTTAACACACAAAGGAGGCAGGGATCAGCACAATATGATTACTTTTTATCCAAGGTAAGTAATCAAAGGAAAATTGTTTTTGTTTTTTTTCTTAATATCTGGCATTACGTCAAATGGGTACCATCAACAACTAAAATATTGATAAGTGTAATAAAGCTAGCACATGTTTTTACCAAGTTGAAGGGCAAAAAAACTAAAGTAGTAAGCAAATTATATTGATACATTATAATACGCAAACAATCTCATTTTGTGTCTTTACAATGTTTGTTTTTAAAACTCTGTGCCTTTCTAAAGGTCTGTTTGTGTCATGAAAAATTGTCTCTGTTTGATCACTCGGTTTCCGTTTTAACTCTCTGTTGCTCTCTTTACACTCTGTTATTTTGAAATAGTTTGTTTTTGTTTGGACATCAAACGACCATCAAACATAAAATTTTTCAATTGTTTTCACCAAATTTTTAAAAAGTGTAAATCAGGCGGAATCTCGTGCAGGCCAATAAGTCTGCAAAAGTTAAAGCATTTTTCTTCTTAGTTACCTAAAGTTATTTGTGAATCAGGTTTATTTAAAACAGAGTTGTAGATTTCTTGTGGCGTAAGTTAACTACTTCTGAGTCTTTTCCAGCTACCTTTCAACCCACAGCTCATAAACTTCAATGCAATGTTGTGTCTTTTGTACAAAAACTGCAAGCTGTGAAATCTTGTCTACTGCAAATCTAGTCACAGCTGTAGATTTCTGAATATTTCTGAAATTGATTGATTGTGACACTCCAACACAACTCACACTTTAGAGGCATGCATTTGTACTCCTTTTGACCCACTGCTCACCAAAGCTATGTCTTGTGGGACGCTTTTATGTAAATAATAGATACTTTCTTTGCTAGCCGTTGTTTCAAATTGTGTTACTATAAATAGAAGGACTATTTAACAAAAGAAAAATCAATATTTAAACACGGGCTCACTAAGCTACTTAATTTAATGCTATATAGCTTTTGTTTTGCGACTGGGAGTCAATAACAGCAAATTCTTGCAGCTATAATTTTTAAAGAAAATAAATTGCTTGTTGATGAGGTTTAAACAATTATCTTATATTGAGGGAAGCACACTAACAAGAAATGAAATATAATCATATTTCACTGCTGTATTATTTGAGTAGCAGCAAATGTCATCCAATAGGAACCAGCCATGAGAATACCAACAGTCTCACCAACAATCAATAGTTTAAACTAAAAACAATAATCCTTCTTAAATAACATCTAAACTATTTTGTCTAAGCACAGTTTTTCTAGCGGTCAATTTTTCAATACAATTATATAAAGTTGATGCAGTCTTAAAATGACAATTAAAGGTGTTGATGCAATAAGGTATTTTTCGTCAAATTTTACTGAATTTTGTAGCGAACTAGCAAAATTTGTAAAATAACAATAATTATCTGGTAATTCAGAAAGTTTTGTTTAACAAACAAAATACCAGCTGAATCTTTGACAGGTAGATGATTTAGAAAGATTTTACTGTACCCAAGATGTCAACATTATCAACTGAAGTACATGTTTATCGGTTTAGCTATCCCACTTGCTTACATCTCTACCCGTTTTAGCAACACCTGTAGCTCAAACCATTTAGTACATTATGATTTTAAAGTGGTTTTGGTTTCTTAAAGTTTTCTTGTTTTACAGTCAAAGACTCAATAGATTTCATTGTTTGTATGTATTGCTCTTTCTTACCACTACAGCTAACTCTTATACGGCAGTTTTTAGCAAACAGATTTAAATTTTTATTTAATAAATAACTTGTGCATACATTATACCTAATAGAGTGTACTTACATCACATACAAAATCAGTTACCTGTATCTAAAAAGGTTTGACTTACCTGAAGGCAGTCGGTTGTATTAGTTTTAGCTATTTCAGTTTCTTATTGTTTTTGGACAGGGTAAAGCTACCTTTACGTTTTTGTAGATCCAAACTATCAATAAGCTAAATATAGTCACCCTTTCAGTTCTTAATCTTGCAAATTACACAGCTAATAACACATGAAGCCTGCTGGAATATAGAGTTTGTACCAACACATCGTACCATCAGGTTTTAGTTTGTTTTGTAAGTATAATCACAACCGCAAATTTTAGGTTATACATGTATCTAAAACTGGTTTACGGCAGAGCATCCACAAAACTCATGTTGCGGAAACATACCTGCTAATTTGCACTGACTAACTGTTCGCACTAGATATTTCTCTTATGTGACTACTAGATATGAATTATATATTTGTATAAACTTAACCAACTATGGAGCTATATATAGAAATTATATTAAACAAGAAAGAGATCAATATTTGAGTTCTGATTAAATAAATTATTTTAGTTAGAGCTATTGCTTTCTTTAAGCTATTTGAGTGAGACATCACATTAATATCTAACTAATGCAGTACTTACACATGATTAAAAATATAATCTGACAGAGACCTTTTATTTTAAAAAGCTGCATTTTTGGAACATAGATAAAACTTATAGAAAAGTGTAAACAGCGTACCAAGATAGTGAGACTAAAGGAAAAATCATACACTATCATACAAGTATCATCAGGTAAAGCTGATCTATCTTGAAACACAGCAAACAAAGACTTTTTATTTTTATTAAGTTTTAAATGTTAGTCAGCAAATAGATGAAAAATAACTCTAAAATATTTTTTGCTATTTATTCGCTAAAAAATATTGCAATTTATCTTTCTTGCTTCAATCATATTATAATATATGTAATGATACAAGCCAATTGGCACTGCAAAGAAAAAACTAATATGATAGACCTACAAGATTATTGAAGTAAAGTTTTTTGAGCCAGTATAGAAAAAAAATCACTACTGATATTTGCTTACTATAATATGCTTCGCCAATTGATAAAAAAATTTGTGACAGCATTCGACACGAGCTACATGAGAAGTTTCAACACCTAAAACCTAATTTATGTTCACCAATACAACAGTATGAAGCTTGCATAAGGTAGTTACAGGTATCTTTAATAGCTGAAATAATAGTTTCAACCGATGACTGTTTTGACCTTGGTATTCATTCAACAAGTATTTTCTGTACTTACAACGAGGTAAAGTATGTTAAGATATTTTTACTTTGTGACATGTAGTAGTTTGAACTTAGACATTATTTGCAATGAACATATAAAATACAGACAAAGATAATACTTCATGTTAACTTGAATATTGTCATAATTTGTTTCAAGTTGTTAAGATCTAGGAGGCAATTTTTTATTTTTTTTTAAGATAACAAATTACAAAAAGCGACTAGCTATCACACTTTTCAGGAAAAACAAGAATACCATTGTGGGCAAGCTTCTGCAAAACAAGTTGCGAGCAATAGTGAACCAAGTTCACTTACAACCAAAACCCAAGCCACTTCTGGTGCATTCACTGTATTTGTCCTGAATATAGATCATCCCTTTGAAATGTACACAAATAAGTTCTGGTTGAGAAATGTGCCAATCTTACCACTCATAAGTGACTGATATGAATTTAGACTATATAACTTGAATTAGTGATGGAGCACTGTACTAATATTGGACAAGTTGTTCACACCATCAACTATAAGTAAAATCTTAACATATTCTGGACTAATATTTTTACACATTATGCACCAAACTATCCTAACCAATCTAACCTTTTACATCTTATTATACATGTCGAAATCTGTGCATTTTTTGTCAAAAAAATTCCGAAAAAATGAAACAAATATTGTGAACTTATTTAGCAATTTTACTTACTAATAGTAGTATTGTAGGAATGTGCCTACTGACCAGTTGTTGAAACAAGAGTCTTATGGCTGTACTTGTTATAAAGTATATGTAGGTAATATGTAATACATATATGTATATTTGTTAGCTTAGACCTTTAAGCTATAAATGGATAAAAAATTCAAACAAAAAAGCCGCAACCAAATTTCTGGGTAGTATGAACAATTTATACTATAACTCCCTAGTGAATACTGCTGATACTATAACAAGTTTTGAAAACAATGTATTTTTTCTTAATTGCTGCATTATGCAACAATTATTAAGTTTTTTAGAAACTGAAAAAGATATATTTAATAGAAAGTGCTTCATAAAAAGCAGTCATCAGCATAATTGAATAAAAACAAACGCAGCAGGCCTATATAATGGTACATATAGTAATATACTTTTAAAAAACTAGGGTATATATATTAGTGTTTATAAATTGTACATTATATTATTATGAATTGATTGTTTCGTTGCTCTAAAAACTGAGAAAAATATTTTTCAAGCAAAGTTTAAATTATCAGATAAACATATCAGATACCATTAAAATTACACAAATACTTTAACATGAAACATAAAGATATATATATATATAAATTGTATCCACCCGAAGATCTACTCACTATTATCTATATAACCTGGTAGATAGTTTTATGAAACAACATGTCAGCCAAGTTAATCATTCAGTCAGGTCAATCGAATTCATCTTTATTGCCTGTCATTAATCTCTCACTAATTAACGAACCGCAAAATGCTGAAACTGCTATCAAAATACTTCAATACTTATGTAAGTAAACACATATGTTTACCATTCACTAACAGAAACAATTTTTCAGCCAACCACAAATATAATTTTAATATTTTAGAGATACGAGTATGTTAGAAACAACAAGTGAAAGCTATTGTTATGGCTATAACAAATGACTAAGTCTCAGCCAATCCAATTTAATTGAAGTAAAAAAACTGCTGCATTAACGAGGGAATCAATATTATATGAATAAATTAACTGATTGTGAAATGTATAAATTAAACTAGTAGTCAATGTAAGCGCATTCTCTGGTGTATCTTTCTCTCAACACAACCTTTCCTTTTACTGTTTAGGTCATCTTTCAGTTTTACTCATCACAAGAAGTAAGAGAAAACAGAGATGGAACCTGGAGTTATTCTTCTTTTATGTAAGAACATATGTGTATTAATTCTTGAGCGAGCAGCTAAAATATCAGAAATAGTGAAAAATCGTGTCTTGAGGTGTATTAAGTTGTGCTGATAAAAATTTAAATTTGGTTCCAAAACATGTAACTGTTTGATCTAAATTTAAATCAGAATAGTTCAGGACAAAACTTATTTTGTTTAAAAAAATATGATGATAAAATGTTAGAATGTCTTTGTGTCAGAATAATTTTGATTTTTATGTTTTGAGAGTATAATCATCAAAACTTTTTCACTTAAAACACTTGAAATCAAACTGAAATGCTACAAGTCACACAAATGTTCGATGATGGCATTTATAGTTGCAAAGAGATTGACAGAATAGTGACATGTGAAGATGCTACATTCAACTGTTATAAGAGGCACCAATAATGAGAAAGACAGACAGTGTGTCAACCATTGACTTAAGTTCTACTTAATTTTTTTTTCTCAGCATTTTAAACACACTGTAGTTTTACACATTTTAAGAAGAAAATATGGTCAAAGTAAAATAACTTTGAGCATTGAGAGCAGTTACACAGGATGGAAAAACACCAATATTTTCTGATAACATCTAAAGTTTTGTTTATTTTTAGAAACAAACTTTTAGATAAACTTTCAAAGCAAAGTTGATCTTTAGCACAGGATAAATTAAATTAATCAAAATTAGTAGAACATTTGATTCTGAATAATTCTAATAAAATATCTGTTTTTTTAGGTGTGCTAGCCATAGCTGTCTGTTGGCCAGCTGTGACAAAGGCACAATGTATGCCAAAATACTCCAAAATGGCCCTGTCAGAGCCTATGCCGGCGGCTTATGCATCCACAAACGCAAGAAGCAAGATAGAATGTGGAGTCTTTTGTACAAACACTCCAAACTGTCAAGTCTTTGTTTACTCTAAACATAACCACAACTGTGAATTCTTAAACATCTCTGAAATCGGTTTATTGCCAGATTTCAACACGACTTATATTGCGGAGGCGTATGTTCTACCTCACACTGACACACTGCTTGCACAAGGTACTTCTGTTGAGAGATGTTTTAATATAAATCTTTAACTTGCCTTTGTTTGAGCTCAATTTCATTTTGAACTATGGTGAACATTAAAACTCCAGTGCAATGAAACACTTGAGTAAAATTAAGAATTTTCTAGAATAATCGGAAATTAAAAGAATCTAAATCATTGAAAATTAGCTTGAAAGAGTAGTAATATTATATACTTATTCCAAACATTTTTTTTTCATTTTAACAAACGATAAGAATTAAAAAATTACTATCATATTTTAATTACTTCTTTTATCAGAATATCGACAAGTTTCATTGTAATATACCACGAGCAGAAAAAATATTAAAAATATATTTGCCATCACTGGTACCTACTAATCGAGTAATATTGTTTAACGCTCATCTAAAATATTGTTGTAATATAGTGTAGTCCCTGTTCTCTATTGTTGATACAAATATATTAGATTGAAGCATTGCTCAATTATACTTACAGGAAAACCTGCTGAAGCAAAAAGCGCTGCTACAGCTGATAAAGCAGTAGATGGACAGTATTCAAATGATCCAAACTCCGTGTTTGCCACAACTCATATCCTGAATCCCTGGTGGAGAGTTGACTTAGAAAAACGTTACTGCATACAAGCTGTAAACATTCTCAATCATGGTAAACAATTCATGTTAAACTAACCAACTCATTTACATACCTACATACATAACAACACCTGTATTTTGTTGAATATACACAGTTTAGACCTTTAATTCTTGACCGTTTTGAAAGCTCTTTCATATTTTAAAAGTTTTGAATTCGAGATTAGTGAACGATTTAAAACACTTTTACTGCGTACTAGATTAAAACTTATTGATATAGATACAATTTAGATTTTGATAAGTTAAACTAAAACACTACTCACATACTTACTATGTTCTTGAGTAAATATATGTCATAGTTTTAAAGGACAGCCGTTTCAAAGTGGGTTATTAGGTTTTAAAAACATTTCTAATTCTTTTATAGAAAATTTAATCATCTGCCTGTAGAATATTTTTTTATACGGCAGCTTATAATATTTTGCTGGCTGTTTTTATATTCCATGAAATCTCATATATTTGACTTACTCAAGATGTTTAGATAATCTACAATAGCTGCATAACCTGCACATAATTAGTTACTTTATATTAAAATAGTTTGATTTACTAAATAAGTTGGTTATAGTTGCTTATAAATGGCCAATCTTTAGTTCGCTTTTTCTCATGTGGGACTGACTGCAGTTTTATTATATTGTTGTAGCTAACTACTACTACAGAACTAAAAATTTAGTTATAACAGTCGCGGAGGAGGTTTCTCAGCTATTCTACACAGCTGATGAGGATGACAACTTCTGTGGACGACATGATGACACCCTAAACCAGTATTACACACTAATTAAATGTGTTTCAGTGGTTGCTGGAAAATTTGTACAGCTTGAATTGAAAACCACCATTGTCTTTAACCTCTACGAGGTTGAAGTTCATGGGTATTAAAGAGCATTATTATCATCAGCACTATCATAGAATTTATCAGAATATAGTTGCTTTATATATTATTAATGGAAGGTATACCAGTCATTGGTTTTATAGTTATTATTAAAACCAATATTGTCCTCAGTAGCTTTTTTGTTTAGCATAATTGCCTAAAACTTTTGAAGATCTATGAAACAGATTTATGATGGATTCTCTTCAAAGCTTATACTGTAAAGGCATGTGTTTTGATTTGCCTTGACAAACTTCTGAATAAAATATACAATATGTTGTGCAGAACTACTTGATATAAATAATTGGTTATATTATTCTTATTAGGTTAGATATTGCCCTCAGTGTCTCTTATTTTTACCAGAATATGATAACAGTTTTTGGTAAATATACTTTTGAATAACAAAAAATTTGTTAGGGTAAATTGTTTACTGAAACAAGTGCAAATTGATAAAATTATAATTGTTTATACAGTTAGATTTTTGGCAACTCTGTTTATTCAGCACAGTGCATTAACAATTTATTTCTACATATTGTATTGTGCCTAGTAAAGATATTTGGCAATAAATATTAAGTTTATATATGTGTGTTTTTTTGTAGTTTAGATGTAATGAATGTTGTGTCCTGTGTTTCTGTTATGGAAAATTTTTTTATTCAAAAATAAATGTAGGCTTGTCTCAAACTTGTCTAGCTTATTTTACTTCTATCTCAGTTATAATATTGAAGATATTGCAATTTTATGGTTTGACCACAAAAGGAGGAGGCAAACAGCACATCATAATTTATTATTATCAAGTTTATCTAAACCCAAGAAAATAGTTTCAGTACTCTTTTAGCAATGCTGGATATTATGTCAAGCATTAACCACCAAAATATAAAATATTGAAAATTAAGATAGAATTAACAAATGTTTCTACCAACTTAAAGGGCAAAAAACTCTGTATGCAAATTATAGACTTTATTCATCAAGCTACACCTTAGCATTCGGTCATTTACTGTAAACAATGCAATGACTCTATGTTTGTGTTTTCACGCATCATTGATGTGTTTAAACTATGGTAAATTAAAAAAAATCTGGTTTTATCAAACACTGATTGACTGTCAAAATAATTCATATTCTCTTTTTATTTACCAATTGGCAGAACAAACATACATGTACATACTCTGGCACAGACAAATAATTCTACAGAAATTAAAGCGTTCGCCTTTCTAGTTATTACAAAATTATGTGTCTATCAAATGTATGCAAAACAGTGTTGTAGATTATTTGTGACGTAAATTAACTACTCATGCCGTTAACTGCCAGGGTTTCTTTCAGCTACTTTCAAAACCTGTATATCAAAATTTTTCATGTAAGGAAGAATTGTTGGTGCAAACAATGAAAACGGTGAAGTCATTGCTTATCCTAAATCAGGTCAGAGCTGTAGATTTCCTAATATCTCTGAAACTGATTGCTGGTGACACTTCAACAGAACTGATATCGTTGAGGCACATATTTGAACTCACTTTGAAACACTGCTCACATAAGCTAGGTGTCTCGTGGGACCCTTTGATGTGAATAACATATATTTTCTTTGTTGAAGTTTATTTCAATTTTTGTTGCTACAAACAAAGAGAATATTTGATTTTAACTAATCAATATTTAAGCACTGTCTGTAAGCTATAGGATTACAGGCAATCTATTTTTGTACCGGAACTGGGAATAAATGAAATAAATTATTGAACCACTTTTGTCAGAAAAAAAGAAATTGCTTAATAGTGAGGTTTAAAAATGTATTTTTTGATGAGGTGAGCGCATTAACCAAAAAAAGTTATCATAATTGATTGCTTTCTTATTAGACTACAGTAATTACTTATTGTCAGACTAGAACTTCTTATTCAGCGAAGTTTATCTTAACGGCAAAACCCATGTTTATATAAGGAAATTCACTAACTCTCACTAATATAAAGTAAATAAATCAATATTTTTTAAATAAAATCAAAAAAGATTTTGGTAAGCATAGCTCTTCTGGTTCTCAATTTGTAGATACAAATATATAAAGTTGATATGATGTTACAATGAAATTTGAAGGTGTAATACGATGAACTTTATTTCATTAATATATACTGGATCTTGTAGCGAATTACCACGATTTGTAAAATGACAATATTTTATAGGGAATTCAAAGAGTTCTGTTCAACAAACAAAATACAACTGAAATGAGGTGGGTAGATAATTTAGAAGACTTTCGCTATACATATACTAGATGTAAACATTATCCACTGAACTACGTGTTTATGAGTCTAGCTAATTCACTTGTTCACATATATTTATGTTGATCAGACTTTTTAATACATAATTGTTTTTAAGTTGCTTTGAGTTTTTTATTTTCCTTGTTTTACTATAAAATCATAGATAGCTTTCATTATTTGTGTGTATTACATTTTTGTACTACCATGATCCCTTATGTGCCAACTTTTAACCAACTGATTCACACTTTTGTGACATCAAACACTTGTAGACAAGTTATACCTAATAGAATGTACTTACAACACATGCAGAGCTGGTTACATGCATTTGACATGGTTTGATTTACTTGTAGGTTGTGCGTTTGATTATTTATAGGTAGTTTAGTTTATTTTTAATAATTTTAGACACAGTACATAAGGGTGTACAAACACATTATGCTGCAAAGTTTAGATTTTCTTAAATATAACAACAACTGCAATTTTCTGAATATATATCATACTGGCTTATGGCCGAGCATCCACACAACTCATATTGTTGGGCATAGCTGCTGTTCTGCACTGACAAGCTGTTGCAAATGAAATATTTTTCATGAGACCATTAAATATTAATAATGTATTAAACAAGTTTAAGCTAACTTTGGCATTAAATTTAGAAGATATATTGAACAAGGAAAAAATCTGTATTTGAGCTCTGCTAAACTAAATTATCTGAGTTAGAGATATTGTTCTATAAAAACTATGTGGAAATGAATAAGCTCTGATCAATTGGTTCATCTAAATGAATTACTCAATGAAAATAAATTTTAATTGTTTTTGTGTTAAAATAGCTAGTATGATATGTTGGATCTGCCAAGGTATCAAGCAAAAACCTTGTATTCAAAGTAGTTAATATTTTGTGATAAATAATGCCATCAATTATTTTAAAGGCATTCTACTTCCTAATCTTGGATTTTCGTTATGTAAACTTAGATATCACTCGCGTACACACACTAAACTTTACAAGAAAGTTATTTCCTGTTATGTTAAGACCAATTGTAAATATTGAGAAAAGAAACAGGTAAAAATTTTCTTCAATGCAACGAAAGTCTGACAAAGCTTTATATTTTTAGGTGTCTTAACAATGGCTATGTGCTGACCAAATATGCCAAAAGTAAAATGTCTGCCAAAGTACCACAAAATGGCTCTGCTGAGGCCTATACCAGCTTTCTTAATAAAACTAATGGCAGAAGCCACAAAGAATGTAGAATATTTTGTACAAAAACTTTAGAGTGTAAATTCTTTGTTTTTTTCTAAACATAGTCACAATTGTAAATTTCTGAATTTATATGAGCTTGATTACAGCAATATAATAACACAACTCAGGACGTAGAGGCATACTTCCTGACTTGCACTGACTCACTGCTTGCACTAGGTATTAGTCTTGTGAGACCTAGTGATATAAATAATAAATATTATCTATTCCTGCTGGTTATCACTCTGAAACTATAAATGATTGCAAAGCAAATTCATCCAAAAATAAACCCTTAATTGAGTTTGGCATAAAAAGATACTTGATTTGAAGCTATAGGTTCTGTAGGCTAGTTAAAATAGACAGAATCTAATTCATTTACAATGTTCATTAAAGAGAGTATATTTCAATTGCTGGTGATATATAAAATTATTAGTTGTCTTAGCAAACAGTGAGAACCAAAAGCTATTACAATGTTTTTCCCGTTTTTGAATCAAAATAGCAACGGTTTTGATCTTGATATGTCCAAAGCCGCAAAGCGAATTCAAACATTTTATCTGCTATAACTGGTAAATTCCATTCTTGAAGTCATAATGATATAGTCTGCAAAATTAAACAAAAATGTTGATAAGGGCTGTTCCTGCTTTCTATTGTTGATACAAATATATTACATTAAAATATTGATCAAGCATACTCAGAGGTGAACTGACTAAAGTGGTAAGGGCTTATTCACTATGTTATACTACTGGTAAGGCAGCAGATGGAAAGTTTTTACATGGTAATCTAGAGAGTTTTATGGTAGTCACGAGTTATCATCAGAATTCCTAAATGAGAGTTAACTTAGAAAAGTGTTACTGCATAAAGAATGTAAATATTTTCAATTGAGGTTTATTGTCAAGTTTAACGCATTATTTTGCTCCCATAGCTACTATTTCTAGCAGTACATCGACTTTATTGTAAGTGTCGTTTATTTCTTACTTCTGTATTTATTCTGGCAATTATACAGAGTATAGACTTTCTAATGCATTTAAAAACTATTGAGTTACAAATTAAGATGTCGAGAGCATTTATTAACCTACTGTCAAAAATATGATTGTTCATCTTTTTTGTGTGTCTGAATGAATGAAAATCTCTATAATTACTTAGTCTTAAAGCTCTTACTTTTCATGACATTGGTATATTGGCTACACTCAATAGGTTTTATCAATGGCTACAACAGACCCTGTTACTCACAATTAATAAAGCTGATAAACAAAAATGGTTGGTCTTTATTTGCTTTAAATATGAGAATTTTTGAATTTTTTCTTTCTTGTATGGAAAAAGAAGAAATTTTTTTTCTGTAGTTACCCACTTCTAATGTACAAAAAGTTAGTAATAACCACTGCGGATAAAAATTTTCAATTATTCTACACAACTGATGATGATAATTTGTGTGGAGAACATGACAGCACATTAAATGAGCTTTACATTTTAATTAAATGTTTCAGCTGTTGCTCGGAGAGTTACACAGCGTGAATTAAAAAAAGGGTTACATCAATTTCTATGAAATTGATCTTCATTGGTAAAACAATGTATCATAGACACTACCGTAAAATTTTACAACAATATACTTGTTTTATATACTAATAATAGCAGCTATACTAGTAACTGGTTTTATTATCCTCATGAAAATGAACATTGTTCTCACTAGCTCTTTTGTTTAGCTAAATGGCTGACAGATTTCAAAGACCTTTTAAGCATATTTATGACGGGTCTTTTTAGCAAGCTACATGTATATTGTAGATGGAAATGTTTTAACACTGCAAAACTGTTGGCAAGAAGTGCATGTAATTGATGTGGAAGACAACTTGATATAAATAATGGTTTAAATATTTTTATTACATCAAAGATTGCACTCAGTAACTCTTATATTTATCAGCAAGTGAATACATTTTGTAGTGAAGGTACTTGCGTATAAAATAAAATTAAATAAAACATATTTCGACTGAAACGAAGTCAAGTTAATAATATTGCACTTTTTGGTACAAATAAATGTTTGACGATGCTATACTTCAAAAGTGTATATAAGCAAGTCATACTTTTCTAGTGCATTGTGCTTAGCAAAGACATTTGATGAGACATATCAGAGGTACACTAATTCTATGGGTTTTTATAGTTTTGAGGTGTTGGATGTTGGGTCTTATGTTTTTAGTATAGAAAAATGTATGATGGAAAGGTAACTACAGCTGTTTTTACATTTCCTTAACTTATTTTACTTCGAACTTCATAGTTTTATTAAAAAGCTTCAATTTTTTTGCTTGACCACACAAAAGAGTAACAAAACAGAGCATCATAACTAATGTCTATCCAAGTTAGGTAAATCCAAAACATGTTGTTTTCAGCAGTAATTTAATAAAATTTATGTAAGCGATTAGGTCAAGCGGGCACAACCAACCAATAACACATTGACCAAAAAAACAGAGTTATCAAATGTTTTACTAAGTTTAAGGGCAACAAAAAAAACTTACTGCGTTAAAAATTATAGACTTTAATTACTGAGCCATATAAAAACAACTGATTCTCATTTGAACACTGAATCTTATCAAGATGCACAATTTTTTGTTTTTATTTATTCAAATGGCAGAACGAACAGCGAAAGTATAGCACAGCCAAATTTTTCTACAAAAGTTAAAGCGTTCTTCTTCTTAGTTATGTTAGTTAGTTGTTAGTTAGTTAGTTAGTTATGTTAGTTTTTAGTTAATCAAGATGATGTTGTATATTATCTACGATGTAGATTAACTGCTTGTCAAGGTGGGTGAACGGCTTTTTCAGGACCTCTTCAATCCACATTTAAAACGCGCAACTCCAGAATTCTCATGTAATGAAGAGTCATTTGTGTAAACACTATAAACGGTGAAATCTTAGATTACCCTAAATCAAGTCAAAGTTGTATATTTTTTAATATGCTTGAAGTTGATTGATGGTGACACATTGACACAACTCATATTGTTGAGGCATGCATCTGTACTCATTGTGACATACTGTTCAAAAAGCAAATTGTCTTGCAGAACATTTTATATATCTTTTTTGTTGGAGTTTTTTTCAAGCTTTGTTGCTATGAATATAAAGAATATTTGATGAAATAAAAATCATTATTTAAACGCTGTTTCATCTCAGTTGAGTTAATGCTATATAAGTTTTTACTAAAATGGGAAACCAATAAAATAAAGCTTTTTCACCACTTTAAAAAAAAATTGATTGTTAGTGAGGTTTAAAAGATGATTTTATATTAAGGAAGCACCCCAACAAGAAATAACATGCAATTATATTCTGGTGTTTTCTTATCAAAATAGCAGCAAATTTCATCCTAACAGAACCAAAAATGAAAATACAAGCAATCTCACAAACTGTCATTAGTATAAAAGACACAACTATATTTTTAAATAAAATTTAAACAATTTTTAACTAAGCAGAATTCTGCTAGTTTTCACTTATTGACTCAATTTTATAATGTTGATGCACTGCTAAAATGACTATTAAAACTTTACCTGGGGTTGTGAAAAGATTTTCTTTCATAATTTAAATGAATTTAGCCGCAAAATAGCAATTTTTGTAAAATTGAAAAATTCATCTGGTAATTTAAGGACATCTAATTATCTAACAAAGTACAACTGAATCAGTTGTACGTGAATGATTTTGAAAACTTTTACTTTACCAAAGATGTAAACATTCTCAATTGAAATACATGTTTATGAGTTTAGATAAAATACTCGCTCACATACTTACTTGTTTTAAAACATTTATATCTTGTTGATCAGTCTTTTTGGTACATAATTGTTTTAAAGTTGTTTTGAGTTTTTAATTTCTTTTATTGCCTTTCTACTGGTATAAAAGACCAAATAGCTTTCATTATATGTGTGCATTGAATTTGTTTATCACTATGATATTTCAAATTCAAATTTCAGAAAACTTATTATAAATGTTATCGCATAAAATACCTGTAGATAATTTGTTTTAACTGAGTATACTTACGTATTGCAACATATACCAAAACGGTAACCTGAATTTCAGAAGGTATGAATTACTTGAAGAGAGTTGGTTATTTTAAATGCACTTTTTCCAACTAATCTTTAGGTTTTTGACTTCAAATATTTGTAGATAAGATATATATATAATACAGTATACTTATGATCACCAGCATGTACCAAAACATATGCATGCGTATGATAATTTTTGCTTGTATCACAAACTCTTTCATGGCAGAAAATAAACAAAAATCATACTGCCGAGGCATGCCAGCTGATTTTCACTGATGAACTTTTTGCACAAAAAATGTCCTTTATGAGACCACCACATGTAAACTATATATTGGTATAGGTTAGAGCTAACTTTGAAACTATATACAGAAAAAAAATTAAACAAGAACTAAATCAATATTTGAGTTCTGATAAACTGCATTCTTTGAGTTAAAGCCTTGATTTCTTTACGCTATATGAGAATCAATAAACTATAAGCGATTTTTAAATTTCAATGTTTTTAAATTTTGTTCTCTCATTACGATCGAAAATTATTTTTGTTTTCTCACTGAACTGTAAAAGCAAACAACAAAACATCAAATTTTCAATGTTTTTTTCATGGGAATAGTAACAAACAAATTTTTTAACACGCGACAAACAGTGATTAGACTAAAAGTTATTTTATTCACCATCACTAAAATACTCTGAGGGTAATAGTATTATATGACGGATATATACAGTGTGTTTAATTAGGGACAGTTAAATCAAGTTCTCTTGTTGTCAACTGCATGAGACTGATGCATTGTCCTAACTGTACTTACCTGTGATAAAAACGCTTACAAAATTTGTACTACAGACAAGAATAATAAAAGAACAATCATTTAGTGTTAACCAAGAGGCTGTTGGTCCAGCCAATAAATATGAGCTAAATTCATGGTGGTTATTTTGATAGCTGTTACTATAAATAGCTGGAAACTATGTCAAGCGAAGTGAATGACTCTAAGCAAAACTCAACAATTTGCTCAGACCTCTGCTAGTTAAAATACCACTAAAATTTTATTCGTTAGACATATATCAGACATTGTAATACATGTGTTATAGTATAGTGATGTGTACAATATAGTTCATCTAGTAGAAAAACATTATGACAACACCCTCAAATTGTTCGTATGATAGCACATAAAATATTTGATGTTTGATCTGCAAAGGTAGCTAGCAAGAATGTTTTATCTAAGGTATGATATTTTTTTGAAATTATTGTTGACATGACTTTTTTCAAGTCATTCAACTTTTTATTTGTATGTGTAGCTTCTCTACACCTACACATATATATTGCTCGAGAACCTGTATTCAACTTTACCAGTTAATCAATCCATGTTGCGTTAAGGCTAGTTGTAACTTATAAAAATAGAAAATAGTAGAAGTTTTCGATTCTGAAACAAAGGTCTAATAAAGTCACGTGTTTCTTTCAGGTGTTTAACAAAGGGTTTACGCTGCTCAAATGTGACAAAAGAAAAATGCCTGCCAAAGTACCACTCAAAAGCCTTTTCAAAGCTTATACTAGCTCTTTTCAGAACAACTAATAACGAAAGCCCTATAGAATATGGGATCTTTTGCACTAATACTGTAGACTGTGAGGTCTTTTTTGCTCTAAACATAGTAACAACTGTCAATTTATAAACTTTTTTAAAACTTTTTACTGGCAGGACAGCATCACTACTCCTTATTTGTGGTATTTCTAAACTTGCACTGACACACTGCTTGCACAAGGTACAGTACTTGCGTATATTAAGAGACTGGTTTATTTGAATAATATATGTCATCTATAACTGTTTGTTATTAGATCGAAGCTATGAATGAGTGGAAAGCACAGCCAACCAAAAAAAACTAATAACCAAGTTTGGCACATCGATATCCTTTAGGTGAAGATATTAGTTTTTAAGCCAGCTAAATATAGAACGAATTTGATTCATTTACAATGCTTATTAAAGAGAAGGCAATTCATGAGCTTGTTATACACAAAAACCTTTGGTCATTTCAGCGAACAGCAAGAGTCAAAAAGTATTATCATAATTTGACCGTTTTTTTATCAGAATAGCAGAGATTTTGATATTGATATTTCAAAATCTGCAGTGAACACTCAAATTTCTTTTCTGCCACCATTGATATATGCCATACCTAATAATTGCATTGTATTGAGAACGATTGTAGCTAGTGAATGTTTTTGCTGGTCTCTATTTTTGGCGTTAGAAATGAGAACTTTTCATTTTCTTATGTCCCACACAAGATAGAGTGGATTTTGTTTAACTTTTTGTTGCTAACTACTACTACAGAACCAAAGGGTAATTTATAACAGCTGCAGATGGAAACTCTCAGCTGTTGTATTCCACCAAAGAGGTTAATGACTCTTGTGGCTGACACGACAACACTTTAAACCATCTTATACCATTACTACACTCTGATTGAATGTTTTATTGATTGCTAGATGACTTGTACAACTTCAATTGAAAACGACGAATTACCATAACCTATATAAGGTTAAAGTACATGAGTATTACAATGTACTATAGATACTACCATAATAATTATTGCAGTATATTTGTTTCATTTAATAAATTTTTAGTGCCATTTGTGTACAAATTTACCTATCGGCCTACTGCCAGCCATTTTAACGAAACTTGCCGATATTGCTTCAGGATACAAATACAATATTTTTTCAATTTCAAAGTTTGTAAAGATCATTTTATGTAACATATTTTATTTTGCCATAATTTTAACTAACACTGCCATGCAAAATATTCAATGTTTCTATACTTTGTGCGATGATAAAGCTATGTGAAACGATCGCTGCGAAACTAAAACGATCCTCTACAATGTTCCTTACTCTTACAAAACTATTACTTTCACCACTATCAGGTTTACTGCAACTACTTTTATTATCTGCATAATCACAAAAACCTACATCTGAATTTTCTATAACGTCATCGACATAATTACAGTCAAACACGGATAACTCGTCCACGGATAGCTCGAACACATGGTTAATTCGAACATTTCCTTTGGTCCGTTCCCACGTAATGATAAATTGCTATAGATAACTCGAACTCAACACTGTTAATTCGAACTGTTTTTTTGCCCAACGGCTACCGAAACGGTTGTTATCGCTTTAGAAAATTACGTTATTCAAAGCCATAGAGGTAAACTTTATCTTTTCGTAATTCATAAGCGTCGTTATTACCACCATCGGCAAAATATTTTTGTCAACGACATTTTTAAAAGTTTGGTGAAATTTGATTTATATTGCGATACGATGAATAGCACGGGCTAGCCAGGGCACGTGTGCAAGGATTTTCGCCACGCACATACAAAACAAAAATCGCATGTTGTTTTTGTTTTGTATGTGCGTGGCGAAAATCCTTGAGTGCGTGGCGTAACCCAGCTAGCCCATGATGAATAGTTTTCCGACGTTGATTCTGTGTTGAATCAACGTCGGAATGTCGAATGTTTAAATCATCTTAAAAATTCTTGTAATTAAACGTATACGTTGTCTGAGCTACAAAAAAACTATTCATCGTTTGACCTAAACACAGAATACGTGTGTACATTCAATAAGTATCTATTAAAAAAGCGTGAGTGATATAGAATGTACCGTAAAACCTCGTAAAACTTCTAATTGAACTGCCTCGGAGTGTTGCTCTTAACGAATCCCAGGTAAAGTAAGATAATCTGCATAAACTTCAAGAAAAAACGGCAAAATTGATCGTGGGTAAAACCCCAAAAGAAAAAAATGTCTTTTCTTTTGAGCATTTCAACAACGATCAAGTTTTGTCAATGTCAATCTGAAAAACGTCCTGGCAATAACATCACCTCAAACAACAAACCAATCTCAAGTGATAGAAAAATCTCTATACTTTTTCATGAAAACGTTTTAAACTTTACATTAGAAGCATTTAATTTGAAACGAGCCATTTGTGCTTTTGATTTATATTATAGTTTGTATATGTACATGTATCTACTTATAAATAAGTAAATATATGGACTTGTGACAGTGCTCTGATAACTTGAACGCTCTGATAATTCTAACACTTTTGCTCGGTCCCTTGAACTTCGAGTTATCCATGATTGACTGTACTTACTGGTTTTATCAGAAGAGTTCTCAAACAAAAGTTTCAAATTGTTTCGTTATTTTAAGCTAATTTATTATTATAAAATTTAGCTAATTTGTCATTATCATAAAAGTCCTAAAAATCATGGGTTATGTTGTCAATTAATAATAAAATGAATTTACTACGCAACTGCTAGGAAACTCGCAATTATGCGTTTAGGGCACTCGGCCATAGCAAACACATTTATGCGATTATGGCATCAAAAAGGATAATAATATAAATTATTAATACTTCTCTCTGAATTTATTATTGTTAATGAAAAAAATTCTTTTTGGTAGCTCTTTGTTTTATCATCATAGCCGGAAATTTCCAAAGATTTGTGAAGCAGATTTATGCAGGGTCCTTTTTATGAATTACATTGTAGAGAGAAGAGTTTTGAACACTCACAAACTGTTTGAAAAAAGTCATGCTAGACCTTTTGATATACATAATGGTCTTATTATAATTATTATCAGAATTAATGCTGTTGTGGGCAACTTTTATATTTAGCAGTTTGTCAAACTCGTTGTAGTGAAGGTATTTGGGTATAAAAACAATATTCAGTAGAATAATTTGTTCACTAATACTAATACAAGTTGATAATATTATAAATGTTAGTACATTTAAAGTTTCACCATTCTGATTTTAACACTGTGTATAAACAATTTATATTTAACTATTTTATATGCCTAGCAAATATATTTGGCAGTTATGATTTAGGTTATATTTTTTTTAGTTTTTCTCTATTGTATGTTGTGACCTGAGTATATAGCAATTTATTACTCAAATGAAAATACAGCTGTTCATACAATTATAAAGTTTATTACTGTTATAGCTTGGTTGTTGTAGTGAAGAGATTGCGATTTCATTGTTTGACCGCATAACGGAGTACGAAAGTAGCACACTATACTTAATTTCTATTCAAACAACCTAAACAATTGTTCTTCAGTATTTTTTTCAAATGCCTGTCATATCACACCACAAACGATTAAAATGAAAGAAATCTAATAAAATACACTTAACAGATGCTTTACCGAGTTGAACTGCAAAAAGGCAAGCAAATTATAGGCTTTAGTTATCAAGCTATGTCTTAGCATTCTGCCAGTTTTTTCAAGACTCCAAAAAATTTCTGTTTGTATCTCAACACTATGTTTCCGTCTTTAAACTTTGTGTCTTCGAAAAGTCTGTTTGAGTCGTAGAAATATCTTATTTTCTCTACTCAGTTTCAGCTTTAACTTTTTGTTGCCGTCTTTACACTATATTACTTTAAAATGATTTGTTATTTTTTAGGTACTGAATGATTAAAAAAATATAATTTTTCCACTTTTACTTCAAATGGCAAAATAAATCATGCAGAGTCTGCTACAAGCATATATTTCTACAGAATGTAAAATGTTCCCTTTTTTAGTTACTAAACTTTATGCATCAATCAAAATTATTCAAAAGAGTGTTGTAGATAATACATTATGTAAGCTTATCAAAATCCTAAAAAAGTGTATGTAAATTTATGAGGTTGGGTTAACGAATCTGTCAGAGTCTATTTCAGAAGTAATTAAAACATTTAACACAAAAGGTCTGAAGTGGTTTAGAGTTTTTGTACAGACATTGTAAACTGTGTTGTCTTTTTTACAAGTGCAACATTTCGAATATAGATCATACTAGTTTACCGCGATAGGTTCACACAACTCAAATTGTGAGGGCACACCTGCTGATCTGCACTGGCAAGCTGTTGTAAAAGAAATGTATTTCATAAGACCTCTGACAACTACATATAAATTGTATATTGGTAGAAAATTGAGCTAACTTTGAAGCAACAAGTAAAAAGTATATTGAACAGGGAAAAAAGTCTGTATTTAAGCTCTAATAAACTAAATTTTCTGAGTTAGATTTGTTGTTCTATCCAAACTATGTGGAAATCAATCAACTCGGACCAATTGGTCCATCTGAAAGAGACGCATAATGAAAACAAATTTTAATGGTTTTATGTTAAAATAGCTTGAATTATATGTTGGATCTGCCAAAGTATCAAGCAAAAATATTGTATCAAAAGTAGTTAATACTCTGTGATAATTATTGCCATCAACTATTTTAAAGGCATTCTACTTCCTAATCTTGGGTTTTCATAATGTAAACTTAGATATTACTCGTGTACCCGTACTAAACTTTACAAGTAAGTCATTTCCTGTTATGTTTTTTTGGCCAATTGTAAATATTCCGAATATAAATAGGTAAAAGAAATGTACAAGGAAACAATTGTTTGATGGTGACACTTCAACATAACTCATGTTGTTGAGGCACATATTTGAACTCACTTTGAAACACTGCTCGCACAAGCTACATGTAGGTGTCTCGTGGAACCCTTATATGTGAATAACATATATTTTCTTTGTGGAAGTTTATTTCAATTTTTGTTGCTACAAATAAAGAGAATATTTAATTTTAACTAATCAATATTCAAGCACTGTCTGTAAACTATAGGATTACAGGCAATCTATTTTTGTATTGGAACTGGGAATCAATGGAATAAAAATCTTGAACCACTTTTTCCAGAGAAAAGAAATTGCTTAGTAGCAAGGTTTTGAAATGTGTTTTCTAATGAAGGGAGTGCAATAACCAAAAACAAATTATCATAATCTATTGCTTTCTTATTAGACTACAGTAATTATTTATTGTCAGACTAGAACTTCTTATTCAGCGAAGTTCATCTTAACATGACAACCAATGTGAATATAAAGAACTTCACTAACTCCCACTAATTTAGGGTAAAGACATCAATGCTTCTTAAATAAAATTAAAAATGTTTTTGGTAAGCAGCGCTCTTTTGGTTCTCAACTTGTGAATACAGTCATATGAAAATGATACGATGTTACAATGAAGTTTAAAGGTAAACCTTATAATGTGATGAACTTTACTTCATCAAAATTTACTGGACTGTGTAGTGAATTACCACAATTTTAAAGTGACAATATTTCTCAGGCAACTCAAAGAGTTCTGTTAAACAAACCAAATACAACGGAATTTGAGGTGGGTAGATAATTTAGAAAAACTTTTGTTATAGATATATCAGATGTAAAAATTCTCTACTGAACTACGTGTTTATGAGTCTAGCTAATTCACTTGCTCACATATATTTTTGTTGATCAGATTTTTTATCACATAATTGTTTTAAAGCTATTTTGAGTTTTTAAATTTTCCTTGGTTCACTATAAAAGCAAAAATAGCTTTCATTATTTGTGTGTGCTACATTTTTTTAATACTACAATCCCTTATGTGCCAAATTTTAGCCAACTGATTCACATTTTGGTGACATCAAACACTTGTAGATAAATTATACCTCATACATGTAGAATGTACTTACAACACATGTAGAACTAGTTACCCGCATTTGAAATGGTGTGATTTACCTGTTGGCTGTCGGTTTGATTAGTTTTAGGTATTTTAGTGTTTTACCAATAATTTCAGACACAGCTGTACTATGGTGTACGAACGCATTATGCTGCAAAGTTTAGGTTTTCTTAACTATCCACAGCTGCAATTTTCCAAATTTATATCATACTGGCTTTTGACCGAGCATCCACACAACTAAGATTGTTTGGCATAGCTGCTGATCTGCACTGACAAGCGGTAGCAAATAAAATATTTCTCATGAGACCATTAGATATAAATAAAGTATTAGCCAAATTCAAGCTAATTTTAGAGTTATAATTAGAAATTATATTGAACAAGGAAGAAATCAGTATTTGAGCTCTGATAAACTAAATTATCTGAGTTAGAGCTATTGATCTATCCAAACTATGTAGAAATCAACAAAATCTAAGCAATTGGTCCATTCAAATTAAAAACATAATGAAAACAAATTATTTCAACTGTATTTATGTTAAAGCAAGTTGAATTATATGTTGGATCTGCCAAAGTATCAAGCAAAAATCTTGTATACAAAGTAGTTAATATTTTGTGATAATTATTGCCATCAACTATGTTGAAGGCATTCCACTTCCTAGACTTGGGTTTTCATAATGTAAACTTAAATAATACTTACGTACCCGTTCTAAACTTTACAAGTAAGTCATTTCCTGTGATGTTTTAGGCCAAATGTAAATATTCCAAATAGAAATAGTTAAGAAAAGTTTACAAGGAAACAAAAGTCTGACAAAGCTTTAAATTGTTCAAGTGTGTTAACACTGGCTATATGCTGGCCTAATATGCCAAAACAAAAATGTCTGCCAAAGTACTCCTAAATGGCTCTGTCGAGGTCTATACCAGCTCTTTTTTAATAAAACTAATGTGAGAAGCTACAAATATTGTAGAATCTTTTGTACAAAAACTTTAGACTGTGAAGTCTTTGTTTATTCTAAACATAGTCAAAATTGTAAACTTTTGAATTTCTATAAAATTGGTTTACAGCAAGATAATAACACAACTCAGAGTGTAGAGGCGTACTTCCTGATTTGCACTGACTCACAGCTTGCACTAGGTAATTTTCTTGCTAGACCTAGTGCTATAAATAATAAATATCATCTATTTGTGCTGGTTATCACTTTGAAACTATGTATGATTGCAAAACAAATTCATCCAAAAATAACCCCTTAATTGAGTTTGGCATAAAAATATACTTGATTTGAAGCTATAGGTTCTGTAGGCTAATTAAAATAAACAGAATCTAATTCATTTACAATGTTTGTTGAAGAGAATATATTTCAATTGCTGGTAATATATAAAATTACTAGTTGCCTTAGCAAACAGTAAGAACCAAAAGCTATTACCAGGTTTTCCCCGTTTTTAAAATCAGAATAGCAATAATTTTGCTCTTGATATGTTTAAAGCCGCAGAGAGGATTCAAATATTTTATCTGCCATAACTGGTAAACTGCATACTTAATAATATCGTCTGCAAGTATTTAAAAGAAATTGTTGATAAGAATGGCTATTCTTGTTTTCCCACGATCAAACGAGCGGAAGCGAAGTTTGAGAGCTTTTATGATAAATGCATGTGCCCACAACTTATAAAAATTATCTATTAACAAAGGCGCAAACCCTTGTTTTTAACCCTCTCTCATCAACAAATTTAACAATTGTTTTGTAGAGTCGTTAAAGTATAATTACGATACAAAACACATATAAACCTATTTAAATATGTTACCAAGTCTTTGTAAATTGTCGGCAGTCTCTTAAAACTTACCCATCCGATCGGATTATACACAAATAGACAAATTAATTTGGCCTAAATTCGTCACAAAACCCTTGACAAACTTGGTTTAATAAAAGTTAAGACCGGCAAACGAAACGCCGAGCGACAGAAAAGAGAATCATTAGGTTGTGAGCACTTCACGAAAAAATAACGTGCACATTTCACCAGTCTATAGCATTGTCAAATTGCTGAAGGTTTCTGTAATTAACGTAGAAGTACAGAAATCGTCTCATTTTTGCCGATTTCAAACTAACTGATATTTTGGAAACTTTTGAGTACTTTAGTATTCTAACTGATGTTCAAAGCAGTGAAACTAAAGGAAATGACAATGATATTTTTTTTAACCAATTTTTTGAGATTATAACAATATTTGATTATAAGTTTAGATGACTATTGAAGTGTAATAGTCACACTAACAACATCGATGGTGGGTAATATGTTACTGCTAATATTTTTTGTAAATAGTTTTGTTAATTTGATTTTCTAAGAATCTATATAAATATCACAACTCTTTGATATTGTTAGCTGTGTTTTGAAATGTAAACAAAATTGTGCATTGGTTTTCTATTATTACTGTATTAATATATTAATAATATTGGTTATTCTAATAATATCAGTGCATTTTACTTAATATTGCATTTCTCCTATTGCAGGAGAAAAAATATAAACATATAATATTTTCCTTTCATTATTGCTGTTTGTTGTGTATAATAACACCCACACCGAGTACATTACAGTTACCATTGCAGTTATCATGTTGCGCTGCAGTGCCATTTGACTGCTAATATTGCATTTCTCAACCATCAGTACCCTTTCTTTTTTTTCTAATATCATTTTGGTCGTGGGCTGTATGACAGTGGAATTTCTAGTCTATGGTTGATACAAATATATTAGGTTTAAACATTAATCAAGGATACTCAGATGTGAACCTGCTAAAGTGGTAAGAGCTTATTTGCCATATAATACTGCTGGTAAGGCAGTAGATGGACAATTTTTAGATAGTAATCCAGAGATTTTTATGGTAGTCACAAGTTATCATCGGAAGGTCTAGATGAGAGTTAATTTAGAAAAGTGTTACTGTATACAGAATGTAAACGTTTTCAATTGAGGTTTATCATCGAGTTTAACACATCACTTTGCTCCCATAGCTACTAGCTCTAGCAGTACAAAGACTTTATTGTAAGTGTTATTCATTTCTCACTTCTGTATTCATTCTGGCAAATAGACATAGTTTAGACTTTCTAATGCATTTTAAAATACAATTGAGTTACAAATTAAGTTGTGGAGAACAATTCTTAACATACTATCAAAAATATGATTGTCCATCTTTCTTGTGTTTCTGCATGAATGAAAATCCCTATAATTACTTAGTCGTAAAGCTCTTACTTTTCATGACATTGGTATATTGGCTACACTTAATAGGTTTTATCAATGGCTACAACAGACCCTGTTACTCACAATTAATAAAGCTGATAAACAAAAATGGTTGGTCTTTATTTGCTTTAAATATGACACTTTTTAAACTTTTTTTTACTATATAGAATAGAGAACAACTATTTTCTTTTTTTGTAGCTATCCACTGCTAATGTATAAAAAAGTTAGTGTTAACAACTGCAAATAAATGTTTTCAGTTATTTTACATGACTGATGATGATAATTTTGTGGAGAACATGACGGCACATTAAATGAGCTTTACATTTTGATTAAATGTTTCAGCTTTTGTTCGGACATTTGCACAGCCTTAATTTAAAAAACGAATACATTAACCTCTATGAAATTGATCTTCATGAGTAATACCATGTATCATAGAGGTCATCATGAATCTTACAACAGTTTAATTGTTCTACATACTAATAATAGAAGCTGTACTAATAAGTGGTTTTACTATCCTCTTGAAAAAAATCGTTTTCAGTAGGTCTTTTGCTTAGCTAAATGGCTGAAGAATTTCAAAGACCTTTTAAGCAGATTTACGACGGGTCCCTCTTAGCAAGTTATATTGTAGAAGGGAATTTTTAACACTGAAAAACTGCTTGCAAGAAATACATGTATCTGACGTAGAAGACAACTTGATATAAATAATGGTTTAAATAGTTTTATTACATCAAATATCGCACTCAGTAGCTTTTATATTTAACAACAGGTGATGAAATCTTGCAGTAAGGGTACTTGCGTATAAAATAAGATTCAGCAGAATATTTTGTTGACTGAAACCAATAAAATTTAATATTGCAGTTGTTGATACAAATAGGTTTTTGACAATGCTATATCTTAAAACTGAGTATAAACAAGTCATGCTTATCTAGTGTATTGTGCTTAGCAAAGATGTTTAGCAGAAAGTCTCAGAGTTACACTAATTTTGTGGGTTTTTTACAGTTTTGATGCATCGGATGCTGTGTCTTAAGTATTTGGTTATAGAAAAATTTATTACTTACAAATAAATACAACTGTTCTTACATCTCTTTAATGTAGTTTACTATGAAATTAATTTTTTATTAAAGAGACTCAATTTTAGTGCTTGACCACTCAAAAAAGTAAAAAAACAGAAGATCATAACTAATGTTTATCGAAGTTAGATAAATAAAAAAAAATGTTTTTTTCAGTAATATTTTTATAAATTTCAGTCATTACGCCAAGCACGTACCACAAACAAATAAAATATTGACAAAGAAAACAGAGTTATCAGATGTTTTACCAAGTTTATGGGCAACAAAAACTGACTGTGTTAGAAAACTATAGACTTTAATTACTAAGCTATATTTTAGTATTCTGCTAAAGAGCAGAATTATAGGGAAATATAACAGGGAATTAGGGAAATAGGGAAACTAATAGGGAAATTAATAGGAAAATTAATAGAGAAATATTTCCGTTTACGCTGCAACAAACTTCTGTTTATATCTTAACACTGTCTTTCTGTCTTTACATGCTGTGCTTGCTCAAAAAGTCTGTGTCATAAAAAATAGTTTCTGCTATAGCACTCGGTTCCTGTTCAAAAACTCTTTTTGCTTTTCTTACATTGCTGAATTTTAAAACCAATTGTTTTTTATTTGAACACTGAATGTGCACATCAACATCAATATGCACAATTTGCTGTTTTTATTTATGCAAATGGCAGAATGAACAGACAAAGTTTAGCACAGCCAAATATTTCTACAGAAGTTAAAGCGTTCTCTTTCTTAGTTATGTTAGATAGTTGTTAGTTAGCCAAGATGATGTCGTATATTATCCACGATGTAAATTAACTTCTTGTTAAGATGATCAAATGGCTCTTTTAGGATCTCTTCAAGCCACATTCAAAACGCGCAACTCCAGAATTCTCATGTAATGAAGAGTCATTTGTGCAAACAATATATAAACAGTGAAATCTTAGTCTACCCTAAATCAAGTCAAAGCTGCATATTTCTGAATATGTTTGAAATGGCTTGATGGTGAAACTTTAGCGCAACTCATATTGTTGAGGCATGAATTTGGACTTACTATGACATACTGCTTAAAAATTTAAGTGTATTGTCGAACGTTTCATATGAATAATATATATTTTTTGTTGGAATTTATTTCAAGTTTGATTGCTATGAATAGAAAGAATATTTAATAAAATAAAAGTCAATACTTAAACACTGGGTCATCAAGCTATTTGATTTAATGCTATATAAGTTCTTTTACTGCTATTGGAAATCAATAAAATAAAAATCTTTCAACTTTTTTTTCAAAAAAAATGATCTGATTGCCAGTGAGGTTTAAAAGAAGATTTTATAATAACGAAGCACCCTGACTACGTAGAAATAAAATACAATCATAGTCTACTGTTTCCTTATCAAAGTAGCAGCAAATTTCATCCTAACGAAATCAACAATGACAATACAAACAATCTCACAAACGGTCATTAGTATAAATTAAAGATATATAGTAATGTTTCTCAAATAAAATCCAAACCATTTTTAGCTAAGCAGAATTCTGCTAGTTTTAACTTTTTGACTCAGTCTTACATGTATAAAGTTGATGCAATGCTAAAATGACTATTAAAGGTTTACCTAGTGGCGTAAACAGTTTTTTTCTCCAAGAACTAAATTAACTTAGTAGCAAAATAGCAAATTTTGTAAAATGACAACATATACTTGGTAATTGAAAGAGATCTAATTAGCTAACAAAGTAAAACTGAATCAGCCATACGTGGAGGATTTTGAAAATTTTACTGTATCTTAGAAGTCAACATACTCAATTGAAGTGCATGTTTATGAGTTTAGATAAAATACTTGCTCACATAACTAATTGTTTTAAAAACATTTATATTTTGTTGATCAGTCTTTTTGGTACATAATTGTTTTAAAGTTGCTTTGAGTTTTTAAAATATCTATTGTCTTACTACATGTATAAAAGACTGAATAGCTTTCATAATATTGATGTTTTGGATTTGTTTATCACTACGATCTTTCAACTGCAAACTTTAAAAAACTTTCTATAAATATTATCGCATACAATAACTGTATTCAATTTGTTTTAATTGATATTACTTATATACTGTGGTGTATACCAAAACAGAAACTTGCATCCCAAAAGGTATGAATTACCTGAAGAGACTTGGTTATTTTAAATGCAATTTTTCAAACTAATATTTGGTTTTTTGACTTCAAATATTTGTAGATAAGGTATACATAATTTGGTATACTTATGATCTACAGCATGCACCAAAACAAATACCTGCATATTATAATTGTTGCATGTATCACAAACTCTTTCATGGCAGGAAATAAACAAAAATCATACTGCAGAGGCATGCCAGCTGATTTGCACTGATGAACCTTTTGCACAAGAAATGTCCCTCATGAGACTACCACATGTAAATTATATATTGGTATAGGTTAAAGCTAACCTTGAAACTATATGCAAAAGGAATAATAAACAAGAACTAAATCAATATTTGAGTTCTGATAAGCTGAATTCTTTGAGTTAAAGCTATTGATTTCTCTACTCTATGTGACAATCAATAAACTCTAAGCAATTTTTAAATTTCAATGTTTTTAAATTTTGTCACCTCATTAGGATCGAAAATGATTTTCGTTTTTTCATTGAATTGTAAAAGTGAACCACAAAACATCAAATTTCCAATGTTTTTTTTCATGGGAGTAGTAACAAGATTTTTTTCCAACATGCGGCAAACAGTAATGACAGTAAAAGTTATTTCATTCACCATCACTAGAATACTCTAAAAGAAATAGCATTATATGACTGATGTATACAGTGTGATTAATTAGGTACAGTTATTTCAAGTTCTCTCATTGTCAACCGTATGAGACTGTTGAATTGTTACAGTTGTACTTACCTGTGATAAACATGCTTAAAAAATGGTACTGCGGACAAAAGTAATAAATGAACAGTCATTTGGTGTTACCAAGAGGCTGTGTTAATCTAGCCATTAAATATGAGCTAAATCTATGGCGGTTAGTTTAATAACTGTCTCTATACAAAGCTGGAAACTATGTCAAGCAAAGTGAAGGACTTTAAGCAAAACTCAACAACTTGCTCAGACACCTGCTAGTTATTGTAGAATACCACTAAAATTTTAATCATTACACATATATCAGACTTTTTAATACATGTATTATAGTATAGAAATATGTATAACATGGTTCATCTAGTTGAAAAACATTGTGACACCCTCAAATTGTTCATATCGTAAAACATAAAGTATTAGATGTTTGATATACAAGGTAGCTAGCGAAAACTTTTGATTAAAGGTAAAATATTTTTTGAAATTAACGTTGCCATAAATTTTTTAAACCATTCAATTTCTTATGCATAGCTTCTTTACATTTGAACATATATATTGCTTTGGAACCTGTATTAAACATACCAGTAAATAAATCCATGTTGTGTTACGGCTAGTTGTAACTTATAAAAATAAAAGTTAGTAAAAGTTGTTGATTCTGAAACAAAGGTCTAATCAATTCAAATGTTTCTTTTAGGTTTTTAACAAAGCTTTTATGCTGCTCAAATGGGATAAAGTAAAAATATCTGCCAAAGTACCACAAAATAGCTTTGTCAAAGCCTATACCAGCTCTTTTCAGAACAACTAGTCATGGAAGCCCTACAGAATGTGGGACTTTTTGTACAATTGCTGAAGACTGTAAGGTTATCTTTTGCTCTAAACATTGTAACAACTGTAAATTTTTGAACTTTTCCAAAACTTTTTACTGGCAGGACAGCCACACAATTTATTTTTTGGAGTTGTATTTCCAGACTCAAACAGCTGACACTCTGATTGCACAAGGTACAGTACTTACGTATATTGAGAGACTTGCTTATGTGAATAATATATGTCAACTATTATTGTTTGTCATTATATTGAAGCTATGAATCGGTGCAAAGCACAGCCAAACAGAAAAAACTAATAACCTAGTTTGGCACATCGATATACTTGAGTTGAAAAGATTAGTTTTGTAAACCAGCTAAATATAAAACGAATCTGATTGTTTACAACATTTATTAAAGAGAAGGTAACTCATAAGTTTGTTATACACAACAGCCTTTGCTAATTTCACCTCACAACAAGAATCAAAAGGTATTAACATTTTTTGACTGTTTTTTATCAAAACAGAAATTTTGATTTTGATATGTCAAAATCGGCAGTCAACATTCAAATATTTTTTCTGCCATCATCGATATACACCATACATAATAATAGCATCTTATTGAGAACAATTGTAGCTAGGTAATGTTCTTGCTGTTCTCTATTGTTGATCCAAATAGATTAGATTAAAAAATTGTCCAATAATATTTACAGGTAAACCTGCTGAGGTGATAAGCGCTTAGTCATCATATGAAACTGCTGATAAAGCAGCAGATGAACAGTATTTCGATAGCAATCCAAAGAGTTTTATGGTAGTCACAAGTTGTCACCTAAGACCCTGGCAAATATTTGACTTAGAAAACTGTTACAGTATTCAAGCTGTAGTTGTTCTCAATTGAGCCCAGTCCTTCAAAGTTAACTGAACAACTTGCTCAGATACATGTAGTTACTAGTTCTAGCAATTGCGAGGTTCTGTGGCAAGTATTGTTTAATTCTTACTTTTTATTTATTTTGGTAATTAAACATAGTTTAGGAGTTCAAATGAATTTTAAATTACATATAAGTTACAAATAAAACTTTTGCTTTCTAGCTTCCTAAAACTTCATAAATTACTATAAAAAATCAGATCATCTATCTAGTTTGTTTTTCTGCATTTATAACACTCTATACCACTACTTAGCCAAAATTCATTTACTTTGTATGACATGGGCATATTGGCTATACTTACCAGCTTATACCAATGGCTACATTAAATAAGGTCTCATAAACATGAAACCGATTGGGTTTGTTTGGCTTTAGAAATGAGAACTTTTCATTTTCTTATTTCCCATACAAGATGGAGCCGAACTCGTTTCATTTTTTGTTGCTAATTACTACTACAGAACCAAAAGTTTAAATATAACAGCTGTGGATAAAGTTTCTAAGCTGTTCTATTCCACCAGAGAGGTTGAAGACTTTTGTGGCAGACATGGCTACACCTGAACGCAGTACTAAACTCTGATTAAATATGTTTTATTGTATGCTGGAAGATTTGTACAGCTTCAATTGAAAACAGCGAATTACTATAACATTATGAGGTTGAATTTTATGAGTATAACAATTTACTATAGATACTATCATATAAAACAATTACAGTATATTTGTTTTATGTAATAATAATATAAATTATTAATATTTGTCACTAAATTTATTAATGTTGTTAAAATAAATTTTATTGGCTCTTTGTTTTATCATCATAGCGGGAAATTTTCAAAGATTCGTGAAGCAAATTTATGCAGGGTCCTTTTTATAAATTATGTTGCCGAAAGAAGAGTTTTAAACATTCACAAACTGTTTAAAAAAGTCATGCTAGACCACTTGATATTCATAATGCTTTTATTATACTTATTATTAGAATTAATGATGTTGTCAGCAGCTCTTATATTTAACAGTATGTCAAACCTGTTTGTAGTGAAGGTATTTGTGTTTAAAAACAATATTGTTTAAGAATAATTGGTTCACTATACCAATACAACTTGATAATATTATAAATGTTTATACATTTAAAGATTGACCATTCTATTTTAACCCTGGGTATAAACAATTTATACTGACCTATTTTATTGTGTCTAGCAATGATATTTGGCAGGTATGAATTAGGTTATATTTTTGGTTTTTTTCTAGTTTTTCTCTATTGGATGTTATCACATGAGTATAGAACAACTTTTTACTGAAATGAAAATACAGCTGTTCGTACACTTCTAAAGTTTATTATTGTTATAGCCCAGTGGTTTTAGTGAGGATATTGCGACTTCAGTGTTTGACCACCTAATGGAGTACGAAAACAGCAGACTATACTTAATTTCTATTCAAGAGAGCTAAAAAGTTGGTTTTCAGTAATTTTTTTGAAAATGCCTGTCATTATATCACACACATACTGCAAACAAATAAAATGAAAAAAATCTAATAAAATACGCTTAACAGATGTTTTACCAAGTTGAACTGCAAAAAGGCAAGCAAATTATAGGCTTTAGTTATCAAGCTATGTCTTAGCATTTTGCTATTTTATTCAAGACTCCAACAAATTTCTGTTTGTATCTTAACACCATGTTTCCGTCTTTAAACTCTGTGCCTTTCGAAAAGTCTGTTTGAGTCGTTAAAATATCTTTTTTTTTACTCAGTTTCAGCTTTAACTCTTTGTTGCCGTCTTTACACTTTATTACTTTATAAAAGATCTGTTATTGTTTAGGTACTGAATGACCATAAAAATATAAAATTTTCCTTCTTCACTCCAAATGGCAAAATAAAGCATGCAGAGTCTGATACAGGCATATATTTCTACAGAACCTAAAATGTTCTTTTTCTTAGTTACTAAACTTGATCCATCAATCAAAAGTATGCAAAGAAGTGTTTTAGATTATACCTCATGTAAGCTTATCAAAATCCCAAAAAAGTTTATGTGAATTTATGAGGTTGATTTAATGGCTCTGACAGAATCTATTTCAGATATATTTAAAAAATTCAACCCAAAAGGTCTGAAATGGTGTAGAGTTTTTTGTACAGACGTAAATTGTGTTGTATCTTTTACAAGCGCAACTTTTTGAATATAGATCATACTGGTTGATGGCGATTCATTCACACAACTCAAATTGTGAAGGCACACCTGCTGATCTGCGCTGACAAGCTGTTGTAAAAGAAATGTATTTCATAAGACCACTGACCACTACATAGAAATTATATATTGGTATAAATTAGAGCTAACTTTGAAGCAACATGTAGAAAGTATATTTAACAAGAAAGAAATCAGTGTTTGAGCTCTGAAAAACTGAATAATCTGAGATAGAGCTGTTGGTTTTTCTATGCTATGTAGGAATCCATAAACTCTGAGCAGTTAGTAGTTTTTATTCTTTTACTTTTTGTAAAATTTTAACAGATGAAAAAAACATCTTCTTTAGATGCAAAAACCAGCCATAATGAAATCACATTTTCAATGTTTTGCCTTAGGATAAGTTTCACATTCAATTCCAACATTCGACGAACAGTCTTGAAAATAACAATTATTTTCTTTATTGTCACCAGTATACACTAAAATCTATAGCAATGTATAACTTATGTTTAAAGTTTGTTTATTAAGTACAGAGTTTTATTTTTAATTCTTTATTTTTTTAACTATTTAACAGCAATACATTGTAACAGTCATAAAAACATGTGATAAACATCTTTAAAAAACTTCAAAAAATCATAGATGGAGAATGTTTTGCTGTTGATTAAGAGGCTGTTTGTAGTGCCATTAATTACAAGCTGAATCTATTATGGAGAGTTTACTTCAAAAACAGCCACTGTATCAAAGCTGGAAACTAGCTCAACCAAGGTAATTGACTTTAAGCAAAACTCAACTACTATTCAGACTTCTGCTAGTTAAATACTACTAATATTCTACCCATCAGATGGATAGAAAACCTTCTAATACAAAGTTTTTTTTAAACTGTTCAAAGCTTTAAAGCTTTTGAGTTTTATAAAAAATCCCATAGTTTTGATCCATCACATGTATTTCGGACCGTTTGTGTCTGGTACTTTGTCTGACTGAACAGAGAGAGAATGTAGAGGCAAAGTCTACTCGAGATAATACGATTGTCTGCGTGAAAATATTCAGCCTTTACTAATTTAGCAATCTAATTTTGCAATTTATGATAAACAGGAAATAAAAGCATTTTAAATTGAAACGACACAATAAAAAATTAAAAAGATAGGTAAAAGAAGCTAAAAATTAGTTTTCAATCAACTTTAAAAGATAACTTATGTAAAAAGTAATATTAGTTAATAAACATTCGTACACATTTGGCATGCCCTTTTAAACCGAATCTGAGTGCATCTGGTTTTTTGGTATATGATAAGTTCAAATGATTGCAAAGGTCTGGCTAACTCAGCAGTTAAGCGCGGCATTAAAACTTGTAGATGCAAAGCCTTTAAGTTCAAATCCAGCAAGCAGCAAGCTTTTCAATCTAAGATTTTAATAGCTATTAATGGACAAGCAGACATTTAAACAGACAATGACAGATAGCCAAATTCTAGAATGATACAATGCATAATTCCATTAGGATATACAGTTACATTTACATATCTATATATTACATTTATACTAATACATGTATATTTTTAACAAAACTAAAAGTTGCACTATATTAAATTACTCGATATATATATAGCAAATAGTTTTATATGGTGAAATTATTAGCTTCTATCCTTGTTTATTCAGCCATCAAGCTTGGAAACAAGAAAAATAGTTTTTGAAGAAGCATTTACATAAGTGCAACAAGCAATGAGAATGCTTGTATGCTCTTTTTACAGGTTTGAAACGACAACAAATTCTTAAGTAAGCTGCTTTTGAAAAAAACATGTGAATTATATTTAAATAATTTTGCTGTGTTTTTCTAACATCAATGTGACTTTAGGAAAAAGCAAATACATAAACCAGGTATAAGTTCATTTTACAGGACTTTGTTTTGTTGTTCAACTTTACATTTCTTTTAAAGTCTTCATTAAAGACTGCACATAACATCAAAAAATTGTACATGCGTTAAGTTATTTGTACTAATGTTCATTACAACAACTACTGTGACTGCTTGCATAAAATTTTTTTTTAAATATTTTACATTTTTTAAAGCACCATCTTTGCTGTTCTCTTTTTGAAAACGATGTAATTTTTGGTAAGTCTAGTTAGGGTAGCTGTACTTACTAAAAAACCGCTGTCTTACTGGGTGGTTTGTTCCACAGATTACACAAAAAATTATGTAAGATATATGGGTAGCAAATCTGTCAAAAATGGTGACTATCGGAATTAGGTTGTGCGGCTTTGAAAGGACTCAGTATGTAAAAAGCTCATCAAATGAACGTTATGCAGAAATTCTTTGACAGTTTATAGAAATGAATGTATGTAATAAATGTGACCAAGTGTGATAATTTTGTTTATTTCAAAAGCAAGTGCGTTTTGTGCAGCTATGTGCTTTAAAGTATTTTCAATATTAAAACACATAGACCATCTCACAACTTCTGCAATATATGTGTAAATGTATGTATGCATTGGTGTGCATCAGCTCAAGGTTGCAGCTTTTTGTTATACCTAGAAATGCAGCATAATTAGTCACAACAAAAAATTTTTTTGTGTTTCCTGTGGAATAATTTGTATTGTTGACAATTTTAATTTAAATGCTATTGAAATATGCTTGTTTTCAAAAAAATATATTTTACATTCAAATTTAAACTTTTAACCTTTTTTTAAATAGATTTTTTTCTGTCGCTTAAGCTAGATGTGATATAATTTTATTGTTGATTTGGTATAGAATTAATGAAAGTCAAAGTTGTGTAGCAACAATTATTTTGTAACACGCCCTGAGTATTTTTATGGGTGCGGTGCATACTTTTGCAGACACTTGACTGGTCTCTACCTACATACGTATAACCTCGGTATGAACTTGGTTGGGCTTTCAGGGGCCACAGCTATCTATATTTTTCAATTTTCAATTTAGCTGTGGTAGCTTAAAAAATGCATTTCAAAAATTTGAAAAGCTTCCAAAGGTAAAGTTTTTTTAGAAATGAAAATTGAAACAAGTATTACTATTTTGTATATAAAAGATATCTTTAATTAATGATTTTATGTGCACTTATTAAATAAAAATGCTCATCTCTTTTTGAGCAGCATAAGCTGCTTAGATTTAAATCTGAATTTAGATTTAGATCACTAAAATTACCAATAAAAGGTTGCTTTCGCTCCAACATGGCTTTTGCTGGTAATTTTCATTTTAAGGGGGGTTAATCCAGATAAAAGATGCTCACTCAACACTTCAGTTTGACAAGACTAAATGGTTTTACTTTTTCCAGAAAGTACCACTGACTCTAGCCAGCTTACAAAAGAGGCAGAGGATTGCACAGCTCCCATAAACCTGTAGTAAGGTTAGAAAACAAGCCATCTTTTTAGAAGTACTTGAAGCGAACATAAAATAAAATGGTATAAAATGTGATCTTGATTGAAAACTGCTTTTTGACTGTGTATCCCTATATTAATTCATTAGCTCAGAGTGATAATAAAAAGGAAAAACAAAATTACCTAAATCCCCTAGCATTAAAAAATGGTTTCAGCCTAAATTGTTTCTTTAACTAAAAGGCTTTAAACATTCTGCCACCATTGTCAAAACAGTTTTTTTTAAATGCTACATTCAAAGCAGAATGGAAGATTTAAATAATATTATGTTTTTATATTTCTTTTTAAAGTCTCTATTGGTTTTCAAAGTTGATAAATAAAATTCCAAACAGCATCTTTTTCAATTTTAAACATTTTTTCAATTGCAAATAAAAGTGACGGCATCGAATTTTAATTTACATAATTTTTAACCAATTTTATTTAAAAAAGGTTTTCCTCTACTTTCATTTATCATTGACCAAGCACAAATGTTTCAATGGTAGGTACGCTGGCTTAAAATCAGTAGGTCAATGGTTCAAATCACCGGATTACCATTGGTGGTGTTAAAAACGGCATCCAGTCACAATGCAAAATCTCATCACTTGCCTGTGCTAAATCCCATGCACAAATTGTCACAATATATTTAGTTTCAGAACAAATTTGGTTTGAAACAAAATGACATACATGCAACAGACAGGGAATAAATCTTGGTAATTAAATTTGGTTCTTTAAATTGAAGCTTTTCTGGTACATTTAACATCAAAGGCTTATTTAAGTCGAAACAGACAATACAATACCATGTGTTTTATTCTTTATCTATTCATATTAAAATAATAAACATTGAGTAATGCAAGAGTATGTTACCGTAGTGCTCACAAAATATTGAATCAAACTTGAATCACATTTTGTAGTTTATCTTAAGACCAACAGAATTATTAACTAAGTATAGCACTGATAAAGAGTTAAAAAGAAAATATGGGGACTGAGTATTTAATGTTGAACAAGCTGGTGAAATTAACTGGAAAAAAAGATGAAGCTACACAAAGTAGAGACATGTCACTGAAGCGATACTTCCATGCAACAAACATGAACGTATAAAAACCCAAGCAAACACTGTCAGTAAGAGGAAAAGTGGCTACAAAGATTAGCAGACGTCAACTTTTCAAACTGATTAGATATGCATATGTTTCAAGCAACGTTTTTTGTCTCTGTGGATAATATCATTCCCAACTCTTCTAATTATACAATTAGTTAGAAAGACAAGAGAGCGAGCTTTAGTAGCCGTTTTTCAGACTGGATGCTGTCAGCTACCAAAAAACCCACCCACTCCAAGACTCGAGTGAAAAGGATGTCTGTCAACTTTTTCTTACCTCCTTTAAATACTCGCAATAACGGAACAGATGTTCAGCGGTTGCTAAAATGTTCTGTTTACATTTGGCAAGCAGAACATCATTTTCCATTTGTCAAGTGTACCTGTAAATGGTACCTGTATGTAAAAAAGTACCATTTTTTACCATCTTATGATCTGCCAGGTTATGTTTTCACTTTTGCCATGCTTCTTCTCTTGAGCACAGACACTACAGGCCAAGTGCCAAAACATTGTGTGTAAGTAAAACATGTTAATAAAATTTACTTCATATTAACATTTTACATCTAAATTAAAAGCAAAATTACATAAATTAACATGCTAGGTGCATTATGGGATGCATTGTAAAATAATAGTAATAAGACTATCGCTAAAAAATCTTTGAAAGCCAAACTTTATACCTCGCCTTTAGAACTTAAATTTTTAACTATGAAAAGGAAACAAGTTTGAAAGATCTGCTAATAACGTCCACTAAAGCACAGGTTTCAAGTTGATATTGGTCTACCAATATTACATGTATATACTTTGTACTAAAATAAAGATTATCCTAAATTTAATAGAAGCTGTAGATACATTTAAGAAACATGGTTTTGTGGTAAAAATACAAGGTTTTGCTCACAATGTAATTTTCTTTAGATTGAAATGTCTGCTAAAAGTAGAGTTCATATTTACCCATATATCTACTTCAGTTTGTCATTACATAATCATGTACTATGTACTTATATCTAGTACATATGTATTATGTACCTGTATCTACTTTGCAAAAACATTTTCTTCTTTATTTTGCTATAAATGTGTTACACCAATTTTATTTTATTAATAAACAAAATCATGACTTGTGTTTATCAAGAGCACATTTCGCTGTTGTTCCCTTTCTTGTGTGAATCCATAACATTAATACACAACACTTCTAAAAATAATGTATAAGAAAAACAATGAACTGCTGTATCAGTTCAAGAGTTTGTTCCTATATTTAGTTCTGTCAACCAGATAAAGAAGGGTTTACATAAGCAAATACAAGCTGATTATCTGTTTCTCTTCTAGTGAAAATATTGTAAAAAATAGGAAAGGACACATAGTATATTAGGCATAACTGAAATTACTTCAATCATATTGATTGCAGTACTTCAGATTGATAATATAAATTTAATCTTCTTCAATCAAAACAAATCTAGTTTAAATAAGTAGAATCAAACATTGACTGAAATAAATTTTAGTTTTTTGGTAAAGTAAAAATTCAGGGTGAGTTTAGATTCATATGGCTTTTGATGTATTTTAGAAGAGAAGAGATTTATTTTGGTAAATTTCAGAATATTACGTTACAATTGTAAATTTGACAAATGCCATTTGAGTGAAATTACAAGAAATTGATGAAAGCTAAGTTCTGACCAGCTACCACGATAATATAGCTAGCAGCCTCCCGGTAGAAAATGTGTTTTTTTAAATAAATATAAGCCATCAATGTTTGTTAGTTAGACAGTGAAAATTGTATGTTTATTAGAAATAAACATCAGCGCACAAAAAAAAAAAATTTATTCATATCATTCAACTTGCCAATGTTGAAAAAATTAGGTTTACAGAAATACCTTGAGTTAAGAGCGTCTCATAATACTGGCAACTATAAAAACAGGAACACTCCTAGCAGGTTTTTGCTTTGAGATAAGAGACAAGTTTGAGATACGAACCCCCAAGATGATTTTCTATACTACCACTAGGTAGTTGAGTAATTTAGCAATTGCTTATGAGAACAACATGGCTAAGTCTAAGAATTTCAGTATGGCTCAGTAAGCTCTAAAGTGCCTTTAAAAATATGGCTAAAAAGGAAAGCAAAACCACGTAGGAAAACCAGAAAGATAAAATAAAAAAGAAAAATGAAAATAAAATTAAAAGAAGTTAAATTAAAGTGTAACTTAAAAATAAAACTCATTTCAAGTGGTTGTATTTTATGCAAGTTTTATATATTCATACTGTAGGACGTTCAGGAATAAATAACCACAGGCTAAATAAACTACTAGATGTTATAGTTACTGAAAACAATGGCTACGGCTTAGACGTCTAGAAAACGTCTAGGATATAAAGTGACTGGAGACAAAGCTGACGGCCTCTTGTGATCTTGAGTTCACGGTGAGTGATTAATTGCTCCCCTGAGCAATATAACAGCAAGGTTCATCTAGGTAACATGTAACAAAAATTAAATGTTATATTACGTAGTCTCACAGAAGTGTAGTGTACCTAACATGTCGCCATAAAATCTCCCACACACTTCTGCAGCTGCTGGTGTATGTCTTGAAGATAAAAATTCTATATCGTACTGTTCATAAACATGTTGTATTTTATTGCAAATTATAACAAGCAGCTAGGTGCTTGTTAGTTTACGAACATATATTTAGGAAAATAAAAATATTACAAACATGTTTTTCCTTTGTAATATCTTGTTTAATAAGTTTTTCGAAAAGGTGGAAATATATTTATTTGCATTCAGTAGTTTTATATGGGAACAATTTGATTTGAACTGTGAACTGATATGAACTGATATATGATCTCAGGCACGTAATGCATCAATCCTGTTGAGTTGTCTAAAAGCTGCTTGGCAAAAGGTGAACTTTACAATGATTAAAGTGCTTCATTCGAACTCAGCAAAACATCCGCTCATTTGCAGTGCCAGTCCAAAACCACCTTTTATTTTGTAGAAATGTCTGTTTTGGTCATCAATAAACTATTTTGTTTTCTTTAAAGACAGTAACGGAGTTCCGGGCATTTCTCTTCAGTATCAGTAGCGAGAGCTTGATAAGACCAAATTCTATGAACTCTATAAGGGTTAGGAAACTTGCCCCAAGGCAGATTCCAAGTGTGCCTCCAAGGTTTGCTGCAAAATATATAGTAACTACATGTATATGTACTACCCAGAGTTGCCCAGGTAACAAAAAAGTCTTTGAACAGAAAATAAATTTTTATATAACATTTGCCATTTTAAATTGTAAGTTAAACATCGTGAGATGATTTTTTATGTAGTTGAAATAAGTTACTAAAAAAACAACTGTAAAGGTTTTCAAGCTTTGCCAAACAACAGTAACTTTCAAACTACATGTCATGAGGAAAAGGTGTTATGCAGGCCAACTAACTTAAAAATAAATAAAACACCTGTACAGGTTTTCAAACACTCAAAAATTTAAAATTTCATAACTTGAAAGTAGTGTTTCATTAAAATAAATTTAAGGAAAGCTAAAAATGCAAAAGTGTTTGAATGTAAATGTGAAATCATGAGCGAGTAATGACAAAATATAGTCTATTTTGTTACTATTACAATCCAATGTTATTTGTTTTACAGTTATATGATTTCAGTTCGTGTCAGTGTTGGCATGCAAAAATTAGCATGTCAGTAGGCTAATACCGTAGTCTATAGGTACTAATCATCATCATTAAAAATAGTGCCTAAATACTATGTTAAACCCGGTAACTATAAGTACCTACAATGACTTTAGTGATTTTTGTGGTCACGATATGCATCCCCAAGATAATATAACATTACAATGTACTGCGTAGAGAGGTTTTACCTTCGAGCCATACGTATAACATTAACCCTGAATCTAACTTAAATGAAATTAGTTCACTAAACACATACTTGAAAGAAGTTTTACAATGTATTGTAGTAAACCTTAAACTTTTAACGTTAATTTTTTGATGGCCAAACATTGTAATTTTTCCGGAAACCGGATATAACGTGTCACGAGTACGGATAACTCGCCATGGAAGGTTCAGCGATGTATATATTTTAATAACATATATAGTTGGTATGAAAATCTATATATATATATAAATATATATATGTATATATATATAGATTGATGAAAAAAGTAAATTGCAGAGAACCCAAGTCCTAATTCATAGAAAAATTGGAATTGCCATCATTAGACAGCTTCATTCATGAATCAATTGTCACTATTACTCCTTTGATAGCGATTTAAAAAAGATAAATGAGATTCAAAAGTTGATGCATGAAAACTTATGGCCATAAAACTGTTTCTTATGAAAAGCGCATTTTGGGGCATTTTCAAATAATTACACAATGTCTCACTGACTAATCATTTATGATGGTCTTTTATCAAATCGAAATTCATTATTAAACACGCTTAATAAAGTAATATTTGTTTGCTACTACCTAATAAAAAAACATTGTAAAGGTTATCTAGCTATGAGCTGTTTAAACAAAATCTCTTATTATTTGTATATAGATATATATATAGATATATATTTATGTATTTATATATATATATATATATATATATGTATATGTATACATATATATATATATATATATATATATATATATATATATATATGTATATATATATATATATGTTTATATATATATATATATATATATATATATATATATATATATATATATATATGTATACATATTTATAAATATATGTATACATATATATAAATATATGTATATATACATATATATATGTATTTTGATATATACATATATATATACAAGTATATATATTTATATATATGTTTTTGTATTTATATACATGTATATATATTTGTTGTATAGCTATATCACATAGTATGTATAACTGTATAGCCATTCTTATACGATTTATACTGACTAAAGTGAAAAGAAATTTTATACCTTATGCAAATATATAACTGTATCAGCAGTATAGAAAGAGGTTTATGTACTACTACAATGTGGGCATCCTAACTTGAGATTCATCAAATTAAATCAATTTTTAAATGAACATTCAAAAAATATTTTAATTTAAATAAGTATCTGTCTAACCACATATAAAGTCAGATTTCTAAGTTATTTCCACCTGCAGATTGTACCGTGATCAAAGACGATTTAATAGTAGTCACTGTATTACGTAGAGGCTACTCACACAAAAACCAAGATGCAATTAAAATTAATAATTCATGTTTGTTGTGGACTTTCTGTTAGCTAATTTGTTTTATTACGCGTTGGACTGAACGAGAAAATTTTAAATAAGTGTCAAAAAAACTGTTTAGTAGTTGTTGATGGTGTCAATTCCTAAGTTATGTGCATTTCGATGCAAACATCATCTTGATCGGAAAGTCTTTTCAACTTATCTCTTAGTACAACTTCCCAAGGTACATTTTGCAGACTTTTACTTACCAATCATGTCTATTCCTGTGTAGGCGATGCTTTCTTCAAGGTACTCATATGACATCTCACCATAGTAGATATTAATGATCAAGTAATTTTCTTTCCACTGTTCTATACATTCTTTAAACAAACAGTTAAATTAAAATCATTTTAATGCTGTCTAGTTGCTATCATAAATGCAACTATACAGCCCATGTTAGTATTTTTTTCAATGTTTTGCAAAAGTTTATTCGATTTTATGCCTTCCTTGTTAAAACTTATAATTTTTTTTAATGTTGCTCATATTTCTTTTAGTAAATTTTACTTTGAGTATTTGAAAAGTTCATTTGTGTCTTGTTACTATTTCAACTAATACCATAGTTTAAATTTGATTCTATGGCTAGGATCAGTGATCGATGTCATTTACTCGTGAGTACACATTTTATGGGCAGGGTTTTTGAGTTATTAAGAGTTGCCTACACATACCATCTAAGGTCTGATATTGGATATGTCTTAAGAGTGTGCAATTTAATTTTACAGATTTAGTTATTATGTACAGTGTAAATAGCGAGTTGTAAATATTAGTAAAAAAATTTCAACCCTCAAATACTGACTTATTTCCTGTTGCCAAGCTTTAAGAAAAATATATGAAGCTCTATATGATCAGCATATATAGCTAAAAATGGAAAATTGTTGGCCAAGACATGACTTTATACCACAAAATGGTAATGAACTGCAGTTTCTTATAAAAAGTTTCAATCAAGAACAAATAACATCTCTTAACGCTTGTGTAATTTAACAATAAAATATGTGTTGTTTGTAATGTAATGTTTGTTGACAAGTTATCGCAAATAGGAAATGCTGTGAAAACTTAGCAAAAACTGTTTTATTTTATTTTGAAGTAAGTTTTAAAGATACTTATGTTAAAACTTATTTTTTAGGTTGATTTTATTATTTTGTGGTAGAGCTGTAGTGCCTCAACATATCAAACCACTGATTTTTATTGCACACAAAAGTTTTTAAAAGCAATCCTTTTTATTCCTTTGTCATGTTGAACTTCCTTTTTTTATCCATTGTTGCGACATTGTCAAAAAAATTGCAAGCAAACACATAACTTGGTCAAAGAAAAAAAATCACAAGAACAAATATGTCTCGCACACTGGTAGTAGATGTTTCCTTATAAACAGTTTTAACAGTACAACTCAGCAGCTACATAACTAGTTTGCTCAACATTAGTTAAAAGAAACAGGTATTTTGTAATAATTGTCAGAGTGTTCATAATTGTGCTTTTCTTGTAAACATTCCGGCTGTTACGCCATTTTACACCATGACGAAGTGATCGATACATAAAGTAAACACAGATGTTAGTGTTACTACTGTAGCCCTCTACTCACCAGCATCACAGAGAGTTGACTCTTTGTTCCAATGTGGGCTGGGAAATCTGTTAAAGGACAGGCCAGCGGTGTAGCGAACTTCATGACAAACAGACTTACACTTGCAATTTTGCAGCAGCTCCGCATTTACAGTGAACTCATCTGCACAAAAAGAATAAAGACGCACACTAAATTATGTAGGACATTTTCTTTGAAAGATAAATTGCCACAACAATAAGTATTGTTGCATTAAAACGTTTTATTCTAAATTTTTTTCTAAGAAAACAAATTATTGTTTTTCATTACTAAAATAACTTAAAGCTAACGTTACAATATGCTACTAAGTTGGTAAAAATCTTGTCAACACCGCAAATTTAGAATTTTAAGCGTGAAATGTAAAACAGATGTAAAACAGAAAACAGTTAAATATTTTTACCAAACTCAACTTTTCTCCTTGTGACTATGGCAAAGGTAAATTAAACAGGTACTTACTTTTAGCTGTTATCCCACACTCGATCATCTCTTGAATGGTGCATGTCTCTGAGCCATTTAGTGCTGTCAAGCAGAATGCACAAATATCAATATTAGTACTTTAAGTAAATCCATTACTTTCAAACCAAATTAAACAAAGCAATTTGGCACATTGCCAATTTGGCAATGTGCAAGATGGCATATCATGCAAAATATATATATATATATAATATATATTATATTTTATACCATACTAAACAGACAGCCAGCTCGACCACTGGCATATGACTATGCAAAGGCCAACATCAAAGTTTCGTCAGACTGGACCCCTGATGGAATGGCAGCTAAGCATGCACTGAGCATGTATTTGATACTACAAACTACTATATACTACATGGAGCGTAACTCTGTCTAACAATTATCGTTACAGTATAATTTGGCGTAAAAATCTATGCAACTTATTTTTTCACCTCAAATTTGACTAAATTTGTTATATTTAAGGTATTGAATGGCTATTTGCATTCATGAAATGACATCGCCTTTTTCTTTGACAACCAGAAGCGACTTCACTGGCAAAGCAAACAGCTTTTAATAGAGCCGCTGTGGATGGATTTTTCGCCAAGCTCTCTGACATAATGCTTAGGTATGTTAACCTCTATATGCAATATCACAAACTATGAGTCAAAGGAATTAACATTTTGTTTTGTTAGCTGCAGCAGTTTTTTAATTGTTGTTAATTATTCCAGTTCTGCATTTTGTTTTAAATTATTTTAGCTTTGGGTTTGTGAGTGTAAATGTTTTTGCTGCACAGTTTCATTGAAGGTTGACATCTTGCACATTCTTAGACACAGCTTCGAAGTCAGACAAATACACTGCAATATATATATATTAACACATACAACAAAAATATACTTTGTTTAAAGCTTGTTGTATTACTTATTTCATTGATTATTTAAATAAATCAACTTGTAACATAAAACTTTTCTTTTTGTTAACCAAAAATCTGCTGGCACTGCTTACCCTTGTCATTGGGTAAGTTGTGTTGGTAAAATAATGATTTACTGATAATTAGTCAAAGCAAGAAGGCATACATGTTAAAGTAGGTGCCTATAATGAATAAAGCAACATATTTAACTACCTTCTAAAAGTAACTTAATAGAAAAAAGCTAATATTGTGAGCTCATTCAAGAAAAATCCAAAAAGTGGCACTACTTAACCCACCTTCCCTTATACAGGTTATCTTATTCACTACACACTCTGCCATAACATTCGCTGCACTTTTTCACAAGAAACCAAAAATATGTCCAACTTATCAGTGAGATAGAAAAATCTTAATGTATCTATGATACTTAAATAGCAATAACAGTATTAATCAGGCTACAAGTTATTCAATGCGTGGAAAAAAGAAAAATTTCAAGAAAATCTTATCCGTTATCATAAAATGCATTAGGCTGTACTTACGAGGATCAAATATATCTTTGCATCCACATTTTTTAATAATGTGGGAAACTTTGCATTCACTCTTACACGCTGAATAGGAGTATACTGAGTAGTGATGTAAAGGGTTTGGTAGATTATCAGTATCAAAGCAATCTGCCTGCCCACCATCAGCGTATGGAGGTTTTCGTTTTATCTAAGAGAGACATGCAGTATTATATTACCGAAATGAAGCTTACCAGCCTCTTTTTATAATATTTAGCAGCTAGTTCAGTAGTTCTACCATTACCAAAAGAAATCAAAGCAAACAATCATAACCCTAAAAGTTAATTGCCAAATCATCCTTTTTTGTCTAGTAAGCTTACTTTCATTGCAAAGCCATAAAAGATGGCTTTGGCATTTTAAAGCAAACGTGCTAAATTGTATAAATTTCATTTCAACTATTCATTTTCATACTTTTAAAACTTTTTTTATCAAATTAAAACATTTAATGTTGGAATCATGACACGCTACCTCTTTTCTTTGCACAAGAAACTGAGTTTCTTGGCCTGGAGAGATTCCATAGCTTAGCTCTGTCATAAGGGGAACCTGGGAGGCATCATGTAAGGCAACCTAAAATAAACCCATTTTAAAATACTTATTTACACTTTCATTAAAGAATTGACTTGCAAGCCAACAAGCAGTGCTACAAATTATTAGTGTATATGCTATTCTTAATAAAATATTGATCTTTAAAAATTGTACCATTGTTAGGAGACAGATGATACATGTACTTCAAATTCAGAGCATAATGTTGCCATTCTATATTTTAACACCATTCAGTTTGCAATGAAGTTGCTTTACGAATTGTACCAAAGTTTTGCAGAAGTTTTTTTGCAAAGTGCTGGTTGTTGATTTGGACCAATTATCTTAAAAAAATTGATCAAAAAATAGTGAAAAAAAAATTTTCAGACTCTAGTTGTAAATAAAATATATCCAAAAGATTTAGTTGAAATATTCATCGTTACTTACAGAGAAACCTTCAGAGTAAGAATATGGCCCGATGTAATACTCAGCAACCATTGTGTTCAACACAAAACTTACTCCTCCGCTGTAACCTGGTGTGTGAGTCAGAAAGTTTCCATTATTGTTAAACTGAAAGCAGTAGCCTGAAATATTCAATTGAGTTATTACAGAAATAATTAAACTGTCAGGTTTCAAGAAAATTCCTATAAACTTCTTATTCATAACTCAACTAGTACTCTGTCGGTATAGCGAGTCATTAAGGGTCCTCAGGTAGAATAACTATGTATATAATTATTCTAAAATAAAAGAGATAGTTGATTGGTGTTGTTGTTAGATAGTCGATATGCCATGCTAAAAGCTGTGACTGTGAATCCTACATGATGCAACCTACTTTCCAAACTTCCAACTAGAAGCTATGGAAAAAAACAGGAAAATTTAGCTCTTATTATAGTAATTATTGTATGGCACTACTCAAAGTTCAAATAAACAGGCTTTAATGAGTAAAATGTTCAAACTGTAAACTCTCAATTTTTTTTATAAAAACATCGTCACATTCACTCTATGTTATTATGGTTTAAGATAAAATATAAAAATTGGTGATAAAAAGTATGCGTTTGGGTCACTTTATGCAAGCATGTATTATACACATATATATAAATAAATTAATTAATTAATATATGTATTGCCCTGCTCAAAATTTAATTACAGAGGTCCTACTAATTATTAAAAAAGGTTATTAAATGCTATTATAATTATTAATGTTATTAAAGTGGTTCACTCTTAGCTTTTATCTTAGCCGATATATATGGTCACATAGGTACTTATTTGACATTGTCTATCATTACAGATTAATATATAAAAAAATTATATAAAAGTTATATTTTTTGCAACAATTTGTAAAAGACTTATTCAATACTTTGGTTTTTTGTCGACATTATTAGTTTTGACAGAGTTTATTTACGAACTTATAGCCGTTTGCTTTGGAACGTTTGTTATATAATTATTGCCCCAGAAACTCTGTATGATACGGACACTGTTGCAATCTAACTAAACTTACTCAGGTGTTGGCCAGATAGCAGTCAGAAAGCCTTTGACACTTGAAAGGAATGATGATGAAACTTTAGAGTGGCTTTCTCAAAATAGTTTAGCTATGAAACAAACGCCTTTCAAGACTTATTCAAGTCATTTTCCATGAAGTTTTTTGCTGAAAGCGCTTAAGAAGTTAAGGAGTTCAAGTGAAAAGTATATTTTGAACTTCAACTTGGCAGTGCCTATACCGTGTCCAATTTTACAATTAAACATTTAAATAGTTTAAAACTGGCCCCTTTCTACCTTGAGCTCTTTAATTAAAGATACCCCAAGAAAAGTCAGAAAACACTTTTTTTCTCACAAGATTTTCGTTGTTTGGTTGCATATAATATTTGTTGTGTTTTACTAAGTTTTACTGACAGGCAGTTTGAATACTCTGAAAAAATATCATTCTTCACATTGCAAAAAGTTTAAGCCCATTAGTGACCTATTATAAATCTCTAATGGAAGTTAAAATTTCTACTATTAAAACTGTATTTAAAAGCAAACGTTAAAACAAGTTGGGTGTTTCTTGGCATTAAAAAACAACATGAATTCTAGCGATAGGTTTTTTAGCAAAATACTTCTTTAAATGTTTTACTTGTGGTATAGTCCTAGTCTAGCTGTCTTTTAAAGCCGTGTGTATTACAGACTATAACATGATTGCCTTCCTGTTTTGACTAAAAATACTTATAATGTAGTACTGAAATATTTTATTTAAATCATAAATGCATGTTAAATGCAAAGAAAAACTGAAAAGGGCAAATTAACGTTATGATATCATGTTTTGACTGTGTCATTAGTGTGTAATAGCATTATTGGTTCTATCTACTGGTTGATTTTCAGGTTTACAGATTAGCTGGAGCAAATCCTATTACAATTATTACCTTGGTAAATAAACATTTAAGTTTTTTTAAAGCAGGAGAAAAAACGGAGAAGCCTAGCAGGTATCAATGGCGGAGTGCCAACTTTGCTGCTTTTGTTCTAATATTGACGAATGCTGGTTCACAAAATGTCACAAAATTATTCATTGATTAGATGCCCTGTAAAGCGAAGGCACCATCAAGGCAATTTGAATACTTTGGGAATTATTGCAGCTGTCAAAACTCTCCCAATAGTTTGCGTTGGGAGAGTTTGACAACTCAAACTTTTGACAGTCAAATCTTTGAGTTTAGTTTGACAGCCAAATGAACATGAATGTTGCATAAGTGTCCAGTAAAACAATTAGTTAATCCATTGAAATTCAAAATTAACTCTACAATAACTATTAAACAGTTTATGCTGGAAAGTTTATTGAAGTGTTTGCAAAGTGATATCAATTGTATCATCAAATCAATTCTGACATTAAAAATAATTTTGGAAAATTTAAGACTTATAAACTTTGGGCTGAAACAATCTGTCATTATATGACTCTAATAAATTCTCATACAGTGATTCTGTAGCAACACATGTGTGCATCAGTGTCAAAGCACTGCTCTTAGTTGTCAATTAGATCGTGTTTCCATGGGCGCTATTGTAACCAAATTTATGTGCCCTTTGTCAAGGTTGACGAACCACCTTGGCATTTGTCTATGACTTTAAGAAATCAAACAAAAATGAAGCTATAAAGCAAAATCAGGACAAGACTTATGCACACAAAAGCAACAGAATTGGTTGCCAAGGCCGTTTCTATGGTACAAGAAGGACAAGTCGCACATGCATTACTTGTATTGTAAACAGCAACACTGAAATGCGACAGAGTAAAAGCTATATGGCTGTTTCCATGATAGCATTTCAACGCCATATTGGATGTGTTGCTGCATTATCACTCTAAAGAAACTTAGTGAAAAGAAAATCAAAATGATTTGACAAAGTCTTGGTAAAAATGAAACTGTCATTGTTCTATTCCTTCAGCGATAGCTGGAATAGAATAATTAATTGCTGAGTTCTTTAGTAATTATTTATATTTTTGTGTGCAACATTAGATAATTTAAATTAAATTCTCTGAATGAAGTTTTGTACTTTTAAAACCATGTACTTAGTGAGCTGTTGCTAGAAAGCATGGTAATTCAATTATGCATACAAAAAAATTCAAGTCTGAGCAAGATATTTTATCAACTGCTACCAAGTGAGACTGTATGAGTGCTATTCAAAAATCGTTTGCAACCAACTTATAGGTTTAGCATGCTAACCTGCATCAGTGTCTACGAGGTCTATTATCTGGTCACAAGGCAATGGTTTCCCCTTCACTCCACAATAATTAAAGGTTTCATTCAAACCATGAGCTATGCTTTTTAAGTAAGCCTCCGTTGTTTTTGCTGGATTCCCACTTTCCGTTGTAAGATGTTTAAGTGCTGGGTCACTCCAGTTATACCTGTCAATTTTGTTAATAGTGATATACATATCTGTCATTGTAGTTGAAAATGTTAGCTTTAGCATTTGTGAGATGATATTCTATTTACATAGACATGTCAGTTTTACTATTAAACAAGTTTGGGTCACTCCAGTTGTCTATCAATTTCATTTTTGATAAAAAATCAAAATTCTTGTTATACCGATCAATTATACCGGTAGTAGTGTATTAGCAGCCCTAGTTAAATCCGCCAGTCACCGCAGTGGTAAGGTTTTAGGTCACATCCTTGTATTTCTTCAATGAGTAAATGATACAGTGACCTGAATATTATCTATTACAAATCTTCTTTAGCTTTTAGAATATTCGGTTCATAGTGAAGTGGTTTGGATTCGAGTCCCAGCGAAAACTGGCCGTAGTCTTTAAAAAAGTTGATTTTATATGCCTTGGTGTTACATTCATTGGTAACTTTTTGAACATTTTATTGCATCCATATAATCCTTGCTATACAGCCTGACATTTAAAATATTAGTCCAGATTGACACACGATTTTTAATTGCTTCATTCAGCATATGGTCACTTATAGTGGGAATTGTAAAATAAAACTGTAATACTGGCTACATCGGAAAAAGAAATGGTAATTCACATTAACTGCAGCTACACATGAACTGGGAAAGGTCAACAGAACACTGTTCTTAATGATCATCAATTTTTATGTCATTATTTTGCTGTTTGCTCATATATATATATATATATATATATATATATATATATATATATATATGATGATTATTGCATGGCAATATGAAACTATTAGTAATAAAGTTGTTTTAAACTTAACTTTAACTTTCATTTTTACCCAATTTTATATATATATATATATATAGATCCATAAATAAAAACGTAAGATTTGAACAGAGTGCTCAATGATAAAATCAGAGCAAGATAAAATCAATAAAACAGACTATAACTTTAGATAAAACACTTTATTACTAGTAGTTTCATGCTTGGTAAGAGCAATCCTCAGATGAAGTGTTAGCACCAGTTTTGGTTACTTATATACAGCTGGAACTATGGAAATTACTAAAACTTCATAGCTGGAAGATCTGGATTCACAGAAGCATTAGGTTTTTAAATTGGACAGCAGAAACTTGTTAGCATGTCTGCAGGCGCTGACGAGTTCAGTGCGCTTGCTCAATGAATCAAGGTGTGGCCTGTATATAATATAAAATTTTTCTTGTAGACACAAGATACAGTTTTTAGAGCCATTGGCCAGCGGTATGGACTGCTCCAGTATTCTCCTGTTAATGGAATAGTTAGTGTTTGAATCCTTCAACCGCCATATGTGCTTGCTGAGTTCAATGGCAGTTCTTTTACTTTGTTGTGTAAACAACGCTTTATGATTGTTATAGCGCGTTTTAAATGAAGTTTCTGTTAAGCCAATGTAGTTAGCTTCACCATTGTGAGAGGTGACAGTGGCTTGGTAAATTATCGCAGACTGCAAACATTTCTCCTGTAGTGGGCAGTTGGCTTTCACACGATAGTTGCAAGATTTTGCTGGTGAATTTTTCCTGGTAGATTCAAAAGTTTTTCAAGTCATTTCAAGCGTTTCAAGAGCGTGAAGCAAGATCCCCGCTAAATCCAAGCTCCTCTGGTAAGATTTGCTAAGTCGAGTAACTCTGACTGTAGAAAAAAACTTCAAAAGCTGGAGTAAACAATATTTATTCCTTGTTTAATTATTGTGGTAACAATTCTGGCTTTCTGACATTGATGATATACATGTTGGTTGAAATGCGTAATTAAAAACTCAATTGGCTACATATAGAAAAAATATTGTTATACCTTCATAACTGACTACTAATCATTCTTACGCAAACATCACCTTTTAGCAATGACGTTTGTTATTCATGTCAAAAAAATTATTTTAACACAGCCTGCTACCTACCTGTCTTCAGCATCAAAGTTTTCATTAGCATTATTCAACCAAAGGTCTGTCATCCACATATACACCAAATCTTTTTCTTGCTGTGTAAGGTGTTCCGGAACAATCTGAGATCTTTTCCAATAGTTTCTGTTACAGATTGTAACCGTTGGGAACTGAAACAACATATTCCTCTAGGTAAACAATAACAAAATAATGATTGGCACACTTCCTCACAATCAGCCATCAGCCAATACAACCAATATATTATTATATATAACCAAACTTTTCCAAATTAAAATATTTGTTTATAGTTGTGTGGCAAATTTTTTTCATTTTGTCTACTTGCTTCAAAATGGATAGGCGCAAAGTAATGCATTGATGCTAATTATATACTTAAGGGATATATTCACAAAATGTAGCACAAGTAAAGTTTTCTGTGGTAAAATGAATGCCTATAAACACTCATCAGTCTATAGCAATGAAAAATACTTTGTATATAATTATGTTTAAAATCATAGCATTATCTGACTGCTCTTCAATAAAGCTTTTGCATCAATAATAAATTTCATACAATATTCGTGGTTAAAGTCACCTCCAGGTTTGAAGATTACTCATATGATTTGAATTATCCTTTAACATAGCCTTATTTATCAGAAGACTATATGAATAAATGAAGGAAATTTCATGTTGCCATAGACACAAAATCTTTGTAAAGGATGCCATTTTGAAGCATTCTAGGAGGCCATTTTAGAGAAAAATTCAATTCATAACCCTAAATATTCTGAAAGTTTAGCATGATTTTCTTTTAAAGAACACCAGAACACCAGAGCAATAACCCTAGACTGGTTTCAAAGAATAAAATAGAGTTTTGAAGCCAAATATTTTGCTAATGTGGCAGAAAACACAGAGCACATGAGTGTGAAGTTTGAAAAAATTGGCCAAAATGTGGAAACGCATAGCGTTTGCGAGGACTATCCCACGCATACCCTTACCGACCAAGTGAGATTTATTAATAGTAATATTGAAAGTTGAACTTGTGAGTATTAAATCTAACTTTGTTGTGAGAGCTTTCTGCATTGGGTCTCATGTGTAGGTACTTGACAAAACAGTGTGTATTAATGTAAGTATTTCGGGTGTCTGTATGCACCGAGTTGTGTTTGTTAACTTTTAGAATCTGCTTAAGGTAAGTGCTTGGTGATTATGTCCTAGCATCGCAGTGTGAAACACCAACATAATTCAACATACACATAGTAACTACAATGCAATTAATTAGTTTGCACTGAATATGGAAAATATTTAATAAGTTGCACCATACTTATGTTGATTTGTGCTAGTATATTCTTGGGTGTAGCTGTGCGTGTCTCAAACTAAAAAATTGGAAAAGCTACTAAAGTTGCGCTTGCTAATTATTTGTTCTCCTAATTAAAAGTGTTTTGTCAATGAGTTCGGTGTACATGCACAGCCATAAAAATGCTGTAGCTTTCAAAAGAACATTTTTGTGTTTTTGTCTATTTTATGGTCTCGACCAATACTTCTATAATTGTTGAAGTGCATGTATATAAGGCCGTATTACAGTAAATTTGTCGTTTTTGTTCCATCGGTTAAAAGCTTTGGTAATGCTTTGGACACTGCGATGAGAGCATGTCACCAGATATATATATATAAAGAGCTAAAGTTATTCATAAATATTTGTGACAACTAGCCAGTAACTGTGATATCAATTGAAAAGTGCGTTATATACCAAACAAATAAATTCGTTTAAAAGAAAGAAATAGTTTTAAATATGACTTACTGTTAAGTTGTCAGCATTCTTGAGTTTGATTTTAGTTTTGATGAGTAGTTTTGCAAAATCTTGCAGAAATAAAACTGATGCTATCACAACATAGGTCACTCCACCAGCTATGATAAGACTCCAGAAAAACCTACAAAAACATAGTAGCTTGAAGATTATACAACATATACATGTACTATGTTATATTCGATATATATAATATATTATTTTCAATATAGACATTATCTTTGTAATTTTACAGGAGCGACTCTGGTCTAATGATAACCCACTGGCGCCGTAAAACTGCAAGGCAGCGGTTTGAGCCTCGCAACAGGCTGCCCCATATATGACCCTTGTACATGCAGAAGCCCTGCACAAGATCTTAATTTGCTCCTATGCTCACAACAGTCTCCAATCTTGGTGGTGAAGTTCATCAATACCCGAAATAACCAACTAGCCAGGTTTTTTCATAAAACCTTTTTAGTTTCTAAAATATGCCTGGAAACACGATGCATATGAGCTCAGTAGAAAAAAATTCAAGGATAATATATTTTGCAATCTCATTTCAATTTTTGGAGAATCTTTATTTTAGAGTATATTAGTCAGTGTGACTATGATGTACAAACTTAGCATCGATGGGCCAGATCTTTAAATCTTGTGTAACCATGAAGTAAGTAATGAAGTAAGCGTGTTGTAATCCTTTCAGCAGCAGCTTCAAAAGCTGCTCTACAAATCAATACTTTATATTCTTCCATCATGCTATTCCGAGCACACATTCTCAGCTGATAAACCAATATGTGACAGCGTGAAGTATAGAGTACAAGTCATAAAGACTTGCTTTATTGATCCATCATTGTGGCAACTATTGGTAGGCGCAATCAGTTTGCTTTTAGAATCAGCCTATTAGCTCAATGCTTCAGTTACCCTAGCATTTTGCAAATTCAGATCTAGAGCAGAGCTAAGCAGTTGAGCATTAGTTTGGATAAAATTAGTTTTAGTCGAGACGAATGTTTTCCAATAACTGTTCCAACTACCACTGCGCCTCTAGGTGGAAGAAACATCTTATCCAACCACTTAAATAAATAGTTGCATTAGTCTAAAAAATTGTTTTAAGTATACGTCTGCATAACATCGTATCATAATCAATGTCAAAAAGAGAGAAATATGGATAAACTTACTACAGAGAAAAATTCTATTAATTGTAACATAAAATATTCAATACTAAATTCCCTTGCTCTGTACGGGGCACACTTGCTTAGTTTGAATAATTCCTTCTCTATGAAGCAAATGCTTCATGGTAAATGGTTCATGGTTTTTGTGCACACTTTGACAACCAGAGCGCAACTGCTCCTAATGTAGTAGATGCGATATTGCACTTTCATCTTAGATATTAAAAATATAAAATCACATCATCTGAGTTAAAACATGCCTCTTTTTTGACAGAGCCATGCAACCTCTTTAATGAGCCACGCACACCCTAAATATTAGGCTTGTCCTAAAGTTAGAAATGCACTAAACTAGAACAACATAGCTTGGCAAACTGTTATTTTCGTAGCTTTATTTGTGACTGATGCTTAATCACCGGTAGCTATTACAAACATGACTACAGCATCCAGTAATATAAGTTATGAACAATGAGGAAATAATGCAATATTTCACACAAGCCGACATAAAGAAAAACAATACCAGCATTTCATCTGTACATTATTAGCCACTTTTAAAAAAGTGTCTAGCTAAAATTTATTGCTGAGCAACTTATTAAAAAATAGCATTGAAACTGTGCAAATTTTTCACAAAGATTTTGGTTAAATTTGTCACTGCTATGTCTGTTTTTCACCAAATTTAGCTATTTAACTGAAGCCACCAGTTTTTAATTTAAAAATTCCTAACTTGAAGGCGGTCAAGCAATTTAGCATAATCATTATGGAATTGGGCAGTTAATAATTCTGCAAACTAAGTGTTGAGTTTTTCGTAAATAAAGATTTTTATGGTAAAAAGATAAAGGCAAACATGCCACTACCTAAACTGAGCAGTTAGTAGATATGGCTGTTCATTTTACCTTCAGCTGAAAATTGCTGCATCTTTGTTTACTTCAAGCAATATTCGTAGTTTACCACCTCCTTATCATTTGTATTATATTATGTTTTTGGCATATTTTGTCATGTGCATCCTCTTTTTTAAAAACTTAAAGAGTATAAAATACTAATTTACTTTGTTTCGCACTAGGAAATCATTCGCTTTTTATCAGCCCATTAGAGGTGTAGGACAGCTGAGAAGTAAAATGTCATTTATTACCGTAATTTCTTTACTATTTTTTGCCTCATTGTCTGATTTGCTTAAACTGCTTTGACCCTGTGTAAATAGAGGTAATATATATCTACATATTGTTCCTATACCAATTATTTTGAAAGCAGAATTTAAAACTGAGACTTTGATAGTGCAATAATCAAAAATATTTTAAAGAAGTCAACAAAAAAGTAAAGCCATTTTTCCTTAGCGCGCTAATTTTGCAGAAGCAGTATATTTATGATTACATCATATGGGTTGAGATGAGTTTTATGCACAAAAACAGATGTACTTTTAAACAAATTACTGACACATAAGGTAGGCCTGTTTGATAAAATCATTAAATTTTTACTCTGTTAATAGTGATTAAATATATAGCTTTCGGCCAATCACTGAAGTCTAATAATAAAATATTTTAGTATTAGTTGTCATACGTTAATAACTATGGCGTTTTTTGTTCTCCTAGGTCTCTCTATTAGCTATTTGGTCAATTTTTTCTGCTTACTCATCATGATATGTCTTCTATGGCCTATTTAGATTCTTAAAATTACTCACTCTTAACTATTAAATATTAATCAGAGCTTATAAACCTGTTTTATCAAAGTTGTGTTGATTTATCCAATATACAAACAAGCAATCAAATGAGAAATCAATTTTGTGATAACTGCAGCGTTTGTTGTCAAAAACAAATATTTGCTAGATATAGTAAACCAAATTTGAATTTTGTTAAGTTAAAAAACCTTTTCAAATCCCAGATAATCAATGACTAAAACGGAATGTTAAAATTTTAATTTTAGCTATTTTTTGCATGTGCAAATTACCAAATTAAATTTAAATTGATTTTAAAATTTACACATGTGAATAAATAGCTAAAATAGCAGTTTCTTAAAAATATAATGTGCTGTTATTTAAAATAAAAAAGCAGCACGTTATATTAGTAAAATAGTATAAAAGTAATAAATATGGTTTACGTATGAGTCATATCAAAACACCTTTAGAGCAAATCAATAATTTGTAAAACACTTACATGTAGTTCTGAAATGCCTTCCAGTCTTAATTGACTTCCCATATATCGTAAAATACTCATTTTAGTTATTACATGTATATTTGTTCGCAGAATTTTTCATGCTCACATTAAATAGTCTACTACTAGTTTTAATTTATATTAAAACCTTTATCAAAACTTTTTTTTCTATATAATTTTGCATTTACATCCCCTTTTCAAACCTGTGCACACAAAATTAATATTTGGCAAAGTTTCCTGCTGACTGCTACTAAGAATGGTTTTCAATGTACATGTTATATGTCTAGTCCAAAGCTTCCCAACCTTTTCGATGCAGTTCCCTCCTTATGCTATTTTACAAATTTGATTATCTCCCAATTTTAACTCCCATGATTAAACACAACCGATACAAATTATAATCCCATTATATTGTACGTATCTAAACATATAACAAAATATTGATAATGTTTATACAGCACGCATACAATCCACAATAATACATGACTTTCAGCATGGCGGGAAACTGGTTTATGACTAGGTTAACTTAGTATCCAATCGAAATCTGGGTGGATGTGTTCATATATATCTGGGTTCTGACTAGTAGCTCATTATTAGCAACTAGTGTTATAGATAAAAATAAAATGTTAAATGACGAGACCCAAACTCACACGGCCCTGCAAAACATAAATTAAAAATTTCACAAATCAGACACCTCTCTGTTCCCTCCTTGTATATTCCAAATTCTCCCTGGGGAAAAATTCTTCCCTGGTTGGAAACCTGTGGTCTAGTCGTTGTCCCTTTTTTCATGTGTTTATAGCATATCTCTGATAGTATAATGCTAATATGTAAATATGCAAATAGAAAAATTCTTTGAATATACAGTACAATTCCTATTCACCTTCTTTTTGGTGAAGAGCCATTGATTCTTGTGTGTCTGACTCCATGCATAGAAGTTGCTTCAGTGAAATTCCACCAACTGCTTTCAGACGTTTCTAAACGTTCATCTTCTGTCATCTCTAAGATTTATACAAAAATATTAAACTATTTCACTCTGAGTCTAGCTCTTTAATAACCAACAGAACTCCTGTTCACTTATGGTTGAAAAATCAATATGGCTGCCTCTTATCATTAATATTTGATAACACTAGCAGAAAAGCATTTAGTGTTATATTGACTTTCAACCCTTTGACAGAAGTTGTTCAAACAAGCTAAATTACTGTGCTAAACTTTTTGTCTTCAGCGTTTTAGCAGACAGTTGATAATAACATTACCTCATTGATTCATCCTAGGCTAGCATATTTATGGCAATATATTCTGTTGAGTTTTTATAGCAACAATTAGTTTATTTAGGTAGAAAATACCGCCTGAACTTTGATTGGCTGACATAAGCTTCGATTTTTTTAAACTATTTTTATAGCTTGTTACGGCTAGCCATCTATTCATATAACGACTGCAATTCTACTTTCCATAGCGCTACGCTTAATCACCGTATTAAAAATTTCCAACAGTTATGACTAGCGTCTCTTTTTTAAAAAGTTTTTTCAATAAATTGTTCAATAAAATTATTCTCAATTCAAAATTGAAGGTCATAAACAGTTAGTGATGACTGCAAATAGTTTATATCTGCTAAAGTAAGTGAGGTAGATCGAAGTAGCTGATCGTATGACCCAAGCATTAAAAATCATGGGAAAAGTAGTAATAAAGTTTCTATTCTCTTCTACTTGTAGGCATATGCGTACACTGCCAAGCTTTCATTAGACAGTTTCAACCACTCTTAAACATGGGCTTGCACAAAATTGCAGAAGAAGTTATTAGAAATTATCAGTATTTTTTTATCATTTGTGACTGTTTTTGATGCTTGAGGTGATTGGACTGCCTTGAGTTTTCAAAATTAAAATCAACAAAACCTGATCATTGTTAAGATGCTCAGAAGAAAATGTGTGCCAAATTGATAACATTAGATACAAGGCTGCGTGTCTCTGACATTATTGATATTGACGCATTCATTCAAGTTGCAGTGTTACGCGTCTCTATTATGTAGACGCCCTTGCCAAAGAGCAACTATAGACATCTACAGTGTGAAAGTCAATCTTCATCTTGAAACATCCTGACAGTCAGATCTCGTCAAACATCAGAAACAATCACAAATGATAAAAAACTACTGATACTTTCTGATAAAATCTACGGAAAGTTTATGTGAGCTCATGTTTAAGAGTGGCTGAAACTGTCCATTAGTCTAAGAAATATAATTTCACAAGTACAAATTATTTACTGAATTTTTGCTTATAAGTTAAAGATGATTCGTAATGTGTGTGGGTGTCAATTGTTGTATTTGAGGGTTGTAGAGTAAACAAGGTGAGCTGAACCAAAACTTCAACATCTAGATGAGGCTGACATTTTTTAGAACAAACTTCTATCTCACTGAGTATGGAGTAGCAAAATCTTTGATAAGTTAATTTTGAAAAATGTTGCAAGAGTAGATACAGTTCTTGTTTAGTTATGAGTTTATTAAAATTCTCCTAAAATTATTGCATTATCTTTATTTACGGCAGATTTTCTGTTGGTAATGTTGGTAGCGGTTAGGCAGTTAGCAATATTTGTTGGTAGCATTATGTTACAAAAAAACACATAACATTAGTTTTAGGGTTATCTTATTGTGTTAGTTAAAATTTATGCTAAGATAAGGCATTTTGTGTGCAATATGTAATATAATTGTAGAACATATCATTTTACATTGTTTCAAGTCTCCAAAATTTGTTCAAGTATATATTCTGTATAATTTGCTAGCAACAATTGCTGATTAACATACTATAAAATACATCCTAGCTATCTCTTTACGTAAGTGCTTGATGTGTTGATCAGTTGATCTCAATAATGATCAATCTCAGATTTCTCTAAACGCACTTACTAAAAGTTAAAGCTCGACTGCTTGCTCTCGATTAAAAATTTTAGAGAACTTTGTTTGATATGAATTATTTACCTTTACTGACTGTTACAGACATATATATCTAAACTAGCTATGATTTTAAGACAATAAAAAAATTAATGATCGGAGCCAAAACGTGTAATGATCAACTAAATACAATGGTTCATCTAACACCATATGTTTCACCAAGTTTTCTATTGGTTGAAGCAAGTGGACTAGCTTTCAACAATATGTCTATAGTTTTTTGCAGCTTCTGTATAGCTTACCAATGTGTTGAGTCTTGTAAAAGTCGGTAAATCCTAAACAAGCTGATTCAACTGATTAACTCTCTATCTGCAAGTTTTACCTCAACAGCCAATATAATCTTCACATAGATTTGATGTTGATTGGCAACGCTTCAATATAAAAAAAATTTCATGAAAGTATTTCATCTTCTAGCGAGCTCAAATACACCTGTTTATAAAGGTAGCCATGAATTCACACAATTAGCAGTTATCTGCCCAGCAGTTGAATTGATCAAATTGAAGATGAATATAACACAATTAAAATTAAAGGCAGCTCCCCACACAATGGTTAAGTTTTAACATTTTCTCCTGGTTAAAAAGTTCTTATTTGATAGTAACAAAATATGTGGCATAATTGAATATAGGAGAGCTATGAATCAAATTTAATCATTCAAGAGAAGATAACTCTATATCAAAAAGCTTTGTAATCTAAAAGATTAAATATAACAGCAAATTTAAGCGGAGCTTCTTTAACCCAACTTAATGTCAAGTATGTATGTTAAGCAGTAAATTCATAGAAGTGAAGACAACTGAAAAGCTGAGAGAACTCATTCCATACTGTTTTTGCAAAAGTTTTCCATGTAGCCATTTTATGTTTTTTTGTACATAAATTTTGAATGCCCAACAATGCTCTCATCACAGACTTGCATGCAAAGATGTAAGCAAATGCAACTGTTAAGATTGTTTCCGCCATTCAGTTTGGCATAAACCAATAGGTACACTAAGTTGGAATAAAATTAGAGGTAAATTTTATGCCAGGAAAAATGCTTCGAAAATCGGATCAAAAGGTGCATGATTCAGAAAGATTTAGATTTAAAACAAAATATAGAGAAAAGTGATTAGATAGGACATGAGGCCGACAGAACGGTGGCACTTAGAGAAAAGCGCCACTTAGTGTAAGTAAAAGTCAGAGCTAAACTAAGTGAAGATAGAGAGAGGATACCAAACAGCCTGCATGCACTATTGTCAAGGGAGAAATTTGTTATTTAATTTAATTTATTGTATTTATTTAAAATTTATTATAATAATGAATATAAAAAGTAGGCTAATAATAATAATTTGATATTTAAATAATAATATGAAATGTATCGTTTTTGTGAGTTTCCTTTGAGTGAAATACTACAATGGTTCTATGGTTCTATGTGTAATGGTTAGCCTCTGGACCTTGAGTTCAATTTCTCCCAAGACAAATTTTGACCGCAGACAAAGTGGCACTTCTGCCCCACAAAAATCAGACTGTTGCTATAAAGCAAAATTGAACTAGCAACTCAATCAATGGTGATGGGCACTACTATAGTTATCCTTGCAATTTGTTTTGACAGTAAGGCGTTGCTGTATCGATGAGCCCAAGTATCAAGTATTATTGAGATTATGAGGCCTACTATCTCTTGTAGGCAACTCTCTGCAGGTAATTATCTTATAATTGACAATAACACGCCAGTGGTTTGTTTCTAAGTGTCTGCGAACTCTATTTTCCTTCAAAGGTCAAAATAACAATTATTCTGTCAAGGCTTACTAGCTCAAGCAAAAATAACAATATGCTTAGCCCTATTTGTTACGGCCTTACTAGGTTAAATGAGTACGTATCTGTTAGGCGTGTAGCAGTAGCTCTTACTGTAAACAGGGGCGGCTGAGTTAACTCTCTTCTCTCAGGGCTTTATGGCTTCCTGGCTTGCCACCTCTTTTTGGGTGAATCGTGTTTGTTGAGTCTATCCTCGGCGAGCTGGTTGCTGCTGGCTCCTTGGCTATCTTGGGCTTCTATTAATCCTCCTATCTTGGCTCTTCTTTGCGGTGCCTGGCTCGCTGCCAGCTTCTCCTCGCTCCTGCCTGGCTCGCTGCCAGCTTCTCCTTTGCGGCTCCCCCTTTGCGGTCTGGCTCGCTGCCAGCTTCTCCTCTGCGGCTCCCCCTTTGCCGTCTGGCTCGCTGCCAGCTTCTCCTGCTCTTCCCTTGATTTTGCCCCTCTTTTATACTTGTCCTTGAGCCATTGTCGAATGTCATTGGTTGGTTGTGTTTTACTTGCGGTCTTTGCGTAAGCTTTTGTGTAATTTTTATTTCAGATTCCTTGCGGTGAGCTAAAATTCCTTACTGTGGTTGGGATTCCATGACGACAAGCGAATGAGAAGTGAAAAATATTTCAAGTCCGGTAACAATTTGTACAAAACTGGCCATAACTCAAAAACTAACAATGGCAGCATTATAAAATTAATTTTACAGTAATCCTCGTTCTAAGACGCTACTAGCTAGCTAATTTATATGAAGCAAGAGAAACTATTATCATATTATGCCATTCTTTTTACAACCATTTCGTCAATATTTTCTCATAAAATACAATATCTGAGTTAATGAATAATTATGCTATATTTTTCTACTGCTCTACAATACAACATTTTCTAGACTATAATGATGTTATAAGCTATAACTAAATATATTAAATAAAGTGTTGTAAATGATTCTTTCACTGATGTCTGGTTGCTGATCTGGTGCACGCCAGCTGCTTCTTCGCTCCAACAAATCATAAATTTGGCTGGCTCCTGTAATATTGGCGATATACCTCCATTTTTGCCTGATACTCTGTAGAGTTGTTTGCTTCGCTGAATATCCACTAATAATTGTTGTAACCAGTTAATCTCTTTCATATTAATTGGTGTTGATCAATAATAATCGTGATTTAGTAACCATTTTATGCTGTTTTTCATTCATTAAGCTTTTCATTATAATGATCAGACAACTCCCAATCGAACTGATGTCCCATATATTCACATTGCATCAGCTGTGATGGTTGGACAACTCCCATGCTTAATATTTGTTTCTCCCATGTTTGCTTGTTAATGTAATGCAGTGCTTGCTGCAATGTTTTGAAGCAGTTGTGGTATTAGGTGATCCCACAATTTATTATTTCTTTTGACTTTTGGTCATCTATTGCTTCAAACCCTGACACTATCTAGCTCTAAAGACCAAGTATGACTATAGCATGCATTCATATTAGACAATTGAGAGTATAGTCATACTTCAACTTATGAGCTTAATGCATTCCGAGACTGAGCTCGTATGTCAATTTACTCGCATGTCGGTGCAATTTATTTATATATAGAACAATTAAATACATATTGATTGGTTTCCATACTCTAAAAAAGCAAATAAAACACTTAAAACAATATATTGTAACAAAAAGAACATGTTGGTTATTGTCCTTACGTACTACATGCTTTCAAAAAGCAACAAATAAAAAATAATGCAAGGAAATGTGGTTAATTAAAATGTAAAATTAAATACATACAATAGCAGTTAACACTCGCATTTGCTAGGGAGGGAGATATAAGTTATCCTTCGTTACAACATTTGACTTTGATAAATTTGGATTTTATCAAAGTGTTAAAAGACAAACTTAGAAGCAAACCTAAAAGCAAACTTTCATTCTCAACTAAACGTAATTAAAATTTCTTCGGCGTTCATAGTTTGAAGTTTCTCGCTGGTTAGCGAGAAATTTTTCCTTTTTTTCACTTTCACGACTAGCCGGCCATTTTAAGATAAACCTATCTAAGGACGTTTGCCTTTGTTGCCCTTGCAACATGTTGCGATTAGGACGAACACAGGTGTCGTCGCAAATGGTTAATGCACGACCACTAGCCAGCTTGTCCGAATGTCTATTAAACAGTTTGGATAAATAGCGCCGGCCTTTTCACATAGCATCGTTTCAGTTATGCTGTCACCGGCCAATTGTTTGTCCAATGCCATCAGCGGTCGTGATGATCGCTGCACCTTTTAAAAACTATGGTTAGTCCTTTTGCCAACTAAATGCCCTGAATATAATCCTGTTTGATAATTTTGAATGTATTTCTGTCATATTGCCAAGCTAGCTCAATCACGCATACACATTTCGCATATTTTTCAATAATTATTATTTTTCCGTTTAATATCAATTGTTATCATTTGCTTTTTCTTCGTATTATCTTTCATTTTACTGGCAAACTTTTGGTCTACGTGCAGTACGTTTAATTCTCATAAATCTGCACAGAAAATCGTGCACAAAAAACACGGTACAACAGTATAACCTGAGCAGTTGAAAAATACAGAGTGATGCTGTTCTCATAAAACACCTCCGGCATACTTGGCAACTGACTCAAGTGCTCGTATCTCAAACAAGGCTCGTATGTTAGTGCTAAAACTTGCTTAAAAGCTGGCTCGTATCTCAAGTTTCTCGTACGTTGGAGCACTCGTAAGTTGAAGTATTACTGTAGTAGTGTTTGATATAATGTCAAAGCAAACCTGTTATAGCAACATATAGCTACAATCTCTTGGCTAGAAATTAGTACAGAACAGTTTTTGATTTCAGACACAGTAATTCTCAATTGTGACACTTCGAGTAGCACCTTCATAGATAAACAACTAACCAGGTTCGACATCATAACTGTTTTAGTTTTTCATTTTATCTTTATGTAGCTCGGCAAGCTGGCTGTACAAAAAAATTAATGTGATATACACAAATACTGTAATGTTTTTAATATTCAAGCTATTTATACAGATTTTGCTAAAGAATCTGCTATGAGTTTTTAAAACGTGTCAGCTAAATTTTAATTTTCTGCTCAGTAAGACAAACTTGCCATAAAAATCAAAGCATATTCAACTAATCACATAAATAATCCCTTTTTCATTTAATAAAAAAGTGGTGCATTACAGTGCCATAAAGATATATATTTTATCAAATAAATCAAAAGAATAATAAAAATACGTTTCAAATTTTTGGTGTGTGTGTGTGCGTGTGTGTGTGCGTGTGCGTGCGTGTGTGCGTGTGTGCGTGTGTGTGTGCGTGTGCGTGTGCGTGTGCGTGTGCGTGTGCGTGTGCGTGTGTGTGCATGCGTGCGTGCGTGTGTGTGTGTGCATCCATGCATGTGTGCGTGCGTGAGTGTGCGTGCGTGTGTGCATTCGTGTGTGTGGGTGTGCATGCGCGGGTGTGTGCATGCATTTGTGTGTGCGTGCTTGCGTGCGTGTGTGTATGTCGGTTTGTGCAGCTACATGTATATGTATTACATTTTAAGAATGAAATATTATGCTGAATATAATCTTAAAACCTGCCAATGGCCAAGCAATTATCTTGACAAATAATCTATGCCAGATGCATCGAATTCTTTGGCAATGCGAATATGCGTATCACTCTGTGCAACCCAATGTCAGTTCGTGCTTGCTCTCATGGCTCTCATTAGCAAGTACTCAAATCACTAGCCTAATCAAACTAGCTATTGACAAAGTGTCAGGCTAATGCCAAGTAGCACTCAACTACATTACCTACATGTATCACTGTTTATATGCTGATTTGTAATACCAGTGCAACACCGAAAAACTTGCAAGTAAACATATAAAATAACAACCAAAATCAATCATATAACAAAATTTAGCTCTCAATGCAAAATAATCTACAGTTTTAGCATAAGTTTTGATCTATTTGTGGTTTCTCTACCATAGCTGATCATATTAAACACTGCGCCAACGACATGTTCTGTTGATGAAACATAAAACATTTGTGTTTTCTGCAGTTTGCATTCCATAGAAAAAGGAAATCTGATAGATTGAAAAAAATAGCAAAGTCACGCATCAGCACAGCTCAGACCAAACCAGAGCAGGGATAAAACAAGAAAGGGTTGGTTTATTAACGTTGCATTGCTGTCGGACAGATTTCCTTAGCTATTGACTTAGATATGTATTTCATAAGCCTGCTTCCGCTATTAAGCAGTCACATGATTAGATTATTGAGCATCGCCATGGCTGCAAATGTTAATTTATGCTAAAATATTGATTTTTTTTAAAGTAACACTTCAGGCTTATAGGTTACCACTTGACGTTAAATGCTAAATAGATCTATGTGTCATGGTTTGAGCAGTAGTGACTATAGGCAATAACCTACATGCATGGCCACACTGAATAAGCGCAAGTTTGAAAAGGAAGCCGATTTCAATACAGGTTGAGGTAAATATTTTTACTTTGTTTTATTTAAGTTATTGAGTTGTGTTGGGTACAACCTAAAAATAAACACTTTAGATTAAGGGCTTTCATTATTTGAATAGTATACCCACTTATCCGATTGGGGTTGCGGCCTAATATCAGTGCATGACTTTTGTTATTCTGATTATATAAGTTTTATAAATGCAATAAAGTTGTGACAGCATCTTTTTTGCGCTAAAGTATTACCTTCACAGTTGAGCAGTTGTTATTATATAGCTATCAATACTTAAAAGGGTTACTCTCAAACTTAGCTTGCCGTCGGGACATTTAATAGCATTTTGTATAATTGATTTAATAGATACCAAAGCTTGGAAATGAGTTTATTGCAATATTGTACCTTTCAGCATGACAATTTTAAAGACTTATTAACGAAAAAGCAGAAAGTTTTTTTAAGTGATTTGAAAAAAAAAGAAAAAAAGTCAATTTTAATTTTTGATTCCAAAAATGAAATTTAAAATTGCTGCCAAAAAAATGAAAAAGTGAGAAAGCCGAAATATAATATTTTTATTCTGTGTCTTGGACATCCCTCAAACATACTAAATGAAAAGATTATTATGGCCTTATACTGATCTGCTGCTGATGATAACTTATATTTCCTTTAAGAAGGTTCAACTTGGATCTAAAATAATCAAACAACCGAAATGTCAACTGAAAAAAAGGATGAACATAATGCAAATAGCTGGAAGACATTCACTGAAGAAACGACTCTGCACGGAATTCAATATACCACCAAAGAATCATCTCCAAAGAGACGGTTAGTATAATCTTTAGCTTTTCAACTGACGTTAACAAGTTTCTTATAATGATGGTAAAATGCATAGCGACTAGTTTTGAATTAACTTTGCTTTCTGCAGCTATTTTATAAACTTGCAGAGATTTGCTTTGAAGAAATTATTATTCTAATTATTATTATTCAAAAAGGATGAGATGATTGTTTATGTATATTGAGGCTATTGCTATTTTCAGACTTGTTCATACCAGGATACTTTTGTGAGAGTTTTTTTTGGTAAAATAAGCTATATTTTGAAAAAAATGAGAAAATTTATTTTGTGAAAACAATCAAATAGTTAAAAGCTACCAATAAAACTGAAAAACGCAAAAATCTAAAGATTACCACATGGAAATAGTAAAGTTACAGCAAATAAACATACCAGCCAATCAATCAGCTTCAAGCAGTAGATGCAGCATTCATATGTTGTTGTTACACATATATTAGTAAAATCTTTATTTATTTTATTTATTTTGTTTGCAGCTTCATTTTTAGAAACTTAGTGAGTTTTTCTTCTAGTCGATTATAGATAAAAGATAATATGGCATTCTATTTATAGTGAAGTTAACTCTATCATCAAGTGCATTTATGTTGAGATATCTATTTGAAATTTTTCCGAAAGGAGAAGTCCTTTTTTAAAGAAGCAACTAGCAAACCTATGTAGTGATAACAGTTAATTGAAAACTACTAAAAAGCATCCTAGCATCGGCGCGTCGAATAGCATTTTAGTGTATGAGCCATTGAATTATCAGCCAAAATAAAAGAAACTGAAACTGTTTTCCTATACATTCTGAATGCGTAAAATTGCTACTTATCTATGTAGAGATTAATTGTCAAGATTAAATGTAATAGGTTGTTCAGTTATTAATTGCAATTATAGCAGATCGTTTTTGACGGCGACTAGAAGGACATCAGAATCTAAATATCTCTCAATGCCAAATAGACAAAACACAGAAATATGTACACTGACAGGCATTGATCTAACTTAAGTCTATTTGGAAAACCACTCAACTCTGGATGTTTCCATAGTTATGCTATTAATAATGTTTACTTCATAAACATGGCGTTTAGGATATTTCACTAAAAATAACATAGAAAAAAATCAAAAGCTTTTAAAGATTTGCTCTATGTTATATTTTTACAAGCTGAACGATAGCTACCACTCTTTCTGTTTATAAGCCTTTTAATTTAAAGAATGAGATATAATTCATATATATTCTATTTGCTGAAATGAGTGTTCTTTATTGGGCAGGTTAAATCTTTTATTGCAATTCCTAGTATAAGTTTCAAATCCAACTATTTTCAGTTTAGTGTTGCAGTAACAGTTTTTACATATGCAAGGTTCACTTCAATTATTAAACTATTCACTTGCAATTAATGACATTATTAAAATTTTAGCCAATATGAGGTTCATTTCTCCGAAATTCAGCTTTCTAGAATGACATTTCAATCAACTGAGTACATCGGCCATCAATTGAAGCCATAGAGTAAATGGGTAAATTACAATAAAGATTACGCCGTGACAAAAAGGGTGAGCTGATGGACAACTACTGCCAATAGTAACATAAATTAAACTGCAAGCAGAATATATTTTTAAATAACTCTTTAAAAAGTATATTGAACTGTTCTTGAGCAAGTCCTACAAACAAGTCCTAAAAGTACAGTGCTTAATTATTAATTTTCTTCAGACATAAAACCAAAATTATCTTTCAGAGTAAAACTGAGGAACGCTAAAGCTTTTAAAAGCTTAGCATAGACTGTTTATCGGTGGAAAATAAAAATATAAAACACTGCTTTGATTACGTGAGAATCTTATGTAGCCGTGTATAAACAATTTGACCATTTTGACTCTAATTATGTTTCTGACAAAGCGCAAGTTTGAGCAGAGCCATTAATTTAGCTTGTTATGTAACACAAATACTTTTAAATTGAGCTAAAAATAGTGTAACCTTCCTTAAGGCCTCTACACACTATCGTTCAAATTGACGATTGGCGATTAGCGATGGGCTGTGATGACGTCATTTTGCGTTGAACGGTCAACGCAATCGCTGCTAGCAACAATGTGATGGGCTTTCAACAAGTTAAACTTTGACACCGATGTTTGCAAATATCTGCATATCAACTGGCTTTTTGTGGACAGAATCGAATCCAACTTCAACGGTCAGAAAAATCAATGTCAAAGTCATTTGGCACGCATGGCGAATAAGTATGTATGCGACGAATTAATCGCCAGCTTCGTTGAAGAATTCCCGTGTCTCTATGACTTTAGTTCATCTTCAATTAAAAAACCAAAATCATGAAAATGAATGCTGTTAATCAGATAGCTGTACAGATAAGCAAACAGCTTGGCAATCCTGAAAATGGTAAGTATACAAGTATTGTAAGCAAGTATTGCTTCTAACAGATAATATAAAAATTAATTAAATATCTTATTATGAGTTTGCGCTGTTGCCCGAAGCATATACGAAGGGTGATCATAAAGTTCCCAGAATCGTTTTCCTAGTCAAATATAAGACCATGTGCATTTGTTTTAATTGTTTCATGTTGCTAAGCAGCACGGGATTTCTCTATAGCCAAAGTTTTATGCCTGTCAGAGCAAGCACAGTGAACTTATAGTAGGCAATGTCAAAGTCATTTTTTATCGTTCGTCGGATTTTTCCAAAATGAATGAAGTAGAAGAGCAACGCGTTTGTGTAAAATTTTGTGTAAAACTTGGAAAGTCCGGTGCTGAAACACTCCAAATGTTACGGACAGCTTATGGAGACTCTGGCCTTAAGAAAACAGCCTGTTATGAATGGCACAAAAGATTTAGAGAGGGAAGAACAAGTAATAAAGATGATGACCACATGGGCAGACCGGCAACTTCAAGGACCACAACTGCCACAGACCTTGTGAGACAGCAGGTGATGAGAGATAGGCGATTGACTATACGTGAAATATCAGCAGAAAGTGGGCTTTCTTATGGTACATGTCATTTTGTTCTCACTAAAGATTTAGGCATGAAAATGATCTCTGCAAAGATGGTACCCAAACTGCTCACTGACGACCAAAAAGAAAAAAGAGTTAGCTGTTGCATCGAACTAAAAGATGTGTTAACACAAGATCCTGACTTCATTTCAAAAGTTGTAACTAGGAATGAAAGTTGGGTTTATGGATATGACCCAGAGACCAAATCACAAAGTTCTCAATGGAAATCCCCTGGTTCTCCTAGGCCTAAGAAAGCTAGAATGTCTCGCTCAAATGTAAAAACGCTGATGAGAACATTTTTCGACATCAGAGGTGTGGTACACTCTGAATTTCTGCCACATGGTCAAACTGTGAATCAGCATGTGTACAAAAACATTCTGATAAGACTTAGAGACAGTATCAAAAGGAAACGTCGAGAGTTGTGGCTCTCAGGTGACTGGTACCTACACCATGACAATGCTCCGGCTCACACCTCATTGATGGTACGTCAGTATTTGGCAAAAAATAAGGCGACTGTGCTTAACCATCCCCCTTATTCACCTGATTTAGCACCATGTGGCTTCTACCTATTCCCAAAAATCAAATTGACAATGAAAGGTAAGAGATTTGACGACATACAAACTATTCAAGAAAATGTGACGAGACAACTCCGAAGCCTCACGGAAAGTGATTTCCAGCATTGCATGGATCAATAGAAACACAGATGGAACAAGTGCATAGCAAGCTCAGGCGATTACTTTGAAGGGGACATTTTAAATTAGGTAATTACGATTAACGGTTTTTGTGTACTGAGACAATTCCTAGAACTTTACAATCGCCCCTCGTATATATAATTTGCATAGTATTGTATAATTTATTCTGATACCTCGCTATTTACTTTTATTCATGTATTTAATATTTTGCAGGTATCAGTATCCAAAAACATTAGAAGGATACCCGAAATACATTTGCGTCATATGTGCGCAAAGAAAAACACTCAAAGAAGAGCCGTAGTAGGCAAGCACTGATGGTAACATGGCCACTATGGGAGCATCTTCAATGGCTATGGGATTAAAACAAGAAAAAATGGTAAGTTATTATTTTTATAATTTTTTTATAAGTTTCGGTTTATAAAATTGTGGTAATTGTTTGTGGTTCAATTGTTTTTCAACTTGATTTTAGGACACAAAGTAACTACCAAGTTATGTTCTCGCATCCAATAGAGGCAACCTGTTCTGAAGCAGTTTTAATAGGGAGCAGTGAATGCCCTTTCACCTCAGCCTTAAGAAGCTTTCCTGTTGCTTCATCTGCACATTCATCTTCATCTGCACAATCACCAACAGAACATGATATGCCGCTAACCAAAAAAGGAGGACAGCAGAAAATGCAGAAGATTAGTTTCAGTAAGCATATGTAAAACACTAAAAGTTGTGAAACATGCATAATTTATGGCATTGTTGTAACTGAACTCACATACACATCACTGTCAAGTTTTACAGAATGCAATTTCAAGCCATTTCTAAGACAGTCCAAGACAGGGTTGCTAGGGAAGAAAAAGAAAAGGATATTCATTATAACTTTAAAATTGAGGTTGCAGGAAACCTCAGAAAAACGCCACAATCAAAAGCTCTCAGAACAAAAATAAAAATCCTTGATGCTATAGCGAGTAAAGGAGTTGATGAAGAAGAAGATGGAGATGATGAAGCACGTCCAGTTTCATATTTAGATTTGCTCAACTCTAACTAGATTATTTTATATATTTACCTTATATTTTATAAACAATTATATTTGGGCGTGTTCATAAATAATGATGGGACACTCAGAGTTATATGACGCCAATTACACATGCACATTTGCTCCCATTAAAAAATTATTAAAAAGATGATGCAGTTTTTTTTTGTTTTCAGAAGATATAAAATTTACTGCTTTCAAAATAGTAGATCCGGAGCTATGAACTGCAACATGCGTAAATGGTGAGACATTACGAATGTCAAATGAGTTATACATGTTGTCCTTCATAGCTCCGAAACTACTATTTTAAAGGCGGTAAATTTTATAATTGCTGAACGCCAAGAAAGTTCTGCATCGATTAATTTAAATAATTTTTAATGGGAGCACATGTGTTGCTGGCATCAAATAACTCTAAATGTCTCATCATTATTTATGAACACGCCCATTTATTTAGGCAGTCAACTATATAATATGAACTGTTTTTTAGAAGCTACGCAGATATATAATATTCATTGTCTAGTTTAAAACATGATGCTCAGGATAATCCAGCTTGCCGCTATTGCATTTAAGTAATGCATAAAATGGTTCCTCATATCAACTGCATAAGTTGGTGAAATTCTATGTGTAGTTGTCTAACTTTATGTAAAAGTTTTCCAGAACTTCTTCACATGCCTAGCTCATCATCTGTGTAATTGTATTCTGCTGGCATATAATATGCTAGTTCATGACACTGCAGTAGATTGTGCAGCACGCACAGAACACTCACGATGGTACATACTCTCTCCGGGTGTCCTATTATTGTTAGCTGAAAAACACGCCATCTAGAACTCAGCACACTTGACAAATTACAGCATACCTTGTAAAATCATGTTATCTTTAAGCTAATAACTTAATTTGTTTTCCAAAAACCCAACAAAAACTTTAGGTTATAAAAACTAGCTTACCGAAAGCATTTTCAATTGTTTGCCGAGCCCTAGAGAGTCTGTAATTATACAAATGTTGTTCATTACTTATTGTGCATCCAATGATTGGTCTCATAAGCCTTGTTTTCAATGGGAAAGCTTTGTCACCAAAAAATCAATACGACAATGCATTTGGGTATTCGTCCACCTGTTGATCTCCAAGTATTGGCATAGTACCAGCACATTGACACAAATACTGAACAATTAGGATATATTAATTGTATTAGCAAACATGTATTTGAGATTGCCAATTGAACATTACCGCACATCGCTATCCATTTAACTTTATACATCATTCTCTCATTTCCTATTATACTGTGTTCTTTATACTTGCTATTCATAAGAGCAGTCCCAAAGGAACACGCTTCAAATACACCAGCATCGCTCCTACGTCCAGCCTATCCTACATCAACTAGTGTAAATTTTAAAGTAGCGACACACGCTGTCATTAAGTTGAGAGAGTGAAACCCTTTGTAATTATAATGTTCAGAGTCTGCTGCTGGTGAACATTGCATTTTAATATGTTTGCCATCAATGGCTTGTAGACAGCGAGGAAGTTCCAATATTCTTCAAACCTGAAATAGAAACAAATCAATCCTCTCAATTATACTTTTTTTAATAATAACTTTTGTTATACTTTTCTAATGATAACTTTTGGCTTAATATTAGTTTTTTTACCTACTTACCCTATGGCTGTTCCATTCAAATCATCAAGCGTTGGAGGAGGTTTCAGGCATTATAGTGGCATTAGAGCATCCCACAGGGCATTGCAAGTTTCATGGATAATCTTGATTACAGTCGATTTGCCAATTCTCCAATGATATTTAGTTGCGTTAAATGTGCAGCCTTCTGCCAAGTAGTGCAAAGTAACTGCCAGTCTCATATCATCAGGAATAGATTCTCTAATATGAGTAACCTGCTTTTATATTCTGTAACACAATTTCACATATTTTACATAACATTCCCTTCTATAAACAATATTGCATACCTTAGGCGATTCATAGCCAAGAGTGTTATAAACTCACCCATGCTTGATCTTGTTAAAATATAATCAAACGTGTTTTGTGTCATTCGGTAATACTATTGATGGTGGTAGGCTGGCTTGACACATCCTTTCAATTCAGGAAATAAATTGTAGTATAACCTTTTATTTTGTGTCTTTCTACAATTTATTAAAAGATATTCAGAAAAAAATTTTGTTAGCTCATATGTTAACCTAATGCTGGTTATAGTTCAACATCAGCGCTGTGAGCTCAAGTTGAACCAGTTCTCAAAACATGCTGTTTTCGTGATGCTACAAATATCTGCATAAATATAACAAAACGACTCACGATATCAGGAATGCTTGTTCGGAATTTTTATTGGTTGTTGGTTAGTGAACACCCACGGTTGATCGGCCGTAGTGTGAACACCTAATCGTTAATGATGGGGTCATCACAACCCATCGCTAATCGTCGGTTTAAGCAATAGTGTGTACGGGTCTATAGACCTGGCAATGCCAAATATTTTTCCTTCACGAGTATTGGTTTTGAATATTAAGCAGCGAATTCAATATCTACATGAGCAAAGCATTGCAGTAAAATATTCTAACATTTGTACATCATAACAGTTGTCAAGTCATAAGTTTTAGTTTGCAAACTGATGGTGTTTGTTTAGAATATTCTGGAGTGTGATGGTTCTCATAGGAGTAGGATACTTTACCTCGGCAGCATATCTGTTTCTTAGAGACTACAGCAGGAAGATTGTCAGCACAAAGATCAAAATTAGGAATGCTAAAGAAATGCAGGTATTCTTTTTGTTATGCGCTGAAGAAAGAGATAATATAGGTTAAAATTTGATTGTGCTGTATTTATTGCTTAAAGATATTTTGCATCCAAACGCAAATTGCTGCAAGTGTGTATTAATATGGCGTACTTTAGTTTAACCATTCAGAGTAACACATATTTCAGCACCTCAACTTTTTAAAATTTTATAGAAAGTATTTCAATAATAAATAGTAAGATTTAGCCAAATACTTGCAAATAAATGAACTCAAATTTGAAATTTGCTTAAACCATAATAATTTGTGCTTCTACCTGGTGAATTGACTCTGCTAAAGTGCACATGGCCCAATTTTTAAGTTTTTTCCAATGTGGAATTTTTAAAATATTTGAATTTATAGCTTCCTTCCATTCCAGCAATTTAGTAAAGCAATTTTGTTTTGACACTGAATAAGTTCTAACTAAAATCATTGAAAAATGTTGCAAGTTAATAAAAGGCTTTAATCAAAATATCTTTGGCTGCATTAACTACATGCTTGCGTTGTAGTAAAGCAATTATTTTGGTCAGCATAGTACCCTTTGCTTCTAAATCCATAAAAAAGAACCTTTTCAAACTTTTTAAAAATTTGATTGATTCAAGATTTACTCATGTGGCTGATCATATTTATTTGATCTCTTATTATGTTTTTCCACGTTCTTTGTTATTTATGGCATAAACTTATTTTTTTGTTCTCTTGAACTATGCATTTTTTGCCAAACTGTGAAAAACATTTGCAAACACTGTCTTTCACTGAGAGTATTTTCAAGAAATATAATATATTTATTAATCTCCCATTTTATCTTATCTTTTGATTAGCAATAAGAGTTGTAAACTTATTAAATCTTAAAGTAGCAATACTACCAAACTCCTTAATGTACTTTTATACAATTTAAGGGTGGAGCATCATTGGTTTTTACTAATGTGTGTATTTTTGTTATTTATTCAATAAATACTTAACAAGTTATGAATTAATAACATATAACATGTTCGCTTCAAATGGTCCCAGAAGTGTTATGACTACTTCATTACAGAAACTGGTAAAAAAAGTTATGTGAGGCTGATTCTATAATGCATCTGGCTAGTAATTCTGACTACTTAAATCTACCAAATTCATGAATTTTTGTTTGCTGTTTTTTCACACTTAAATTTAAAGCCTTTTAAAATTTTTTTCAAAATGTGAAGATTTAGAACTTTAGGTTTTACATCAATACATTTTAATTCACATATAAAAAATATGTCGATATATACGGAAGACAGGAAAATTTATGAAGTTAGCTACAACACAATCTTTAAGCCTTAAGCAATACCTTGTAGTATAATATGGCTGGGGATTGCTTTAGATTATTGAACAGTTTGTTGTATCTAAAATATTTTTTAATTCTGAAGCATTATTCATCATTGGAAGTATTTTTTACACCTCATTGTTTTACTTCCATCAGCTCCAATTTTTAGTTTCAACCAAAGAAGCTACATATACATGTCGTATCATTTGATTGCTATTTTTGCCATGCAAATGAGCATACACAGAATTTCCCCAAGTTTTTACTAAGGAAAGTATTTACTAAGGTTCATTCTAGGCTTTGTCAAGAAATTAAGTTAAAAGAGTAAGTGCTACTCTGACTCCCATTCCGTTCAAAGTTTAAGCAGCAGCTGAGAATAGTTTTCTGAAATATTTTTTTTTGTAGAATTTGACTGCCATATAAAATATTGTCCATTTTTATTTTTAAGAATTTTTCTACATTTTTTAGGACTATGTAAATCAGGTTTATGTAGGTTGTTAACCTGGAAGTTAGTGCTGAAACTTCCTGGGTTTTAGCAGTTTCTAAAATTTAATAGTAGCAGCTGTCATAAACCTTTGATCTCATATTCCATTTTCTTGTAAAGTTTGCTGAGAATGTGCGAATAAAGTGCTTTGTTGCTTATTGATTTATAGAGATAAGCTAGAAAAATCATGTTATAATTGTTTGTTACACTTTGATTGTATAAATAGGTGGAACAAAATTTGATAAAGTGATCATCTTCTGAAACAATTTTGCAGGTCTCTTGTCAATGTAACATGATATGGGTATGCATCTTGACTAATCATCTGAATAAATAGCTTTTAAAAAACTGATGGTTTCCTTTCGGCTTAAAGTTTTGCACACACAGATTAGTCTCTACTAATTGAAACTACTCAAACAAGTCTGAAATAATTGCAGACAAAGTATTGTTTACAGAATTTTGCTAAGTGACTATGAAAAAAGGTGAAAGAAAATTTATAAAATGGAACTTTATTTAAAACTTTCCAGTCTGATTTTTTAGTTTCCAACTGTGACCATCTGCAACAAAAACAACTGGAAGTCATCAGCAATATTTTTGCCCTCCATAGACAATAACACTCGAAAAGTAGTCACAGGAGTTATGAAAGACTTATATATAGAAAGAGACCTTCCTCCCCCTCCTGGCACGTGAGAAATACAATTTTGTATAGTAACTTGACTTTTCCTGAACAGTATTACATCGCTGCTGTCATAGGTTGCTTTGATTAATACCAGCATATTTCTAAAGAATTGAGTTCATAAAAACATTTTTATATTCTCTGCTGGTGGGACGTAGCTATAGTCTTACAGCTTGTAGCAGATTTGAGTTGCAAAGTCACTCCACATTGTTTCCAACTTCCTTAAGCAAGGTCATCAATGCAGTAATTTGAAAATTGTTGATATACAAGAATGCAATGCAGAGCCACTTGTACTGTCACAGTGGTTCAAAGTAATAAAATTATAGAGGTTTGGCTACTCTTAAATATTTTGTGCTACATTAGCAAATATCTTGCCCAAAACAAAAATTTTTACTAAAACGAATCAAAAAGTCTCAAATAGAACTTCAATTTTTTACTCTCCTTTTGAGGATGACATAGCAAAAAGGTGATAATAAACATTCAGATAATAGGTAAATGCTAACAATAAAAAAGTGCTGTTGAAGCATTCTCAAATCCATTTTTTTAGTAATGTGTTTATGACAGATACTTTTGACTTGAAAAGGCAACTTTATTTAGATATGGTACACTCGAATCCATGTAACACTGAGTTTACATTTGATATGAGCTGGTTGGTTTAGTTCAGTTGTAGCAAGTTTTAAAGATCTGGTAGTTGAGAAAAAATAATACAGTAATACTTCAACTTACGAGTGCTCCAACGTACAAGAAACTTGAGATACGAGCCAGCTTTTAAGCAAGTTTTGGCACTAACATACTAGCCATGTTTGAGATACGAGCACTTGAGTCAGTTGCCAAGTATGCCGGAGGTGTTTTATGAGAACAGCATCATTCTGTATTTTCCAACTGCTCAGGTTATACTGTCGTACCGTGTTTTTGTGCACGATTTTCTGTGCAGAATTATGTGAATTAAACGTACTGCGCGTAGAACAAAAGTTTGACAGTAAAATGAAAGATAATACAAAGAAAAAGCAAATGATAACAATTGATATTAAACGAAAAAATATTAAAAAATATGCGAAATGTGTATGCGTGATTGAGCTAGCTCGGCAATATGACAGAAATACATTCATAATTATCAAACAGAAGGATTATATTCAGGGCATTTAGTTCGCAAAAAGGACTAACCATAGTTTCTAAACGGTGCAGCGATTTTCAAGACTGCTGGTGGCATTGGACAAACAATTGGCCGGTGACAGCGTAACTGAAACGATGCTATGTGAAAAGGCCGGCGCTATCTATCCAAACTGTTTAATAGACATTCGGACAAGCTGGCTAGTGGTCGTGCATTAACCATTTGCGACGACACCTGTGTTCGTCCTAATCGCAACATGTTGCAAGGGCGACAAAGGCAAACGTCCTTAGATAGGTTTATCTTAAAACGGCCGGCTAGTCGTGAAAGCAAAAAAAAAGGAAAAATTTCTCGCTAACCAGCGAGAAACTTCAAACTATGAACGCCGAAGAAATTTTAATTACGTTTAGTTGAAAATGAAAGTTTGCTTTTAGGTTTGCTTCTAAGTTTGTCTTTTAACACTTTGATAAAATCCAAATTTATCAAAGTCAAATGTTGTAACGAAGGATAACTTATATCTCCCTCCCTAGCAAATGCGAGTGTTAACTGCTATTGTATGTATTTAATTTTACATTTTAATTAATCACATTTCCTTGCATTATTTTTTATTTGTTGCTTTTTGAAAGCATGTAGTACGTAAGGACAATAACCAACATGTTCTTTTTGTTACAATATATTGTTTTGAGTGTTTTATTTGCTTTTTTAGAGTATGGAAATCAATCAATATATATTTAATTGTTCTATATATAAATAAATTGCACCAACATGCGAGTAAATTGACATACGAGCTCAGTCTCGGAACGCATTAAGCTCGTAAGTTGAAGTATGACTGTAATATCTATAACTTCATGAAAGATTCCAAGTAATTATGAGGCACCTAAACCCTTAGAACAGTGACTAGATCCTAGATTATATTGAAGGATGCCTGAATTATGAGCCAAAACAATTCTGTTCAAAAGGCTTTTTATAACAATGTTTTAGTTGCATAAAATATTATCTCTTCTTGTATTACTATGTGACTATTGAGGTAAAATTTTATGACTTTTAGGCCCTTTTTATATTTTTATTGTCATGTAGAATTTAACACTTTTAGTTCAGACAAAAATTGTGGAAAATGTTAAAAAATTATGAAAAGAAGTTATGTAGTTTTTTTGTAAAAATTTTTAAAATTGCATATTTTCAGTATACCTTAAGTAAAATTTAACAAGGCTTGTTACATGCCTGATTCTAAAATCTAAACTTTAAGTTATAAAATTAATGCCTGTAAAAGTGGTGTGATCTAATTAATACCAATCCTGGCATATTAGCAGCAAATCAGCAGTTTCATTTTCATCATAGGAAGTCAGGAAGAGGATCTGGCTTGAATTGCTCTAGTGCCAAAAAAAGATGCACTGTTATATGTGAACCATACTTGTTGGCGAATTAACACCACTCAGCAAAAATCCTGTTAGTCAGATTTTCTCTTTGGCTTAATGCAAGTGTTGAACTACCTGAGAAAGCTATAAAGTGAACTTAAAGAAAAAATAATTTCTGAGCAAGTTTTGTTAATATTTTTATTTTGATGAGACAAAAACAACTTTTCAAATCTTGAAATTGTCTTGCAATTAAAGTTTATGACATGAAATTTTCTCTCGTGTATGATGAAAAAATTTATAAGAATTAGCGAAATTATATCACTAATAAGTCAGAGAAACAAAATGCTGAAACAAATCAACTAGTACAGTCATACCTCAACATACGAGTGCCCCAACATACAAGAGAATCAAGATATGAGCAGCATTTCAAGCAAGCTTCCTTCTTGTGATATGAATAATTTTTGTTATACGAGGTTGTGAATCGATTTTCTATTGTCAGTCTATATCCAAGTTTGCAGATTGCTGCTTTTGAGAACAGCTTCACTTGGCCTTTTCCTCAAATCAGTTTAAAAGAGTTTTTAAATGGTTGACTTGAAGTTGTAGTGATACAAATAAAAAAGTGTCAAACCAGAATATTAACAAATTGGGACAATGAAATTAAACTAAGTTTCGTAGAAAACTAAAACTTAACTTGAATTGTGTGCTTAAGCGCTTCATATAAATTCATTTGAATTAAACTCAACTTTTATGTTACACAACCTCACAAAAGTTTTATGTTCAAAAATTATTTCTGTCAAATTATTTCAACTCTTAAACTCTTACATTAGCAACTCTGCCTGACTCTAAGGTAAAAACTTACAATAGTGTAAAAATTATGTTGCATTCCATCAAAGTTTTTATCAACTAAATATATATTTGTGATTTTTATAGGGTATATACTGAGTTATAACTGTTGAAACACGTTTTTCTATCGTAATATCATGTTTTATGTGTTTCTTTCAGAATATATTAATGGATTATTTTGCATTTACTTATTTTGCATAAGAAATATTGCCTTGAGACATGAGTAAATTGCAATAAGAGCTCAGTATCAGAGCGCATTCGGCTCGTATGGTGATATATGAGTGTATAGGACAAAATAACTAATAACTTTATTTGTTTTTTGTTATGTATAATTAACCTCTTTTATTTATATTGAAAAAAGTATCTTGCCTTCTGGATGTTATGAGCATATACTCAATTGTGCTCAATAATCAAGATTAACTCCTAAATAGCCAATATATGGCAGAACTTTCAAACCAAAATAAATTTTATATGACAAATAATATTTTGGTTGAAACACAAAATGTATTAACAATGGAAGAAGAAGCTTGAAAATACTAAAAAAAGTGCTAAATATCAAAAATGAATGAAAATTAAAAGATAATTTGGTCTTTCAACCAAAATTTTGTTCAAAAGTTTATTTACTTGTGATGAACATGCATCATGATCAATTATTATTTGTAACTCAAGACTGGAGTTACTACACAAGTGAAAATAATAAAAATTTTGCTTAACCAGAGATATTTTAGATTGCACAATGAAGCATTAAAGCAAACTTTTTTGCTTGCAAGGTACAACTGGAGTGATCCTATACTTTTTTGGCTGTCAAAATACACCACCATCAGCACTGAGCGAAATGAAAAAGACATGATGAGAATGTCTCACAAGTTGAATGAAACATTCTTCCTCTGCCAGGTGCGGGGAGTCACTAAACCATGCTCCGAGGTGTTCCAGCCTGAGAGGACTGATGCAGGTTAGACATATTTAAAGATTTTAGACACCAGCACCTCTAAATGTATTTTAGCTTTTTGGTAATCTCTTGCCAAATCAGGCTATTAACAACTTTTGGGGAATTACCAGGTAACATAATAGTAAAAGTAATATGACAAGATAAGCACAGGTTTCATATAAGTATAATGGTAAAATTAGATTATTGAATGATTTAATACAATATAAAATAATTTAACTTTGCTTTCCATGACTATTTGAACTAAGGGAGAAGTTAGTTATTGAACTAAGATTTGGTTAGCCCTGCAGATTTTTAGCTCTGAAAAAGAATAATTTGCAAGGACCATAGAAAACAAACATGTAGGGTGGAACATAATGCCTAACAGCAAATAGATTAAAAGAGAGAGAGAGAGAGAGAGAGAGAGAGAAAGAGAGAGAGAGAGAGAGAGAGAGGGAGGGAGGGAGGGAGGGAGGGAGGGAGAGAGAGAGAGAGAGAGAGAGAGAGAGAGAGAGAGAGAGAGAGAGAGAGAGAGAGAGAGAGAGAGAGAGAGAGAGAGAGAGAGAGAGAGAGAGAGAGAGAGAGAGAGAGAGAGAGAGAGAGAGAGAGAGAGAGAGAGTGATAGATCATGCTGATAAAAACCAAATAGTTTGTTAAATATACTGGCTATTTATTTTTAAAGTAATGGTTAATGTTAGTACTAGAATATGCTTCTGTGTCTTAGCTGAGACTACTATTATAATATATGTATCATAGTAAGTTAGGGTTTGATTTTAATATTTGAAGACCTCAACGGAAGAATGATTAATGTCACAATTGTTCAAACTTGAGATATAGGCAATTTAAAGTTTACAAACCTTTTTTAGAAAGAATCACAACATGTATCATAGAAAACTTTTAGCTATTGGTCAAAAAGGATGTTACCTGTGAATATCATTAACAAAAAAGCAGTAGACTTAATTTGGTGATGCACAACATGGCCTAAGTTGAAACCACTACACAGACATTGATCGTTTTAGTTTAGAAAACTTTGACACCTCTCTACGCATTATTTTTTGTTAGGTAATAATGTTACAATGTTATAACATTCTGATTTTAAATACTATATTGGCGTAAGATATGGGGTTCTATCATTTAAAATTTAACCGAAGAAAATTGAACAAGTCACAATACTACAACAAAAGCTTTTTGACAGTGTCTTAGAAAAACTGCAATATTTTGTTTTGCATTACACTGCACGCTTTTGCACACACTTCTTTTTGTGGCTTATCAGTACTCTTGGAATATTTCCTTTCATTTCTACTGTCTCTGTTTATTGTATCAAACTATTAACCCTTTCACTGCCATCCATGTACAAATTTAGCTAATGGTCTACTGCCAGCCATTTTGTCGAAAGTTGACGATTTAGTTTCATGATATGTATACAATTTTTTTCAGCTTCAGCCTCTAACTAGAACATTTTTGTTATATTTTTTATTTTGCCAACATGTTAGCAAATATTGCTATGCAAAAAATTCAATGTATCTATACTTTTTGAATCGCTAAAGCTATGTGAAGCTACAATTGTTACGAAGCTAAAACGATCTTCTACAATGTTCCTTCTCTTAGCAAACTATTATTTTCATCACCATCAAATTTAGTGCTGCTACTTTAATTATATGTATAATAACAAAACTATGACTCTGAATTGATTATAATGTCATCAACATAAGTATTATCTGTTTTCTAACTCGGAAGGTGCTCACAGAAATTACACAAAAAAATGTTTGTTTTGAAGTTGGAAATTCCCAAACAAGTCATGCATTGCTATTGGCTGAAAGTAATCACGTGACTGAATGATGATTGTTATTGCTTTGTAACCCTTGGACATTGGTCTATTTTTCAAAGAGCTAGTTTATTTAAGCAGGGATAGATCTGGCCCTTGATTATTTTTTCTGAAAGTTTGTCACAAGGCTAAACTTTATGGCCAGAACTATTTAAGGGAAGATAACCCTAAAGTTTTGAGAAAATGTTACATTGATCATTTTTCTGTTGAGATGTTCATTTATACTCTGCGTTAATCAATAAACTCAAAATTTATTTCATATGTTAGCAAATCATGTTCCAATTCATCAGTTTTTTTTATTCAAATAAGTATTTTTCTACCATTAATATGTATTTCATTATTATATAAGTTTCTAAATTTTAGAAATAGTATAATGAAAACATCCAGATTAGCTTACCTAAATTTCAAAAAACTGATAGCTTAAAATTTGAATGAGTTCTTTGCCAAACCTCATGTTTGTTTATTAGTTATATTTCTTAAATGTGACAAGGATAAGTAGAATGGATCTACTTCACATACTGCATACAGTCTCTAGCTTTCTTGACTATGGAGAACAATCAATTGTATGTTTCAATTTTAGGTTTTTGCCATCAGTTTAATAAGAATGGGAGTTTCTACACTCACACCCCTGGTATTAGTGGAGGACTTACAGTTGTAATGGATGCCTTAGTAGATGAATACTTTGTTGGACCGACCTCTTATACTGAAGGGTTTTCAGTGAGTTGAAAGTAGTTTGAAAATATTAACTTTGCAAACTCATTGCCATGGTACTGCAGTTTAGTTTTTTTAAACTCACACTCTTTTTTGAAAAGTTTCCAGCTTTGCTATATCAAATGGTTTAAAAGTTTGCTGTACAAAATAATACGCTAGTCTCTTAGCTGAATTACTATTTTTAGTTACGAAGTCCTTAAAACATTTCGCCAAAATTCAGTGTTCTCTAGTGTCCCATTTTTGTTTTCATTTTGGTAGTTTTTATAAATGCAGTCTGTGTTTTATATAGTTTATTCATAAATTTTGTCTGGTACTACTTCGGTCAATAGTTTTATAGGAGTCAAAAAATTTGATCAATGGGAGGTTTGCTAAATTTTCCCTGTTACTGTTATTATTGCTATTATTTGATTTATAACAACATTATGGATAAAAAGCTACATGGTTAAAGAAAACCTCTTTTGATGTTTATTTATCTGTTTCTCATATGATAACCATATTTAGTTACATAAATTCTCTTTTTTTATCATCGTTTTTACTGCATCTACAATCTGTATCTGTACATCTGTATCTGTAATATTTAATTATCCAGGTATGCTGTACATTATCAAAGGTTTAATATTAGTCATAGTAGATAACTGCAATATTTTGGATTATAATTCCACACATCTTTATAAATATTATTATTGATGAGCTGATCTACTGATATCGTACACTACTGCATGTTCATTATGATTCTTATCCAAAACCTCATTATTCTCTGCTTGCTGCTTTATGTCTATTTTTAGAATCTCTGTGAATATGTTTCATGATGTTATTAAGAAAATTGTTACATTCAGTCTACTACAGTTGATATTTTGTGGCCGCACCAGCAATACATTTACCATAAATCTTAACCATTTACTCATCAATCTCAATAGTAATCCAGTTTCCTTTTAAAAATTGAAGCAGCAAAAAACTTCATTAACCTAAATTATCTAAATACTTAGTTATTATTTGGTTTCCTTCCATTCATTCGGTTTAGACCATCAAGTTTTAGTTCCTTTATTTTGCTCACAAAACTTGAAAATCTTCCATCAATCTTGTGGTATCTTTTTGATAATGTTGGGTGAATTGGTTACATCTCCTGGAGAGTTTCCATTGGTTGACGTTGACTATCCAATTCTAAGTGAAACGTTTTGATGATTCATTCTCGCACTTATGGAAGCCCAGCTCGTATTTCATCATTCAACAAACTTTCGTTGACTCAAATTTGTGGTGAATTACCAACTCTAAAGTGTTTAATATATAGTGTGTGGTGTGTTGGACAAATTGTTGTCTCTGTCTCTGGCTTGTGAGGGGAAAATTATTGAGGTATGAATAATATCAGAACACTATTTTATCAGGTGTATGTGCGTGCGTGCGTGTGTGTAAAGTTTGTAGTATGTAAAGCATGTTGTGTGGCAGTTGGTGTGTGGGGTAGTAAATGGTGTATAGTGTGTTAAGTTATTTGTTTGTGCACATGTGGTTTTTGTTGGGTCAATTATTTTGGAATATTTTGTGTAGCAAGTGTGGCATATGTGTTGTGCAAGTGCGACAAGAAGTATCTGTAGATGTGGGTGTGTTTGCACTACTCACACATGCACTCACACATGTCACACACAGGAGTGTTTGGTGTCTAGCTGTGCATGTGTGCATGTGTGCATGCATGTGTGCGTGTCTACGGTTCCATACACATGTGCCTTAACCTGGTCAACCCAGCTTGGATAAATATAACTAAAATTTTATACAGCCTGAAGATTCTTATGAGCGTAAACCTTTTCTTGAGTGTCGGAGAGGTGTTGGTTGCATGTATCATAGAGTTCATCTCAGCATTCAAAAGTTCGTTTTATGAATACTCTATGGTTTGGCAATTCAATATTTTGCTACAAAATCTTGCTGACTAGGTTGCCGTCCATGATGTCAACCAAGTACCGCTACTTTTGGATCTCAGCTATGGAGTCAAGCCTGGAGAGGTTACGCAATTCATTGTACAAAGAAAGGAGGTGAGTAATTTATCTCAGATTCATAAGCTTCAACTAGAGCTGGCTAAAAAAAGAATCTAAGATTATGCACAAAATTGCTATCGTAAATCACTTCCTACTGGCCAACAAAAGCCAAAGAGTTAGAGTGGTTGGTTAGATTCGCTTTTGCAAACTTTTTAAAAATAAACTTGTTTATAAATAATTGATATTGAATCCCAAGGAGACAGTATCTAGGCGTCTGGTACACCATTTACATAAAATGTATCTACACTTGAGCCAATAAAATGTTTTTCATAAAAAAACATACTTAAACTTTTAACCATTCTGTAATTTTTAGATAAAAAGAGTTCCTCCATATGCTGATGGTGGACAGGCAGATTGCTTTGATGCTGATAACCTACCAAACCCTCTACATTACTACTCAGCCTACTCTTATTCAGCATGTAAGAGTGAGTGCAAAGTTGCACATGTTCTCAATAGATGTGGATGCAGAGACCTCTTTGATCACCGTGAGTAACATATTGAACAGATACAAAATAAAAATATTATTATACTGTATAATTAAGTTTCAAATTAATAAATATATTTAAACTTTACAATAATAGCACCAATATGAAAAGCAATAAAACAATTTGAATTATATTTTGCGAATGAAAATATATAGATGTAAAACTCTCAGACCAAAGGCATATACAAAAAAATTGAAAAACTTGCTAGATAAAATTGTGCATTTTTGGCACAGACTACCGAATAAGTAACAAGTATACTAATTGCGTCTTTGTTATTGTACTTTGGTAGTATTTTAATAATGAGTCATTTTACTACTACCAAGTTTTTAATTTAGTTGCAAAACAGATGAAGATTATTGTGAATATTTGTGCGTTTTGTTTTCAATATAAAAAACTTTTCTATCTAAAAACTGTTTGATAACATATTTAATTTTGGAGGTTGTCCACGACCAAACATGAGCAAAGCAATTGGTTGGGATATTTACGATAAATGCACATGTGCACACAACTCCCGAAAACTATTCATGAAAAATGAGACGAACTCTTGTCTCAAAATTTCATCAATAAATTTAACCATCGTTTTGTAGAGTCATTAAAGTATAATAACGATACAAAACACATATAAGCCTATTTAAATATGTTACCAAGTCTTTGTAAACCGTCGACATTATCTTAAAACTTACCCATCTGATTGGATTATACACAAATAGACAGATTTATTTAGACGAAAACTGTTATTAAAACTTGCTAAGCCTCACTTTTACCAAAGTTAAGACCGGAAATTGAAACGCCGAGCGACAGAGAATAGAATGATTAAGTCGTGCGCATTTCACGAAAAAATAACGTGCACATTTCACCAGTCTATAGCATTGTCGAATTGCCGAAGGTTTCTGTAATTAGCGTAGGAGTATAGAAATCGTTTCTTTTTTGCCGATTTCAAAGTAACTGACATTTTATTCACATTTGAGTACTTTGGTATTCTAACTGATGTCCAATGCAGTGTAAGTAAATGAAATGACGGTGATATTTTTTTCTAACGATTCTTATGAGATTATTACAATATTTAATTATAAGTTTGGATATTCTTCTTGATACTTCTTGATATCGTTAGCTACGGCGTTTTTAAATGTAAACAAAATTGTGCATTGGTTTTCTATTATTACTGTATTACTATATTAATAATATTGGTTATTCTAATAATATCAGTGCATTTTACTTCTAATATTGCATTTCTCCTATTGCAGGGGAAGAGATATAAACATTTAATATTTTCCTTTTATTATTGCTGTTTGTCATGACCAAACACTTTTTTAAATAGATTTTCTAAAACTCTATATAAATATCACTTCTTGATATAATTAGCTATGGCATTTTGAAATGTAAACAAAAGTGTGCATTGGTTTTATATTATTACTATATTAATAATATTAGTTATTCTAATAATATCAGTGCATTTTACTTCTAATATTGGTCAATATTGCAATTCTCCTATTGCAGGGGAGAGATATAAACATATAATCTTTTCCTTTCATTATTGCTGTTTGTTGTATATAATAGCACCCACACCCAGTACATTACAGCTAAAATTGCAGTTATCCTATTGCACTGACGTGCCATTTGACTGCTAATATTGCATTTCTCAACCATCAGTATCCTTTTTTTATCTAATATCACTTTGGTCGTGGGCTGCATGACAGTGGAATTTCTAGTATTAGCTTTGTGGTTTGAAAAAAAAGTTCCAGAATTGATTTGTTTCAGAAGTTTCGTATCCACTTTCGTCATGAAAATTGTTGATTTCTGTAAGTCATTTATTTAAACCATTGAACAATGTGGTCAACTCGTGAGATCTGGAAATAATGCATTTTTAATTTTTTTTCAGAAAATCAAGCTAGGAGCATAAAACTTCAGGGTATTTTCCTAGCAGTAAACTTTTCACCAGCCTTGTATATCTCACAATTTTCTTTCACAGCATCACTTGTTTAATATTTTGATTTCAGCACTGAATGGATCCAGATCATGCTATATTCAAGAGATGCTTGAGTGTTCTGTTCCAGCTGCCAGTATGTACAAAGAGTAACTTTACTCACCGTGCTAGTGTATGTCATTTTATATGTAAACGCAAAACTTTCATTCTATTATTAGATAATTTCCAAGATTTTTCCCAAGGAACCAGCTGTTTGGCCTAGTGTGTATAAAAAACTCTAAAGGTTAACCAATATACAAACAAAATATTAAAAAAATATTATTCTGTTCGAATTTATCTCAACTTTAAGTTAATTTAACTTTTTAGCAAACAGTTGCATAAAAGGGTGACAACACGCGCCCCGCCAGAGTCAAAGAAACATTGATGGAGATCAGCTGATATAATTTAGTGATTCGCTCTAACTCTGCTTAAACCAAATAGAATCTTAGAGAAACGAGTCAAATAACCAGAGAACACTTATTTATGATTTCAAAGGTTACTACTGTATACTAAAATGTAACTTTAATTATCATAATGGCTTCCAATCATCAGTAACAATCTATATAATTTAACCTTTAATTGTACCTTTTGTTGTTTTTTGTTCAGCTGAGTTTTGGATGAATCCAGATAATCTGCACAAATGTAACTGCAGAGCTACATGTAAGGAAGTTCAGTTTACGGCTAGATTGTCCGCTACTGCTTATCCTAGCAAAGGAATGACAGAAATTGATGGATGTGACTCTGGTCTGTATTTAATTTTTTACCCATGTAAAGTCTCAAAAGAAACTGTTTAAACACAAGTATGGCCGACATTGACTTATACGGCTGATAACCAAGCACTCTTTATCTACGCTGTGTAAGAATATGTTACGAGGTGCATGGTATTTTATTTTAATATTGATGTTTTTGAATTTCCAAAAAAGAAAATATTTTATACAAGCCTTTCAGAGTAACCTGTCAATAGTTGTTGAATTGCGAGAACTATATTTTTATCATCATTAATTGCACTGCTTTTATTGAAATGACCACCATGGTTGAACCAGATCATTCTTTCCTATCACTACAATCATCTACCACATGATGACCCTAACAAAAATGTAGTAATAAATGCATTGACTAATTAGCATAACAAGCAATTTAATTTAAAAACTGTGGCAACTCCAATAACTTGAATAGTCTTAAAACTTTGTATAACTTATGTAATATTTCAGAATGCTTTGAGTATTCCAGAAAGAACCTTGCAATGCTGCAAGTAGTTTATGGTGAGATGACATACGAGCTGCTCGAGGAAGATGTCATGTACAAAGGATATGATCTCATAGGTGAATACAAAATTCTCAGTCTGTATAAAGTGAAAAATTTGTTCTCTTCTCAGTTTCCAGTTAATGATAAACCTGTAGTGTGAACTATTAAGTTCATTTAAAAACTAATCTGGTCTACTTCAAATCCTTTTCACCTAAAAACATTATTAACAAAACTCTTAAATCCGTAGAAATTCTTTGGCATATAAATCTTTTATATGAACGTCGAATTTTAAACAATTCACTAGTTCAACAGTCAAATATTTATGACCAACTGATTTCACAAAAGCTACCTTAAAAAAAATGTCAGTAGAGTATAAAATGAAGATAAAGTTCATTTCATGTATACATAGACAATTCTGACCAACCGATGTACAGCTGTCTTCATAGCCATGAAAGTTGGATTGTTTCTGTAGATGCTTATCGATTAACTAAACACACCCTATATTTACTATTAACCACAGTAACACAATAAATACATATACACAGATGGCCTGGATACTCCTTCACGGCATAGTCTACCAATCTTATTCAACTTCATGACTGTAGTTAAAAATATTGATGGACATTTATGTGTATTTGTCTTATTATGTACTATATGTATATAAGCACTGTACCAAAAAACACCAAAACATATTGAAAAGTTGCACAGACGCTCTGCTTCTTGCGAGGCTTTTTCTTGCAGACTCTGATGAAGCAAGCTCGGCCTCCTTCTCCAAGCAGAGTCTGTTTTTTGTTATTAATTGTTTATTAGCTCAGTGGAGTCGAGCCACAAGGACTCAGGTGGAAAGGTGAACCTGTCTAAACACAGGGTCGGGCAGCTCTCACCAAACTAGTTTTGACCTATGCATTACCATAATTTTGAAATTAGAATGAGATTTTCCAGTTTGAACAGCAGTTACTTCATAGATTGAAGATAACGCCGGACAAAAATTATAAAAGGAAGTATTTAGCATTCAGGGAATATATTTGAGTAGCTTGAATATAGTAGTCTATAAATATTAATTATTAACGAAGATCACATGCTGGTTTTCTTAGTGATGTATAAAAAGGCATTTAGTTCTGCTAACCAGGCTCATCCGATTTAGTTATAGTAAACAATGTGTACACAACTTCTTCTACTCACAGAAAATTCAAAGGTAATGTTTCTTGAGATCTTCTTTAAAAATATTTTAGCAATATAATACTAAAAGTTTTAGTTATATAACTCACTGAATACAAAATATAAAGTTTGAACAAAATATTTTAAAAGTTACTCCCTATTTTATATGCTATACACAAATAATAAGAATAAGTTCTTTGTACATTTGCAATTGTATAGGATAAGTTTTACTCAAATTATAAATTTTTGGCTACATGTACATATGTTCATGGTCACATTTTTACCAAAACTCAATGGTCGAGTATTTTTACATGTATAGTAATCCTAATAACTGTAGAAATATAGCTTTGCTGCAGTGAGATGAAAATATCACCCTAAGTGTCACTTGTTTTTATATAAAAACAAACAACTTAAAATGTGGTTTAGGTGATTTATATACTGAAAACATAAAAACAGAGCAAGTTTTTAAAAACAGCTTTTAAGGTAGAACATATAAGGAAACATGTTTTGATAATGTCTTATGTTCAGCAAAAAAAGAAGAAATCTACAAACCAATTAATTTTACTTGACATATGTCTTCTCAGTCGTTATGTCAACCGTGGGTTTGTTTAATTAAGTACTACTTTACCAAGAGCTATTAAAAAGTAATCCTGAACAGTTTCAGAAATAATTGAACTTCAGAAATATGAACCTTATAAACAATATGACTATTTTACAGCGAGTGTTGGAGGTACACTTGGAGTTTGTATTGGAGCCAGTTTCCTCACTCTCATGGAGTTGATAGAGTATGGTCTCATCCGGTTTTCACTACTGATCCAAAAAGGAAATAAAGTTAACAGTAAACCCGTCGTCACTTAATAAAATTAAAACAATAAATTCTTAAGTTGTGAATGGATTCTAATATTTAACCAAACATTTTAATAATTTCATAGTTCCTATATAATAAGTCATTGTCTGTTTACAGCTAATGCTAATTTTGAAGATTGAGTAAACATGTTACTGTATTGGTCATAGTTTTAGCTGTTCATAGCATGTTTGTTATATTGAGCCACAATTAAATCCATGAACAAAATGATTTTTTAAATCTAAATACTAGTTAGTATTCATGGTTTTGGCTGATGCTACTTTGTTTACTAGATGCTATAAAATCTTTTAATCTATTTTGAATTATCGTTTTCATTTTTCTGCAAAAAATTCAACAATTCAGAGCATAATTTTGTGAGTTTCTCGGCCTTTATCTTTACATATTAGAATAAAACAATGTATCAATAAAACTATATGAACAACAGGGCTTTCAATCTAGAAATTGGCTGCCTCAGACTTCGTTATAGCTTCACCATTAAAATGTGAAACTTTTATGATTTTTTCTGTTTCTCAAGATCATTGAGAGAAACTGTGGTCTAGTGGTCTGAAATGCATGACCTAAAATCCACTTCTTAAAAAGGACATTGGCGCTGACCAAAATGACATCTAAACTAAAATTATTCAGCACAATCTGGCATGTCTCTCGTCTTTGAGGTTTCTTTGCTGTTGTGCTCAGATATGACCAGACAAAACCACAGAGTCGATACTTGTGCAATAATGCTCGTAAAACAACAAAACCTCTGCTAGCGATATATATATTAACTTAGCAAATGCTAAACAGACATAATATTTAATCGTCTAAGGATTCTATCACAATCGTCCGCTTTGACCACAATATAGCGACTGAACCTCACAAAAACCTAGAAATAGAAGTTCAGGAAAACATGAAATAAATGATACCAATAAATGCATGATTTTTAATAACATAAAAAGTTAGCTGTTCAACTTGCTCATCACACTCATTCTTTAGTCTATATAATTCTAATGCTAATAATTTCCAATCAAGTTCTTAGTGACTAACTGACAGCACACAATATTATCGTATTAACCGCAGCAGATTACATTACAGTTTGAGATTGGAAAATTATTTGTGTAATTCGGACTAATACCAGATTTTATCTATATTTTTAAGTTGTAAGAATGGACAGAAAAATCACAGTCTCCAAAATATTGACATAAAACATATGTCATGCTTTGTAATTATTATATTGTCTTTCGTTTTTGAATTAGATTATAAAAAATTGTCCGTAAAAAATTCTTATTCATGAAAACAGGACATAATTTAAAAGGTTTAACACAGTATGCTCATAAAAGCTTGAAAAGTGCAGGAACAAAAAAATTTCGTAGATGACCTTTTAATTTTTTCATATGTATAATAAAAGAAATCCTTGCAAGCACACCTCATAATATGTATGTCCAAACCATTGGTCTACTTGTTCAGTCGCTGTATTAACATGATGTATTTTATCAGTGCTTGTGGAATTTGCTTCAAAGCATTTTATATTTTCTTAACCTTTAATAACCATGAGGTGACGACTTGATGGGTGAAAATGCATATTGGTCACTAACAGATGAGCTTTTGTTTCACATTGGCTGATTGTCGGTGTTAAAGTAGGAATACATATCCTGTTTACAAAAATAAGTTCATTATCATAATTTGAAGCTTGCATTTTAATAGTTGGACCACCGACAGGTTTTTAATTTTTTTTTATAAAAAGTATCGCTAAAATGAAACATCATAATTATATTGCCAAAAGTTAATTTAATTTATAATAATTTCAGTTAACCTTAAAAAGACTTGAGGCTCGATTAATTTATCTATAGGCATTATTATGCCCATAGTAATGTCAACTAATGACCGATCTCTAGTTATAAATTGAGAAACTATAGAATAGTCAATCAACTAGGAACGTATGTAAGTTTTTAGTTGTTGCACCAGAAGGGCTGAGGTTGAGGGCTGAAGCAGGTGCTGGCTATGAAGTGTCAGAAAACGCCAAAACATACATGTTTAATCCTACCTTAAGGTGTTTGCTACTTGATTGACAACAAAGATATGTCACCCGAAGTATCCTGGAATTGAGCATGAAACTAGGTTTCTAATTGTAGAGCTTCAACTACTATCTATATTTACTAATAGACAAACCAAGGTGCAAAAGAGTGTGGTTTAAGTATTTGTGTTTTTATGTCTTCTTGCAAAGTTAAAGCCATTGTTAGTACAAGTCGTTACAATAAAATAACAACTTGCAATGCTCAAAAGCAGCCATGGGATAGTAGATATGTTCATGCTGTGCAATTCATAGATGTGTACTGTCATATAACTAGCTTTCTAACTAACACGAGAAAGCCAGATATAGCTTTTTAGCAATGATGACAGCTAAAGGATTAACACGTTATATTACTATTACCACAATATTCTGTGCTCTCTAAAAGTCTTTAGTCACGTTCTGTATCTAAGGCCTTATTCATAAAATGTGTGGCAAGATGTACATTATCTTTTTAACAGACTTGGAAAGTCCAAACACAACACAAATGGTTAAAAGTACAAGATACTGTTAGGCAATACAGACACACGCACACTCATAGGCATGCACATACGTATAATCCTCCGTTATATATAAATTATATATATTATGCATAAGAATTAAAACTGCTTTACCATATCAACCAAATAAGATAATTAAGTTAGACATAGATTTCTTTTAAAGCTCATAGCAAAAGGATAAATACACTATTTTGCTAATTACAAACATATATTACTCATTGAACAATCTTTTTACAATGTTGTTTATATAAAGTTTTATGGAGGAATATTATGGTTGTTAAGTTCTGTACAATAAATTGTGAAGGTGATAACACAATATGAATAGTGACACAAATTGGATTGTGCTAGCTAAAATATGCATTTAGATGCAAGTCTGCAAGAGTTAATACTAATTTATTATCTGAATAACTTACAAACTGGTAAATTTACAAAAGGGTAAACTAAACCAAAGTCTGAAAAGTTGTTACATTTGGAAGCTCAAATGAAACAGGGAAAGAAAGGCAAAAGTTCAGATAAGTTTTGACAGATTTTAAAAAGAGCAACTGTATGCAACTTCTCCCTCCATATTGTTATATATAATATGTATTATTTTAAAAGAATTTGAGCTGATTTACCATGTCAGCCAAAAAGATAATTAAGTTAGACATAGATTTCTTTTAAAGCTAATAGCTTAAGGATTAATACACTATTTTGCTAATTACAAACCTATATTAGTCTTTAAACAATCTTTTTATTCATGCTGTTTATATAAAGTTTTATGGAGGAATATTATGGTTGTTAAGTTCTGTGCAATAAATTGTGAAGTTGAATACACAATATGAATAATGACACAAATTGGATCATGCTAGTTAAGATATGCATATAGATGCATATCTATATGAAAAGCAATAAAACAATTTGAATTATATTTTGCGAATGAAAATATATAGATGTAAAACTCTCAGACCAAAGACATATACAAAAAAATTGAAAAATTTGCTAGATAAAATTGTTCATTTTTGGCACAGACTACCAAATAAGTAACAAGTATTCTAATTGCGTCTTTGTTATTGTACTTTGGTAGTATTTTAATAACGAGTCAATTTGCTATTACCAAGTTTTTAATTTAGTTGCACAACAATTTAGTTGGAGGTTGTCCACGACCAAACATGAGCAAAGCAATTGGTTGGGATATTTATGATAAATGCACATTTATCAAAATCATTGTTCAAACAAATTAGCATGATTGCATTGACGCAAAACATATAATTTTAAAATACGATCAATGAACCTTGAACTGGCCTGTTTTTCGAAACTACTTTACAATCTTCTGAACAGTAAGAATTGCATCAAGCTGTAAAAAACCCTGTTCCCTTAACATTGAATGGCAACATAAAGTTTGTTCTTATAACGAATGTTATTATGCTTTACTATATCTTGTTGTCCTAAATCAACAATAGAGATTAAAATGAACTAGTTCATGTTACCTAAAAATGCATCATCTAGTAGGATTGTGATAGAATACTAAACTCAGTGCGTTTGATAAGCATTACAACGTTTGTCAAACAAAATGGTTGACAGGGGTGATATGAAGTATAGCCCTTTACTGCACTCAAAAAAAGTTTTAAATATAGTGTATTTTATTCTTATCATGATCCTAACATGATACAAACATAGGTTTCTCTACATTGGTAGACTTTAATTAGTACATTCAGACAGACTTATCAACATGATTGAGCAGAAACTTTATTGATTTTAATAATTGCTCTTTATAACTATTTAGTACATGAAATATCATATTTTGCAGCTTTAAAGATTATTAAAATCATTTCTATTTTTCATGAATAAAGATTAAGCTAGTCATTTAATCTAACTTTGAAGGTTTTTCCTTGCAATTCTCTCCTGGCTCCACTCCTTGCATTCACTAACAGCAGAAAGAACTATTATCTTTGTTATCGTTTCTTAACTACGCCTTCAGGAAAGAACGTCCTCTTTGCTATGCCTGTATCACACTGTATCACAGCTTACTACAGCATATCCCATCATACTACAAAATATAGGTTAGTCAATACATAGTTCTATTTTCTCAGTAATGCATCATAACTGCTCTTCTAACACGCTTTATTATACCAACTCAACCTGGATACATTCTTATATATTGTTAAAATAGTTACGGAATAGAATACAACACAGTGGTGTGTAGAGTCACTAACTAAATGCGTCTAACAAACTCAGAGTGTATAGCAGTTTGAGCAAAGTCAATGAACATGATAACACTTACAGTCTAAACCAAGACTTTACCTCTGGTGATCACATGGCTACACGCCGTCAGTCATACTGTTTAATAAAATTGCTAGATACAGGCTTATTGATTTACCTATTTATTAAAACATTAAAATCTTATAATCAAAGTTGTGACTATTTTGAAATATCATATACTCACTGATGTCCAGATGTAAAATGCATTGCAGATGCCTGAAATGGTTGCCTTATTGCCGAATTAGTTCCAGTAGCCGTGCAGTAGTCGTGCAGTAGTCGCGCAGTAGCAGTGTAGCACCAGCGCAGTAGTCGCGCAGTAGCAGCGCAGTAGAAAATGCTACATTCTACCGTATTAGCTAGAGTAGAAATCTCCATATGACACTATACATTCATATCATGTTTTCTGGAAGACCGATTACAGAAATATGTATTGAGTTGAATTTGATGCAACCACAACTTTGATGCAAAATGTGAATACTGCTCAAACGTGAGAATAAATGTGCAAACCAATCCATCACAATGAACAAAATTTTTGAAGTTGAAGTAAGAATCTAATATGTTATTTATTCAAAATATTAACGAGAATACAAAGCATACAACTCCAGTTTCCTGAATTTTGATAGCAACTGACTCCTAATTCTGAAATGATACATTAGTTAAAGGATGAGTTTCATAAATCTAAGGTGGATACTGTAGGCAATCACAGCCAATGCTGTGTATGTAATATAGTTTTACTTTCAGTTTGTGCATACCATTGAGAGCTGTGAGAATGTGGAATAGGCAATGTTCAGTAATGGTGAAATGGCAGTATGGATGCTTGCGGAGCCAGCAGTCTAAGATTATTAACGATACCACCTGCACCAAACATTCACCCTCTGACCGTTTAGCATTAGCGGCACAACTCATTAGCATTAGCATTAGCAACTCACGTTATTTCTGTGTTTTATTGGAGCACGTGATGATTCTCTTGACACTTAAACTGTTACAGTACTAATTGCTATAAAAGTAGTTGGGGCTAAGCAGTAGTCTCAGTTCTTTATGAATACTTCACGTTTTTTTTTGTAACAAACATGAAGTATTCATAACAAACATATCGATGTTTGCTGAATAGCTATATTCATATTATTCAAATGCCATCGATCGAGTAATATAGTAAGACACTTGTACAGCATGTGGAGGATAACTCTGTATTTACTGAGAGGTATTCAACTTAATGAATGCGTGTCACATAACTGATAGATAGGAGTAGACATCTGCTGATAGGGTTTTCTCTAGGCTATGAATTGAGAATATAAAAGCACCTAAATCAATGCAAACTTATAAATAATCTGTAGTATTCTGTCAGTGTCTATCTAATAACCAGACTTATGATTCCCCGTAGCTTTTACCAATGCTTAGATCAGGCAGCTAAAAGGGTCAGCAGTTCTTCTTTGCAGCTTGATTTAGCTAGTTTTAGTGAAGAAGGAATTGCAAGTTATACAACAAAATTACAAGACAGAAAACTGATTTGTATTAAAAATATAACAACATTTTGGCCATCTTACTTTCAAAATACATACCATGAAAAAAGTGTTTTGTGTATTTGAATTAAATTAGGAGAGAAAATAAAATCAACTTTAAAAGTATTCAAACTTTTTCAAACAACTGTTATTTTCAAATTTCATATCATGAGGAAAATTGTTGTGCAGGACAACTAAATTAAAAATAACTCAAAGAACTGTAAAGGTTTTCAAACCATTGTATAGTTAAAAGATTCATACTTTCAGCGACGTATAGGTTTTAATAACGTACAGTGAAAACTCAGTTCTCAAACATAGTTAATTCCAAAAAGTCGCTATGTGTTACCCATTAGGTTAGGTTATGTGTTAGGTTGTTTAGCGTTGCTAACCGAGTTGTGTGAGATCCGAAACAATTTTTCCCATAACACTAAAATTATGTAAAATTTAACCCATTCCAAAATGAGAAAAACTTAGGTAAATTCTGAGTCATACTTCGGTAAACTATTTTTTTCAACATTTCACTCCATAAGCTATACTGTATACTGCATACTATAAATAGAAACGGGTATACATAGATTGTGTTTAAATTTAATAAAAGGTTTTCTATATATGATTTTGGGAAAACAAAAGTAAACATTTTGCATGTTTAGCTTTTAAAACCTCAAAAGTATTAAAGGTTAAAATACAGTACTAAAAAGTGCAAAAATAGATAATGAAACAGCATAAAATGCAGCAGATCTATTACATCAAATATTGTAAGAAAAAACATATAAACAAAAATGGTATGTTTACTATACATCTTCAGAGAAGGCTTCTCCTCCAAAGCCGTTTAGGGTAAACTGACTGGAAGGGTTATCTACCTAGCAAACTCTTTCGGTAAAGGAAACATCGTGCTGCATGGTTCCTCCCTTTTTGTAAAGAGTTTATGAAGGATAAAATGCTTATACGTTTTCATGCGTTCCTAGAACTTTGCTAAGTGCAATGAGCATGCTCCAGTTTATTCGAGAACCGAATTTAGGTTCAAGCTCCGAGGTGAACCAATCTAAAAATATTTGGTGGAAAACCTAAGGCTAAAATAATTAGCACACAGATGGTGTATGTTTTATATGAAAACATGTCTGATCACTATGGGGTTCTAGCTCAGTGGTAGAGCATTTTGATAAAAAAATCGTCAGTCATAGATGTGAAAATCGTCGTGAGTTCAAATCCATCAGAATGCGGAATATTAAGATTTTAAGATCTATAGCTAGAATGCCAGATATATGACACAGACTTACAGACATACAGATATACTTTGAGAAATATATATATCATGTAGATGTAAAATGTCTCATAATTTGTCATTTTTCATCATCTCTCATTCCCTGTCTGCCCAGCTATAGCAATTACTAGGGTCAGTCAACAAGTAGTGGGAATTTGGTGATAACTTTTGTTCTATTTTATTTAGCAATTTAATATTTTCTAGAATTTTATAAATGGGTGTTCTCATCACTTACCCAAAAATTCATCCTTTTAGTGATTCAACTATTGGATATTATTTATATTCCAAATGGCCGTCGAGCTGAAAACATGCTCACTCATAAAGCCAAGAGCTGTTATAAGATTTTTGAGAGCTGAAGGTGTGAAAACAAAAGTTAATCACAGAAAAATGAAACAACAATATGGGGAAAGCTGTATGTCACAAACAAGCTGCTATTGGTGGGTTGATGAATTCAAGAATTGGCGAGAAGACAACCTGTCCTGTAAAGAAGAAGTTGAAATCTGAGAGAACGACATGGTAAGTAATGCTCACAGTATCCTGAGATGGAAAGGATTTTATAACTTGAGATTTCAAGAGTCAAGGTAACACTGTTAACTCTATAAACTACTGTGAGCTCCTGGCTGGGGTGAAGCAAGACATAAGGAACAAGAGCAGAGGCCTCCAGAATGGAGATGTTGTGTTCCACCAGGAGATTGCCCGCCCACATACACTGCTGCCCGTACAATGGCCAAAATTGAGGAACTGGGCTGGGAGGTGTTAGTACACCCTCTTTATAATCCAGATCTAGCACCCAGCAATTTTCAACTTTTTGGATCATTAAAGAACCACCTGAAAGGCAAGCACTTCCCTACTGGTGCAGCCATCATGGAAGCTGTGCGCGAATGGTTTAGAACCCAGCGGCCAGAATTTTATTCTGCAGGAATTGAGAAACTTCCAGAAAGGTAGAACAAGTGCATAGAAAAAGAAAGGGATTATGTTGAAAAATGAACGAAATATTGTAGCTATATCTTATTGTAATAAAATGTTATGACAAAATTCCCACTACTTATTGACTGACCCTCGTATATTTCTCAAATGCAAGGTTCACTTCATATTGGTTTATAAATTATCACACTCGTGATCACTAGTTTGTGAACATGAGCATTAACCACTAAGCTATGCAGTTCTTATCAATCCGCTATTATCAATCAATCCGCTTATCAAACTATATTTTATTTATTAATACAGTGCCACTATGAGTTACGATGCTTCTGTTACAATATATTTTTGCTTTACTTTATCAAAAGATTCTTTTGTGCCTTTGCAACACTTGGGGTAGTTTGTTTGTCTCTGTACTATATTGACACAAATTTCTCCCAAATTCAAACTTTGGCAGTTGGTGTACTGAAGATGCACGCTAAATTAATGCTATTTTTCAGTTGCGTAATATATTTTGTGTTACTATTGACCAAATCAATGAGTCAAATGAAATGACCAAACACATTTTAGTGAGATGCTCTCAGAAAACTATGTTTAGTTCTGTCTTAGGTTTCATGTGAGACTTATCTTCATTTAAGCTAAGCTTCCACTGCTATGTCAAAATGTTAAATATCAAACGAATTCAAAATTAAATGTGAAGAAGATGTCAAAGATATGATTTTGCAATGGAGAATCAAACCGTATTGTAAATTCTTATTCAAAATTTATTTGGCCATAGATTTTCAATTGATACATCATTTTGGGTGCAAAAGCGGAAATGGGTGTATACGCTATGTTGCAACAGCAAGGAATTGTAAGAGCTTTTGTAGTAATAATAGCTAAAAGTAAAATAATAAAAATGTCAGTATACCATTCACCGAAATTTCTCCCACAATGCCTCAAAGAGATATACATTGCTTTCTCTTTCAGTTCAGCGTTATTCATAGAAAATTAATTCAAAATAAGATAATTGATAAAGTTTTAGTTTGACAGCTGAAGTTAAGTAAAATCCATAGTAAAACTTACTTGAAGTATGTGATTGATAAACTAATTTCATTTAAGTTATATTCAAGGTTCATGTTATTTGTCAGTCTCGAAAATAAGAACTCAAATTAAGTACATTGTAATGTTACATTTTATTGCAGATGACAACCAATAAAAACACTAAAAGTTATGGTAGGTATTGTAACTGTAGTTACCAAGGTCAACATATTTTTGGTTACTAATTTTTATTATGTAAAGAACGCAACTAAAATTTTGATGACTTTTACCACAAGGTGTTTGCATTAGATAATTAAAATAGTTTCTATACCATTCTATACAATATTTTTGCCTTGACACGCCAACACTAAAATGCATTAAATTATATAGTTCATAAATAAACCATACCAAAGAATTTTGCATTCTAATCGTAGCAGAACCGGCTTTATTTAGCCGTCCGTCCGTCCGTTGCTAATTATTTTACAATTATAACTAAACGCTTTTACAGTTTTATTTTGCATCTTAATGTATTTTAAGAAAACACATCTGTCAAAATATAAAAATCAAAAGTTACAGTTGTTTGGAAACCTTTACAGTCGCTTTATTTTTTCTCTTTTCTTATTCGAGCTGTACAAAACACTTTTCTCATGATATGAAGTTTAAAAGTTAGAATGGTAACTGTTGTTATACATGTTTGTTGAATGAAAAATAGTTTTTTTTGCAAAGACTTTTATTATCCAGGCTATTATTACTACAAAAGCTCTTACAATTCCTTGCTGTTGCAACATAGCGTATACACACATTTCCGCTTTTGCACCCAAAATGATGTATCAATTAAAAATCTATGACAAAATAAATTTTGAATAAGAATTTACAATACGGTTTGATTCTCCATTGCAAAATCATATCTTTGACATCTTCTTCACATTTAATTTTGAATTCGTTTGATATTTAACATTTTGACATAGCAGTGGAAGCTTAGCTTAAATGAAGATAAGTCTCACATGAAACCTAAGACAGAACTAAACATAGTTTTCTGAGAGCATCTCACCAAAGTGTGTTTGGTCATTTCATTTGACTCATTGATTTGGTCAATAGTAACACAAACTATATTACGCAACTGAAAAATAGCATTAATTTAGCGTGTATCTTCATCTCATTGGGAGGCAAACAAATTTATGACCACCCAATAGTATCAATGTTCTCTTGGAAGGATTTTAGGAATCCTAACATTTCTTAATTGCACGAAACTTCATCAGGTTCATAGAATTGAAACAAACAAATTTGATCAAGTTTTAGGTTTCATTTGAGACTGAACTAGGTAGTACATCCCCATGCTGATTGGTTGATAGAAAACATCTTTAAAATAGCAAATAAAGGTTAATTTCAAGCAGTGAAAATAATAGTTTTAAAGTACCTGCACCGACTGGTTGATCTTCATTTGTCTTTCTATAGTGTTAGGAACCCGCAGTACAAACACAACACCACATCTAAGCTTGCTAGGGGAGAATTGTTAGAGTGAAAATATGGTACCACAAACATGCAGTTGAACTACAGATTCTGTAACAGTGAAACCACACACTGTTTTACTAAAATGGTAGATAAATGTGATTACAGGGACACCCTATGCAAATACAGTCAAACCTCAGCTTAACATGACCTCAACATAAAATTTATAACACATGATGTAAAATCTGGTCGCCTTCAAATAAAAATTAACTTTGTTTATTATTTAATTTAGTATGGAAATTCCATCAAGTAAAACATTAGGGTTTTGGAAGTAAAAAGAAAGAAGCTAGAGATAACCAAAAACCTAAGGCAAAAAAAGAACAAAACTACACAACATATTTCACCTGTTTATCTAATGTATATGTATGTTAGAATGAGTTACAACATGTATCTCCACCACCACCTGTAAGTCTAAACTACATGTATCTCCACTACCACCTGTAAGTCTAAACTACATGTATCTCCACCACCACCTGTAAGTCTAAACTACATGTATCTCCACCACCACCTGTAAGTCTAAACTACACGTATCTCCACAACCACCTGTAAGTCTAAACTACATGTATCTCCACCACCACCTGTAAGTCTAAACTACATGTATCTCCACCACCACCTGTAAGTCTAAACTACATGTATCTCCACCACCACCTGTAAGTCTAAACAACATGTATCTCCACCACCACCTGTAAGTTATCTCCACCACCACCTGTAAGTCTAAACTACATGTATCTCCACCACCACCTGTAAGTTATCTCCACCACCACCTGTAAGTCTAAACTACATGTATCTCCACCACCACCTGTAAGTCTAAACTACATGTATCACCACCACCACCTGTAAGTCTAAACTACATGTATCTCCACCACCACCTGTAAGTCTAAACAACATGTATCTCCACCACCACCTGTAAGTCTAAACTACATGTATCTCCACCACCACCTGTAAGTCTAAACTACATGTATCTCCACCACCACCTGTAAGTCTAAACTACATGTATCTCCACCACCACCTGTAAGTCTAAACTACATGTATCTCCACCACCACCTGTAAGTCTAAACTACATGTATCTCCACCACCACCTGTAAGTCTAAACAACATGTATCTCCACCACCACCTGTAAGTCTAAACTACATGTATCTCCACCACCACCTGTAAGTCTAAACTATCGCAAAATTAACAAATTACTACAAATTAACAATAAAAACTAGAGTTATTTTTTTTAATTTAGTATTTGACGTTATTTATACAATTCATTTCTATAATGCAATTGGTAAATAGCTCAGTAACATGTTAAATGCCATTCAGGAAATATTTCTATTAACTTTGCTCTAACATACACTTTCGCAATTTTCAGTTCTAAGTAACTTCATAAGTTGGGGTTTTAATGTACAGTAAATTTAAATTAAGCATGGGTTGTATTCATACCACAGAAGAAGCTTGCTCATTTCTCATCAACTATACCATGACAGTTGGTCTACGAGAATTTTAGTGAGTGGGCAGCAGTATTGTATGTAGCCTGATTTTTAAAGAAAATATAACATGATATACTAGATTACTAATTTCCCACTAAGACTTAGACATGGAACCTGACCTTGGCTGCAGATATTCTATGTTTCTTAGCGTTTTCTTTGTGCATATGCTGGTCATCAAAGAAGATGTTTGGCTGTATTGCGTTAAGATTTTGGCCATGCAGTGCTTCTGCTAAGAAGTGTATCCTATCTATTCTGATGTTCCATGCTCTCAGAGTCTTTAATAGAAATGCTAGCAAATTATTACCATAACAGTGAAAAGGTTGTTAAGCTATGTATAAACAAGTATTTTCATGATAATCCTTCACTGGCACAGCCTATTAAACTTAGTAACAAGGTGGGTGGGTTGCTTTACCTGTTCATTCAGCTTAGTAACCAAGTGGATGGGCTGTTTTACCTGCTCATTCAACTTAGTAATCAGGTGGGTGGGTTGTTTTGCTGTGCAGGTGCTAGTGAAAACTTTTTCAGCAGCCCTCGTAAAAAATAGTTTTCTGTACCTAAATTACAAGTAAAAATAAGACAACTCTAGCATAAGAATATGCACTATTGCAGCATGAGTGAAAAGATCAGCTCTACCAGTATTGACCTGTAAGATCCTTAATAATCCAACCCATTTTACTACTAATTTTTAATCAGCAAGCAAGTCTATCATGAACACTTGGTTCTAGAGGTGAGGGCTGTTCAAAGTGAGACAAAGATGTTTTAGAGACATCAATCGGCTATAAGCAATGAACATAGATATTTCAATAGATGTAATGCCAACTGATGTAGCCTATAAGCAATGAACATAAACATGCCAACAGATGTAATGTCAATAGATGTAGGCTATAAGTAATAAACATAAAAACATCAATAGACGCAATGCCTATATATGTAGGTTATGAGCAGTGAACATATGTTTATCAATAGATGTAACATCAATACATTTAAGCTGCCATGATTAGGCTAAATATGACAATAGTCAAACAATGCATTTCCTAATGTGTGGGTAGTATAATTGGGTTCAGCATTCGGACTGGTTCCCGGGACTTGAAATAATATGAGCCAGCCTTAAGTAAACTCAAAGGCAAAAGATTGTGGTTATTTATGGGTCAGTAAGTTAGTATCTATAAATGATCTTCAGATATTTGGTTAACATATGTACATGTAGTGTCTACTCATTTTATGAAAAGCCAACTTCATGAAAGTTAGTTTTTACCTTATCATAGTGGAATTGTTTGCTCTATCACAGGAGATACACAATAGAGCTATTTGCTGCCTACCAATTTCAGTGATATGTAACTGACATGGCAATCCATTGAAACATTTTTATCATGCACTCATCATGTTTAATACAAACCAAGTATTATGTTACCATAACTTTAAACAGTAATATGGTTATGGCTATCTCCTTACACAGTTTTTACTGATGTATTGTCAATTTCACTATCTATTGTCAACTCGTGTACCACTAATGTGTGCCATGTACCACAGTTATTGCTAAAACTACCCTATTTCTCCCACAAAACGAGTATGAAATTACAATTGAACATCTAACTGTACCTAATTGTGTACCAGTCTAAATATCTAACTATACCCAATCATGTACCTGTCTGACAAATTCACTCTTCTCAATCATGTACTCATTTGAACACCTCATTGCACCCAATTATGTAACCACAACACAATGATCCTGAAAGACCTGTTATATCATGTATACCCATTTCTCAAGAGAGCAGCAAGCAATGCTTACAAAACCTAGAGGTACTTTGCCGTTTCTGTTGGTCAATGCAGCAGCAATAAACCCAGCTTAGTAGCAATCATCAATATGATTTATATGTTTCCTAGCACCTTGTTTTATCTTACCTCCTCAACAAGCTTACCTCTTTGCCTTTTCATGCGTAAAGAAAGTCTTTAGACATCCAGTCTTATAGTGCACCTTCAACTCGACAGAAAATAACACAGCGTCAAGATTAAACGCTACCGTGAGTTCTTCACTCACGCTGTTTTTAACTCCTTGACTAGAGAGTGCCACCACATTGAACCCTTATGAAAAGAGAAATCTAGGGTCGCAACTAATCATTCAATTCATAGTGTGATTATAGAGCAGTGGTTCTTAACCTGGGGAAAACTCTCCCCAGGGGGAATTGGATGGCCCCTGAAATTGGCCCCTGAAATCCCAAAATTCCCCCAGGGGGAATTTTGGGATTTCAGGGGCGAATTTGGCAGTTTGCCAAAGGGGATTTCAGCGGCACCAATTTTTTTTATAAATAGGTCCACGAGGAGTGAATGAATTTCAGTAGTTTTAACAAAGCCAAGATCTAAAACTGTGGAAAAGGTAAGGATTGCTACACTACATGCATATACATACATGCAATATTAATTGTTCAGTTATCGAGTTGGTCTGCATAAACGTATAACATTTTGACAATTTGCTCTGTAGCCTAACATATCTATGATGTTTTGCTCATGTAGATATTGAACGTATTCAAATATTTGAATTGCATATCCCATATTGTAGGTGTTAGAAATGTCAAAGACAAAAATTGAACATATGATGATTCTTACCTTAACTATGGATTCACTCGTATGAATAAAAGCGGCATCGAAGTACCACAATGTGTTTCGTGCATGAAAGTGCTCGCTAACAACTCCATGAAACCACATCAACTTAAGCAACACTTAAGAAATAAACATGCAGAACACATGGATAAATCAAAGCCGTTCTTTGAAGCTAAAGAGAGAGAACTCAAGCGGGCAAAACTGGATTCCACTGGCAGCTTTCATATCCAGGCACAGGCCATTACCGAGGCGTCCTATGCTCTGTCTTACCGTATCGCCAGAGATAAGAAGCCACACGCTCTTGGTGAAACAATAGTTAAACCTTGTCTGCTGGAGTGTACTAAGATTATTCTCGGAGACACAGCCGCTCAAAAGATAGCTGATTTATCCCTATCAGACCGCACAGCGAAATCGAGTATCGGTAATATGCTTGCGGACATAAAGAGGCAAGTAATTGAAAAGATCAAGTCATCTCTCATGTTCGCCATTCAACTTGATGAGTTCACTGATGTTGTTAGCATTTCACAGCTAATGGTGTTTGCACGCTATGTACACAGAGAGACAATTAAGGAAGAATTTCTGTTCTGCAGTCCTCTAACAGAGACCACCACAGCTGCTGATGTTATGAACCTGGTTTCTGACTTCTTCAGCAAAGAACATCTGAACGGGGGCAAACTAATTGGGGTTTGCACTGATGGTGCTTCTGCCATGCTTGGCTGTCATGCTGGATTTGCACAGTTGGCAAAAGAAAAGAATCTTTTAGTGGTGAGTACCCATTGCTACATTCACAGACAAGCGCTAGCAGCAAAAACTTTTCCTAATGGATTGCAGGAACACATTTCTTCAGTGATTAAAGTAGTAAACTTTATCAAAGGCTCTGCCTCGCCAAGACGTCTCTTCTACAAGTTATGCAATGATATGGATGCTGTGCACTCATCACTGTTTTTCCACCCCAAAGTTCGATAGTTATCAAAGGGTAACATGCTTCTGCGTTTTTTCAATCTACGAGCAGAAGTCAATGAGTTTTTGAAAACTCATAACAAACCCAAACTACTGGCTTCAATGCAGGTGGAAGGCTTCCATCAGTATCTTGCTTACCTGGTTGACATATTTGGTTCAATTAATAAAGTGAACACAAAGATGCAAGGTAGAGACAGAAATGTGCTAATTGTATAACTGATAGTATCAATGCATTCAAGGGCAGGCTCAAATTTTGGGTAGAAAGACTGGCTACTGGGAATGTAAGAATTTCATTTCCAGTTCCGCATTCATTAGTTGACAAGAAAGCTTCTTCCACTTCTTTGCTAACCGACATAAAACATTACTTGAACAGCTTGATAGCAGAGTTTGAGAGACATTTTCCAAAGTTAGATCCAAGGACAGAACAATTGATGACCCTGATTCAAGACCCTTTCAAGTGCAGTCTCCACAAGATTCCGGAACAGCTCCAGGAGTTTTTGGAGCTGACAAACAACTCTGCATTGAAATATGACTTCCAAGGAGTTAGCAAAAGAGCACTTTTGGGTTCAGACCCAAAGATTGTATTCCAACATAAGCCTGGCCGCTTTCAAGATGCTCATACAATTTGCTTCGACATATCTTTGCGAGTCCGCGTTTTCAGCAATGCTAACCATAAAGAGCAAACCTAGAAACCGTCTGGAAGTAGAAGCTGACCTACAGTGTGCCCTATGTACAACAACTCCTAACATCCCAAATCTGGTTAGCTCCAAACAAACACAGAAATCCACTAGTCTGCTGACTGTCTTACAATGATAGATATATTGAGTTTCAATATACATTCATTTTTAATATTCCATGTAAATATGACTGTAATAAATGCAAATATACATGTATATATATGTATATGAGTTATACACATAAATAAAGTTTACTATTTAGTTGCAGTGCATTATTTGAAGGAGTTGGAAGGGGGAAATTTCTGTCTTGAGGTTTGTAAAATGGGGAATGGGGCAAAAAAGGTTAAGAACCACTGTTACAGAGGCTACAGTTTGATTCTGATGCATTTGTTGTCAGTCCTAGATGCAGTTCGGTTTCAAGAGAAGTTTTGCAACGCTGCACCTCACCTTAACTTTACCATAATTTAAAAGCATACTATTAGATTACCAATATGTATTGACAACTATGATATAAATAACCTAATACCACATATAGAGGATGTGGCTTTATTTTTCACCAACTCACAAAAACTTTGGAAAAGTAAATTTAACCTTGTTATGGATGAAGTGATGCTAATTTCACCTATAATTTGTAGTCTTCTTCGAAGGTGCAACATTAATGCCTTCACCTCAGCATTCTTGCTAAACTGTTTTCATACATGTCCAAGTATTAGGCCGAGTTAAACAGGAAACCCCTTTGAGAAAAATTTTTTAACAGACTACATTTATTAATTGTTTTGATAGTGTTGCTTTCAAATTATTAAAGAAAAAATATAGAGCTTCGGAGTTGGAAAACTGTTATTTATGTGGCATAGAAATCATAGCTACATGTACTATGTAGAACAAGATTCTTGAGAGCATTTGCATCATTCATCAAAATGCTTTAAAATCTTCAGTTAAGATTGTGAACCACATCATAGATGAATCTAAAAACAAGATATCAGTTTTAGACCTTTGTGACTTCAAATCAGAGTGAAGATTTGATGATTGAATCAGTGTTTTTTTTTACAGGTACCCATCAATGAAAGCATGGCAACCGTTACAAAAACAACAAAATATTGTTATCAGTTAGTACCATTCTTGGTCACTGTTCTACTGACACCTTCTTACGGGTTCATACAGATCAAATAATGTTAAATTTGAAGGTCAAACAAAAGTCTCATTTCATTAAAGGGTGGCAATGTGTTTTGAACACTTTTCTCAGAGGGATTTTCGATTAGAGGCCTTCAAATAAAGGTGACACTCAAATGAAAACATCAATGTCACAATTGTTCAAAATTGAGATATAGCCATTTTAAAGTTTACAAACTTTTTTTAGAAAGCTTTACAACTTATATCATAGAAACCTTTTAGCTATTGGTTACTAAGAATGTTACCTGGGAATGTGATCAACAAAGAAGCGGTAGACATAATTTGGGGTGGCACAACACGACCTGAGTTAACACCACTACACGAACATTGATCGACTTACTTTGGAAATCATTGACAACTCTACTAAAGTTTTACTAAAGTTTACCGCAGAGACTGGTCGCTGGTTAAACGATATAATCTTATTTTTTCTACATGAATTTTTGCGCGAAATTTGTTTTGAATACCATTGGAGCGACCGACATAACATCGCAACTAAGCCGCATAGACGGAAGAAAACAACTCCCTATAAGTGCAGCTAATTCATCAGGTGCAGTACGTCTTGTGACAAGCTGTTGCATTGCTCGCCTGCTCAACGGGGGAGCAACTCCACAAAATCAACAGTTTGTCAAGACAGGCTGCTGTCAATTGTATTAATTTATTAATCTTTTCAATCTCATCCATGTACAAATTTAGCTATCGTCCTACTGCCAGCCATTTTGTCGGAAATTGCGGATTTTGCTTCATGATATGTATACAAATTTTTTCAACTTGAACATTTATCTACAACATTTTTATTATATATTTTATCTTTGCACACTTGTTAACGAATAGTGCTATAACAAAATTCAATGTGTCTACACTTTTTGCATTGTTAAAGCTATGTGAAGCTACGATCGCCACGAAGTTAAAGCGATACTCAACAATGTTCTTTATTCCTACACAACTATTAATTTCACCACCATTGAAGTCAGTGCTGCTACTTGAATCGTCTGTGTAATCACGAAAATCTGAATCTGAATTAACAATAATGTCATCAACATACGTAATTATCTGTTTTCTAACACTGGCAGCACTTCCTAAAACTTACACAAAAATGTTCATTTTTAGGTTATAAATTCTCAAACAAAAATTTGAATATGCTTTATTATTTAGGGTAATTTTATAGAGAAAGCTGACATAATCAGCATAAGTAATCCTCTGTTTCTAACCTGAGAAGTACTTATGAAAGCCATAATAACACTAAATTATGGCGCCTTACAGTGCCTCACGTTGCGTGTTTGCAACTCGAGTTGTACAACTCGATTTGCCGAGTTGTACAACTCGGCTTGGGTTTTTGATGAACTCGAGTTGTGTTACGCAAAACTAACACGGGTTTGTAAAAAACAAAGTGAGTAATTGGGGTGTCTCATTTGCAGAACATTTACAGAAATTAAATAATAATAATAATTTAGATATTTTTACACATTTAAATTATATATTTTGGCTAAATTTTTCGCATTTATTTATTTCATTTTATTTCAATTATTTCAATTATAAATTTAACGAGACAAACCGCTGTAGACTGTAAGAAGCAAGCTAAAGAGCAATATATTTGGGAACTGGGCTACTTCTTTTTCAAATGAAAAAAGATTTATCTCTCTAGAACCTGACAAGAAACTGAATGATCACTGAAAATGAACGTAGAAATTATTTCAACAGCTTTTAATGATGCACCAAAATAAATTTCATATAGAAAATATAGCTAGAGAAAATTAAATGATCAGATGTTCTCAAGCCGAGTTGTTGAACTCGAGTTGCTGTTAAAAGAACTTGGCCTGGATTTTTGATGAACTCGAGTTGTGTAACTCAAGTTGAACAACTCGAGTTGTACAACTCGAGTTGCAAACTCGGCACACTATAATTCACCATTAGCTGTAGTTTTACAATACATATATACATAGTTTAATTTCATTTAGCTAATGGATGTCTATTGATGTACCATTGTTAATATGACCAGATCTACGGTTATGTTACCGTAATATCAATATATTGCACCTTACTTTTACAAAGTCGCGTTGCGTGCTCACAACTCGAGTTGTGAAAATTGAGTAGTACAACTCGAGCTGTGAACACGCAACGCGAGGCACTGTAAAGCGTCATACTAAATAGTTCAAACACCCAAAAGAAAAAACGATTGTTATAAGTTGGAAATTCACAAACATGTATGCGTTACTACTGGCTGAAAGTAATCACATAACTGGAAAATGGTTGTTGTTGCTGGGTAGCCGTTGGACATAGATCGTTTTTGCAAAGAGCTAGTTTATTTTAAGCATGAATATTTCAGGACCTTGATCATTTTTGCTGAAACTTTGTCACAGAGACTAAACTTTGTGGCCAGAACTATTAGGAGAAGATAAATCTAGAATTTTGAGAAAATGGGACATTGATCGTTCTTCCGTTGAGGTCTTCAAATAGTTTTAACAGTATTAGGCAAAATATACACAACACCACCATTACTACATTACATTCAACTAGATTTCAAAAAAATTTTTGAAAGAAATAGCCAGTAGCTACTAAAGCAACATCACAATGCATATTGATAAGTAACTGTGACTCAAGAAATTAGTCTGTGTAGCTTGCCTTAATTCCAACACAAAGAAACTACTTTAACTCCAACAGACTTCTGATAGTATAAACTTTGATGAGAGCTAAAAATAGACAGACAAAATATCAAGGTCAAGTACGAAGGCATCCAACTCTGAACCAAAAAGGTATACAGGCACTCTTCTTACCACACTGTAAAGCCTTATCCATTTTGTTAGGACATGACGTCAAGAAGAGGGACGCATTGCAGGCTTCTAAATAACGTGGGACAAGAGCTGCTCCTTCTGTGAGACACATTCTTTTAATTTCAAGGAATGGCAATAGATACACATAACACATATTAAGCTAATCATTAAGCAAGACAGTTGATGTTGTCGAAAGATTTTCTATGTAGTTTATTTATCCGGAGGAAGGAAAAGTGTAACACAGGGTTATCCAGCTTTCTAGCTATGACCAAAATGAATCAGTATATTTTAGAGCCATGTTCCATAATCATTCAAAATAGCCTAAAATAGACTCAACCTATCTGTTATGTCATTCAAGTTACATAGAAAATAAAGGGTGCCATATATAATTCACCTGCAACGCTCAATGTTTGCTGACCTATGCATATCTACAAATTAAAAACATGAATTGTTCGTTTCACATGAACAGTGCAGTTGTTTCCTCTGTTTGCTTGGTTTCGTAAAAAGTTGTTCCCATGCTCTTGCATCTTGTTAGTTCTAGTTATTGACCTTGTTTAGTGAGACTTCTTTTGTTATTTGCAGCCATACTATTTTTATAGCCAGGGTGTGCTACAGGGTGTGCTACTCTGTTAACCAACTACCTTAATACTAATGATAAGCTAAATATTTACAAACTACTAAGATCTAAAATATATCAATCGTTTACTACAAATAAAAATATCACTAGTCGAGAATCTCCTAAGATGCCAAGAACACAAACATAGCTCGTGAAAGCACCGAGTTTAACTGATTAGCTATTTTCAAATAATACGAAATGCCTGAACTAGAACATGAACAGCAATTTGGTAAAGCCAATTTTTGTAAAACTCATTGAGAAGCCGATGAAGTTACTTTTGCAGTTCTGAGGATGCTAGAGTTGGTGCTGAGAAAAGAAGACAGAGCTCACCACCGATATAACACAGACTAAGCCGAATAGCAAAACGATGACTAGTCTATGCTATAGCAATGGTGGCCGTCTAGTGTGGGTACAGTTGCTAGCATTCAGTTATAAATGACGGCGCGGCTGCTTGGCCCCCACACTGTCTAGCCGATGAAGAAAGGTTTGTGGTCTCCTAGATAGAAGCACCAAATCTAAGTATGCTATTTAAATGGCTCCTTGCTGCGCACTTCTGCAAAGAACACAGAATACGATGACAAAAGCCAGGCTGTTAATAGAGCCAAAGCATCTGACAAAGGCTGCTGACTAGTAGGGTTACTAATCAAACATACTAACCTAGTCGTCAGTCTCCTCCTTATATACCATGTAGCTAGCTTTGGTTTCTAAGCTCATTTGATTAGCTTTCACTGAAAGCTGATTACTTAGGGTAGTAACAACCAATTGTAGCAAAACACGCTAAAAGAACCAAAATTCAGTAATTAATATCTTTGAATCAATATAGAGGAGTTCATACACCTACAACATTCAGATCAGAGGTGTGGATAATACACCCACAATTATGAAAGCCTAACAAACTGTGTTAAGTTGCAATTGCTGAGCTTACAAACTAGGTATGCACTTAATTTTATTGCATATTTAGTCAATAGGGGTGATTCAACCACAACAATGAATGATGTTGAGAGGCAAAAGTTTTGGACTTGATCAACTGCTATTGTTAAAATCACTAGTGGCTGTCTTATAAAACTGCAAGCCTCAGATGGAAAGAGATGAAACTAACCTACACATTTTATATACTAACAAACAGTTAAAGATTGCATTTGCTGAAATCAGCAAAGCTTCCAATAATGAGTTACCTTTGACACTACGAGTTACCAATTCTCACTAGATAGTCATCGAGAGATTAAACTTTAAAGTGGGTAATAAGGCACAGGGAAAATATACTAGCATGGCGGGAGGAACAAATGGAAAGTGAAAGTAGTGGCTATTATGGAAATACATTATTGCGAAACCATTGAAGTAGATCTATTCAGTGAAATATAGAAATTTAACAGACCCCAGTAAGAGTTGCTGCAGTCACCAACTACCATTTCAACTATTCTATTAATTATAGTTGTTGTGAAAAAACTGAACAGAGTGTGAAGACTTCAATCCTAAACACAGTTTTACAACTCTGGGGAGCCAAGGTAACCATTAACTATTTAGAAATGATTTGAGTACCGATACATATTGAGGTAATATAGTTTTCATCTCCAAGCGTAGACCAGCTAGGTAATTGTGCTGAACCATGAGCATTTCAATTCAAGGCATAGTGATATTGCTTCATATATCATCAAACATATCCACTACAAGTTGATACAAATAAACGCATGATTTTGATAACATGAAAAGTTAGTTGTTCAACTTGCTCATCACACTGGGTTTTCAGTCTATATAACTCTAATGCTATTAACGTTCAGTCAAGTTTTGATGGCTTAACTGACAGCACACAATATTATTGTAATAACTGCTGCAGGATATATTATAAAATGACATTTGAAAATTATTTGGGTAGTTTGGCCAAATATCAGGTTTGATCTATATTTTAAGTTTTAAGAATGCTCAGAAAGATCACATTCTCAAAAGTAATGACCTGAAACATCCGTGATGCTTTGTAAGTATTATAATGCCGTTTGTTTTATGACTAAGTTATAAAAAAAGTGTCTGAAAAAAAATCTTATTCATAAAAACAAGACATAATTTAATAAGTTTATAATAGATGGCTTGCAAAAGCAGGAATTTTTTGTAAAGGAATTTTTAGTTTTTCTATTAGTATAATGGAAGTAATCCTGGCCAAAACACCCCATAATATCCATTTCCAAACCATTGAGCTACTTGTTTAGCTACTGTAGTTACATGATGTATTTTGTCAGTATTTGTAGAGTTTGTTTCAACCTCATTTTATGTTTTCCTGAAATGTTTCATAATCATAAGGGGGCAACTAGATGGGTGAAAATGCATATTGGTCACTAACAGATAAACATTTGTTTCACATTGGCTGAATGCCGGTGGAGAAATAGGAACCCACAGATGTGTATTGCAAAACAATGTACATTATCCCAATCTGAGGCTTGCATTTTAAGAGTTGGGCCACCAACAGGTACATGTAATTTTTTCTATTAAAAAATTAATTGCTAAAAATGAAATATGATAATTGTATTGCCAACAATAATCCTAACTTATAATAATGTCAGTTATACTAAAAAAGACTTAAAGCTTGGATAAGTTATCTATGGGCACTCTCACGTACATAGTAATTTCAACTAATGACTGACCTCTAATTATAATTTAAGAAACTCTAGAAAAATTTATCACCAGGAGCGCAATTAAGTTTCTAGTTGTTGCAGCCTGAGGGTTGGAACAGGTGCTTGTCTATGACATGTCAGAAAATGTTAAACTATGTGTGTTTAATCATACCTTACGGTGTTTGCTACTTGATTGACTGTCACCCAAAGTATCCTGGACTTGAGCATGAAACTAGGTTTCTACATGTAGAGCTTCAACACATAATGTCTACATTTACTAATAGACCAACCAAGAAGCAGTAGAGTGTGAATTGATTATTTGTCTTGTTTGTTTGTTTGCAAAGTTTAAACCACTGAACGTGTCCTTACAATAGAATAACAGCTGTCAATGTTCAAAAACAGTTATTTGATGGTTGATGTGTGCATGCGTTGCAATTCGTAAAAGTGTTCTGTCACAATACTAGCTTTTTAGCTAACATGAGAAAGCCAGATATAGCTTTTGAGCAATGATGACAGCTTAAGGATAAAGGTGTTATATTGTAATTAACAACGTTCTGTGTTTTATAAAAGCTTTTGAGTCATGTTGTGTATCTAAGGCCTTATTCATGAAATGCGTGGCATTATGTACATTTTCCACTCAACAGACTTGAAAAGTAAAAACACAACACAAATGGTGAAAAGTACAAGATACGGCTAGGCAACACAGACACACATACAGTCATAGGCATGCACATACACATAATCCTCAGTTTTATATAAAATATAAAGTATATCATAGAAGAATTGAGACTTACTTACCATATCGGCCAAAAAAGATAATTAAGTTAGACATAACTTCCTTTAAAAGCTAATAGCTTATAGATAAAAACGCTATTTTGCTAGTTAGAAAATTATATTACTTTTAAACAAACTTCCTATTCATGTTTTGTATATAAGGTTTTATGGAGGAAATGTAAGGTAGTTAAGTTCTGTACAATAAATTGTGAAGTTCAAAACACAATATGAATAATGACACAGATTGGATCTTGTTAGTTAAGATATGCATACAGATGCACTTCTACAAGAGTTAGAATAGCTTTATTATGTGAATCACTTACAGACTGGTGAATTTACGGAAAGGTAAACTAAACTACAGTCTGAACAGTTGCTATATTTGGAAGCTTAACTGAAATATGAGAAAAAAGACAGAAGGTAGAATAAGTTTTGACAGATTTTGAAGAAAATCATATGTTCTTGAATTAACTTGTCTAAATTGAATAATAAATTCTTTATTTGTAGAGAGCTGACACCTCATAAAAAACCTGAAAGCTTAATTATTGTAATTTATGGGCTTACATTAAAATCTTTCTAAATTACATGTACAGTTGAGATGTGGTGAGATATGCAGACCAAATGTCACAATGTTTTGCATACATTGTCAATAAGATCATGCTTGCCAGTCCCGTGCCATGTGAGAGATCATCATGAGTAAACAATAATATTGAGAATCATCCAATAGAGTGCTGAGAAGACTACTGTAAGTGCTGTACTGATAGCATGCTTGCCTATGAATCTAACACTCTGAGATTCTCAAGCGAGGTAATCTTTTTCGCTAATGTCCTTATTGTCTAAATAGGCAATTGGTAATTAGCCTTATACAAATGGACAAACACTGATTTTGTTATGCAAATATTATAAAAAAATTTTTACAATAAACAATATCTTGTCCAATTAATAAATATACATGAATATGTCCAGTTTTTGCTTGCCTATGAATCTGACACTCTGAGATTCTCAAGCTAGGGAATCTTTTTTGCTAATACCCTTATTGTCTTAATAGGCAATTGAGTACTTAGCCTTATACAAATAGACAAACACTGATCTTGTTATGCAAATATTATAAGACATTTTTCACAATAAACAAAAATATCTTGTTCAATTATTAATTATACATGAATATGTCCAGTTTTTGCTTGCCTATAAATCTGACACTCTGAGATCCTCATTTGTGAGAATCTTTTTTACTAACATTCTTAGCGTCTAACTAAGACTTCGCAGAGACTAAGCACTTAGCATAAGACAAATGAACAACCATCGATATGATTATGCAAAGATTATACCTCATTTTTTACAATAAACAAAAATGTTTTGTTCCATCATTGAATATACATGAATATGCCCAGTTATTTTTACAAAAATAACTAAAATTTTTACATGTACAAAAATGAACGACGATTGTACTGTAGAATCAAAACCCACTTGACCTTGACTGAGTATTACTTCAACAGCATTGATGATATTTAGTAAAATATCTCAAGTGGTCTCACCATCACAACCAATATATCAGCGCAATGAGACATAAGAATTTAAACTTGAAGGAGCAGATAAGTAAATACTTCATTGATGTGTCTTTGCACCTTCCAACTTCAACAACCAAAATAGTAGAAAATAAATTAGTCAATTGAGACCCCTTATCTTTACTGGAGACAGCCCTAAAATGATGTTGAAAACAACAACTCAAATATAGTTGTCTAACCTTTTTTGTGAGTCTAGTAGTTCAGTCACTGTCATAAAACTTACCATTTCCTCTACTATAAAAAAGCTTTCAACTGGGTTAATTTTATATTAGTAGAAGACAGCTGTGAGTCCCCTAGAAAGCAGAGTTGTTTTCCTCTGTGAGAATGGAATAACCACTACTCTAAGAAATATTTATGCATTCTGATATTATATGGTAACAGCATTTGTCTATATTCTAAAAACCAATCAAAACAAAAGTAAGTGTATTATTTTAGCATTATTTTAACATATAAATCACCTTGTGTCTGGCATAGACAGCAGAACAGTAACAAATTTTACTCTTGAGTAGCTGATAGTAGAAATTGTTTTATTTATTACTATACTTCATTGTAAAAAAGCGGGTTTAGTTAAATACATTCCTGTCAGTTTCATACAGTTTTGGCTGAAGAGAGTGGCATCTGTTTTACTAACATTTTTTGTCTTATTTTTACATTATATTTATGTTAGGAATTATTTTGCAATTCATTATATAATTAGAGTAATAGTAAATCATATAATGGTATTGAATATTATATTACCATATATTACAGCAATTTTATTATATGAATATATATCATACTATATTATAATCTGTAGTATAGTAAAGTAATACTCTACATTGTTACATTGTTCCTCTACACTATTACAATGTGGTGTATTATACCACAGTATGTCATGTTACATGGCTTTGCTTTCAACATATGACACATTACTACATTGATTTAAATTTTTATATTCTAATCTACCTAATTATATTATATCACAAAGTATTGGAATTTAGCGTTGTATACTATTTTATATTATACTACTGAGCCAATAAATTATGTTATAAAAATTGCAGTAAATTAAGCAATAACTAAAACCAATTACATCATGGCTCCAAAACTCTGAAGAAGCGCAAGACAACTTTATTAATATTGCAAGTAGACGCAAAATTTCAAAGATGATTAAAATAAAATATATTTTAAAGAATTTTAAGACACTAATTTTAAAGATGTGTATGAAAAAATGATGAAAAGTAAAAGGTAAAGAAACATACTACAAGAAATCAGGTTGACACCTGCTGTAAAACCTCTAAAGGTAACTGTATCTAACTTTATATTTATGATTAATCTATGTTCTTATAATAAAGTTTCATACATGCTTAATATAATTGTATATAAACAAGCATTTTTATACAAGGCTAGATAGATAGGATGAGAATATGCAATTTAGCAATGAAATATAACTATCATAGCTATATCATGTTGACCTTCTTGCACCAAAAATGATGCAATGAAATGTAACTATAATATAGTTATATGTCATTGCATCATTTTTAGTAAAATAGGATTATATAGATTTTGGGTACATGAATGTGTCATCCGTAAAAAAGTGTTGTTCTGCTTAATCCATCACCTGATAACTATCTATTTACTTAAACTCCAACTTCAATTTTTTCACTACTTCCATTCCACATTTTTAATAAGTGTACAACTTTAATACATCTAATCATACCTCTATCGATATGTAGTACATGTAAAAATACATTGTGAGCTAACCTTTTCTCTTTACAATTTATCCGTACAATTTTGGTGTACACCCTCGTTCTCACTCTCTATTCCTCTCTCCCCTCTCTCTCACTCTCTCCCTTTCTTATCTTCTCTCTCTCCCTCTCTTTCCCTCTCTCTCCCTCTCCCTCTCTCTCTCATGCTCTCCTCTCTCTTTCCCTCTCTCTCCCTTTCCCTCTCTCCCTCTCTTTCTCTCTTCTTTGTCTCTCTCTCTCCCTCTTTTTCTCTGCCTTCCTATCTCTCCTTCCCTCTCTCTTTCTCTCTCCCTCTCTCACTCGTTCACTCTTTCTCCTCTCTCCCTCTCTCCCTCTTGCTCCCTCTCTTTTCCTCTCTTCTTCTTTCCCTCTCTCCTTCTTTTCCTCTCTCCCTCAATCTCCCTCTTTTTTCCTCTCTCTCCCTCTCCCTCTCTCTCTCTCTCTCTTTCTCTCCTCTTTGTCTCTCTCTCTCCCTCCTTTTCTCTGCCTTCTTATCTCTCCTCCCCTCTTTCTCTCTCTCTCTCTCCCTCTCTCACTCGTTCACTTTCTCTCTTTCCTTTTCTCTGCCTTCCTATCTCTCTTCCCCTCTTTCTCTCTCCCTCTCTCACTCGTTCACTCTCTCTCCTTCTCTCCATCTCTCCCTCTCTCCCTCTTGCTCCCTCTCTTTTCCTCTCTCCTTTTTCCCTTTCTCCTTCTTTTCCTCTCTCCCTCACTCTCCCTCTCCCTCTCTCTTCCTTTCTCTCCTTCTTTCCCTTTTTTCTTCCTTTCTCCCCATCTCCTCTCCTCTCTCCTCCTTTCTCCCCCTCATTATATAGCACCCAATTGTTAGAATACGTTAGAATCAAAAAAAGGTTTTAAAGCATCGACTTCAAGTTTAACATAAATGTAAACCAGAGTGAACTGTAGCTATATGAACACTTTTAAATAGTTGCACTAGAGTTTGATATAACTTACTGGTGTTATACACTTACCTGATTGGTAAGAGTTTATGTTGCCATTTCAACATTTTCAATCTATCAAAATCTACATGGTTTTTTGATTGGAGCTCTTTCAGCTCTTCTGGTGCATTGGTTCATCAAATTATAAAGGCCTTCACATATATCTTATATTTTTATTCTTTCTTTATAGGGGTGTTGAGAGGAGATGTTGTAGTTGTGAGCAGCGATAGATACACCCCTACCCAAAAATATAGAGATGGTTTGACACTGAGATGTAAAGACACAACTCATTCATTCCTGGAGAATGATTACCCTAAAAACATAATTAAGTCAAAAACTTTGAAGCCTCATTGTAAGTTGAGTTGCTAAATTTTGAGTCTACTACAACATTTACTAGTTAATGTTTATGATATTTCAATTAAACTGGCGAGTGGAGAATATAAAGTATATGTTTCATTTTATAATTTTAAGTTCAAGTCTTCACACATGCTCCAGGAAAGTAATTATTTTATAATTGTAAATGTCGATTATGAACTACTGTATCACAACCCTAAATCATCACTGACACCGTCTTCCAAAGCAATTGGTAATCCAGTTCCTGCCTACACCTGGAAATGTAGCGAAGGATGCACAGATATTAAAAAAAACAACTAGTTCTTTCTGCTAACTCGCGGAATATTGATCAAGTGGAAACAATCACCCGCACTGCTTCTGTTGAATGTGAGGGAGCAATATCCTAAGAGTTAAAGATAAATGTTGAACATTGATCGCTAAATGATTCACAAAATAGCAACTTACTGGTTGCTGGTTGCAAGCTGGTCTTACTAAACAGTTTCAGTGATGACTTTTACATTAACAGATATTTATTAAATTCATCCTATTACAAACTCCATGCGCTAGATACATACTATAGGCATACTGATGCAATGTATGATTGAGTTCATTTACCAAATTTTAACAATTGTCAGACATTTGATTGTTTTTAAAAGAGATGCTGTCTTTAGTTTGTCTAAAAATATTTGTATAGTTAAATAAAATCAGCAACTTTACAAATTAGAGAAAAAATTCCTTAAAAAATCTATGGTAGCTCTATTCGATAAAAGCCTTAGTTATAGATGTTTTTGCCACAAGTATTGACCTACTTATTAATACATCAAGCATATTATTAGTTCATTTTTACAAAAAAATGTTCGCATCAAAAAGCTTCACGTAAATATTATTTTATAGTCATTGAGCCAGTCACCTGCATATTCAATATCAGGTAGACAGATATAACTGAACTCACATCCACTAGCAAATCGCTTTTTATGACTGAAAAAGGAGCTTCATTCGATGTTATACCAATAATTGTGGTTGGTTTTCTTGCTGTTGCACTTGTTGCACAGTCAGCTGTTTTTGCTGGTGGAGAAAGAAAAATGGTCAGTTTAACTTGCAGGTTTTAATTAAAAGAAGACTCACCAAAAATTAAATTAGTTTGTCAATTCTTTTGCGCTGAAAACTGGCTTTATTGAGTTCTTGTAGGCCATTATGAAAAATATTTATAAAAAGAGAAATTTTTTGAGTATTTTCAATATCAGATTGTCAGATACAGCGCTACTCCTTCCAACTAGTCATTTACTTGTAATGAAAGAAAGACAGGCTTCACCTCCTGTTGCACCAGCATTAGTAGCTGGTATTATTGCTATTGCATTTGTTTCCCGTGCAGCTGTGTTTTGGTAGCGAGCAAAAAAGTCAAACAAAAATTAAATAAGTTTGTTAGTCTTCTAACCAAAAACTTTGTATAAAAAGTTGTTGGGTGCCATTAAAAGTTTTTTTTATATCTGTTGAAGTCAAAATAAGAAAAATGTTATTATTTCATTGTGTTGTTTATTTTTAGATGCAAAAAGGAAAAGCTCAGAATCAAAAAGAATCAGGTGAGCATATAATAGAGACAGATACATTATGAATGAGATACTATCAAGTAAACATAATACAGAGATATGCGTTCTAGACAACACAATTTTTGAGTTCAATATTATATGTAGAGCCAGCCATTGATAACAAAGAAAACTTAGGTGTACCAAACAAAACCGTTTTGCTTTCTACTCTATAGTATTTATAGTAAATATAAAAGTCAACTAAACAATTACACTGAAGATAAATCTATTTAACAAAAACATTTTTGATTCTCACCATGTTTAGATAGTTTTGAGTTTATGTTCGCCATTATTCAAACCTTTCATTGATCATTTACTAGAAAATGCTTTACTGTCACTGTTTGAAACTGGTAACTATTTACATATAAATACCAAAAGGTGTTTATAGCTGTAGTAAAATAGAACATAGCTTTATTTTAGTCAGCCAGCTATAACGGAGAGAGAGAGACTAACTTAGGAACTATACCAACCTCAGGTAAGGTACACTGAAGTAGCTATATCAGTTAATAATCATATGTATGTTTGCTTATACATATAAGTTTTTATAAATCTTTAAGATAATTTTGTGCTCTCTTTCTTACCAGATAGAAGAAACTGCAACTGTGAAACACCTGTCACAGTGAGTCAAGAAAATCATTCATACGCTAGTTTGATATATCAACAACCTTATGCAAATGCAAAAAGAAACTAGCGTGTTTGTAGTAGAACAGCATGACCAAATAATCAGAACTTTTGCTTGATGGATGTAAAAGTCTATAATTATGTGATAGTTTTATTTCACCAGTATTTCACCACTATTTTTGCTATCTCCCAAATGCCACACTTGATCTATTTTTGGCCTTTAATGTTTTTCTATATTAATTTCAAATCAAACTTATGCTAATCTACACCAAAACTCACCAAGTTTTTGCAAAAGGCTTTTTTGATTATGATTGGTAATACTATTGTTTTAACATACCAATGTACTAGTTTTTAAATGCTTAAAAATATTTTGTTAAACACCTATTCTTTAAAAACTAACTTAGGCTATTTTCAACAAACGTATTAAATTATCATTATCATCAATGACAAAAAAACAGCTCGAATGTTTTGATTTATACTTCCTCGTAATGCGCTATATAGCTAAACTATAATACTTTATAGCATATCACTTGCTAATTATATACATGTATGTAGTGTCTATGTCTGTTTAAACATTGCTTGTGTTATATCTGTAGCTAACTTTATTATTAATAAAGCACCATTTCAAAAATGCTTTTGAAATGTTATGGTATTAAAATATCTGAAAAATCGGTAACTTTAACTTAGTTGATCTCGATCTGTTGGAGTACAACCATAGCAGACTTTTCCTAGTTTCTACGTTGATTATCTTTATTTGTGTCAGCCAAATCATAACAGATTTTTCTAGTTTTCTCATTGATGAAAATACTCAATGTATTAAAATAAATTAGACTATGTATGAGATCGGAACAGCTTTAGCAATTGGCGTTAATAAAAACTCATAATAAAATAAAAAATTATTACGCAAAATAATAAAAATTGTTATGAAAGTAGTTTTATATACGTCAGCAGAAGAGAATAAAGATAGTTCCTAAATATGAACAGTCACAATTTTCTTGGAAGAGCGCTGCCAAAAGACATCAACGTTGATGGTACTGTGGTTTTTTAGTCTCAAGTTTTATGATATTTGATTAAATATTTTCTTTAATTTGCTAAAATGCACCTTCTAGTTTTTTGTAAGTTTGTAGGACTGCCTACTGCATTTTATAGCATCATATTTTGTTAACAAACAAACACACAAATTAAATATTAGTCATTGAATACAAACTGCTTGATGGTTTTTTATTTACAAGGCAAAAATTACACAGTGGTAGCAAATTTTTAGCACAAGTTCTTTGCTATCACATTCCAGAAATGTTTAACATAGAAGTGAATAGAACAAATTAAAATATACCAAAACAAAAATCATTACAAAATAGGTTTTCTCCGTGATTAAATTTATTTTTTGTAAATACAGGCAACTTTACATGAAGCCAGTTTACAGATTCACTTTGAGCAAAATATAGCAACGGTGTCTGTGATATTGTCAAATAGAGTGCTCTGCTGGGACATTCTACTGTCACAAATGACACTCCAGCGTCTTATGTGACTATAAGCTAGTTTATGGCACTTTGCTGTCATAAGTTACACTCAGGTGCATGTGTAAACTTCATTTAGTATATGGTTATTTGTGGCATTGTGTAGTTACATAAACACATAACACTAGTTTTTATGTTTACCAACAATACCAAAAATTAATTTTGAGTTGCTTTATGTAAATCTTAACATACTTTTATTACTTTTTTATTTTATCGAGTTAGCGGTATGTTTAATTGAAAAAACCTTAACTTTTTGCCCAAATTGCCAGACTGTGTACTGAACTAAGATTAACAGATTGAAAATTACCAATGTTGAGTTAAACTGAAGTATCAAATAAATTTTTTTTAAATTAAACAACTTGATATAATGAAAAAAAAAAAGAAAAAGAAAAAGAAAGAGATTGAGAGTGAGGGAGACAGAAAGAGAGAGAAAGAGAGAGAGAGAGAAAGGGTAAAAAGATATGGAAAGGGAAAGAAGGAGAGAGAGATGGATAGAGGGAGAGATGGATAGAGGGAGAGAGGGAGAGAGGGAGAGAGGGAGAGATGGATAGAGGGAGAGATGGATAGAGGGAGAGAGGGAGAGAGGGAGAGAGGGAGAGAGGGAGAGAGGGAGAGAGGGAGAGAGGGAGAGAGGGAGAGAGGGAGAGAGGGAGAGAGGGAGAGAGGGAGAGAGGGAGAGAGGGAGAGAGGGAGAGAGGGAGAGAGGGAGAGAGGGAGAGAGGGAGAGAGGGAGAGAGGGAGAGAGGGAGAGAGGGAGAGAGGGAGAGAGGGAGAGAGGGAGAGAGGGAGAGAGGGAGAGAGGGAGAGAGGGAGAGAGGGAGAGAGGGAGAGAGGGAGAGAGGGAGAGAGGGAGAGAGGGAGAGAGGGAGAGAGGGAGAGAGGGAGAGAGGGAGAGAGGGAGAGAGGGAGAGAGGGAGAGAGGGAGAGAGGGAGAGAGGGAGAGAGGGAGAGAGGGAGAGAGGGAGAGAGGGAGAGAGGGAGAGAGGGAGAGAGGGAGAGAGGGAGAGAGGGAGAGAGGGAGAGAGGGAGAGAGGGAGAGAGGGAGAGAGGGAGAGAGGGAGAGAGGGAGAGAGAAAGGGGGAGAGGGAGAGAGGGAGAGAGAAAGGGGGAGAGAGAGACAGAGAGAGTTTCAAGGATCAAAAACTTGACATAGGCCTACTAGCTAAAAGCAAAAAGTGACATTTTTTTGAGTAACCATAAATGTGCAAAAGTTACCAGCATGCTATAGAGCTGTAAAGTCATAGAATCATAAAAAACAAAACCATTGAAATATAAATACCAAGAACAATAAATGCATAAAACCATAAATACAGAAAACTGGTAATACCTAGAGCTATAAATTCACAAAACTATAAATACATTAAACCATAAACACATGGAACCATTAACTAACAGAAACTGAATCTTTGATAACGTTGATGAAGTCTGAGTTTAGAGCAGGTGACATGCCAGAGTTGCACTGGTACAACTAATATTCTGCTACAAGCGAGCAGCCAAAAGCTATGATAGAACCAACTCGCCTGCTCAAGTAAATTGGAAGTTGTTGCAAAAGTTTGAATTTTCTGCATCTGATGCAACAGAACAGCAGCATTATTCACGCCGATAAGCAGAAAGAAATCACTCACTATTTGGGAACAAAGTAGAGTAGCTGTCCAAGCTGGCTTATGGTAGTTTTTGGTGTATTGCCTTAGAACACTTTGAAAACTCTGTGGATGACTAAGCGCTTTAAAGACACTTGCTGCTTTTAGGTCTCAATTCTTGAAGAAGCTATCACAGCAACAAATTATTATGAATTAGCTATGAACCAGTGAGGCTGCCAAAATCTAACGACATTGACAGAATAATTCAAGTAGACTATTTTAGCGGTATCGCCAAGAGACTGTGGCAGCATGAAAAAAGACTGCCCAATTTTGAGATAGACCAAATCAGTAAAGCCACAGAGGCACGGAGACTGGCCCGACTTCTTCGAGATGGCTGAGATAGAAACTGAAAGTAAGACCAAGCAAATTCTCGATTTGGTTGGAAGCGCGATTTTTAGTAGAGCGGCAGGTCAAACGCCAAGTTGGTCACAGAAGACGAACGTTCAGCTGCCGGTCTCAGGCATGAATAAAAAAGCACAGATGAGCCCAGTCACGCAGAGCACCCAGAAGTCTGATACCACGCAATTGGTTATTGTACGTTCCTAACTCTATCACTAGAAATTTCTCTGTCATATGGCCCCCGACCAAAGTGGTATTGGAAAAAAGAAGGGGTACCGCTGGTTGAGAAATGCAATATTAGCAGTCAAATGGCACTGCAGTGCAATAGGAGAACTTCAATGGTAGCTGTGATGGTAACTGTTATGTACTGGATGTTATTATGTACAACAAACAGAAATAATGAAAGGAAAAGATTATATGTTTATATCTCTCTCTTGCAATAGGAGGAATTCAATATTAGAAGTAAAGTGGCAAGCTGTTGTGTAATATACACAATTTAAAAATTGGTTGTGTTGAATGTAGAATGGTTTTGACAGCAATCTGTAACCAAAGTGAGGAAATGGGTCATGATCACAAAAACCATGGTTAAGTCGGGTGAGTGAGATTTAGAGTTATCTACACTAGCAGAAGGAGAAAATTCTCAGTTATTTTTCAAAAAATATTTGATTCCAGCTTGATTACAGCAGATTTTATGGTCAATAAACTGAATGCATGTTTACCATTAGTGTGAAAGCATAGTTGTGAAAAAACTGGTTTTAAAGTTTGAGAAACGAAAACCAATGCACAACTTTGATTACATTTCAAAACGTCCTAGCAACCAATATCAAGAAGTTGTAATATTTATCTAGATTTTTGTATTTATATGCAAAGAGTTATGCTGAATTTAAAAATCTAAACATATTTTAGTTGGTTCTTATAGAAATAGCTGTATATTTATAAAAAAAAGTGTAAGCCTATAATTTAATTCCGCAGATATTAAAAACCGCTTTGCAGTACCGCGATATTGGGCACAGCCATAGTGTCATCAACAAAATATTTAGAAAAATAATAACAGAAACATATTGCACACCTTCGGTCACTATATATTTTGAGCTTATAAATTTGAATGATTATTCTCATAATTACTTCTTATAATAATCTTATCAAATCGAATAATTTTTCTTATAATTGAATATGGTAATCATCTCATAAGAATCGTTAAAAAAATATCATCGTCATTTCCTTCGCTTTCACTGCTTTAGACATCAGTTGGAATACCAAAGTACTCATTATAAGTGTCCAAAATGTCAGTTATCTTTAAAATTAGCAAAAAATAAACAATTACTTGTCAGTACTTCTAAGTTAATTACGAAAACCTTCGGCAATTGGACAGTGCAATAGACTGGTGAAATGTGCACGTTTTTCTTGTGAAATGCGCACGACTTAATGGTTCTACTCTCTATTGCACGGCTTTATCGGTGTTTTGTTGGCCGGTCCTAATTTTGACTAAAAAAGGCTTGTCATGTTTTAAGGGCGATTTTAGGCCAAAATAATTTATGTATTTATGTATTATTTGATCAGATGGGCAAGTTTTAGGATATTGTCGAGAATTTTTAAACACTTGGTAACATATTTAAATAGGTCTATATGTGTTCTGTATCGTTATTATACTTATACGACTCAATACAAAAATGATTAAATTTGTTGATGAGATTTCAGTACAGGGGTTTGGGTACAGCGTTGATGATTAATTTTTGGAAGTTGTGTGCGCATATGCATTTATCATAAAGCTCCCAAACACTCGCTTTGCTCGTGTTTGATTGTTGGACTATATATATTGATAAATTATGTAAATTCATAATGTATATGATGACTATATATTTCTCAGGCAATTTAATGTTATATATTGCATGGTGTACTCAAAGAGTTTGGATGCTTGGGAAGAAGTAGTGTCATAGTGTATCCTTTACAAGAAGCAACACCGACACCATTGAACCAAGCCTGTTTAGCTTTAGCCCGCTTAGCGTCTGCAAAGCTGACACATTCGTGAACATACAGAATCTAAAAAATAGACAGTTCTACAAAACTAACACAATAAACTGTAAATATGTATACCACCCAATATTCAAGTTTAGCAAAGTTTATGAAGATTTTGAAGCTACATTTTCACGTTTACATGTAAGATAAATGTAAGTCAGCCTTAGCTACAGCAACATCAATACCTTTAAGTGATTTCACTAAAGCTTGATATTGTTTACAACTGTCATTTATTGTGAATGATTAATAATATTTATGTTATGGTTAAACTTGTTAATAGAGAATCAGAAATCTGCGCTTGACATTATAGTTTCAGGGTTAAGTTTTCAAACTTGGTATACTAATTTAATAGTTTCATAATAGTAAATATTGAGTATTGAACCGAGCTCAAAAGCATGTGAAAGACAGTTTCAACTTGGTTAACCTAGACACAGTTCTCTGCATCCTCTTTCGATGCTTATCTCAGGTGTAACAGCAAGGCGGCATCTATTCACCGGTTGCTCCTGCCAACACCCGAAAGTGATTTATGAAGTATACCCCACCTTGGTACATGTACTTATGCATTGGAAGCTCTTCAAACTGACAAGGCAGAAAACAGTGGCTTCATTACTATCACCAACTTCTCCAAAACACATGCTAGACGGTCTGTGTCTCTTTTCACTTTAGACGCTTTGGGTGGCTGGGTGGCCTGTGTCCTCCTACTCGCAGGTTTACCTGCTAAAGGGTTGTGGACAGGCTGTCACACTTAAAACAGCTCCTCCTTCACCAGCTCGCAAGGTATTTTTTTCTGTGTTATTCTGTCTTCTATGGTTTCTTCTCTACTGTCATTTAAAGCAGTTGCAGGAAGTTCATTCAGGGACTTGCCGGATTTTGTGGAGCTGATATCATTAAATTATATTGCTATCATCATTTTAAAACATCCAGAGTTACCATTTACTTTTTTACTCAGATTTATTTACTTCTTCAAGCAATAAAGTAATATATTTGGATAAAGGTATTATACAATGCAGAGCACCCTATAGTAAAATAACTGTTCAGATTTTAGCTGTCTCGCGCTCTGATCTCGTTATACTGGGCGATTTTCTTTTATATAGTATGCCTAGAAAGCTTTTTCTTGAGAGTCTGGTGGTCTTGCCAGTTCTAGTTTGTGTCCAATCAACTTATCTTCCTGCTGCCTGCTTCTTTTTTTTGGCATGGTAAATCAGGGAATTTATCGTTATTAGCCCGATAAGGCTGAGCTGTTTTCTTGTCAGTCAGGTGTGGCTTTCATCAGTCAGGCCGCCAAGTCCCCAGATGAGATTGATGTCAACTGACTTCCTTTACATATATTATATTACATTAAGTTATGATCTGTTATGTCATACTACATGGTAGTACAATATATTGTATCATTATGCTATCTTGTTTTACATGTTAGTATGTGCCACTCCATTACATTAACTAATACTAGAAGAGCTAATGAAGATTTTATGGTTGTGTATTATTTGTTCACCTACAATTCATCAACATAGGCGATTGACAGCTCATGTCAGTTTTCAGTTGAACATTTAAAAAATTGAGATGAACCTATGCTAAATTTTCCTTTTTTTATTTTCTGTCATGTTTACTTCACCACCATGTTTACGTTTCTACCTAAACTAAATCATTTTATTCCGCGCTCACTGTAAAACATCTAATTGAATGCCACCCCGGTTTGACCGCCACTTTGAACTTATTTGATCTTAATGAACACATGATAGAAAGTGAATACTAATAATGGCTCAGTTCCATCAATAATAATGAATTCTTTTTATGTTTGTTAGTATTGAAGTCCGTTTTCCAACTCCAAAGCTTTGCGGTTGTTTCGCAAAGCTTGGAATTGCATTGCATTTCACACAATTGCAATTGTGTGAAATGCAACGCGTAAAAGTTTTGCTCTGCTAAAAAATTGTTTGGACACTTATATCGACTATGTCAGCAGCGCAGGAAGATTTTTGAAGTCAGAAGGCGTCGTGGATGGTATTAGACAGCGAGAATATGCTGTTCTATCAAAAGCAACAATCAGAACTATTATTTATCAACAATCGGAGCTAATATTGTTGTTTCAAAAATGTTTAAACTTGTTTTTGCAGGCAATTTAAGTATGCTTCATCTATGCCACTTGTTGTAGAGTATTTATTTGTAGCACTTGATAGATTGTTGATATTGTATCAGTCATAAATTAGCAGGTTTATAGCAAATCATTTGATAGTGTACTTACGCTTGTTTTAACTCAACTTACAATAGATCTACACTCATAACTCATCTTTTATTGCACATAAAAAGGCAGTTTTTGCTACAAACTGTAACTAACATATTAATACATGCAATGAGCTTTTATGTAGCATTGTTAAATATCGTCAAAAACAAAAAGATGCTTTGAAATTTAGAATAAAATAAAAAGTTGAAAGCTCCAAAAAATTGAACAGTAGGGCACAGGCTATAATATCATCTCAAGTTTATTGCTAGCAATAGATATCAACTGGTAGAGCTATTTCCCGGAGTCCCAGTGCATTTTATTTAGGCATTCTTATTCAGGCAAGGTAAGTTGTCAGATTTATTGCATCCAAAAGGAATAATTTCGCTCCATCTGAAGGAGAGTGCAAGATATAGGCGACATTCGCTTTGACAGTAAAAGGGTTAAATTAGTCTTTCAAAAATTTTGATGAGCAATTTGAGAAGTACAATGCTAGTCTTTATTTGAATGCCACCTCTATTTGACCGCTACTATAGGAAAAAGTAGAAAAATGTAGCACCATGACATTCAAATAGAGGCTTTATGGTAACTATAATATATTGTATGGTATTGTATCATACTTTGGTGTACTACATTTAATGACACCAATGTGATGATAATTACTGTCATAAAGTCGGTAGTAAATGATACTAGTAGCACTAAAATTCTGAATAACAACAAGTCGCTTTCATTTATATTATTAGTAATCCCACGACCAAACAAGCGGGAGCGAAGTTTGAGAGTTTTTATGATAAATGCATGTGCACACAACTTACGAAAATTATTAACAACGGCGCAAACCCTTGTTTCAAAATCTCATCAACAAATTTAACCATCGTTTGGTAGTCGTTAAAGTAAAATAACGATACAAAGCACATATAAGCCTATTTAAATATGTTACCAAGTTTTTGTAAATTGTTGACATTCTCTTATAACTTACCAATCTGATCTGATTATACACAAATACACAAATTAATTTGGCCAAAATTCATCACAAAACGCTTGACAAGCTTGGTTTAATAAAAGTGAAGACCGGCAAATGAAACGCCGAGCAACAGAGAATAGAATCATTAAGTCCGTGCGCATTTCGCGAAAAAAAGAACGTGCACATTTCACCAGTCTATAGCATTGTCGAATTGTCAAAGATTTCTGTAATTAACATAGAAGTACAGAAAATTTTTCTTTTTTGCCGATTTCAAAGTAACTGACATTTTGGAAACTTTTGAGTACTTTGGTATTCTAACTGATGTCCAAAGCAGTGAAAGTAAAGGAAATGACGATGATAATTTTTTCTAACGATTCTTATGAGATTATTACAATATTTAATTATAAGTTTAGATGACTATTGAAGTGTAATAGTCACACTAACAACATTGATGGTGGGTAATATGTTACTGCTGTTATTTTTTGTAAATAGTTTCGTTAAATAGATTTTCTAAAAATTTATATAAATATCACAACTTCTTGATATTGTTAGCTATGACGGTTTGAAATGTAAACCAAATTGCGCATTGGTTTTCTATTTTTACTGTATTACCATATTTATAACATTGGTTATTGTAATAATAACAGTGCATTTTACTTCTAGTATTGCATTTATCCTATTGCAGGGGGAGAGATATAAACATAGAATCTTTTCCTTTTATTATTGTTGTTTGTTGTATATTATAACACCCACACCCAGTACATTACAGCTACTATTGCAGTTATCCTTTTGCGCTGCAGTGCCATTTGATTGCTAATATTGCATTTCTCAACCATCAGTACCCTTTATTTTTTTGCCAATATATCTGGCCATCTCTTTGGTCGTGGGCTGTATGACAGTGGAATTTCTAGTTCAGTAATTTTTCAGATATCTAATTTGTACTTCCTCTTTGAAACTTTTAAGATTTAAATTATGAAGAAAAATGTGGTGTGTAATATATAACAAATCTTTTTAAAATAATGAAACATCCTTCGATTCTATATTAATTTTTGTTCATGTGATGCTTTTAAAATGAAGGTTCATAAGCAATCAACATAAGTTTACATGTAAAAACATTTGTGGACACGTTGAGCTTAAATGCCATATACTTTGTTTACATGTAGTTTATCTTGATGTGTTACAGTTGCTATTGTCATGCATTATTCATGGCAGCTAAGTGTCTCTTAATGGGTTTGACACATATCTCTTTTGAGGCCAGTGCATTTTTACGGAAAATCTTTTAAATCTTTATCGTCCTTACACAAAATTTTTACAAGCACTTTCCACAAAATGTAGACATAAGCTAATTGCTGAAATTTTGTACCTTTAGTTATATGAGATTATTTACCATGTTGAGTAATCGAAACAAGTAAGCTTGGGGGTTACATCGGGTCTCATATAGTTATAGTGGCCAACAAAGGTTTTTTGTCTCACATTCAATCATGGGCTTATTGTCAGCATTGACATCGTAATTCATAGGTCTTTTTTAAGCCAAAAACATGATTACCTTATCTCACATCCTAAAGGTCGCATTGCCTGTTGATGTCTCCAAAATTGTTGTATGGTTTATCTGACATCAAACAAATTATCATGAATGTTTTGGCATAGATAGATTATCTTATAGTGTACTGCAGAAACCTGCGTAGAAACCTTTAATTGACATTTTGCTTTCAGCTGCTTTGAACCTATTTATAAAATGAGAAATGTATCAAGCTTTAGTTGGCAATGCTTACTTACCTCGTACAAAGTCACACAAATTGTGTGCTTTGAATGAATCCTTTTTGATCTCATTATATCTCATTGTGTGGAATCAGCATAAGATAATGACAGTTATTCAGTTCATACTAATATAGGCTATAGGCCCGCTAGTAGGATTGTAGTAGAATAATAAACTCAGTGCTTTTGATGAGGGTTAGATTGTTTGACCAACAAAGTGGGTTACAGGGGTGGATTTATTTCTAGGACTTTTTACTGAGCTCAAAGGAATTTTAAATATTCTGCTTTTATATTTATCATGATAATAACATGATACAAACATGCGTTGCTCCACAAAGGTAGACTTTAATTAGTATATATTCAAGAACACTCACCAAAACCAGCAAATAAAAACTCTCTACTAATTCTACAAACAGCTCTTTATAAAAATTAAATTTATGAAACAATATTTTCTGTAGTTTCGAAGTTTATCAAAATTACTTATAATTCATGTAAATAAAGGTTAACCTTATCATTTAATCTAGCTTTAAAAGTTTTCCCTCTTTATTATTTTTTGGTTGGCTACACTCCTTGCATTCACTAGTATCAGTAAAAGTTAGGCCTTTGTTATCGTTTATTGACTGCTCATTCTGGAAAGAGTTTTGTCCTTGCAATATCTGTATCACACTGTATTACAGAATACTACGGCATATCACAACTCATTTTAGCATATCATATCACAGCATATCACAGTTTATTACAGCTTATCACAGCATATTACAGACCATAGGTTAGTAAACATATGTTTTTTAGGTAATATTCATAACTGCTCTTCTACTATGTTTTATTCTACTAACTCAACCTGGGTATGCTCTTATATATTGTTAATCATCTGTACCTTGTAAGGTAATTTAAGTTTTATACACTGTGAATCCAATTTATATTTCATGGAATAAAATATAAACCGATTTTATACGGGATTGCATGCTCCAGATGTCTAACAGTTTCAAATTTTCTACCATTTGTTTACAGTCAATAAACATAATATTTTATAGTATACACTATCACTTTATCTCTGGTGATCATATGATTTACTATCGTCATATATATTTAAAATTTTTAGATACAGACTTGTCGAATTACTGATTTTATACAAATACCAAAATTTTATCATTATTAATTTATTGGTTTAACATTGAACAAACATGCCCGTATAAATATTGCCTACCAGAACTGTTTCCTACCTGTAGTGACCATAAATAGAAATCATTGAATACACTTAAACTGTTATAAACAATAGTTGAGACAAAATAGTATTTTATTTGATGATGTAAGCCCAAAGAAAACTGACAAATGGGAAACTTTGAAAAGTGCCAATGAATCATAATATTTTTAGAAAATCTTTTGGTTGAAAGAAGGCTAGTAAATATCCCTAGTGAACATAAATAAGATTTACAGACTAAAAAAATATAAAGTTTGAACTTTTTACTCGCAATGGAAAAAGATATTTTAAAAATTACCTAAATTGACTTTGCATATTGAGTTGATAATATGTACAAGTTCTTAAAAACTTGAGAATGAATATTAAACTTAACTAAAAAATTTTCACAAGCTTTTGTAAATTATGTTGTCTGTATAAAATAGTGTGTAAACTGGAACACGCTCTTGACACTTAAAAATGATTAGTCATTTAAGTTTTCACAGCATCAATGGAGATTCAATATGATATATGTGCAGAAATACATAGCAGGCAGTAAAGAGGGGCGTATATACATGTATATTTAACACCCATACATCTAATACACACATATACTCCTAATACACATATACATCTAATACACATATACATATAATACACATACATCTAATACACATATATATCTAATACACACATATATATAATACAAATATACATCTAATACGCATGTGCATCTAATACACATGTACATCTAATATGCATGCACATCTAAAGTACATATACAGTTAATACACATATAGATATCCAATACAAGTATACATCTAATACACATAATACCTAATGTACATATACATGTACATCTAAACTACTTTTTGAAGTGATACTTTGTTATTTTATGCTAAGTAGACTTGAAGCATTTAGGCTGACTTCATATATTGTGGAGACTTGATATCTCTGTAGTGAGGGACAGTGATCCTTGTCATGAGAGGTCATAACTGCTGCTGCAGGGCTCAATCTAAACTGGGGCAGATAGTCCATACATTTACAATCAGACTGGCTCCATGCTCTTCACATTCCATACATCAAGCTCTGTTACTGACTCATTCATCATTAAAGATTTATTATTACTGACTCTAGTGGGAACCACAAACAGATCTTGCAAAACAGTCAACGTGTGCAATTTATAGCTGTTTGTTTGTATTGCTTTTTTTGCCAAACCACAAATTTTGTGATTAGTGAAAGATGCTGGAGAGTAGAACAGTGGTCTATCAATACACATTTTTGGTCATTTCACAATCTCACAATGTTTACTATTCACCTTCCTTCTTCATATTTAGACTGTCTAGTGTCTACAATTCCAACTCATTTTCAGTCAAATTACTATACAAAGTCTAATCTGCAAGACAGCTACAGTAAACAGTCTCATAGTAATACTCTCATAAACTAATTACTTGTAAAGGTATCCAAATGAACATGATTCTCTATGTCAATGCAGAGGAACCTGAAGTACCTGTAATCAACAAATAAGTGTGATTCTTAACTCACATAATCTTGAATTCAAACTGTTTTGTTTCCATTGCAAGCTGCTTTTATTTATTGTTTACTTTTAATAAATATAAAAAGGTTTTAGTTTAATTAAATACAGAGTGATTTCATCAAATTTTTGTCTGATGGTCAGTTTAGTTGCAGTATCAGTGCAACAGCAGTCATAACATGCATCAGCTATGCAGTATGCAGAGTAAATACACTGTACTTTTTCTACTGCGCAGTATGCATTATGCAGTATATGTGCAGTACAGCTAGTTTTAATGAGCAATAAGAAGAATTAGAGCAGAGGGTTTGTTTACTGCAGAGGATGCAGTGATGAAAGCAGTAAAATTGATGTTAGTCTGTATTCTACAGTGTTAAATCCAGTAGGAACTTTTATATTTCACTATAAATACATTCACATCATATTTCTGGGAAAACTTTTCAAACGATTAATTATTGAGTTGACTTTGATGCAACCACAACACCATTGCAAGATGATTATGAGTGGGTAAACAAATTGAGCATGATCTATATTAGTATGTTGTATATAATGAAAATGAAAATATATTATGGTTTTTATACATAATGCTAATGATAATAAGTAGCTTAAATCCCTAACTGTTTCAGAATGATTATCACGACTGACTCAATTCTAAAGCGATATGGAAGCTAGAGCTTTAAGCTTAATAAGTCTAAGGTAAATACTGCAGGTAATTAAGGCCAGCACTACAGATTAGCACTACAGATTACTACGCTAATTTAAGCTTTTAAACACCATTGATAGTGGTGAGAACATAGGATGGGTAATCTTCATTAATGGTAAAATTACACTACAGATGCTTGCAAAGTTAGGAGTGTAATTTGACCCACGCTACCACCTGCAGTATTATTTTATTGGAACACATGATGATCTTCTTGGCAGCTGAGACTGCCAGCAAACTATTGTTTTAAAATCAGTTGAGGTTATGCAATAGTGCCAGTTGTATTGTTGGCAAAAAATAAGTCAGTGCTTACCTTATAACAAACAAGTTTGATGTTTGTTGAAAGGTTCTGTTGGATCTATTCATTGGTCATCGATAGAGTCATATAGTAAGGCAGCTGAACAGCACATGTAGGTTAATTCTAAGGTTGAGATGCGTACAACTTAATAAATGCTGTTACGCAACTGATAACATGTCACATAACATTTATGGGCAAATCAGACATTTATTCAGTAGAATAATTGCTAACTCGCTGACTGCATGCATTTGAAGCAGCTGAAATGCTAACGATCATGTGTATGACCAACCAACTATGACTGTTACTTCAGTCGGAGCATGCTACCATCAAACAAGAGCTGCTTCATCTGGCTGTGCACCCTGTTATTTTGAAAACAAAAGCTATACAGAGAAAAGCTGCTTGCTCTGACTCTGTTGCAGTTCTTCTTCAATGAAATCTTCACATGCGACCTTTCTTCAAGTGCAAGCCATTGCTACTGTACAAAAGGAGCTGTCGGTAAAAAGCTACCAGCTAACATGCTCAGGGTTGTTTGAGTTGTAGTTGTTGAAATTAAGTTAGCAGAAGGTCATTTCATTTGCTTTCAATCTGAGTTATGTGGGTATAAACAAGATCCCTAAATTTGTTAAAAATATTTCGTTCTTGAATCGGCCTATATGCGGGTATATACAGCAATTATTAACAATAGTAGGCCTACTAGATTCTGAAACTCTCAGAGCTACACAACTACTTCATAGTGAAACTATCATATTTAAACCTTTAATTGTAAATTTATAACTAAGATTCACATGTATTAGGTGAAGAGACACAAACTACTTCAGTATAGCTTCTCATTAGACAGTTCCATGGTAGTTCATAGTCTAGTGTCTTACTTCATTCACTTTACATACAAATATTGCTGAATGCTAACTCGGTGTTTTAGATTTTCTATAATTACATTCATTAAGCTACAGTAAAAGTTCCACATTAGAAGTTATTGAGCTTTTCATGCGCTTGTAGGCAATATATGATAGTGATGTGGCATGTTTCTCTGCTACTCGTTACATTGCTAACAGGAACGCAAGGTAAGAATTTATTAAAATAGATCAAGGGTACTCTTTATTGTTTATGAGTAAAAATCAGCACCATGAGTTATTCTTCTCTTTTTGTATTAACCTATTTTTAGACCCAGCTTTTTGTAAAATATATATTTAATTGATCGCAACATTAGTGTGATTATAAACCTTAGTAGTGCTGACTCTTAAGCTAATTTTCTTCCTGTAGTTTTTTGTTTACTATAAATTAATTATCATTAGCCATTAATTAAATTCTGTCATCGTAACAGTAATAAACTTAATAACATAATTTATTGCTGGTATAATTTGAACAAATCACTAGTATGTAGCATAATGAACATAACACGCATCATGTGAACTTCATTTATGTATTAATTTAAATGATAACAAATATGATGTATTAAAGAAACACTTAATTTCTAGATAAACTATTAAAGTCAATGATTGCTTTAAACTGTAAACTCTCTTTGGTCAGGCTTTCATTTGTTACATTAAATAAAGCAGTTCAGGTTATCCTCACTTGCCAATACAATTTAATATGTTTGTAGGAAATGAAGTTGAATTGTCTGTAGATTCTACAGGGTATCCTTCAGTTTACAAAGATGAGTTAATAACTCTAACATGTACTGCTAGTGGAGAGACAGATGTTACTGCTATCTACCTGGTTAAAGGTGCCAGAGTAGAAGACGATAGGTCTGGTTGTGCAATCGATAGTATTGATAAAACATGGTTACCTTATAATGCTCTGAACATACCAGGATTTTCTAGAATAGATGAAGCTTACTGTATAGCTGCTGCAGCTGGTGCGCCCCCATTTATCTTCTCTGTAACAAGAACCGTATCAGATGACTTACTCGGTTATAACTTTAAATGTTTCGCTGATTTCACATCAATTCGTGTGAACTCTACATCATTTTCTATCTCAACTATTAATGGTAAGTTATTATGTTAGTATGTTGCTATCACCTAGACAGACTAACAATCATCTGATATATTGCTACGATATCAATTTTGATAAGATCAACATATGATTTAAAACATCAGACAGTGAAAGCTGGAAAAGAATTTGTAGAAGCTGTAAAAGAAAATATGGCTATAAAGTATTTTTGTATAAAAAATCATACCTATAAATCTACTTTTTTTTGGCTAGTAGCATTTATAATGCATGTCAAAAGCCTCAGATCTCACAATTACATTCACTTTAGTTAGTTTTTTTAGCTAATTTTCTTTAGCTAATTTACAGATTTTACACTGGTTCACTGCTTGATAAAATTGGATAAACTATATATTTTGAGAGTTACTGTAACATTAGCTATTATTTTGAGTGTTATGGTATCACTAGCCATTATTTGGAGTGTTACTGTATTACTAGCCATTATTTAAAGTATTACTGTATCAGTAGCCATTATATAAAGTACTAATGTATCAGTAGCAATTATTTTAGTGTTACCAGTCTGTCAAGAACAGGAAATCTTTTGAGCTACTGTAAGAGTTTTTTGCCAACCGTTTTCTTATCCACTCCAATATAACAAAAGCATTAGCCAACAGCAGAAATTTCGCTACCTTCCAAGTACCAACTCATAAGTAATAGCATGAGTATTTCTGTGTTTTGTTTCTGGTCATCGCACTCTCTGTTTGCTCACTGAATGCATAGCCAGTATTTATAAACATGTAGTTGTTAGCTCTTCCTATAGTCCCAATTAAGTTGTCTTTGCTGTAATAGGTCGACAGAAATTATATGAACCTTTTCTTCAACACAGGTGATCTTATTAAGGCCAGACTGGCTTCCTCTACATTTCTTCATTAATTAAAATGTTTTGCTTTTCAGTTAAGATATCCACGATAGGCTTTCTCTTCTACAAATGCTAAAATAGATAGGTAGGCCTATCTATTGAATATATAGAATGAATTTCAGAAAATACTAGCACAGCTATTTTATTTAAATGTATTCTATATTCATGTGTTACTGATACATGGATACATGTATTTACTAGCATATTAATCTTCAACAATAGTTTATTATTATCAGAAATGTCCAACAATAGATGATACAAGTATGATCATAATTTTAACCATAGTCATCAATAACTGAAGATTTTCATGAATCTAAAATATGGAATATTTTAGTGAAACCTGATAATCTTGTAATGAACAGTCCTGATAAGATAGTTGAAGGAAAAGAATTCACTTTCAACTGTACATCGACTGGAGAGAGTCCTCACTCTGCATATAACTATGGTTAGTAATATAGTGCCCTGAGTAGAACTGGTACTATACATGAAGGCAATAGATTAGCTGAGTGTTTTCAAGTAGCAAACAGTTGCAGTGATATATATATATATATATATTTATCTGGGAGAAAGAGACTACTCATAACACCACTGCAAATTGGCTGAAGAGGCTTAAAGAGAACCATCAACACACTGTGGCTCAGCAAGGACTCACCATCAGCAAAAAGGACATCAAGTGCAGAGTGCAGCGTATGAAGAACTGGGCAGCACCTGGCCATGACATGATTCAAGCCTTCTGGTTGAAGAAATTGACATCACTTCACACTAGAATGGCTAAGCAGATGGAATGCCTAATAGAACAAGGTGACCATCCAGAATGGCTGACCAAAGGATGAACTGTACTTCTGATAAAAGATCCAAAGCAGGGGCCGATTCCCAAAAACTATCGACCAATAAGGTGCGTGCCCACCACCTGGAAACTGCTCTCAGGAATAGTTGCAGACAAGCTGGAAGAGCACATGAGTCACTATATGACCAGTGCTCAGAAAGGAATTGGGCGCAACACCCGAGGAGCTAAACATCAGTTACTGGTGGATCGGATGGTCTGTCAAGACAGCAGGAGAAGGCAAACCAATCTTGCCATGGCTTGGATGGACTACAAAAAGGCCTATGACTCAATTCCCCATAGTTGGATACTTGAGTGCCTCAGTATGTACAATGTTCACCCTGCTCTTGTGGCATTCATCAAGATGTCAATGACCAAATGGAAGACGGAACTGGAGGCTAATGGCAAAAAGCTGGCGAGTGTACAAATTAAGCGAGGCATCTATCAAGGTGACTCCTTATCACTGCTGCTCTTCTGCATATGCCTAAACCCTCTAAGCAATATGCTGGAGGAGACTCAATATGGGTACCAGTTTAAGAGTGGCACCAAGATAAACCACCTCTTCTACATGGATGACATCAAGCTGTACGCTAACAAAGAAAGGGACACTGATTCGCTAATACACCTCACTTAGGTATACAGCCAGGACATCGGAATGACCTTTGGTATTGAGAAATGTGGAAGGCTAATTCTTAAGAAAGGCCATTCTATGCTCACAGATGGCCTAAGAATGCCAAATGGTACTATCAAAGATATAGAAGAAGGGTACAAGTACTTGGAGATTATGCAAAGCAACATCAACCACGAAGCCGAGGTACGTCACAAAGCCATTACAGAATACAAGAAACGCCTTCGGCAGGTCTTACGGAGCCAGCTCAATGACAAGAACCAAATTATGGCAATAAATACCTACGCACTGCCAGTAATAAGATATCCAGCAGGCATAATAAAGTGGACTGAGGAAACCATCAAAGAAACAGATATAGCAACTCGTAAACTGCTGACCATGCATGGAGCACTCCACCCAAAATCTGATACTACTAGATTGTATCTTGATAGGAAAGATAGCGGTAGGGGACTCAAAAGTGTACAGCAGACAGTGAAAGAGGAGGAGCAAAGCATCAAAGCATATGCAGCCTCCATGACCATCTCAGATAAGTTGCTAGCTGAATTTCAATCGGCTGCTCTTACAACGGACCTACGCCCTGATGATGAGGAAACTGACTGGCACACGAAACCTCTTCATGGTGCTTACCACCAACAAATATCTAAGGTTGGCGATCTTCACTACACATATATGTGGCTGAACAAAGGAAACCTAACGACCAATACAGAGTCGCTAATCATGGCAGCCCAGGAGCAAGTGCTCCCAACAAGGCAACTCCAAACGAAAATCTATCACACTAGAGACGATCCTAGATGCAGACTGTGCAAAGATGCACCTGAGACCATCCAACACATCATCAGTGGATGCAGGCAGCTAGTAGGGAACGCATACACTGAGCGGCATAATCATGTCGCAGGTATTGTGTATAGAAGTCTATGTGACGAGTATGGCCTTAATAAACCACAACACTGGTGGGAAACTCCTGGTAAGGTGAATGAAAATGACCGAGCTAAGATCCTCTGGGACTTCTACATCCAAACTGACAAGCATGTCCTAGCAAACCAACCAGATATAGTGGTGGTAGACAAGGAGAACAAGAGGGCTACTATAATAGATATAGCAGTACCCAATGACTACAATATAGCCAGCAAAGAAAAAGAAAAGGTAGAGAAATATCTCCCTCTTGGAGAAGAAATTGAAAAATGCTGGAATGTAAGAACAACTGTAATCCCAGTAGTCATTGGGGCACTGGGCGCAATAACACCGGCGCATAAAATGTGGCTTGCCCAAATACCAACCAACAACAATCAACTCAGGTGAGTTGCAGAAAAGTGCGCTAATGGAAACAGCTAAGATCTTGAGGCGAGTGCTCAAACTCCAAGGTCTCTGGTAGGAGACCCGAGTTAGAGCAGAATTTACCACCCATACGGGGTATCCGGGGTGAGGAAACAATTTTTTATATGTATATATATATATGTGTACATATATATATTAAATATATATACGTGTACATATATATATATATTAAATATATATACGTGTACATATATATATATAGCTACATTATATATATATATATATAAAAATTATTTTCTCACCCCGGTTAACCCGCATGGGTGTTAGTTTCTGCTCTAACTCGGGTCTCCCACCAGAGACCTGGGAGTTTGAGCACTCGCCTCAAGATCTTAGCTGTTCCCAATAGTGCACTTTTCTGCAACTCATCTGAGTTGTTTGCTGTCGGTATCTGGGCAAGCCACATTTTATGTGCCGGTGTTATTGCACCCAGTGCCCCAATGGCTACTGGAATTACCATTGTTCTTACATCCCAGCATTTTTCAATCTCTTCTCCAAGAGGGAGATATTTCTCTACCTTTTATTTTTCTTTGCTGGCTATATTGTAGTCATTGGGTACTGCTATATCTATTATAGTAGCTCTCTTGTTCTCCTTGTCCACCACCACTATATCTGGTTGGTTTGCCAGGACATGCTTGTCAGTCCGGATGTAAAAGTCCCAGAGGATTTTAGCGCGGTCATTTTCATTCACCTTACCAGGAGCTTCCCACCAGTGTTGTGGTTTATTAAGGCCATACTCGTCACATAGACTTCTATACACAACACATGCGACATTATTATGCTGCTCAGTGTATGCGTTTCCTGCTAGCTGCTTGCATCCACTGATGATGTGTTGGATGGTCTCAGGTGCATCTTTGCACAGTCTGCATCTAGGATCGTCTCTAGTGTGATAGATGTTTGTCTGGAGTTGCCTTGTTGGGAGCACATGCTCCTGGGCTGCCATGATTAGCGACTCTGTATTGGTCGTTAGGTTTCCTTTGTTCAGCCACATATATGTCTGGTGAAGATCGCCAACCTTAAATATTTGTCAGTGGTAAGCACCATGAAGAGGTTTCATGAGCCAGTCAATTTCCTCATCATCAGGGTAAAGGTCCATTGTAAGAGCAGCCGATTGAAATTCAGCTAGCAACTTATCTGAAGTGGCCATGGAGGCTGCATAGGCTTTGATGCTTTGTTCTTCCGCTTTCACTTTCTGCTGTACACTTTTGAGTCCCCTACCGCCATCTTTCCTATCGAGATACAATCTAGTAGTATCAGATTTTGGGTGGAGGGCTCCAGGTATGGTCAGCAGTTTACGAGTTGCTATATCTGTTTCCTTGATGGCTTCTTCAGTCCAATTTATTATGCCTGCTGAATATCTTCTTACTGGCAGTGCGTAGGTATTTATTGCCATGACTTGGTTCTTGGCATTAAGCTGGTTCCGTAGGACCTGCCGAAGGCGTTTCTTGTATTCGGTAATGGCTTTGTGACGTACTTCGGCTTCGTGGTTGATGTTACTTTGCATAATCCCCAAGTACTTGTACCCTTCTTCTATATCTTTGATGGTACCATTTGGCATTCTTAGGCCATCTGTGAGCATTGAATGGTCTTTCTTAAGAATTAGCCTTCCACATTTCTCAATACCGAAGGTCATTCCGATGTCCTGGCTGTATACCTAAGTGAGGTGTATTAGCGAATCAGTGTCCCTTTCTTTGTTAGCGTACAGCTTGATGTCATTCATGTGAAAGAGGTGGTTTATCTTGGTGCCACTCTTAAACTGGTACCCATATTGAGTCTCCTCCAGCATATTGCTTAGAGGGTTTAGGCATATGCAAAAGAGCAGCGGTGATAAGGAGACACCTTGATAGATGCCTCGCTTAATTTTTACACTCGCCAGCTTTTTGCCATTAGCCTCCAGTTCCGTCTTTCATTTGGTCTTTGACATCTTGATGAATGCCACAAGAGCAGGGTGAACATGGTACATACTGAGGCACTCAAGTATTCAACTATGGGGAATTGAGTCATAGGCCTTTTTGAAGTCGATCCAAACCATGGCAAGATTGGTATGCCTTCTCCTGCTGTCTTGACAGACCATCCAATCCACCAGTAACTGATGTTTAGCTCCTCGGGTGTTGCGCCTAATTCATTTCTGAGCACTGGTCATATAGTGACTCATGTGCTCTTCCAGTTTGTCTACAACTCTTTCTGAGAGCAGTTTCCAGGTGGTGGGCAAGCACATTATTGGTCGATAGTTTTGGGGAATCGGCCCCTGCTTTGGATCTTTTATCAGAAGTACAGTTTGTCCTTTGGTCAGCCATTTCGGATGGTCGCCTTCTTCTATTAGGCATTCCATTTGCTTACCATTTCTACTGTGAAGTGATGTCAATTTCTTCAACCAGAAGGCTTGAATCATGTCATGGCTAGGTGCTGCCCAGTTCTTCATACGCTGTACTCTGCACTTGATGTCCACTTCGCTGATGGTGAGTCCTTGCTGAGCCACAGCAATATATATATATACATATATACAAAAAAAAATTGTTTCCTCACTCCGAATACCCTGTATGGGTGGTAAATTCTGCTCTAACTCGGGTCTCCTACCAGAGACCTTGGAGTTTGAGCACTCGCCTCAAGATCTTAGCTGTTCCCAATAGCGCACTTATATGCGCACAATATATATATATATGCAATTTATTTGACAAATACATATATATATATATATACAGTGGTGATACAAATTATGGAACCGCCTCTAATTTTCGTTACATAGCAATGAATTCTGAGTTGTGTTGGTTTTTTCTACAATCAAAATTATACATAACTATAAAAAATTATATATCATTTGAATCATCAAAATGTTGGCTTTTTGATAAACATAAATTAAAACCACATCGTATTTTCTATAACAATCTTATTAGAGGTTTACTGAAAGCTGTCAGAGAGTTACTGTGCAGTTGTTATTTTTATTAAATAGTGTCTGACCAAAAGTCATAAAATAACATATTTATTTTCTTTGAAATGGCTTTTATTGTGAATTATTTTAAAGACAAGGTATAGTAGCTTTGAAAAGAGCTGTTTTGGTCCTTTAGATGATCAATACATGGTTGGCCAGCCTTTGTTGTCAATCACTGCTCAGCAGCGCCTGGGCATACTATCTGTCAGTGTCTGAAGCTCTTCAGGTGTAACTATTCGATGCCAGGATTGCAAAATAAGCTCCATCACTATTCCTTTATTTGTTGGTTTGTCTTTAGTTACGATATTGCCTCTTCAGCTCCACAAATTTTCAATTGGGTTAAGGTCTAAGTGACTGAGAAGGCCAAGTCAGAGTGTTAACGTTATTGTCAGCAAACCACTTCTTTACTCTTCTGGCTGTGTGGCATGGAGCATTATCTTGCTGAAACAGCCACTCTCTATCAAACAGACTTCTAGCAGATGGTATCATCACACTTTGTAGTACTCCACAATGTTTTTTTGCATTCATCATACCATCAACGAAATCTAATCTACCAGGACCAGCAGCCTAGAAACAACCCCACACCATTACTGAGGTGGGATGCTTTATCGTAGGTAAAATACATTCTGGTTTAAACTCTTCACCAGGTCTCCTTCTTACATAATTGTTGCCAGAGTGATTTTGAACAGTAAATGTGCTCTCATCGCTGAATAATACTGCTCTCCAGTCTTCTGGTGACAAATTCACATGATCTTTTGCCCATTGTAGACGAGCGTTTTTTGCCGAGATGATAACGAAGGTTTTCTACGAGCTTTACAGCCTCGTAAGCCATTATCTCTCAATGATTTGCAAACAGTTGACGGTGCTAACTCTGTACCTGTTGATTCTTTTAACTCACTGGCTAGCAGAGGACTGGTTAGATGTCTATCAACCAAGAAAGGTCTTACTAGACGTCTGGTCACTTGATCTGTTGCTAGCTTTTCCTTCCCCTACCAGCCCTTTCTTCAACAGTTTCCTTCCATCTGCAGATTGTTGTAAATACACCTTTCTTAGAGCAATCTACCCTACCTCCTTTGCAATTTCCCTTTGCGATTTCCCTTGCTGATGAAGGTGAACTATTACAGCACGCTTTTCTTTCGTGAGATGTTGAGGCATGATGATGAAGTTATTAGAATGACTTTTACTGAGAGCAGAAAAACTTTTCAATACTACTTGGGTTACATTGTGTAATGCAGAACATCTCACTCAATGCAATTGTTGTCTTAGATGATTGTTAAACTGAGCAGATCAAAGAATTTGGAATTTCTAGACATCATTCACCAGACTACTATTTTGGAAAAAAATGACTTGTTTTGGGACACCCTGACTAGTTGCACTTTTAACAGCACTAGCGATGGAATTATGTTTGGATGCAGAAAAAAATTAAACAATGCGACAGCTGATAAAATCTCCTTTCTAATGATATATAACTTTGCATATCTGGACTGAATATAACTAATATGAGAGCCATTATAGTGCATTGTTTACTAAAACTCAAAGGCGGTTCCATAATTTGTATCACCACTGTATATAATGTATATATATATATATATGTATATGTATATATATAAATATATATATATAGATATAAATATAGATATATATGTATATATATATATATATATATATATATATAAATTGTTTCCTCACCCCGGACACCCCGTATGGGTGGTAAATTCTGCTCTAACTCGGGTCTCCTACCAGAGACCTGGGAGTTTGAGCACTCGTTTCAAGATCTTAGCTTTTCCCAATAGCGCACTTTTCTGCAACTCACCTGAGTTGATTGTTGTTGGTATTTGGGCAAGCCACATTTTATGCGCCTGTGTTATTGCGTCCAGTGCCCCAATGACTACTGGGATTACGGTTGTTCTTACATTCCAGCATTTTTCAATTTCTTCTCCAAGAGGGAGATATTTTTCTACCTTTTCTTTTTCTTTGCTGGCTATATTGTAGTCATTGGGTACTGCTATATCTATTATAGTAGCCCTCTTGTTCTCCTTGTCTACCACCACTATATCTGGTTGGTTTGCTAGGACATGCTTGTCAGTTTGGATGTAGAAGTCCCAGAGGATCTTAGCGCGGTCATTTTCATTGACCTTACCAGGAGCTTCCCACCAGTGTTGTGGTTTATTAAGGCCATACTCATCACATAGACTTCTATACACAATACCTGCGACATGATTATGCCGCTCAGTGTATGCGTTCCCTGCTAGCTGTCTGCATCCATTGATGATGTGTTGGATGATATATATAGATATATGATATATATATATATATATATATATATATGCATTTTATTTGATAAATGCATTCAACAAATTTGCATAAGATTTGTTCATTGCTTCGATCATTGCTCGGATGATAAGCTAACAAATTTAGTTTTGTTCAGTTGAATGCAATTTATTTGATAAATGATTATACTGGGAAAAAAGCAAATAAAAATGCTAGTAAAGTTTGACCGTAAGCATCTATGCGAATACATTAACTGCAGACGTGTTTGCGGATGGGTGCGCAAGTGTGCGGGCGTGTGAGCATGTGTGCACGCAGATGTGCAGGTGTGCAGGCATGCGAGTGGGTGTGTGGGAGTACAGGTGGGCGTGTGTAAATGTGTGTTTGTTTCATCAATTAGTCAAGACATAACATTTAGCAATAAATACCTAAATATAGTTAAAATATTGATTGAAGAAAAAAAATACAAGCCCAGTTCATATTAAGGTATGACAAAGCCAACTTCTGCAGTAGCTAGTCAATGCACTGGGTTTGCAGAATCTGGTCAATTTTAGCAAACAAATTGACATATTTGGCATATTTTATCGAAATTCAAGTTTTGTGCAGTTAGTAGGCTGGACTTGATGAATTTAGACTTAGCAAATGGTTCTTGAAATTTTTCTAAAGCTACTAAATGTTGACACTTTTGTAAGTCTACTATAAGACTGTTTCATTCTAATGGGACTTTATCTGTATTTAGTTGTTTTTTGATTGGAACCAGTACAAAATATTGCTAATGATCACTTAGTCAAAACTTCAGTATTACAGTAAGAATCATTTTTTACTTCATAATTATGATACTATGATACTATGATACTATGATACTAAGTAAATTATATACTGTATAAGTTTATCGACAGACCACACAAAAAGCTGAACAAACAAGTGTTGAGGTGAAGTCAGTGGTGATTTATCAAAGATTATGTGCGACGCTTTTGTAGTATTATATTTACTTAAATTGTCAAACTGAGCGTTTATCTATGACTCTAAGCAGTAACTAACTCTAAAGTTAATAAATAATTTGTACATTAGTTTCATAACATTTCTGGGTAAAAAGTTTGAGCGTTTATTTATCAGGCTCAACATAGATCTTATCTGCTTATTTAGCTTATCAATGTGTGTTTCCTATATCAGAACTTTCTCTGTTCAAAGGAATTTCTAAGAATTATTAAGAACAAAGATGTTTTATAATGCTTTACATCAAATAATTTTATAGTTTTCTCTAATTTAATGTTGCTTTAATAATTTCTCATTACATTGTATGTTGTTTTGTCCATGTTTACAGCTAGTTTATTTGTTTTACACTGTTGTTCAATTATTTTAGTTTATTATTTACTATATACTATATATATTTACTATTTACTATCAATAATAAATTTAGAATTATGTAAAAGCCTAAGGAATGCCACGATATATATTTCACATGTTATACAGTTTAGTATAAATTTTACCAGTTTTTTATGTTCTAAGTAGTTTTTATGCAGTAAAGAGAGGTCAATGAAAAGTGAATCGACTCCAATTTGTGAATAAGTATCTGGGGGTATATAATGCCAAATGCCTTACTAAATCAGAAAAATATCCCTAGTACTGTTCTACCATTGGCAAGCTTATAGTGCCATTAGTTCATGGCACTATAAGAACCTTTATGGGTACATTATTGTTCTACTTTTCTTTACAGAAGTATTAAAAGGGAATATAGTGGTTGAGAGCACCAATAAATACACACCTACTGAAGATGATCGAGAAGGGTTAACCCTAAGATGTAAGGATATAACTCATTTAGCTCTGGCGAATGTCTATCCTGATATCATCATCAAGTCTGAAAAGAAGATACCTCAGTGTAAGTTGAGTTGAGTAATATTGAGTCTATCACAACTTTCACTAAATCATGTTAACTTGCTGATCTATAATAGGAAGTCAGTGTTTGATGTCTTAGTTGTAGGTATAAGTAACCAAACTTACTAAGTTAATGGCTCTATAATTGTAGATATTGACTATGAAGTAATACCCACTGTTTTGCACCAAGACCCTAAATCACCACTGACACTGTCATGCAATGTGATAGGAAATCCAACTCCTTCTTACACATGGACATGTAGTAAAGGATGTACAGACACTGCAACTTACCAACTGGTCATTCCTGCAAACTCGCGGGAGAATGGTCAGCTAGAGAGAGTTAGATGCACTGCTTCTATTGAATGTGAGAGACTTATATTGTTAGAAATTAAGTAAATGTCAGACCTGAACATTGAAATGATTTGTTTGCCACACAAATATCAACTTGAAGCTTGTTATGTTAAGCAGTTTTAGTATCAGCTTCAGTACTATGAACGTTGAAATAAAATTTATGCTACAAAAATAACAACTTGAGACTGATTTTATGGAAGAATTTCAGTAACATCTTTAATATCAAAAACATTTATGAAATGTCCTGTTACAATTTTGTTACACTGAAATTTTACTATAATGACACCAACATGGTGTATTCAGTCACTGGGTTGAATAATTGTCTGTAAAAATCTGTACATTGATTACTTTCTAAAGTTATACATGCTTTAGTTTAATTAAAAACTTGTATCATGATTTTATTAAAATTAGTTTATTTTTAAGTCAGCAAGGCAGCTCTAGAATATGTGAAAATTAAATTGAAAAGCTAATTGGATATAATTTTTACCTCTAGGTTTGTTTGTTACCAACATTCAGCTACCAACTAAAGCATTTAGTCTCTTATTAACTTTTTCATAGCTGAAACACATGCAAAGATGTAGTAAAATGAAATCTGTACTCCAACTTTAATTTGTAGTCCTTGAGCCAATTACCAATATATATAACATTCTATGGACAAAAGCAGCTGGACTACCATCTACAACCCAAGCTTTATTGGTTACAGAACGAAAAGCTTCATCTGCTGTTTTATCAGGAAGTGTAGCTGGTGTTCTTGCTGTTTCACTTGTTGCACTGATTTCACAGTCAGCTGTCTTTTGTTGGTGGAAAAAAAGAGCTGGTAAGTTGTGACTTACATTTTTCAATTGAATAAAACATATTAAACTAGTTAGACAGTTTTCTGTGCCATAAAACCTATATATTGAATTGTTAAGAGTCATTATGGAATTATTTATAATTGACACTGTCAAAAAAATAAAAAGTTGTTCATGTTTTATTGTGGTTGATTATTTTCAGATGAACAATGGAAGAGCTTAGAATCACGAAGAATCGGGTAAATATAATAAAGATAAATACGTTGTAGACAATAAAAGTTTCATTCAATTTATGTTAGTACAGTCGACATTGTCAATGTATGTACGGGTGTGCGCATTTATTTGTGTGCGTGCATGCATGTGTGCGCGTGTGCATGTGGGTGTGTGCGTGGATGTGCGTGTGCATGTAGGTGTGCGTGTGCGTGTGCGTGTGCGTGTGCATGTGCGTATGCGTGTGCTTGTCTGTGTTTGTAGTTTCTGTATATATATATATATATAAATCTTGATTTTTGTCTGTCTGTTATTCTGTCTGTGTCTATTTCCCAGTTAAACTGGGAAAGTTTTTGCAAAAAAAAATCATTTCTCTGCTGGATTTGAACTTGCTACATTCAAATCGCAAGTATAGTAACAAACACACGTAATCACAAGGCTAAGCAGTTTGTATTGGCAGCACCAATCATATACTTTATATCATTAATAAAGTTATCAAATAATACAATTCTCCCTGAGGTTACGATGCCCTTGTTATAAAATTGTTTTGCCTTTCTTTATGAAAAACAATGTTTTTTGTCCTCACATAACAATGAAAAAAAAATTTTCATTTTTTTCTGCCGTACAATATCTACCAAAAATTTATTTTACAGTTCAAATCTAGCAACCGTGATTACAGCAAAAAACAAAATTGCTAATATGCTATTCACTGATGTATCTTCCACAACACCTGAATGAGATAGGCTGCTCGCTATCTCAGTTCAACCTTATTAGTTATATGTAAGCTATAGTGAAAGCAAAACCAAAAACCCATGAAAAACTTGAAGTTTAGTTTAGTAAAATACATACTAAAACTGACCTTCAAGTATGTGTTTAGTAAGCCAAGCTCATTTTGGCTAAATTCAACATTTATGTTTTGTTTGTGTCCAAAGTAAGAATCCCCCACGGATGTACAGCATGTAGTACATTGCAATGTTACCTTTTTTGGAAAGTATAACTTTTAATTACACTGGAGCTGCTGTAGGTAGCTCTAGTTTCTAATGCTAACATATTTGTGTTGCTAATATGTGATATACATGTATACGTACAGTTTGTATACAACAATTTGATGATTTTATACCCGGGGTCGTTTGCATTAAATATTTGCTATGGGTTTTTTAATTATTCTATACAAAACTTTTGCTCTATTATGCCAACACTGCAATGAAATTAAATAATATAATTGCATATCAAATAATTTTTATTGTCACTGTAGCAAAGCAGACTTTATTTATCTTTTACTTGCTAATTATTTTATATTTAAATTTATCACCTATGCAGTATGTTTTATTTTGTCTCTTATGTTATTTGAACTGCACAAATGAATTTTTTCATGGTCTTAAGATTGAGTTAAAATGGTAACTGTTGTTATATGTTAAATAGAAATAAATCTTTTGTGAAAATGATTTTTTATTGCTCTGGTAATTAGCTTGTCATTCACCTAGTTACATGTAAACAAATTGTTAATGTCTGTAGTAACATAGAATGTCTTTCTATTTTAGGAAAGCATTTATAGCTGACACAGAAATTAACTTGGGAGCTTTACCAGCCTCAGGTAACGAACAGGGAACTAGCTAGACATGTTAATCATTGTATGTTTACATAACAGGTTCTTTTGTAAAATCGGCAAGATAATCTTGAGCTCTTGATTTTACCAGATACAAGAGATGACAACTACGAAGCACTGATTCCAGAGAGCCACAGAGACCATCCATATGATAGTTTGATGCATGTAACACCATATGAAAATATAAAAAGGAACTAGAATGTTCTTGGTATAACAGCACAACCAGAAAGTTTGTTAGCTTTCTACTGTAACTATTTCGAAAAGCACAATACTTAATTTCTCTTGCTTCTAAAGACCCATTGTTATATTATTTGATAATCAAACTAATGCTAATCACCTTTTTTGAGTATTTTTATAGTATTCACCAAGTTTGTACAGAAAACTGTAATGCTATGAGTGCTAGTATTATCCCTAATTTTACAATTTTCCACCATTTTTATACCTATAAAAATGTTTTAAACACAACTTTTTTTTAAATTAATTTCATGCTATCATTTTCAGTCTGATAGATATTATAACCACTACCATCAATAATAAGGAACTAGTTATAGAGTTGTTACCATGTCAGCTGCAGCGTTTCACTGTATGTCAGGAGCTACAACACTGTACTTTGTCTTGTAACTGCATATGTTTAGTGTTTCTGCCTGTTTGAGCATTGCACCTGTGAGACCTGTGTCAAGGGGGAAATTTAAAATATTTAAATAATAATTGTTGTTGTTTTTGTGAGTTTTTTTCTTATGTAATAATATTATGGTTCTATGGTTCTATGGTTCTAAGGTTTTAGGGTTCTAGGGTTCTAGGTGTAATGGTCAGCCTCTGGACCTTGAGTTCAATTTCTCCCAAGACAAATTTCGACCGCAGAAAAAGTGACACTTCTGCCCCCAAAAATCAGACTGCTGCTATAGGGCCAAATTGAAATAACAACTCAATCAATGGAGATGGGCACTCCTATAGTTCTCCTTGCAATTTGTTTTGACAGTAGCTCCTATTGCAATGATGAGCTCAAGTATCAAAGTTCAACACAAGTGGTATTCAGATTGCAAGGCCTACTACTGCTTGTAGGCAATTATTTAATAAACAGCAAGAATGGGCCAGTGGTTTGTGTTCATGTGTCTGTAAACTCTATTTTCTTTAGAAGATAAAAAATAACAGTAATTTTGTGACTTACATTCTGTGGGATTTCTGTCAATACTAACTAGCCAAAGCAAGAATAACAATACAGTTGTATAATTAACCCTATTAGTTATGGCCTTTCTAGGTTCAAAAGTTACGTGTCTGCAAGGCATGTAGTGACACGTCATGTAGTGCTGGCTCCTTCTGCTGACAGAGGCCTAAATGAATTCTCTTCTTTCAGGGCTTTGTAGTTTTCCTGGCTTCCTACCTCTTGGGGTAAATTGTATCTGCTGTATGTTTTTCCTCTTCAATGGGTTGATCATCTGCAGGCTATTTGCTGCAGGCTCCTATGGCTTATATTAGCCTCTCTCTATGCAGCCCTTTTGCTGCTTGGCTCGCTGCCAAGTTACTGTCTCTGGCTCGCTGTCAGTTGCGTTCTGACTTTCTCTGGCTCCCTGCCATTTTCACTCTGCCTGGCTTGCTGCCAGCTCCTCCTTATATACTTATTCTCGGATCATTGACAAGTCTCATTGGCTGCCTGAGTTCATTCTTGCGCACCTCACAAAATTCTTGTAATGTATATTTTTAGTAACTTTGATGTCAGCATTCTTTTCTGACAGCTGATGTCTGACGTCATCTTTTTGGGATTCCATGATGGCGTGTGGAATCCCAATAAGCTAACGAATCAATAAGCTAAAAGGCTAAGAAAACAATACTTACAAGATTGGCCATAGCCTAAAAACCGTCAATAGCTGATTAAAAAAAAGGTTTTTGCTATAATACTCATTCTGAGACAGCTACATGTACAGTTATCTATCTAACATAAGGCAAACGAGATATTCATATTTCATGTGATGTATTCTATAGTCATTACATAAATTTTTTTGTTTTTCATAACATTGAAATTCATGCGCAATTATATTATGATTTCACAAAGTCATTTTATCTATAACTAGCTGCATTTCCCGTGTTCGGGAACAGATTTTTGTAAAGCAATAGTTTTATTGAGAGTTGTCTTTCATACTGTAAAAAAAACTCCAAATATGCAATCTACTGAAATTTTTGGGCTGATCAGACTGCATACGCATATGCAGCCGTACATGTCAATGTTGTTAGAGAGAGCAATGGAAATATGCAATGTGTTTTACAGCTAGTCTACAATGCAACAGTCTCGAACCACTCCACTCGGAGTTGTCCTAATTTTGTACATAGAACTGATAATGAAATTGATATTTCTAGGCAAACTGAAATGCTTTAAAGTGGCAGTATTGAAAAGTTTTACATATTTTTAAAAAATCAAGAAAATATTTTGCTATTGCACTGCTAAGCTATTGCCAGCATTTATTGAATTGAGACTTCTACATGCTTAAAACACTAATCCTGGCTCACCAGTTCTTCGTCTATAGCCTGCGTTTTGACATGGTACATACAAACTGTGCAGCAGTAATGTGGTTGCGTTGATAAAATTTATTATCAACAAAATCTACTATATATATTACATATATGGCCTCCCGCTTTTCCAACGTAAGGCATTAAATCTGAAGCATTTTTGGACAATCGTCCCATAGAAAAATTTGGCCTATATCGTGTTGCAGAACTCCCGTCAAATGCGAAGTTTTCTGCCTATACACACCGCCTGGTAGCAGCTGCTGTAGTTAGTGCATTTTGCTATTGTCGCCGTTTCTTCTGCTCTGAAAATTCAGCTCGCCAAGCAGCTGTTGTAGCTAGTGCATCATGTTCTTGTCACCGCTGCATCTGCTCAGAGGTTTCTGCACGTCTGGCAGCTGTAGCGGCTACTCTGAGCTGTTTGAGTTGCTGCTGGGTTGGCTCAGCACTCTCTGCACTTCTAGCAGCTGCAGCATCTATTCTGGCCTGCTGTCAATGTACCTGTATTTGTTCAGCGGTTTCTGCTCTTCTAGCAGCTGCTATTCTGTTTCGTTGTAGGCGTAGCTGTGTTTGCTCTGCAGTTTCTGCTCACCTAGCTGCTGATTTGCGAATTCGGTCTCTTTCTCTACGGGAAGCAATCTGTGTTTGTAGGCAGTAGGCTTTTTGGGAGGCATTGTACTGCTTCAAGCTTTTCTAAAAGTAAATGAAATTGTGTGCTTTTTTGTAATATACGCTGTTCGCTTTCTTCTCACCGCCGCCTATCGCAACGCTCGGAGTGCCTGTGCAAGTTCTGTAGTAGCTGTAGTTCTGTAGTACTTGTAGCTGAAAAAAAAAAGAAATGTAACTCAGCGGCAGAAGGAAATGAACATGTTTGCTATCACAAACAGTAGCAAACCCAACGGTTTCTTCCCTTTCACTGACTTTCAGTAGACTCGTTTATGCATTTTTTTATGGTCAACCGCCGTAGACACATGTTAGCAACTTTCCCAGCAATTGCTAGTAACTGAATTCTATTATTCGTTGAAAATATAACCAACAATCTTTAAAACTTTTAAGGTAGTGACTGTGTTGTCCTAAGATTTTTCTATAAAATTAGCCTAAAGTTAAATTCTAAATATTTATTTGAGAATTTTGAGAAACAAAAAATGAAGGTTTTTTGTGCAAGTTCATTAAATGCGTCTGAGTTAGAAAACAAATAACTACTTACGTTGATGACTTTATTGCCTATTTAGCTTTTTGTGATTACACAGACAACTAAAATATCAAAAGCAGCATTGACTCTGATGGTGGTGAAAGTAATGGTTTTGTAAGAATAAAGAACATTGCATGGAATTGTTTTAGCTTTGTAGCTTCACATCGCTTTATCAATGCACAAAGTATAGATACAATAAATTATCTTGCATTACAGTGCTTGTTAACATGTTGGCAAAATGAAATTTATAACCAAAACAAACATTCTAGATGGAGTTTGAAATTGAAAAAAATATTGTATACATATGAAGCAATATCGGCAAAGTGGCTGGCAGTAGCTCGATAGCTAAATTTGTACATGGACGCAAGTGAAAGGATAATGTATTGGAAATGTGGCAATTCATAGACAATACAACATTAAATAAGAAGTACTTACCTTTTTGGTGCTGAAATTTAGTAGATGAGAACCACATTTTTTCCAGTGACCGCAAGAAACAAATGTTTACGTTACCTTCTCGGTACACGTTGGCAGTAAATATTAATTAGATGTAAATTAGTATTCATTAGTTTATTTTGTTTAATGAGTAGTACATTTTCATTGCCGTATAGGCACCTTTGTATAAGCCGCAGAACTCAGAACGGTGCTTTTTAACACGGCAGCAACTTTGCTGTTTAAAACGGGACAGTGTCGTTGGGCACTGTTCGCTAAAGCCTGGTTCCCATATCGATTGCGAGACTATGGCGGTAAATGCGCAGCAAAACGCTTGCGACGCTATGCACGGCGGGATCTGTTCACATAGAAGCAACATCGTTAATAATATCGTGAACATAATTGTGTAATCAAACAAAATGTTCGCTCGCCATGCCATTCCTATAATGGTGACCTTAAGCCGCACAGTGCAATTTGGGAAGGTTTTGCCTGCGCTCATTTGCAAAATTTGAACAGCGTTAAACTATTGCGATGCCGCCGGCAACTACCAGCGGTCCTCGGCAGTACCCGACGCATACGTTCCCATTTCATTGCTAATAGCCTGCAAGCTGTCGCCGGTGCTTTGCAACGTATATGGGAACCAGGCTTTAGGCTGTGTTTGCTGCTAAGAGTGTGCTGCTTAGGGCACTGTTTGCTGAGGCGCGCTAACTCAAGATCATCTGATTTTTGCGTTAAGAGTGAATGAATAGCAACGTAGAGGCCTGTACTAACTGGAGATTCCCAATAATGCGCCCTAGCAGTGAAAGAAAATACCACAGAATAGCCGCAACCTTATATAGGCCGCATAGCTCACAAACCATCGGCAAAAAGTAGTGGCTAATAGTCTGAAAAGTACGGTACTCGATAAGGTGAACACATACACACACAGACAACGATTGTCGTTTATATAGTAGATAAATGATGTAATAAGCTATATATATGTATATATATATATATATAGTGTATATATATATACATATATATATTGTATATATATATACAATATATATACATGTATATATATAAATATATATAAATATATATATATATAAATATATATAAATATATATATATATATATATATATATATATATTGTAAAGGCCTGGCCCCGGTAGCTGAGCCAGCTTTACTGTACTAACAGGTAGGTGCAGCCTGAACTCTGGGCATCCCCTTTGCCGAGCCTGCCTGACACACTTGATGGTCAGATCAGTCCGTGGCAGTTACCCAACCTCAGGCTCACTCAGAACCCCAATGCAGCCTGCTTTCTGAGTCCCTATCATTTACTACTATAGTTACTACCACCGAAATATCTTCTATCGCGAACTACTACTAACGAAACAAAACTAAAACTACTATCGAAGCAAAAAAATGGCAAGTCAAACAAAACGACCGCGTCGAAAAATTGCTTCTAGAACCAACTACGAGGAAGATATTGCTGATTATGTGATTGAAACTGATGAATCTTGTTCCAGTGAAAGCGTTATTGATGTCAATGATTTCGATGTAAAGTCAGAAACCGGTAGCGATTGTGATGAATCTGAACGTGCCGACAGTCATGATCTAACTACTAGTAGTGCTACATTGTGGGAGAGTGTGAACGATCTAGATGCCGACTCAGTCACTCTGAATAGTTTTACTGGAACAAGTGGGCCTGTTTTCAATCCTGTTGAAGACACTGAACCTGTACAGTATTTTGACAAGTTTTTTGCCCCTCTTACTGAAAGTGGACAGTCTCTGTGGAAGCTCATAGTAATTGAAACAAATAAATATTACCAGTATTATTTGTCACAGAACCACACAATCAAAGCAAATAGTAAAGTCAAGCTATGGAAAGACATTGATGTAAAAACTATGCGGGCTTTTATTGGCATACTATTGAACATGAGCCTTGTGCGTAAGCATTCATTTCACTCATACTGGGATACCACTCATTTCCCACAGGCCACGCAAGTGTTTAGAAAAACATTCAAACTGGAAACATTTAAACTCATTCTACATTTCTTTCATGTCTCAGACCGTAACAAAGAACCAAAACGGCGTTCTCCTGCGCATGACCAAATATACAAATTTCGTCCAATGTTTGACCATCTGAATGCTACATGGTCCCAGCAGTACAAACCGCCATGTACAATATCAATTGATGAGTCTATTGTTGGATTCAAGGGTCACCATAACCTGGTCAAGTACATACGAATAAAGAAACACCACCAATGGGGTCCAAAAGAATATAACCTTTGCGATGCAAAAACATGCTACTGTTTCCGAACCCTCTATCACACGAGTGGAATGCCTACATCAGTTCATGGCCAGCCTTACAAAGTGTGTGAAACGTTGATGTCTGGCCTTTTTGAGAGAAATCACCATCTCGTTGTAGACAATTATTACACCAGTGTTCCGCTCTGTGAAGAAATGTTGAAAAAAGGCCTGTATGTCACAGGCATAATTCAGGCCAAATGTAAAGGACTTCCACAGGAAATGAAACATAAACTAAAACAGAAAGAAGACATTATTGCATGCAGAAAAGTGGGCATGCTAGCGATAAACTGGATGGATCGTAAACAGGCACAATTACTAACCACTCATGCATCTGCTAAACAAGTGGAAGTGGTGCGACGACGATTCGGTGACACCCGAACTATCTCCCAGGTGGTGCAGGAATACAACGCAGGAATGGGTTGCATTGATATGAGGGATCAGATGGCAGATGCGTATGCAGCAGAGTTTCGAACAGTAAAATGCTTGAAAAAAGTATTGTTTCACTTGATTGACCGAACTCTCACAAATGCATACATATGTTACAAGAAAAATTCAAATAGGACTGACAAACCAATGACTCATCACCAATTTATTATCGATGTTGTCGAAAGTTTGATTGGCGACTACAAGGAGCCACACAGTCAAATTGGAAGACCAAGTTTTGGCACACCTGCAAGCAGAATAACTGATAGACACTTTCTTGAAAGCATTCCAGATAAAAAGCGAAAATAATGTGAAGTATGTGCTAGCAACTGAAGTGATGGAAACTACAAAGGCACCAGAATTACGACATGGTGCAATGACTATCGGGTTGGGTTATGCAGAGGTGACTGCTTCAAGAAATATTACATGTAGTGACTTCTATATGTGTTAGTTACATGTATTTTAAATTTCATGTAGTTATTCCTGTAAATAAAAAAGTTATGACGTTTTATGTATCCTTATGTACAAATTGTTAGTCGTTTTGCAAATAAATTCCCTCTGTACACAAAGGTTTATTAAATTAATATACTTGCGAAAGAGTTAAGCCTCTCATGGTTTTCAGCAGTGCCCCTAGAGGGTCAGGTGTAGTCCAGGCCACTACGGCTTGCTGTCCGAGAGCCTGCTTCTCTTCGGCTTGCTCGAATTTTTCCGGCTGAACTGCCCTCATACCGGATCTCATCGGGTGGGTCTGCCTAGGAGTCATGTCAGGCCGTATCTGTAGATACTCCTTTCCCGCTCTATGGCTGCCTCTAGGTTGGGGGTGGGTACTGCCAATATGTGTCTTTGTAGGTATATGTTTCCTAGCAACCCGCAGAAAGTTTCCACCGCCATCTCCTCCTCCATGCGATCAGATAGTTCCTCGAACGCAATACTCGTGAGTTTTTTCTATTCGAGTGGCATGCTCAAATAGATAAGTGTGTTGTTCTTTTCTCAGGCCCTGTAGCTCAGTTCTGACTTCCTTGGGTGTCATGACAAACCTCGCTCGGAGGTTGTTAAATACCGCCTGCAACGTCTGTCTATGTTCACATTCCTTGGCCTGCTCTCTGAGCCTTCCTCGGATGTGTAGTAGGGCGGATCTGGCTCCCCAGTCATTTGCGATGGCTACATCATTGAACTGCCTGATCAAAGCCTCCACATCACCGCTTCCATCGTATTCAGGAATCTTGAATGTCTCTCTGGGTAACAAGGGTCCCTGATTTTTCTGCACCTTTTGGTTCACAACCATTCTCTCCAGCGTGTTCGTCAGTCTCTTTAGACCATCTAGTCCTTTCCATTGGAGGACTTCCGGATGTTCTGCACTGCGAGTGCGTCTGGCCATGATTGCGCCTTGTTAGTCTTTCTTTTGTGGGTTCATATCAATCCCACTGCTGCCGCCAGTGTAAAGGCCTAGCCCCGGTGGCTGAGCCAGATTTACTGTAATAACAGGCAGGTGCAGCCTAAACTCTGGGCCTCCCCTTTGCCGGGCCTGCCTGACACACTTGATAGTCAGATCAGTGTGTGGCGGTTACTCAACCTCAGGCTCACTCGGAACCCCAATGCAGCCTGCCTTCTGAGTCCCTATCGTTGGCTAGTCTAGGTCCCGGAATAGCTCGCCTAGGGCCTGATCTCCTATGCTATTGCATATCCGATCAGGTCTAGTCGTAGCGTAGACCATCTCCTAGCCTTCCCTAAGTATCTCTCAGGCAGTTCTATCCAAAGTCAGACCAGTCCTGGCTGATATGTCACCTTCAAGTCACCCAGGCAGGCATAAATATAATCAGTTTGTTTGAGTAAGCTTTCAGTCTATTTATTATCTATAAGCATGAACATGTGTACGATAGCATAAAGCTCTCAACAATCCCACTGAGGTGACTTGTGCCCCTCCTTATATACTGGCACTCTCCGCCTACTTCTACTCTTGCCCATAAAAGGAGCACAATGAATCTTATATAATAATACATGGTTTAATTAAGGCATGCCCGCGTGACAGGCTTGGATATAAAATATTACATAACAAAGACAAGACGAGGAAGGCGTATATAAAGTTATAATAATAGGACACAGATATTGGTTGATGGTGCCACTCTAACGATGGCATAGATAAGTATAAATGTTCAGTCTTCCACAATATAAAAGTGTTGTAAATACTCGATCGGTTGATGGTTTGATGTATATGTGTCCCTGCTTGTGCTTGTTGTCACTCTGCAAAATAAAATTGGGTAGTTCTTGTGATGTATTGTTCTCCTTCTTATGTAGCGGTGACAACTATAATTGATTCGTAGGTGGTTACACATCTCCTTCGTGCGTAATGGTGATAATCATAATTGGGAGTACATCTATCATGCTTGTTAATGCCTCTCATCAGTTGTAATGATTAAATGGCTCATATGCTTGATATTTTTACCAGCAAATCATTTACTACACTGTTTGCAGCAGCTGGGTGGCAATGCTTTAAAGGTACCATTATGCTGTCCTAGTAACGCTCCAATGCTTCTAACACTGATGCATTCTTAGCTCTGTAGTTTTTCACGCTGACCTGTCAGCGCTTCAATCATTGATGCATTCCTAGCTGTCATATCTAATGTCATATCTGATGCATTCTTAGCTCTGTAGTTTCTCACGCTGACCTACTTTCCGATCTCCACTGGCTCTCACGTTGACTCCCAAGCTGGCCTGTCAGTGCTTCCAACACTGATGCATTCTTAGTCTTGTAGTTTTTAACGCTCTTATTTTAGCGTTGAAATTCTTACGATGCCAATCTCAGCGTGATTGCTGTTTTCTCGTAAGCTGTTCGCGGCAGATTCTAACTTTCACCGTTTCCAACTCTGACACATGCCAGATGACTACCAGCATATTTTAGTAATTGAAGTTTTTTAAAATAAGCAATTTTTAACATTGATGATCTTAATCCCTTTGAGTGCTATCGCAGCAAATAATATTCTTATTTACCTGACAAAAGTTTTTCCTATCTGATGCATTCAACATAAAATAAGAAGCTTGTTTTATTGTTTTAATGTCTACCGTTGCTGATTAATTTCAAATGTGAAAAGGAAAAACTTAGAATCAGGAAGAATCAAGTGAGCTAGGCATCAATAGCGTAGAAAGCTCAAGTGTAACAAACTACACTGTTTTACTTCCTAGGTAACTGTAGACATTACAATCATTTACAAATTCTTTAAATTAATTTTTGACAATGGTACTGACTGTTACTACTTTCAAATAGTTTAGAGTTTATATATAATATAATATTATATATAATGGTAGCCAAAATTTTCACTTATCATTTACTAGGGGGTGTTCTATCATCACTGTTTATACATTGTAACAATTTACATGATAATAACATAAAGTGTATGTATCCAGTAACTTGGTTTTTGTATACTTTGGACCACCAGCTAAAACATACACAGAGATTAAATTAGAGACAAGGGATGACAACTATAAATCACTTACTTCATGGAGTCAAGGAGATTATCCTTGACTCATATGCTTTTTATAGAATAAAATATAAATAGTATAAAGGGATTTGTCGCTGTGATGTCATGGAATGTCTTTATATTTTAGTCAACCAGCTATTATAGCAGCCACAAGTATTAACTTAGAAACTGTGCGAGCCTCGGGTAAGGTACGCTGAAGTAGATCTACCATTTAATCATTGTATGTTTGTTTGTATGCATATACACCCTTTTCATATTTATATTATAACTTTATGCACTCTGTCTTGCAAGACAAAAAAAATATACAGTCAAACATGGATAACTCGAACTTCACATGACCAAGCGAAAGTGTTCAAATTATCAGAGCGTTCAAGTTATCAGAGCACTGTCACAAGTCCATGTATTTACTTATTTATTAGTAGATACATGTACATATACATACTATAATATAAATCAAAAGCACAAATGGCTTGTTTCAAATTAAATGCTTCTAATGTAAAGTTTAAAATGTTTTTATCAAAAAGTATAGAGATGTTTTTCTCACTTGAGATTGGTTTGTTGTTTGAGGTGATGTTATTGCCAGGACATTTTTAGATTGACATTGGCAAAACTTGATCGTTGTTGAAACGCTCAAAAGAAAAGACATCTTTTTTTAGCGTTTTACCCACGATCAATTTTGCCGATTTTTTTTTAAGTTTTTGCAAAGATTACCTCACTTTACTTGGGATTCGTTAAGAACATTAAGAACAACACTCCGAGGCAGTTCAATTAGAAGTTTTACGAGGTTTTACGGTACATTGTATATCACTCACGCTTTTTGAATGGATACTTATTAAATGTACACACGTATTTTGTCTTTAGGTCAAACGATGAACAGTTTTTTCAGCTAAGACAACATATACGTTTAATCACAACAACTGTTAAGACGTTTTAAACATTCAACATTCCGACGTTGATTCAACACGGAATCAACGCTGGAAAACTATTCATCGTTTGACCTAAACACAGAATACATGTACGTTCATTAAGTATCTATTCAAAAAGCGTGAGTAATAGCGTGATATACAATGTACCGTAAAACCTCGTAAAACTTCTAATTGAACTGCCTCGGAGTGTTGCTCTTAACGAATACCACTCTCCTTGCTTCCGAAGGGCGATCGCTAAGCGGATATTTGGTATAAATCAAATTTCACCAAACCTTTAGAAAAGTCGCTGACAAAAATATTTTGCCGATGGTGGTAATAACGATGCTTATGAATTACGAAAAGTTGATGTTTACCTCTATGACTTGGAATAAAGTGATTTTCTAAAGCGATAACAACCGTTTCGGTAGCCGTTGGGCAAAAGGCAGTTCGAGTTAGCAGTGTTGAGTTTGAGTTATCTATAGCAATTTATCATTACGTGGGAACGGACCAAAGAAACCGTTCGAGTTAACCATGTGTTCGAGCTATCCGTGGGCGAGGTATCCATGTTTGACTGTATTTACAAGTTACTATTTGTATGCATGTTTGCTGATTCATATAATTCTTTTATTAACCTTTAAGATAATTTTGTGCTCTCTTCTTACCAGATAAAAGAGATGGTAACTATGAATCACCTGTCACAGCGAGTCAAGAAGATCATTTATATGCTGGTGTGATGCATCAGCAACCTCATGTGTATGTAAAAAGGAACAAACACGCCTGTAGCAGAACGGGGCTACCAAAAAGTCAGAATGTTTGCTTGATGGATGTACATGTCGATATGCGATTATTTTGACATGGCTAGTTGCTTGCTTTTTTCCCAAATGCTGCACTTGATTTATTTTTGCATTAAACATTTTCTGCCATATTAATCTCAAATTGAACCTGTGCTAATCTAAACGTTTTTGTATGTTTTTAGGAGCTGCACAAAGTTTTAGTGAAAAGCTTACTTGGTTATGGTCGCTAATATTACCCTACAGGATGAAAATATTCGATGGTTATAAAAATGCGCGACTTCGCGAACAGTCCATTCCGCGAATTATTAAATTTCGCAAAAAGTTAGTTTTATTTTTAATCACAAGGGAGAATAACTACTGCCTCAAAATTAAAAACTAACCACTATAGGCATCAATACTAAACGTATTGAAGTTCCAAAACCTGTTTGAAATCATCGCTGGGGCTTTGAGTTAACCCCATTGCCAATGCATAACATTTGTTTACAAAATTATTCAAGGTTGTCACAAGGTATGCAGAATAGCGTCATTGCAAAAATAGCTGCTGAGCAGAAGTACTAAAGGTAGCCGAGTTTCAAAACTTCTTTAAAATCATCGCCGGGTCTTCGAGTTTTATTGCCATTGCATCGAACTTCTTTACAAAATTATTCAAGGTTTCCACAAGTTGTTCGGCATGGATCCGTCATCGCAAAAATCTTTCCTACAGTCTTTTGACGTTGAAATCAACTCCATCAATCTCTAATACCGTAGTTGAGGACGATAATGATTCTGATCTAAAAATTATGGAATGTATTTGATTTGCGGTGCAGATACGTTTTTCCATAATTAACTGCGTTAGTTAATTCTTTTGTTTAAAAACTGATCGCTTTCATTAAATGCTTCAGCTATCGTTATTTGTACTTCCTTAAAACTTATTAATATTTGTTCTTTTTTGTGTTTACTGCAGATTGAGAATGAAATATAACCTATTCTGATTACGAAAACTAGAAACAAGTAGTAATATTCATCAAGGCAGGAATATTGTCAGAGAAGCAACCAGTCAGCCTAGACCCCTTCATCAACAACAACTCATTGATATCGCTGCAGCAAACATGATTATATTATATATTTCATTTTATGTATATATATATATATTATAATTTATTACTAACTTGAGTGCACAAATAAAATATTTTGAATAGAAATATTATTTTACAAACGATGAATGGAGTAAATATAAACAGTTGGGTCCATATGGCGGTTGTCTAGCAATAAAATTAAACTGGTACTCTTGATAAGTGAATACTAGCATATAATGGTGCTCTCTGACTAGTTATTTTGGTAACAGCAGCTCTATATTGCTGTCACTGTCTTGGATAGATGTTAAAGGCGATTATCTTGTTATTACATGGCTGGTAAGGAAGTTATCATCAGAACTCTCTTCGTGGCTTACTATTGCAAAGTTTTGCCGGTTGGCTGCCGATTGTGCTCGTAAAGGCGTTTTTGTTCCTCTTTTAAAACAGATATATTCTTATCGCTAGCAGCTGCGGTCACTTCTACTTCAATTTCAAGACTTCTTTGAATGATTGGTGATCTTCTAAGAATGACATCTACTACCCTTGCAGTCATTGTGCCTCCGTGTATGATGAAAAATCTCTCTCACACACTAAAACAAATAACGAAGCGGTAGGGATGGAAAAAATAAATATTGCGTTTTACCGAAGAACTAAAGTAAAATTCAATTAGTTTAGTAAATGGTTTAGAGAAAACTTATTATTTACCACAAATTGTTGGTTCATCAAAAGCCTCCGAATCGATGAATATTCGTGAAAACCTGCAAACCTCTGAACGCAGCAAAAAAGTTATAGCTTAGCACGATCGACTCGTAGTTGTAAGCTAAATAGAAACCGAAATACGCAATGTCGCATGCGTAGGGTTAACTCTATTGCTAGCCACAATAGAGTTAACTCTTCATAGTGAGTGACAGTGTTCACCCGCGAATAAATTAATCCGCGAATATGCTTGAAATGGCAATTTTCGCGAAATTTAACTCCGCGAATAAATTCATCCTGTAGGGTATTGTTTTTAACACACAAAATTTCTAATTATTTAATACGTAAAAGTATTTTGTTAAACTCTTTTACCTAAAAAACAAACTTATGCTATTATCAACAAAATCATAAAAATTATAACCTTTATCATCAGTAACAGGAAAACCACTGGAATATTTTGAATTACAATTCCGTGTAATGCACTATATGGCTAAAACTATAATACTTTACACGCTATCACTTGCTTTTCAGATACAGTTACATAGTGTCTGTGCCTGTTGAAACATTGCCTGTGTTGTATATGTAGCTAATCCTAAGGTACTTTGTCAGGTCAGGTGATTATAACTGCCATCGGGTAACCATAAAACCTGTACGACACGTTACATTGGTCGAGCAGTCAGTGACTATACTGACTACCATTCCCTCGGGCCGGATGGGTAAGGCTAGGCATTTTAACGTTTCAAAAAGAAAGTAATACAATTGTTCACATAAAAAACACTGACCTTCACTGCAATTTAGCAATTGAACTTTACGAAAAGTCGAAAATAAAAGTTTGCAAAAACGCAAAAAAAGCATGGAGTTTCATAGAATTAATAGGATTCATCGACCTTTAAAAAATATGTACTTTAGCGTGTGCATACGCTATATGATATATGATAATGTGTTTAATTAATACACTTTTTATAGTCAGAGCTCAAGATTCAAGATTAAAAACTTGCATACGCAGTCTTCACGAGTTCACATTTATGTATCAGGATGCGAAATCTTAATTCCAAGATTTTAATAGCTATAGTCAGACATTCCAAATTCAAAAATTTACTTTATCAAATAAGCCAATTCTTTCTGTAAACATTTCCAGCTTTTTTGATGCATAAGGTAATGGCATTTTGACCATTTTCAACCATAAGTTTCCACATTGTTTCACTTTAGTTTGATACACTTTACTACCCTTGTTTATTCTGCTTATGGTTTAGTAGTCTGTGTCATAAGTTGGACAATCTTATTCCATTAAAAAAACGAATTACTTTGTTGAAATCTTTCCGGTTATAATGCTACACCGATTCACCACATGATTTAAGCTTTTACAGATATGTAACTTATTCTTCTATACTCCTTCTCTACAGAGGTGTTAAGAAGAAATATAGTGGTTTAGAGCACTAATAAATACAAACCAACTAAAGAGGATAAAAAACTACAGAATTAGAGTAGAATTAGAGTTAGAGAATATCTATGTTGATATAATCAATAAGTGTGAAGGTAAAAAGCCCCACTGTAAGCTAGTTAGTATTGCAGCTGCTATAATTTTGACTAAAACATGTTTGGGTGATTTCAGTTAGACTGCTAATAGAAAATAACATAACCTATGTTTGACATCATAGTTTTGGTTTTAAGTTTTCAAACCTGGTATACTAAATGAATGGTTTTATAATTGTAGATACTGAGTATCAAACCAAGTCCTGAGAATATAAAAGACAACTTCACCTTGATTAGCATAAACACAGTCTCTGCATCCTCCTTCAATGTTTCTCTTAAGTGTAATAGCATGGCGGCTTCTGTTCACTGGTAGCTGTGGCAACCTCTCGAAAGCGGTTTATAAAGTATTTCCCTTCTTAGTACATACGTATATGGGGTGCTTTAAACTGACGGCTAAGAAAATGGCCCTCGTTGCTATCATCAGCTTCTCTAACACATACGTCAGATGGTCTGTCTCTCCGCGCTTCTTGTGCTCTTGGTGGCTGAGTGGGCTGTGTTTGTCTACTCGCAAATGTACCAGCTAGAGGCTTAAAAGCAGGCTGCCGCATTTAAGGCTGCTCCACCTCCACTAGCCTGCAAGTTTTCCTGCTCTGTGTCATTAGATCTTCTTTGGTTTCTTCTCTGCTTTCCTTTAAGGTAGTTGTTGGAAGCCCATTGAGAGACTTTTTGTATTGTGTGGAGCTGAAATATGAAAATATCTTACAGCATTTATTAGCATAAGAAGTTTTGCGATAACCCTTTACTTATTCACTCAGAACCAGCTGCTTCTTTAATAATGTATATATAAAAATCTGTCACCTGTTGTCGTCGTCGTTGCCGTCACCTGTCAAGCAATTAAAATCTAGGAACGGACGATTGCATCCACAGGTTTGTGAGCTCACATATTTAACTACAAGGCTATGTCGTTCTTATAATCTTCCTTGCTCTTACCATATACATACCCTGTATCCTTTTTGTGATTGCACCCGCTAATTGGGCATTTTTTATTTATTATTGATATTACCTTTTGCATTAATAATTTTTGGAAGTTTTTCGAAAGCTAAGTTTTTCCTGCCACTACTTTTTTATATGTCATTTTCAAATGATTCATTTCAACTGTGTCATCACAATACTATTTCTAGTTTTTCCTAAGGTTCGATTGCTAAATCTATAAACGTTAAATACTTCTCATGTGGGCAATTGTATTATCTTGAGTGAGAATAGCATCAACAATCTATCTTTGCCCCGTCAGACAAAGTACAAGACAAAAAAAGTCTGATATGTCATTTTTTTCCGTTTGTGCAAGAATCATCATATTCAAGATGTTGGTGGATAGCTTCTGCTGCAACAGTAACATTTTCATATGCACGCTTCTCTGTGCTAATTTTTATTAATAATTCAACAAAAATGTAAAACCTTTCACAGTTGTTGTGTTGTTTCCCTTAATTGATTTGAACTGCATGAAACACTTTTCTCATAATATGAGATTTGAATGTTAGAATGATAACTGTTTTTATTTGTTAAATAAAACTAATTTTTTGCTCAAGGATTTTTCACTACCATTCTTAAAAATAGGCAATCAGTAACTCATGCTAGTTTTCAGTGTACTACTAATCAAGCCGAGAGAAAAACCATGCTAATGTTTTTTACAATTTTTATTTTCTGCCATGTTCACTTCAATGTCGTGTTTACTTTTTTACAACTTTTTCACATCATATTATACTGCACTTGCCTATACTATAGTGCATTGCATTATACTTTGGTATAATATATTTTATCACACTAATGGGAAATTAAATGTTTTCATAAATTTGGTAATCAATTAAACTATTAGCAAAGCCAATTTCAGGCCGAGTCTAAAAATCTGAATGGCAAAAAGGTCTCTTAATTTATATTTTTAGTGGCTCAATAATTTCATAAATATCTAATTCAAACTTACTCTTTAAATATCATAACATTCATTTTATGAAGATAATCATGGTGTAATATAACCAGTCTTTTTAAAAAATAAAACATCATTTAATTTTAGTATTTTTATTTATTTGATGTTCTCAAAATAAAGGTTTATATACACTCAAAACATAATTATGCATGCATAACCATATTTAGACATGCAGAGAGTAAAACGCATATACTTTAGATACACATAGTTTTTCTTGTTGTTTTACCATTGCTGCTGTCATGCATTTAAGAGTTATCAGAAAGCAAAGATTTTTTATTCTACGAAAATTTTCAGCTTACATTTCATACAAAGTTTTCATTAATATTATCAAGGAAATACTAGGTTTAGCCAACATTTTGAAATCATGAGAGCAAACAAGAATAGAGGCAGTTTTTGTAAAATATCCAGCAAAAACAGCTATAGCTTTATTAAATTACACCAAAATCACTTTTTGAAAATGGATTCTCTAAAAGTGTTCATGCAACATCCTTTTAATAGAACGCAAGTTTCTACTGCTAGATTTTAAACATATCACTTTCAAGAACAGTAATTTTTTACGGGCAAATATGTATAAAGGTTAACTTGCAACAAAATTGACATTACAGTTATGTAGTATTAAAAGGTTCACCATGGTTTAATCTATTGTCTTGTAGGTGCAAAATATGTGGAAATGTAATAGCATGCTCTTAAAAGCTAAAAAACGAACAATTAAAAAATGGCCGTAAGTTAGAATACCTTATTTTGATGATGTACTGAACTCGGCATGGTTATTGCTTTGACCACTGGTGTGTATTGGAGGATGTCACTAATAGGCTTCAAAAATATTATATCCAAGAATAGGTAATTTTTACAGGCAGTTTCCTAAGTTACTGATTTTCCCAAAACAAGAAAATTTTTACTGGTACATACCACCACATGTATGCATAAGATGATTGCTTTCATTTTAAAAGAACTTGTCAAAAGTGGATACACATTGCATAAAAGCAACGCAGCCTTTTTCAGTATTTACGAAACCTGCTTTGGCTTTTTTATAAGATATTATTTGCCATATTGGGTAATTCAAACAAATTACCTCGGCAGCTACATTAGGTATTGTGTAATAGTGGTGGCCAACAAAAGTTTTTTCGTCTTGTATTCATGCAATAGCTAATTATCAGCATTAACATTGTAATTCTTATGTCTGTCTTTATCTGAAAACACGATTGCTTTATATCACAGCCTAAAGGTTGCATTGCCTTTTTTGTCTCCAAAACTGTTGTGTGGTTTATCCAACATCAAAAGAATTATCATGATTGCATTGGGATAAATAGATATAGCAATATAATGCTGTGTTGAAATTTTGTAGAAACTTTTAATTGACAATTTGCTCTCAACTGTTTTAAAACTAATAAAAAGATTAAATCAAATGTATCAAGCCGTGGTTGGCAATTTTTTATTACCTCTTACATGGCTGCACAAATTATGTTCTTAAAATGAATGCCTTTTGGTCTAATTATATTTTATTGTGTCAAATCAACAATGAAAACTGACAATGAACTAGCCCATCATACTAGCGTAGGTCAGCTAGTAATTATAGTTGAATACTAAACTCAGTTAAGTTGATAAACACTAGATTGTTTGATAAACAAAGTGGGTAACAGGACTGGATATATTTATAGGTTTTTTGCAATGAACTTAAATGGGTTGCAAATATAGTGTATTTTATATTTATCATGATAAATACAAAATACAAGTTCACACTCGCCCAACGAGTGTTAACTTCCACTGGTATACATTAAAGAACACTCATAAACACCAGCAAAGGGAAACTCTTTACTAGTTTTAAAAATCTGCTCCTGACAACAATTAAGTTTATGAAACATCATTTTATGGAGATTCAAAGTTGATAAAAATAATTTCTATTTCGTTTGAATAAATATTATTATAGTCAGGCATACTAGTCAGTTAAATACTGCCTTTTATAATAATTAATTTGATGAAGTATCTTTATCTGCAGCTTTGAAGTTTGTAGTACAGTTGGCCCTGCTATTTTCTGTGTATAAAAACAAATCTAGTCATTTAATCTAACTTTCAAAGTTTTCTCTCGTTATCCTTCCCTGGTTAGCTACACTCCTTGCATTCACTAATATCAGTAAAGGTTAGGCCTTTGCTATCATTTCTTGACTGCGTTTTAGGAAAGAACTTCCTCCTCGCTATACCTGTATCACACTGTATTAACACATACTACAGCATATTACAGTTTATTACAGCGTATCCCATCATACCGCATCATATCACAGCATATGACATCATATCACAGCGTATTACAGAGAATAGGTGAGTAAACATACTTTAATGTTTTTGGTAATACTTAATAATTGTTTTTCTAACATGTTTTATTGTACCGGCGCAACACAGACAAGCCTTTATATATTGCTAATTTTCTGTATCTTGTGAGGTCATGTAAGTTTCATACACTGTTCACTTAATTGAGATTCTGCGGAATTGAATATAAACCAATTGTACATGGGAAAATGGTTGAACACAGACCATAAACTTGATATATTTTACAGTTTACACTAGCAATTTACCTCTGGTGTTCACATGGTTTCGCGCCTTCATTCATTTTTTTGTAAAATGTCTTGATACAGATTTGCTGAATCACATATTTATTAAAAACACTAAAATCTTATAATCACCATTGTGACTATTGTGAAAAGGATTATAGCTACCAATAAGTACTCAATGATACCAAGGTGTTAAATGCTATGTGGCTGTGTTAAACCTTTGCGTGGCTGTTAGTTTAATTACACCGTACTGTCCTGAGCAAGCAAAACGCTCTATCTTGATCTTTATAAATTGCTCAGAACAAGCACAAACGCTTTTTAGTTGAGCCTGGCATCAGTATCAGCAGCATTTCAATTATTTGTTTGATTTGTTATGGTGAGATATTCAAAAATCTTTACTAAAAAAATTGTTTGTGAAAATTCAAAATCAAAGAAGTTATTTCACTTAGGGCGTTTTGATTGCCTAAATTGACACTTTACTATGCGGGCACTAGACAATCAAAAAGCCCTATCTGCTGTGATAGGGCGTTTTGATTGCTTAAGTGGACTGGTTTCTCATTGTTAGTTTGCCACAAGGCAATTTGCTATGACTGGATTATCAAGGGACTACAAGTTTCAATCCTGATATTAATTCAGTCAGCAAAAGGGTAAACGTTTCAATTCTTGTTAATAATCCAGTCAACACAATAATGAAAGCCATTTGATAACCATCATTCAGCTCAAAAGTTAAGAGATGATCAAAGACCTAAGTCTCATTCAAACCTGATATTATAAAATGAAAGGAGTAAGTAAAATATTGGTTTTATTATGATCAAACGCTTTTATTGAAAATAATTTTAAACAAACAATTGAGTGCAATAATGTCAGTATTTTAAGAAAGCAACACCTTTCCATGGACATGTAATTAAAACAAACTTCTCATCAAATCTCAGAGTCAGAATTTACGATCTAGACTTATGTCGCTTAGAGATCGTCTGGTCATAATAAATATATTATGATAAAAATATAGCAATAGCATTGAGCACTTAAAAGTGCACTAGCTCGTAAAAGCTGCCTTTGATACAACCAATTATATCTGCTTCAGTTTTGCTTCCCATTGTTTGTATACTATACGATTACATAATGCTGCTCATCATGCCCAATTTTGTGTAAGCTCAGGCCAATCAAAAGGCTCTATCTGCAGATAGGGCGTTTTGATTGCCACTTTATGTGTGGTAAGTGTTCACTATGTTTTGCACATGGTGAAAAGTGCTATTTTTGGTGGTCTCAGCAGTATAAAATTCGGGACATGCTAGATCTCAACCTAATTTACAAATAATCACAAAAAGTGAATTTTGAAAAAATTGTCAGATAGGGCGTTTTGCTTGCTTAGGGCAGCGTAGTTTAAGCAGAGCGCAGCTGCTGCTTCTGCTGCTGCTGCGCTGCAGCAGAAGCAGCAGCTACGCTGAGCAGCAGCCTTTTCTACTTGGCAGTATGCAGTATCTGCATCCAGAACTGCACAGAATGCACTGATGGAAATGCCATGCCGGAATTGTAACTACTGTGTATTTTACAATGTGAGTTTAAGTAGGAACTTTAATATTACACTATTAACACATTACCATCATATTTTTGGAAGAACCATCAGAGAATTATAATAACTATAATAAGCAAATCGTAATATACATATAGTTAAAATGAAAATCTGCTTTGTTTTTATGCATAATGTTAATTATAACCGCAATGAGCAAGTTTTAGGCCTATATAGTTATAATGTTAATATAATACAATTTTTATACATAATGCTTATGAGAGTACAAAGCATAAAACTCTATTTTTGTTAGAAAGATGATAACATCCGACTCTTAGTTCAAAGATGATATGTAAGTTAAAGCATAAGTTTGCTATCTTCAAGCTGGATACTGTAGGCAATCAAAGCCAATGCTGTTTATGTAATTCAGTTTTATTTTCAACTTTTTAATACCATCCAAAGCTGTGAGAACTTTGAATAGGCAATGTTCAGTAATGGTGAAATTGCTGTGCAGATGTTTGCATAGCCAGCAGTCTAAGATTATCCACGCTACCACTTGCCCGCAAAATACATATGAAAGGAAAAAACTGTCGAACTGTAGCCGCTTCTGTAAGCTTAGTACAAAACATTTCTGTTTAGTGGGTAGCTGTAGGCCTATGGCTAATCTATGGCTTTACTACTTAATCGAAAGGAAACATATGTTTGCACTGAGCCAACGGAAAACATTTTTGCATTTCACTTTGAGCTTAGTTTCATTTTTCAAAAACGTTTTATTATATCTATGCTCTCTATTATGAAAAGGACAAAAAGTCTGAACTGATTCTGCAGCACATATGGTGCCTTTCGATTCCATCAGATGATGTAGAATTCTACGCTAATTAATTCGGCCAAATGTTATGACATAATATGCTCCCATATGTCAAATACTTGGATTTACTGAATATTTGTTTCAATAAATAAATTTATGCAATAGCAAAAGATTTAATGATAGTAGAGTAGTATGTATATGTGTATGTTATTATTAATATTTTAATTAAAATTATCCTTTTTGTAATGTCAAACTCAGGATAAAAAATGGAGTTATTGAGTTTAGACTGAGCCAAAATCCCATGCAGTATTCTGCCTAATTGCAACCATTATTAAAAACAGTGTAAGAGATTAGTTTCCATTAATGGATAAATCAGACATTTATTTGGTAAAATTTCTTTAACTGTATGTAACTTGCGTAAAATGCTAGCAATCGTGTGTATGATCAATCAACCATGACTGTTATTGAGGTCATAGCTTGCGATTATCTAACAAGAGTTGCTTCATTTGGGTGTACACTCTCTTTTCGTGGAAACAAAGGCTGGACAAAAAGGCTGCATGCACTAGTTCCGTCGCATTTCTTCTTCAATGACTGTTCAGATGCGGTTTTTTCTTCAAGGGCAAGCCATTGCTACTGCACAAAAAACTGTCAGTAAAAGGCAGCTAGCTGCATGATTAGCATGGTTTGAGCTGTAGTTGCTGAAATTAAGTTAGCATAATAGTATTTTATTGCTTTCTATCAGAGTCATGCGCATATAAACCAGGCCTCCTAAGTTTGGTCAGAAAAATCATTTTTAGAATTGGCTTACATGCGGGAATATACGGTAACTATTAACATTAGCTGAAGTGACTGAAAGGAAGCTTTCATAATGGGAGAGTTATCTGCACTTACAACAGGGGTGCAAAACTCCTAAACTAGCATTGTCTACTAAGTTGGTGAAGATGACCACTGAGTAGAGTGCTATGTTCTCAGTTGTTTTTCTTTGAGAACTGCTGATAGTTATTACTACTCACAGAAAACATAGCAGGTTCTCAAATATTCTGGAACTCTCTGAGCTACCCAATTACGTCATAGTTAATCTATTACAATTTAACCGTTACTCATAAAAATATAACTAACATTGACATATATTAAGTAAGGCGACACAAAATATTTCAATATAGTTTCTCATCAAACTGTTTCATCGTAGTTCATTGGCTAGTGTCTTGCTTCATTTATTTTACATACACATAGTACTAAGTGTTAATTGGGTATCCTACTTACTTTTTTAAACTAAAAGTTCTACAGTGAAATGAAATTAATGAGCTTATCATGTTTTTGTAGGCAAGACATGCTAGTACAGTGGGATGTTCTTCTGGTACTTGTTACATTGCTAACAGGAATGCAAGGTAAGAATTTTGTTTTAATTTATGATTTGCAACTAAAAGTAATTATTACTTCCCTCTTAAAATACACAAAGTGTTAGTTTTAGTTTTTATGATTAAAAATCAACATCATGAGTTATCATAATTTTTATTTTATAACCTCAACTTTTCACGTAAAATATGTATATAATTGATCAGAAATTCAGTGCAAATATTAGGCTTGGTAGTACTGAATTTAACGCTTATTTTTTTCATGTAGCTTTGTTTTTACTATAAAATAATTATATGTGGTCATTAAATACATGTATATATTTTTGCATCATAACAGTAATAAATTTTATTAGCGTAATTGATGAATAGTATAACTTAAACAGATTACTTGTATGTAAAGTGTTGAACATAACACGCATTTTGTGAACCTTTATTTCTGTATTAATTTAATTGTTAATAAACATGATTTATTAAAGGAATACCAAGTTTCAAATAAAGCATTACAAAAAAAAATGTTCTGCAAATTTTCTTATCTCAGTCGTTTATTTATCATGGTAAATAGAGCAGTTCACGTTGCCCTTATTTATCAATACATAATGCTGACACCACTGTGTTTATAGGAAGAGAAGTTACATTGTCTGTAAATTCTACAGGATATCCTTTATTCTACAGAGATGAACCAATAACGCTAACGTGTACCGTTGGTGGAAATACAGATATTACTGGTGTTTGCCTGGTTAATGGTGCCGATATAAGAGATGATAAGATTAGTTGTCGATTTGATGATATTGATAAGATATGGAAAGCTAATAATGGTCTGAACATACCAGGATTTTCTAGAATAGATAGAGCTCATTGTGAAGCTGCTGCAGATGCTGCTCCTCCCTTCATTTTCTCCGTAATAGGAACAATATCAGATGACTTGCTTGGTGCTAACTTTAAATGTTTTGCTTCCTTCGCAAGAACTCTACTTCTATTGAACTCTACATCATTTTCTATCTCAAATATTAATGGTAAGTTAAGTATACTGGTATAACAGTATAAACTAGAGAGACTAACAGCCAACTGATACAAAGTTATGATATGAATTGATACAAGATCAACATAAGATAAAAGCATCAGACACTATGAGCTGTAGAAGAATTTGAATGAAGTGTTATGAATATTTCTTACAACAATAGCATGGCTGATAAATTATTAACTGTATTCTGCTGACAGCAGCCTAACTAAATAGTACTCTTATGTTGTAGGAGCATAGTACCTGCTCATACAACATTGGGGAAAACTAAATGTAATCAATAGCTATTACTTTGAGTGTTACTGTATCACTAGCTATTATTCAGAGTGCTACTGTATCAGGAGTTATTATTTTGAGTGTTACTGTATCACTAGCTATTATTCAGAGTGTTACTGTATCACTAGCTATTATTCAGAGTGTTACTGTATCACTAGCTATTATTCAGAGTGTTACTGTATCACCAGCTATTATTCAGAGTGTTACTGTATCACTAGCTACTATTCAGTGTTACTGTATCACCAGCTACTATTTTGAGTGTTACTGTATCACTAGCTATTATTCAGAGTGTTACTGTATCACTAGCTGTTATTCAGAGTGTTACTGTATCACTAGCTATTATTCAGAGTGTTACTGTATCACTAGCTATTATTCAGAGTGTTACTGTATCACTAGTCATTATTTAGAGTGTTACCATGTCACTCGCTATTACTTTGAGTGTTACTAAATCACTAGCCATTTTAGTGCCACTGTATCACTAGCCATTATTAAGATTGTTATTCTAAGAGGACGAACAGTTTCAAGTTGACCTGTTTTTTAAAATTCAGTAGGTCTTATTGAAACCCTACTGATTTCATCTACACAGCTGCATTGATTAAAAACGTGTAGCCATTTGAAATATTAACAACTCGCTTTTTCTTCCACCAACACAAAAATAGCAATATAATTTTGGGATATAAAAAAGAATTGCTAAATAATACTAGCTCAGTCACTAAAGTCAGAGCAACATGCATTTATTAGCATACGAATATTCAACAATTGTTTGCTATCATCAGGCATCTTCATTAATTATGAACTCTATTATGAACATAACTTTAACCATAGTCAGCAATAATTAAATATTCCTGACTGTAAAATACTTACTATTTCAGAGAAACCTGGTAATCTTGTAATGAACAGACCAGATAAGATAGAGGAGGGAAAAGAGTTCACATTCAACTGTACATCAACTGGAGGGAGTCCTGACTCTGTGTATGACTATGGTTAGTAATGCAGTGTACTGAGTAGAGCTTTTAATATACAAGGAAATTATCACAGTTGTATATTCACCTACAGTGAGGTTGTCCTGTTCTGAGAGTCTGTGCACACAGCGTCATTAGGTTGAGTACGACTAGAATAACTTAGTGGCCCTCTGTAGAGTGACGCTATGCTTTACCTGTTTTCATCATATGCATATAAGACACCCTGCCGCCATATGTAATATTTTGCTGACATATGTGACACTCCGCTGCCATATGTGACACTCTGCTGCCATATGTGACTCCCTGTTGCCATATGTAATACTTTGCTGTTCTATGTGAGACCCTTTCAGTTAACAGATATAAAGTAAGAGATCAAGCAGAACAACAGAATACTGCTTCACTTCAGCATATAGCATCTACCAGTTTTTTACTGGTGACAGGCTCATTGACAAAGACATTCTCTAAAATATACAACTGGCAAAAACTATGTCATAAAATACAAATATACAACATCAAGCAGTTTAAGAAAGCTATAATTAGGAAATCATCAAAACTGCTTCTGTATCCCATGACCAAACACGAGCGAAACGATTGTTTGGGAGCTTTATGATAAATGCATATGCGCACACAAATTCCAAAAATTATTCATCAATGTTGTACCTAAACCCTTGAACCGAAATCTCATCAACAAATTTAACCATTTTTGTATGGAGTCGTTTAAGTATAATAATGATACAAAACCCATATAAACCTATTTAAATGTGTTATCAAGATTTTAAAAATTTTTGACAATATCCTAAAACTTACCCGTCTGATCGGATAATACATAACTAAAGAAATTAATTTGGCCTAAAATCACCATTAAAACCTGACAAGCCTTTTTTAATCCAAATTAAGACCGGCCGACGAAACGCCAATAAAGTCGTGCGACAAAGAGTAGAGCCATTAATCGTGCGCATTTCACGAGAGAAACGTGCACATTTCACCAGTCTATGGCATTGTCCAACTGCAAACGGTTTCTGTGATAAACGTAAAAGTACTGAAAAGTAATCTTTTCCGTACTTTTTCTTATAAAGGTTTGGTCGGCATCTTATAGGTGACAGTGAAGTAGAAAATCTCCAAAGTTATAGAAAGTATGATGAAACTATAAATCACAAGATAGTACATAATGGAATAACCACCCAGTTTATTAAAAACACGCAACAGTATGCAACAGTGTGTAGCTATTATGCACAGCTTTGCAAATACATTTTATCAGCAAAAATGTATAAATAGTGGCCAGAATTCTACCGCATGAAACAGAAAATTCTCCACTATTTGGAAACCACTATGCTAGAAAGTTGGTTGCACCTTTCTTAATACTATCATAAATTACTACCACTAAAAAATATTTTATTTGATGGTTCTGATTTATTTTATTGAATAGTGAGCAAATTACATTTTAAAATTTCCTAAAATATTTGATGCAGTTGTTCAACGTACTTAAATTATAAATTCCATAAAAGTTTAATGTACTCTCATGAAATTAAACCTTTAAACCAAGAATGGAAGTGTAAACTTATTTGATTTTTCTGAGTATTTGATAAAATTGACTTTAGCATAAAAATTGCACTCACCATAAGCGCTATTAAAAATTATCATGCTCAACATTTTACATAAAACTCCATTTTGGTTGCTACTGACATGACTCAAATTTTATTCAAAGAAAAGCAAAAGCCACATTCAGTTTTCTTTTAGCAAACAGTCTTAGTCTTTTACCACCTCCCTTTCTAGTTTTAAATAGCGTAACTAAAAACTTACTTTATACACTAAGATAACTTACAAACTGGTTATCAGCTTTACGGAGATATTTAGATAGACAAGAATCAATTAATCATATTAGTCATAGAACTAAAGAACCATAAACCTAGATGAATAAATACATGAAGCCATAAACACCTATAAAAACAAGGATGTACAGTAAAATCATCAACACATATAGCAATAAACACAAGGAACCATTACGACATAGAAGCATGCAAACTTAGAACCATAAATACATAGAAGTATAAACACATAGAACCATAAATACATATAACCACAATCTAGTTGACCCACAAACACATAGAACTATAATCACAGAACCATAAGCATTACTGGGCTTTTAACTCATGAACTCATACCCATATTAACTACAAAATACTTCATGCAACATTTTACACTGGTGTGATAGAATAATAATAAGAATGTTGATATTATTTATATATTATTTCTATAGATTGCAATTAGCTCATATAAATCAATATTATTCAGATTACTATAATAGTACAAATATAATTTCCAGTGAGACCGTCAATTCTTACAGGAATAAAAAATACCACATAAAACATTTAAAAGGTTGATTTTTACCCTAAGTTTTGCTCATATTTTGTTTTTACAGGGACTAAAATTTATGCCAATAATGCTCTGGTTGGGTATATAAAATTGTACAACTATTTAAAATTATCAAATTATAGATAAGGCTAGGAAACTTGTAATGATAATGAAGAAGATAGCTTTTCAAGCGATGGATAAAGCAGAGCAACACATTCTCTTCTGATGACACTTTCACATACAAAAAATATATATAGCAATAACTTTATCAAAATTGATGCAATGAAATATAATTAAAACAGTCAAAAGTTAGAACACATTAACATCAAGTAAAGATCTTTCAAGCATCTTCAAGATTATTATAAATGTAAACCGGAATTAACTGTAGCATTAGAGAGCACTATTAAATAATAACGCTAGAGTTTGATATAACTTCCTGATATTATACACGTATATTGTTTAACTGGTAATAGTTAATGTCCCTACTTTGAAACTTCCAGCATGTAAAAAAGTCTGATTATTTTTGTTTAAATCTTTTCAGCTGTTTGGATGCATTGGTTCATTACATTATAAAAGCTTTCACAGATATCGTATATTTCTATATTATTCTTCTGTAGAGGTGTTGAGAGGATATGTTGGAGTTGTGAGAAGCAATAGATACACCCCTACCAAAGAAGATAGAGATGGTTTGACTTTGAGATGTAAGGACAGAACTCATTCAATTCTAGAGAATGATTACCCTGATAACATAATCAAGTCAGAAATTGTGGAGCCTCACTGTAAGTTAAGTCGTAAAATGTCAAGTCCGCCACAACGCTTACTAAATCATGTTTAGGTAATTTTAGATTAAACTGGCAAGTGGAAAATATAAAGGATGTGTGTGATGTTATAACTTTAGTTTCGGATCTTCAAGCATGCGCTAGTAAGTTAATGGTTCTATCATTGTAGATGTTGACTTTGGAACTTTTCCAACCATTCTTCACCAGAACCCTAAATTGCCACTGACGCTGTTCTGCAATGTAGTAGGAAATCCGATTATTTCCTATGCTTGGACATGTAGTGAAGGATGTAAAGATACTAAAATGAATCAACTCATTATTTCGGCAAACATACGCGAGGCTGGTCAAGTGGAAACAATCAACTGCACTGCTTCTGTTGAGTGTGAGGGATTTATTTTCTAAGAGTATAAGTAAATACCAGGCACCACCTTTAAATGACTTTCTTTGTTACAATAAAAGCAGCTTAAAGTGAGCCTCATTGAAACGTTTTAGTATCAGCTTTTATATCAAGAGTAAATTATAAAATCTGTCTTATTACAAGCATTATGCACTAACTGATACTGGTAGCACAATAGTGCATAAATTTCAGTCACTAAGTTTATTGCTGGTCTGCAAGCATCTCAATTTTGGTTTTATAAATGTACTAGGTGAATGCATTGCGCTACACGAGTATTAAATAGGTTTTTGCACAGAAAACTTATTTTAATCAACGTATTCAACATTTAGTATTCTAACTTTTAAATAAAGGTGCTTGTTTATTTCTTTGTGCTCAGCCAATGCATAATTCGAATCTTCGAAAGCCCAAGGCATAGCTAAAACACATTACTGAAGATCATTTTTTACTTTTTATGATACAAGTTTGTCCGAAATTTAAAAGAGCTTATAAACAGTTTCAGGTAATGTAATTGTCATCGGCTAAGTTTTTTTACCTAATGAATTTGAGTAGCATAAGCTTGTTTTAATCATGACTACAACAAGAGCCGTGTCATTTTGTGAAGTCATGAAGCAAAAAGACTAGCTTTTGCAAAAATCAAATGCAGACATTTGGCAGATGGAAAGATGTGAAGCAAAGCACACTACCAATAAGCTACGAACTATCATGGCTCAGCATAGAATAATTGTACTTATAATCATTTTGCGTGGTGATATCTTGCACAATCATTATCTTCAGGTGTGCTAGAATTATCCAAGTGTACTAACAACTCCTTCATATTGAAGTAGGCCCTGTGATATAGTGAATAATAAGTCTGTACTCAGAGCCATTGTTTTCAAGTTTAATCCCAGTCTGAAAGGGTTTTTTGTTTCTACAGCTTTGTTGCTATAACTAGAAATACTAACGGCAGACTAAAAAATGACAAACAAAAAACAGACACCTATGTTTATACTTATAAATTAGTGATACATGTTGCTTTTTAGATTATAATTTTGATCGCATTTCCTGTTAAAGTCAGCTATTTCAATATTTAGCATGGTATCCGCAGTAGATGTAAAACATGAGTTGACTAGCCCTATGAAATAAAAGCCTTATATATTTTTCTGTTCCAAACTTTCATCTACTTACAAAAGCATCCAACATTTTACCAGCTTCTTTACAGCAAACCAAAAGACAAAAATTTTGTTAGAAAGCTCAAAATCAAAAGACCTAATACAAATATTATTATGCAGTTGTTGAGCCAATCACCTGTGGATTCATTATCATATGGAATGATACAGCTGGCCTCCCACTCCCAACTCAATCACTTTTGATGACAGAAAGAAGGGCTTCACCTGCTGTTGCACTAGCAGTTGTAGCTGGTGTTCTTGCTGTTGCACTGGTTGCACAGTCAACTGTTTTCTGGTGGTGGAAAAGGAGAAATGGTGAGTTTTATCTTGAAGTTTTTTAATTGAAAGAGAATCATAAAAAGTTAAGTTGGTAATTCGTTTAAGTTTGTCAGCTCGCGTGATAAAGAACTGCTATATTAAGTTTTTGAGTTCTAATGCAAACTTTTTTATAACTAATGAAATCAGAGTAGTGAGAAGCATTTTAATGTTTTATTATGGTTGTCTGCTTTCAGATGTGCAATGGAAGAGCTTAACATCAGGAAAAGTCAGGTAAAAATACAACAAAGATAACTAAATTATAGACAATTAGGATTTTCAGTTCAAATTAAAAAATCATGTTATACAGGTGTCAGACTATGAAAATCATGCAATCAGAACAAAACTACTCACGTCCTACAAACAGTAAATATAGAAGTCAACTAAAACTTACCGATTCTGTGATTTAATTTTTTTGTGAGATTTTTCATGTAGCTGATTATTACTACTTTCAGACATTTTACAGTTTATATTTAATGGTAGCCAAAAGTTACAGTGATCATTTACTAGAGGATGTTTCACCATTACTGTTTATACCTTGTAACACTTTACATAATAATAATAATATAAAGGGTTTATGTCTGTAGTAACTTGATTTCTTTATATTTCAGTCAACCAGCTATAGCAGATACAGAGATTAAATTAGAGACAAGGGATGACAACTATGAAGCACTTACTACACAGAGTCAAGGAGATCATCCATATGCTAGTATGATGCATGAAAAGCCATATGAAAATGTCAAAAGACTCTAACCAGTTTTTGGTATAACATTATAATCAGAGTTGGTCTGCTGCTCATATATGGTATTTTTTTACACCACACTTTTGCTCTCTGACTCTTGACTGACATTCAAAAGATGCTAGGTTTTATTATTATTGCTTTTAAGAACTCATCATTCTGTTTGTTTATAAATATTAGAAAACCAGCTACGTGTAGAGAGTTTTCATGTTAAATCATTGTGTTAAATAATATAGCTAGAGCTGTGAGACTGCAGCATATCACTGAACAATCAGATAAATGTATAATGCATGCTTTGTCTTAAACTGCTTAAAGTGTCTTTACCTGCTTTAACATTGTACAAGTACAACTTGCTTCTCTTGTACAACTAGTTGGCCTTATTAGCATTAAAACACAGTTTTTATATTAAGTGTTTAATATTATTGTATTTTAGACTAGCACATAATAAAAAGCTATTAGCTTCTTAATCAACTTCTGCATGTGAAAATTCTTTCTTTTACCAACAGTCAAGCTTTAAATAAGAGTTATTAAAAAGGTTTTATGCAAAGCAAGCACTTACACTATTCTGATTTATAATTTTTAATTTTATAACAGTAAAGTGTCTAGATACCGCATGCAAAGTTGAAATAAAGAAAAATATAAAAAACAGTTGTAATTTTATGTAAAATATTAGAAAGATAGTTATAAATAGCTATCTTATAAAGTTCAAACCAATTTAATTTATTTTATTTTGTTTGTTCGGAGCATATGGACATCAAACTGTTTTGAAAAAAAATCTTTCTTTAGGATTAGTAAGGTATATGACCTTTTTATGAAAAAAAATTTAGCCTTGCCTGACTTTAATTGTCCATCAGGGTAATAGTCTCGTTATTCATCAATGAATATGAATTATTCATCCCTCCACAACAATCGATATAACAATATAAATGATAATATTCCTTTCAGAATTGAAGGGTTAGATGATTGTGTATTTAGAGGGATGGTCATCAAAGATTTTCTGTTAAACATCTGAATCATCTGAATCAACAAATATAGATTCCTTATTTCTACTGCTGACCCAGTGCTAGGATAAGACTAAAGCTAACGACTTTGTCTTTCTTTACAATGAATAAGCATTATTTGTTTTACCGTCACAGCAGAATAGCAGTAGCAGTATTGAGCAGACAAAAAATATTAATATTGATGTAGTACATGAACATTTATTTTGATACTTTTCAAGCCCTTGAAAAAAGTTGAACTGGTCAATAGAGATACTTCATTTTTCCGCAGATAGAGCACCAAGATAAGACTGGTGCTATCAATTTGAGCATTATTGTCTAGCAAAGTCTATGAGTCCAATAGCTCAGTGGCTGTCATAAAAACTTGCAATTTTCTCGGCTACAATATATATCAACTAAACAAAATTTATAGCAGCAGTAAACAAATACTATTTTTCTAGCCCACAGAGTTGTTTACTTCCGTTACAAGGGTAAAACAACTACTTGCACGAAAGCATTGATTTTCGTAAGTGCATTAAGTAGTATCAGTGTTTTCTTATATTTAAGAAAACCAGCCCAAAAAGATTTAAGTTTATTACATTCAAATATAAATGATTCTGTTTATGACATAAACAACAGAACAGGTGCTAATCTCACTCCAGTAGTGTTAAGCATAAAGTTATTTGTTCAGTGCTATATTTCATTTTGGAAACAAAGGTGAGTAGGAATACCAACTTGTCAGTTTCAGACAGTTTTAGCTGATGCTGATTACATATGTTCCTTAATATGCTTAGTCTTGTTTTTATATTATATCATTATGGTATATATTATAGAGTACTATGTTATATAAAATTAAATTAACTTACGCGATGTCATAAGGTATAGCATTTTATTATATTATCATGCATTATACTTAATATACTAAATTACAGCATACTTTTTTACATTATTTGTATCATACTCTGTATATATATATTATAACATACTTTATTATAGTACACTGCTATGCTCCATTGCGTTGTATTTCTGTATATAACATTCTATCGCAGTGATTTATTCCTTTCCATATTATCATTTACTTGATTATATTATACTGTGTTGTATTATACTCTAGCTCACTCTAATATTTTATTACAATATTGTTTCAATAAATACTGGTACAAGGTAGATAATAATACTCCCAGCCAAGCCATTTCTACCATGGTTCTAAAATTCTGAATAATTACAAAACATCTGCCTTAATATTGGTAATAACTCAGTCTCATTGTTAATAGCGCAATCTCTTAAATTTCTAGTTCACATTAACTTTTATGGTTTACGAGCAACAAAATTCACATTACAGTTATTTGGTATCAAAAGATGAACCATGTCATACTCTGCTGTGTTGTAGATAGAAAACATGTGGAAATGTGATTACAAGCTCTTAAAAGCTAAAAAACGAACAGTTAATTGCCGCCATTATGAAAACGCAATAGGGTCGAATCAATTTATTCTTCTGACGTACTTAAAGAATAGAGAAAGCATAATATTATTATACTTTATTATTCATCTTGAGGTGTTGACTGATGTTCTAAAAAAAGAATCAAGGAGATTGACCAACCAGAAGCTGAGATATAGCCAGCCAAACACAGGTCTACCAAAAAACAAAAGTGTTTTGGTAATCATCAATATATGACGTATGAAATCGACTTGTGTGTCATTGGTCAATTAAGCCAACTAATGCGCTCTCCTATAACAATCACGGCGTTTTAATTGGTTTAATCCCTGGAAGTATAGAACAATCAAATTGGGCCTAACAATCATCGCTCCTAGAATTCCGAACCAGTCCCTCTGACGTGTAGATTAGTTTTAGCATAAAATAATTACACGCATCTATTATTTCGCAACATTTCGCTATCTTGCTAGTTCAGCTCAGTTTTGTTGTTCTCCTACCTAGCTTCCCTATTCAGACTCATCTTTAGCGTTGTTCAGATTTTTTAACTATAGCTAATAAATAGAATCAATTAAATCAATCATCAATCTCGGTTATCATTTGGAATTTTTTACAAATTATATTAGTTACATCATTTATTCTATACGCAGTTATATTATTATTTTGTATAATATGCATTATGAATATTATATAAATCATAAAAAATAATCATAGATAAGATAATAGATCAATAGAAAAATCAAAGCAAAAGTTATCGTTTTCTTTTCTTATAGCAAAAGCAGCACGGTCAAGTTAGTCTTTTTAAGATTATGGCTGTAGTGAACTTCCAGTCTGTTAATAGTGACGATAATCATGAAAATCAACTGAATGCTGCAGTAGATACACAGTAGAAAAATGATGAAGGAACAAAAAGTCCCATTCCTATTTCTTATTCTAAACAAACTGCAATCGCGGATATCGCATATAGACTATACACGCGCCGTTCGTTGAACAGATGATCTTCGGAGCATATCCGTGGAGATCGAGTTAAAATTTGAAGCACAATAGTCAAAATCTGCTCTTCTGCTTTAAAAAATTATGGCGAGGGGTTGTGGGCAAATGCCTTTACCACACAATGTTTGGATGATTTTCTTGAGAAACCAGAGCTAGTATGTAAATTATTTACTATCGCGAGAAGCGTTTCACATCTCGTAGCCAAAACAATCATTATAAGTAACGGCGGTAAGGGTGCGAAACTCCGGCACATGACCATTAAGTCGATTTTATACGTCACAGTTTTCGGGATTTTCGAAGGGTTTTCCTCTGATTCTTTATTAGGTAGACCTGTGTTTGGCTGTCTATATCTCAGCTTCTAGTGGGTCAATCTCCTTGATTCTTTTTTTAGAACATTAGTCAACACCTCAAGATAACTAATAAAGCATAATAATATTATGCTTTCTCTATTCTTTAAACAATTTAGTTAGGGTTTGAAATTTAAAAGCTAAGTCGTTTTATAGCTTTTAAAAGCTTGTAATCACATTTCCACATATTTCGCACGTACTACACAGCAGAGTGAGACATTGGTGAATTTTTTAATACCAAATAACTACAGTAAATTGTGAATTTTGTTGCAAATCAACCTTTAAGCTTTTGGAAATCCAAAAACAATTTTTATTTTTGCACTTATTTCTTTTTACTTTTTGTGAAATTCTTTCTTCAATATATTTGTTTATAATACACTGTTGGTATTACCAACACTACTGGTTTTACTAATGCTATAACTAATTTTCAAAAAAACTATTTAACATAGAGAGCAGACTATTTAATAATATGTTTATATAAAAAGAGCGTAATAGATAGATCATAATTGTAAGAAGTTCTAACCTTGAACTCCTGTTAGCAATGTAACAAGTATCAGAAAAACATCCCACAGCTCTAGCATATCTTATTTACAAAAACATGATAAGTTTATTAACTTAACTGCAGAACTTGTAATTTGGTTGAAGTAATCAGGATACCTAATTAATATTCAGTGCAAGGTTTATGCAGTCAACAAAAATATATTACATGTCACAAAGCTAACCGGTAACTAACCCTACTCAATATTTATTTCAGTAATTATTGTTTCCTGGCTAAATATATTTATTAAAATATTCTTATTGAAATTTTATATTTGTTTTTATCAATAGTTATTAAAGTATTAGTTTTTTAAATACTCATGAGTAATGTAACAGATTTATAATGAAGCGGGTGTCTGGTATTATAGAGAAAGACTGAAAGGTTAAATGTGTAGATCTATAGAATATCTTTGTTTACAAGAGCTTTAATATCAGGCTGTTTACTGTCCTTAGAACCTGAGACTTTGTATAGTAATTTAACTATAAAAAAGAGCGAATTGTAGACAGTGTACACATGCAGCATTAGGATTAATGGTAGGCACTAGGAGTAAGTGAATATAATAGAACAGTGGTGTTTGGGCGGACCACCTTGCTACTCTCCAGTATCTCTCACTACTCTCTAAATTGTGGTTTGGCAAAAAAACAATAGAAATAAATGGCTACATATTGCATACATTAGCTTTAATGTGAGACCTGCTTGTGGTTTCTAGTCAAGTCAGTGGGAATAAAAATTTAGTAAGGCGTGAGTAACATAGCTTGAGCTAAGGAATGTGAAGAATGTAGAGCAAGTCCGATTGTAAACGTTGTTGTGGCTGCTTCTTCTTCTTCTTCTCCTTCTTGTGGCAGCTGACAAAAATTCCTTGTAAACTAAAAACCTCTCCTTGCTCCTTTACACATATAAAAGTTTTGTGTAGCACAAATTGCACCCAGATAAAACTCATTTTTAAAAGCTAATTGGCGAGACCGCTTTTACAGCCTTAGGGACTTTTTACCATTGGCGATGGATCAGCAGAGCTTTGCCGTTGCATCATTTTAAAACGAACAAGTAGGTCTGCTTCAGTAGAGATGAAACTGATGCAAGTGATTGATTGAATTGAACAGTTGATTGAAATAGTTGATTATAACAATTTCATTTCGATATTTTTCATTTTCAATGTAAGCTGACGACTGTCAGCCATGCTGAAGGTCTGGAGCTTGAATCAAAAATTCTGCACTGTTTTTTCCATTTTCTTGCTATGGCTTTGAACAGACAGCCAGACACAGCTGTCCATATAGCAAAGATTGAAATATCATAAGCATATCAATTATCCATTATGAACACTTAACAAAGTGTCATCATAAAAGCTTTCTAAGTTTTTGAATAGCTATAAAATCTCAACAAAATAAGATTTACTACATAAAGATAAAGATTAACCAAATACAGTAAAACAATAATTTTTGTTCAATAAATTAAATATATTCAATTAATTTCTTACCTATTAAGAGGCTATTTCCAATAACTATATTTCTAGTCATTAAACTGAAGCCTTTTGATATTTATTGAAAGTAAACAATAAATAAAAGCAGCTTGCAATGGAAACAAAACAGCTTGAGTTCAAGATTCTGTGAATTATTAATCACACCTCTTTGCTAATTTCTGGTACGTCAGGTTCCTCTGCATCAACATAAAGAAACATGTTCATTTAAATACCTTTACAGTTACCTTGTTTATAAGAGTTTTACTATGAGACTGTCTACTGTAGCTGTCTTGTAGATTAGACTTTGTATAGTAATTTGACTAAAAATGAGAGTGAGCTGTAGACAGTCTACATGAGAAGAATGAAGGTGTAAGTTGTGAGAATTGTGAGAAATTGTGATTGTGAGAAAATGAAATGACTTAAATGTGTATTGGTAGATTACTGTGCTACTCTTCAGTATCTCTCACTAATCACTAAAACTGTAGTTTGGCAAAAAACAATACAGATAAACAGCTATAAATTGCATAAATTGACTTTTTGCAGAGACCTGCTTGTGGCTCCCACTAATTGTCATTAATAATAAATTTTTACAGAGTCAGTAACAGAGCTTGAGTTGAGGAATGTAAAGAGCATAGGGCCAGTCTGATTGTAAATGTATGGAAAATCTGCCCCAGTTTAGATTAGGCCATACAGAAGCAGTAACGATACTCTATGTCGGCTACCACTGTCCTTCTGTACAGAGATATTAGTATCAATAGTATTATATACAACATCTTGCAACACAGCATCTTTATATATACATATCTTTACATCATCTCTACAACATCTTTATATACAGCATCTTTCAATATCAAAGTCTACCTAACATGGAACAAATAAGTGTGACTTTAAAAGGTAGCTTCCTAAACTTACTCAAATGCATTACAAATAACAGCTATAAATTGCATAAATTGACTTTTTGTGGAGACCTGCTTGTGGTTCCTGGCCAAGTCATTAATCATAAAGTTTTATTGAGGAGTTAGTCAGTAACAGAGCTTGAGGTAAGGAATGTGGAAAACATATAGCCAGTCTGATTGCATATGTATGGACAATCTGTCCCAGTTTAGATTAGGCCGTACAGAAGCAGTAACATACTCTACGTCGGCTACCACTGTCCTTCTGTACAGAGATATTAGTATCAATAGTATTATATACAACATCTTGCAACACAGCATCTTTATATATACATATCTTTACATCATCTCTACAACATCTTTATATACAGCATCTTTCAATATCAAAGTCTACCTAACATGGAACAAATAAGTGTGACTTTAAAAGGTAGCTTCCTAAACTTACTCAAATGCATTACAAATAACAGCTATAAATTGCATAAATTGACTTTTTGTGGAGACCTGCTTGTGGTTCCTGGCCAAGTCATTAATCATAAAGTTTTATTGAGGAGTTAGTCAGTAACAGAGCTTGAGGTAAGGAATGTGGAAAACATATAGCCAGTCTGATTGTATATGTATGGACAATCTGTCCCAGTTTAGATTAGGCCGTACAGAAGCAGTAACATACTCTACGTCGGCTACCACTGTCCTTCTGTACAGAGATATTAGTATCAATAGTATTATATACAACATCTTGCAACACAGCATCTTTATATATACATATCTTTACATCATCTCTACAACATCTTTATATACAGCATCTTTCAATATCAAAGTCTACCTAACATGGAACAAATAAGTGTGACTTTAAAAGGTAGCTTCCTAAACTTACTCAAATGCATTACAAATAACAGCTATAAATTGCATAAATTGACTTTTTGTGGAGACCTGCTTGTGGTTCCTGGCCAAGTCATTAATCATAAATTTTTATTGAGGAGTTAGTCAGTAACAGAGCTTGAGGTAAGGAATGTGGAAAGCATATAGCCAGTCTGATTGTAAATGTATGGACTATCTGTTCCAGTTTAGATTGAGCCGTACAGAAGCAGTAATGATCTTTTATGCCTTTTATAGCCACTGCTCTTCTGTACAGAAATATTAATATCAGTAGTATTATATACAAAGGAATTTTTCAATATCTAAGTCTACCTAGCTTACAACAACTAGGTGACTTTAAAAGGTTGCTTACTAAACTTCAAAAGAAAGGAAGGTGTTAAATTTGAGAAGAAAGAAGGTTGTGAATAGTTAACATTTTAAGCTTTTATGTACATGTAACTTGGAATAAGCACAGACAAAGAGAAGCTTCAAAAAATTGACAATCAACATACAACAATTTGATTCACATATTATTGTGTACAAGTGACGTATTTTATAAGATTTTTATTGAACTTTAGTCTAACTTAATACTGACTGTAAAGTGTAGTTACTCTTCTAGTGATGCCAGCTATATGGATTTATTAAATATAATGTTAACCTGTTGATATAGACGCTCTCAATACATTATTCTTAGTCAATTTAATTACATTTTACATTAACTATGTTTATGGTGACTAAAATCACTCAAATGTTTATATTTTGGTTTTAGGTCATTTCTAACTGTGCCCAATGAGCTTATTTATTAACTTTCTTTTAGCCAAAAGTTATTGTAGAAATACTTTGCTCTAAGAACAATTCATTAATTTTTTATCTGCATGCTTGTTTGATCCCTTATTTTATCAAATAAAATACAATTTTGCATCAAAGAATTTTGCGTTAACCCGTGTAGAAACTTTTAATTGACAATTTGCTCTCAACCTTTTTAACCTTATTTTAAAAATAGGAATTGCATTCGGCTGCAGATGGCAATATTTATTTACCTTCTAGAAAACTACATAAATTATGTTCTTTCAATGAATACCTTTCTTTCTCATTTTATCTTATTGTGCCAAATCAACAATGAAGATTGGCAATGAACCGTTTCATACTAGTGTAGGTGAGCTAATAGAATCGTGGTAAAAAACTAAACTCAGTGAAATTCAAAAAAAATTGATTAGTTGGCAAACAATTAGGTTGAAGGGGTGGATTTAATTATAGGTTTTTTCTACTGCACCAAATGTATTGTACATTTCGTGTAGTTTATCTTTATACTGATCATACTATGAGGCAAACACGAGTTGCTCCACAAAAGTAGACTTTGATTGGTATACATTCAAGATCACTCATCAACACTAGCAAGCAGAAACTCTACTAATTTTAAGAACTGCTCTTTATAACAATTAAGTCGATGAAGTATTTTTTTCTGCAGCTTTGAAGGTTATTGAAATATTTTCTACTTCGTATGAATAAAGATTAATCTAGTCACTTAATCTAACTTTAAAAGTTCTTTTCCCTTTCCCTCCCCTTGTTAGCTACACTCCTTGAATTCACTAATATCAGCAAAGGTTAGCCCTTTATTATCATTTCTTGACTGCACTTCAGGAAAGAACTTCCTCCTTGTTATCCCTACGCATATTACAGCTTACTACAGCATATCATATCGCATCATATCACAGTTCACCACAGATTATCACAGCATATTACAGAGTAGGTGAGTAAACATATACTTTTGTTTTCTTGGTAATGCTTCATAACTGATTTTTAACATGTTTTATTTTATCAAATCAATCTGAATAAGCTCTTACACTATATATTGTTAATGATCTGTATTTTTTCAAGTGATTTAATAATTATACACTATACACCTGATTGATTTTCTACATAATAGAATATAGACAATTTGTATATGGGGTCACATGCTCCAGAAATGTAACCCTTTTAAAGTATCTACAGTTTAAGTACAGACAATAAACTTGATATCTCATAAAGTCTACACTAACACTTTAGCTCTGGTGATTACATGATCAACCACATTCACACTTATAATTTAAATTTGTAGATACAGACTCGATGAATTACTGATTTAATACAAATATCAAAATTTTATAATTCATATTTCACTTGTTTAACATTGAACAAACATATTAATATTGTCTACCAAGATCTGTTTGCTACATGCAGTGACCGCAACCAAAACTCATTGAATACATCTAAACTGTTAGAAACAAAAGTTGAGACAAGATATTATTTGATTTGATGATGTAAGGCCAAAGTAAACTGGCAGTTATGAAATTTAAAACGGTATTCATAAACCAAAGTAATTTTGGAATATCTTTGGGTTGAAAATGGCCTAGTAAATATCTTTAGTAGGCATGAATAAGATTTACGGAATACAAAAATATTAAGTTTAAACTTTTTTGTTCGCAATGAAAATAGATAATTTTAAAAGTTACCTAAATTGACTTGGCAAATTGACTTAAAAATACATAAAAGTTGCTACAAACTTAAGAATGGATATTAAATTTAGCTGAAATTAATTTGCAAGTTTTTGTAAATTATTTTGTCTGTACACAATAGTGTGTAAACTGGGAACATGTTATTGACCTTTAAAAATGTTCAATTTTCTAAAGATTTATGCAGTATTAATGTACATTCCATCTGATATATTTAGAGAAATACTGAGTTGGCAGTAAACAGTGGCACATATATATCTAATACGCATACATCTATTACCAAATATATCTAACACACATCTAAATGACATATACTCTTAATACACATAGATATTTAATAACCATATGTCTAATACACATATATACATCTAATGCTCAGATATATCTAATACACATATACATTTCATGCACATATACATATAATACACATACACATCTAATACAGACACGCAAGCACACATGCACACACAGACACATGCACGTACGCACACACACACGCACACACACACACACGCACACACGCACACACGCACACATGTAATACACATATACATATAATACACATGTGCACTTAATATGCATACACATCTAATACACATATACGTATAATACACATATACATATAATACATATGTATACGTATAATACAAATATATATCTAATACACATATACATGTACATCTAATACACATAAATCTAATTTACTTTTACACAAAATATGCATATAATACACATACATAAAACAGATACACATCTAAAACACACGTACATGTACATCTAATGCCATCTTTCTTTAAGTTTATTTAGATCCTTTTTAAAGTGTTACTTTGTTGTTTTATGCTAAGTAGACCTGAAGTTTTTAGGCTAGTTCATATATTGTGGAGACTTGATACCTCTGTAAAGAAGGAAAGTCATCCTTGTCATGAGAGATCATAACTGCTGATGTATGGCTCAATCTAAACTGGAACAGATTGTCCATATATTTACAATCAAACTGGCTCTATGCTCTTCATATTCCTTACATCAACCTCTGTTACTGGCTCACCCCTCATAAAAAACTTATTATTACTGAGTTGGCTTGGAACCACAAACAGGTCTCACAAAAAAACCAATGTATGCAATTTATAGCTGTTCACTTGTATTTTTTTAGCCAAACCACAATTTTAGTGATTAGTCAGAGATACTGGAGAGTAGCACAGTGGTCTATCAATATACATTTTAGTCATTTCACTTCCTCACAATGCTTACCATTGACCTTCATTCTTCATATTTAGACTATCTACAATTCATTCTCATTTTCAGTCAAATTACTGTACAAAGTCTAATGTGCAAAACAGCTACAGTAAACAGTCTCATAGTAAAACTCTCATAAACAAAGTAACTGTAAAGGTAAAGGTATCTAAATGAACCGTTTCTCTATGTCAATGCAGAGGAACCTGATGTACCGGTAATCAACAAATAAGTGTGATTATTAATTCACATAATCTTGAATTCATGCTGTTTTGTTTCCATTGCAAGCTGCTTTTATTTATTGTTTATTTTCAATAAATATAAAAAAGGCTTTAGCTCAATTAATTTCATGAGCCCAAAATTGCTAGATACAGGATTACTGATTTATCTATTTATTAAAAACACTTAAATCTTATAATCACAGTGATGACTAATTCGAAAAAAATCATAGCTACCAATAAGTACTCACTGATGCCCAGATGTAAAATGCATATTAGCTTTATTTAACTGTTTCTGATTTTCAATTTAGTTGAAGTAACAGTGCAATGCAGCTATGCAGTATGCAAACTAACTACTCTGTTTTTTTTTACTGCACAGTATGCAGTATACAGTATGCAGTATACATGCAGTACAACTAGTTTCTAATGAGCAGTAAGCAGAATTAGAGCAGTGGGAGTTTGCTTACTGCAGAGTATGCAGTGATGAAAGCAATGAAACTGCTGTTAGTCTGTATTTTACAGAGTTGAATACACTAGGAACTTTTATATTTCACTGTAGCCTAAATACATTCTCATCATATTTTTGGGAAAACTCGTTACATAATTAATTATAGAGTTGACTTTGATGCAATCACAACACCATTGCAAGATGAGTATGAGTTGGTAAACAAATGAAGCATGATGTATATGATTCTGTTGTATATAGTTAAAATGAAAGTCTATTATAGTTTTATACATAATGCGAATGAGAATACGAAGCATGAAACCCTTTTTTTCAGAATGATGATCACAGCTGACTCAATTCCAAAATGATGTGGGAGTTAGAGCATGTTTGCTAAGTTTAAGGTAAATACTGTAAGCAATCAAGGCCAACACTGAGTAAACAATTTAGTTGTAATTTCATCTTTTAAACACAATTTATAGTTTTGAGAACATAGTATGGGTAATCTTCATTAATGATAAAATTACACTACAGATGTTTGAAAGCTAGTGTAGAAGTGTAATTTGACCCACTCTACCACCTGCAACAATATTTTTGGAACACATGATGAACTTCTTGGCAGTGGAGACTGCCAGCAAACTAGCTGTTATAAAAGCAGTTGAAGCTATGCAATAGTCCCAGTTTTTTTATAAACACTTTATATTTTTGGACAAAAAATAAATCAATGCTCACCTTATAACAAAAAAGTTTGATGTTTGTTGAAAAGCTCTGTTGGGTTCATTCATGGGTCATCAATAGAGCAATATAGTAAGACACTCGAACAGCAGATGGAAGATAACTCCAAATTTACTGAGAGTCATAAAGTTTAATAAATGCAAGTCACATAACTGATTGTTAGAGATAGATAGCGATAGACATAATGATAGATAGATCGTAGACATCAGCTGACAGGTTTTCTTAGTCTATGAATAAAAAATATGAGAGCATCTCAATTGATGTGAACTTATAAGTCACCTGTATTCTTCTGTCAGTATCTATCTAATAACCAGACTTTTAGTTCCCAAAATTTCTAGTTATGTTTCAATCAGGCAGCTGAAAGAGTCAGCAGTACTCCTTTGTAGTCTGATATAGCTAGATTTAGTGATGAAGTAGCTGCAAGTAATACATGATGTAAATGTTATCCAATTGAACTTGTTATTATAAACTGAGTTAGTCAGAAGGACAGTTGATATAAGATCTGAAAATTACAAACTAATCATTTTGGTTAAGAGGGTCGTTTGGTATTGAAACCAACATGGCATCAGACAGCGATATTGGTCAAATTAATGAATGACCAAGTATAGTTTTGTAGATATGAGATAGTTGTGAGAGCCTCCTCTGTGGTTCAAGTCAGACTTTAACTTTGAATGTATTTCTGCATTCAACTAAACTGATAATTAAACTGATAAACCACTTGGCAGAAATCCTTTAAAAATTGCTACACCAATTTTAAAAAGCTAATAGTATTATGAATTGTTTCACTGTAATATTTCAATTCCACAGTGTTCAAATTATTTCAGGGTGCGCTAAATCTTATCCTCAAAGCTCGGTGGAAATAGAAAGGTGCTGCTAGTCATATTGAAAGCGCGATGTATTCTTGTTTCACTTCTACTAATGTTATCACCATGTTGGCTGTACTAGATTCAGCTTTTCTAAAGTTACGTCCAAGTTCCTCTGGTTCTGCACTGGTGCATGAAGTACATATGAAGTGCAATAAATCTAAATAACTGGAACTTAGTTTAAAGTAGCAGTCATAGTGTAGTGATTAGCAGTCTAAACTCTCGAAAGGAAGGTCATGGGTTTGAGCCCTGCTACTGGTTGTCAGAAAAGGGATAAATATTAATCGAGTTACTCAGTGGCAATAAATCCAAGGCAGGAAAGGAAAACCATCAGGAGAAAATATCATCCTAAGACAACTCATGAAATCTCTACTCTAGCAATGTGGTAAACAATACAAGAAGGTCTGACCTACAGCAGAATACTAGTACCATATATTTCAACATATAAGCCTACCTCGCATATAAGCCGGTGGAAATAGCTTGGTGAAAATAGAAAGGTGCTGCTAGTCATTGTGAAAGCATGGTGTATTATTTTTTCACTTCTACTCATGTTATCACCATATTGGCTGTACTAATTTCAGCTACCGTACTTTTTGGACTATTAGCCGCTACTTCTTTCTGATGACTTAAGCCATGCGGCTTATATAAGGGTGCGGCTATTCTGTGACTTTTTCTTTTACCGCTAGAGCGCATTATCTGAAATCTCCAGTTATTGCACTTTCAGCAGTGAAAGAAAAAATGAAACAATGCCTAATGGTACTGTTCTGTTAGGCACTAGGTTAAAAGGTGTCGGTTAATATGAAACAATGCCGTTAGGCACTGTTCCGTTTTAAAAAGCAAAGCTGCTGCCGTGTTGAAAATCACCGTCCTGAGATCTGCGGCCTATACAAAGGTGTGGCCTATGTATTGTTTTATTATCGTTTTTTTGGAAAATAAAGCAGATGCGGCTTATATAGGGGTGCGGTTCATAGCCCAAAAAGTATGATATTCTAAAGTCAAGTCCAAGTTCCTCTCACTCGAGACATTCGAGGAATCCGAGGCAGGAATGGGAAATCGTCTTTTTAAAAATTTTCCTCCTAAAACACCTCATGAAATGTCTAATTTTAGCTTGTTCATCATCATTGTTCATTATGATGAACAATACTTGAAGGTCTTTCTTCCAGCAGAATGCTAGTACCATATATCCCGGCGTGGAAGCTTTTTTCGCATATAAGCCGACTCTAGAAAAACAGCCCTGAAATTAGGAATCAATAAAAATTTGCTTGTAAGTTGTGGAAACGGAACAATTTTTGTAGACTTGTTACAATTATTTCTGATTGGTGAGTAGTTGAATAATTAGTCTATTCTCTACTTAATCAAAAAGAAACACTCATCTGTTTGCGTTGAGTCAATGGAAAAACATGTTTGCATCACAAGCTGAGGTTAGTTTCGTTTTGCGAATACACTTTTTTATAGCTATTTATTCTTCACGATGATCAGCCCCATTACAGTTAGTTGGTTCCACAAAGTGCAGATCAATGAAATTATGATGATTATTTATTGAGCAATAGCAGTAATGAGCCAATAATTTTAACAGTAATAATAAGGTAGTAAGCTACTAAACTGATATAATTGTAGTGTCAAATCATCTGAATGGAACATGCTCAACTTGTCAACCATGCTAATATGAAGAAGACAAAAAAGCATCTCAACTCATCCTGCTACATATTTGTGGCCTTTTTATGGCATCAGATGATGTAAAGTTTTATGCTAATTAATTTGGTCAAATGTTATGATAGCATATAAAAAAATGTTATGACAGAATTTTCTTTCGGGGAAATAAATTTATTTGATAACGAAAAAGTTAATGATAATCATTTATAAAAAAGCAGTGTAAGTCTTTAGTTTCTTTCAATGGGTGAACCATACATTTTTTTGGTAAAATCTTGCTGACTGCAAGTGGTACTTTTAGCAATTGGTAAATTTTAGCGATACATGTGTATGACCAATCAGCCATGCCTGTAATTGCAGTTATAGCATGCGATTATCAAACAAGAGCTGCTTCATGTGGGTGTACACGCTTTTATTATGAGAATAAAAACCGGACAAAAAAGGCTGCGTGCACCAGTTATGTTGCATTTCTTCTTCAATGAGTTGTCACATGTAATCTTTTTTCAAGTGCAAGCCATTGCTACTGCACAAAAGGAACTGTCAATAAAAAGCTACTAGCTAACATGCTTAGCGTAGTTTGAGTTGTAGTTGTTGAAATTAAGTTGACATAATGTCATTTCATTTGCTTTAAATCTGAGTTGTGCGCATAGAAGCCGGACCCCCAAGTTTGGTTTGCATAATAGAACCGGCCTATATGTATGGATATACAGAAAATATCAACAATAGTAGCGAAAAATTATGTGTTAAGAAATGACTTAGATGCAGGGATATACGGTAACCATTAACAATAGTAGTGGCTGAAAGAAAGCTTTCAGATATGGTAGAGTTATCTACACTTACTACAGTGGTGCACAACTTCTAAACATTAATTGTTTACCGAGTTTCTGTAGACCACCACGGGAAAGAAAACTACATGTATTTTTTGAAATGTTTCCTCCTTGAGAGTTAGAGATATTTATTACTACTCACCGCAAACACAGCAAGTTGTCAAGTATTCTGGAACTCTCCGAGCTACCCAACTACTTAATAGTAGATCTATCCCATTTCCACCCTTAATCATAAACCTATAACAGAAAATAACATATATTAGGTGAAGAAACACAAAATACTTCAGTATAGCTTCTCGTTAGACAGTTTCATTGTAGTTCAATGTCTAGTGTCTTGCTTCCTTTATTTCACATACAAATAGTACTGAATGTTAATCGGGTAACCTACTTACTTAAATCAAACTATAAGTTTTGCAGTCAAGTTAAATTCATGAATTTATTGTAATTTTAGGAGAGATATGCGAGTACAGTGGAATGCTCCTTTAGTACTTGCGACATTGCTGACAGAAGTTCAAGGTATGAATTTATTAAAACATATGAAGTGTTATTTTTTTATGATTTATGATTAAAAAGCAATATCACAAGTTATTCTACCTTCTCGTGTTAAGGTATTCTGTTATAGTCTCAACTTTTTATGTAAAATATATATTTAATTGACCACAACAACAGTGTGACTATTAGCCTTGGTAGTACTGAATCCAACACTTATGTTCTTCCTGTATAGCTTTGTTTTTACAATAGAATAGTTATCAGTAGCCATTAATTAAATTATATCAACATACCAGTAATAGATTAATAATATTACTGTGATAATGATGATAAATTATGTTGCAACATAATTTATTGCTAGTAAAACTTAAACCGATAACTAGCATGAAATGTATTGAATATAATACACAATGTGTGAACTTTGTTTATGTATTAATTTAAATGTTAACTAATATGATGTATTAAAGCAATACCTAATCTTCAGATAAAGTATTAAAACTAATAACCGCTATAATCTCTAAACATTCTTGTCTTATTTTTTCATCTGTTATGGTAAATAGAGTAGTTCATGTTGCCCTAACTTATCAATATATAATGCTGACACCACTATGTTTGTAGGAGGTGAAGTTGAAATAACTGTTGATTCCACAGGGTATCCTTCACTCTACAATGATGAGTCAATAACTCTAACATGTACTGTTAGTGGAAATACAGATTTTACTGCTCTCTACCTGGTTAATCTTGCTACTAAATATGATTTTACTGCTTGTACGTGGAATGAATTTGATAACAAACGGGTGTTTGCTAATTTTATGCGCTTACCAGTTGCTGGAATAGATTTTTCTTACTGTGAAGCTGCTGGAGACGCTGCTCCTTCATTTACCCTCGCCGTAACAGGAATGGTATCAGATGACTTGATTGGTGTTGAGTTCATGTGCTTTGCTGACTTCGCATATACTGTGAACTCTACATTATTTTCTATCTCAACTATTAATGGTAAGATAATTGTACTAGTATATTAGTATTAACTAGAGAGACTAACAGCCAACTGATACAAAGTTATGATATAGATTGACATAAGATCAGCATAAGATATAAAATATCAGACATTAAAAGTAGAAGAATTTGAATGCAGTGCCATCAATATTTCTTACAAAAAGCATGGCTGATAGATTATTAACTAGATTTTACTGGCAAATGCCTAAATATGTGATACTCCAATGTGGTAGGAACATAGTGCATGCTCATACAACATAAACAACAGGTTCCGAGATCATTTACATTATAGGGACTTAATGTTATACATGTACATCTAAAATAAATGTAAACAGTCTAATCCAGGGTTCTTTCCAGCTGGGTAGGAGGGCAGACCATCTTTTGCCCACCTATTCCTAGCTAACCCTGTTATAACTGAAACTTGTTTCATAGTGATTCTACTCAGCATTATAAATTGTACCTTAGATAGTTATGAAAATGTGTAAAAAGGTCGAGAACATTTCTTACAAGCGGATTTATTTTGTTATGACTTTCAATCTTATTTTCGGTTTCACTCACTAAATATTTTGATTTTCAATTTCATCTGTGCTGTTTTCTAACATAAAACCTTTTATGTTGCTGAAACAGTCGACATTAGCATCACAATTAAATTTTTAGTAAAGCTCGTATTTATTTTGGTCATATTCAATAGTATTAATGTGAAGTATGACAAACTGTTACAAGTACTTGCACATGCTTGTTATGCACAACAACGAATAGCTTTGTCATAGTAGTACAAACAGATCGTGTTAATATACTACAATGAGATGAGTAAGAGTAATAATGATATAACTTAATAAAAGTTGAAAGCTATGATGGTAACCTGTAAACTATTTAAGGGATGGTAATGTGGTCTATGGAATCTTAAATCTCGTGGGTGCGAGCGGACAACCCCAATTTTTTGCTCTATTCTAAAACCCTCTTTCTTTAGATCACAATTTCTGGCCAAATTTGTTTTAAGATGTTTCTAAACTCATCACTTTGACTTTTCAAAAAGAAAAAAGTAAACTTGTTGCTTTAATGACTGTACAGTGACTGCGGTATTATTGGTGTGTATCGACAAATTCTCCCTTTATTATCACTATCACTTGGTTTAAGGCTTACCATTACGATAATTTTGTATTAAGGAGAGCACACATCTTCAATGTTTAGTTAAATTGATTTTTTTCATCTTTTTTTGGCACATCAAGCTCTATTCTGCAAAGAAAAAAAAAGAGAAAATGATTAAACATCTCTAAAATCAAAGAAAAATACATATTTACTATAATGCAGTTGTGCTTGTGTCTTTTTGTTCAAAATCAGAATTGAAGATTAGAATAAAAGACAGCTATCAACTGGGCTCCACCTTGTGAAATTCATCTTGGTAGAACAATAGGCTAACACCTGCACTGATCAACTGCCTTTTCATATTTTTTTATAATTGTTGCTACAAGTACAGCTACTTATTTGCTTTGTTTTATTGTTTCACCTAGCAATTTTTCATGGCATAGTAGATTAACTTGGTATTTGTTACTAGTATAACTATATATAGTAGTAATACCCCTATTATCAGTTTCTTTCCAAAGTGTTTCAAGGAAGGAAATTATATTTGTTAGGATTACTACTGGACTCATTATTAAAATTGAATCAAAACTTCCACCGACTTCACACCTAAGACAAATATTTCGTGTTAAGTAGAATTTACTTAAAAAGAGGTTTATGTTACAGAAGCATCTACTGTATAAAAAATGTTTATGCGCTAAAAGTTTTTCTTACAATAAGGGATGCTGGCAGCTGTATAACTTCATAATACTCGTGTAGTGGTTTCATGCATTGCTAAGAAATGGCTATGAAACATTTTTGTATAGAAAATAATTTAACTCAATGTTGTTTTTGCTGGTCATATTTATATAGCATATCAAAAGCTACAGCTCACACATTTACAGTCATTTAGACTTGTAAAAATATTTACAGTAGCATAACATCCATTGAGCACACATTCATTACTGTTTCATGACTACAAATAAACTGGAAAATTATAGTTTGTATCATATAGTTCTTCATTTGCGTCACACTCATCCATGACCTACCAACAAATAAGTTGCATTGATTTTTCTTTGCGATACTGTTCCAATAAAAATTGTTATTGCAACGAAGGAAGTAGAGAAAGTTATTTGAAAACTGATAAAAATGTAAGTGAAATTTTTAGTCAAATGCTTCGTCTAAGAATTAATTTGATTGGTTCACAGTGTTACTTAAAAACAGCATTTGTAAACAGAGCTAAATGAATGCTGTTATTCTCGTCATTAGGAGTTCTGACAAACCCTACGCAATGCCGGAATACCAGCCGCTAGTATTCAAAGGGTTAGACATGAAATTAAATGTGATTACTAGCCATTATTTAAAGTTTTATTGTATCACTAGCTATTATTTTGAGTGTTATTGTATCACTTGCTATTGTTTGGAGTGTTACTGTATCACTAGCCATTATGTTGAGTATCACTGCATTACTTGCTATTGTTTTGAGTGTTATTGTATCAGTGGATAACACTATCAGCAACTGTAAAGGATTTTTAGCTAACTATTTACTTGACCTCACCAGTATAACTCCAGCATTTGTCAATAGTAGAAATATATTTATCCCACAAATAGCAATCGATAAGTCATAAGTAATAGCATGTGTGTTTGTGTTCGCGTTCCGATCATCTCCTTGTGTTCTGTTTGCTGAATGAAGGCACAGCCGGGATTTATAGACACATAGTAGCTAGCTCTTCTCATTGTTCTGATCGACTTTTCATTGCCGTATTGGGCTGGTCATTTTCCAGTTGACCTTTGTTTTAATTCAGGTGGTTTTATTGAGGCCCAACTAATTTCTTCTACATTGTTGCATTGATTAAAAATGTGCGTTGTTATCTAAGAGATTTAAAATTGGCTTTCTCTTCCCCAAACACTAAAGTGGCAATGTATTTATTGGATACATAAAATGAATTGCAAGAAATACTAGTACAGTTACTAAATTTAAAGCATATATGCATTTACTAGCGTATGAATTTTGAACAATTACTCACTGTGGTGAATGTTAAAGATTACCCAACAGCCTAACAGCCTAACAAACTAACAACCCGATAGCATATTTACTATCATTGGGAATGTTCTATAATAATGAACATAAATATGAACATGATTTTAACTATAGTCATCAATAAACAAAATTTTTCATAAATGTAAAATATTGACTTTTTAGTGAGACCTGATAATCTTGTTATGAACAGACCTGATAAGATAGTTGAAGGAAAAGAATTCACTTTCAACTGTACATCAACTGGAGGGAGTCCTGATTCTGTGTATGACTATGGTTAGTATTATATTATACTGAGTAGAACTATGAATGTACAAGAAAGCCATCACAGTTATGTATATTCACCTACAGTTAGATTGTCGTGGTCTCAATATCTGTAGTAGTAGCCTCATTAGACTGAGAACTAGCAGATTTCCGTGATATAACATATCCCTGAAATATTTCACTGGTGCATTTCCAGCTATAATCTTTGATCAAAATCAGCGTCATTTATCAAATTTGTTTGGGAAACAGTATCAATAAATGCCAATAAAGTTTGAGTATAAGTTTCTAGCTATTATAAAGGCGTGTAATTGAGAACTGGATGAGCTATAATGGGTGATGAGTCAAAATCTTTCGATTTACTTTTTTTATCAGATTAAAAACCAAAGAGTGTGAGAGAAAGAGGAAGCGAGGAGTGACAGAGCAATATAGATAAAAAGAGAAAGTGAGAGGAAGAGGAAGGGAGAGATAGGGAGAGAGGAAGAGGGAGAGGGGGAGAGAGGGAGAGAGACGGAGAGAGGGAGAGAGGAAGAGAGGGAGAGAGGGAGAGAAAGAGAGAGGGAGAGATAGAGAGAGAGAGGAAGAGGGAGAGAAAGAGAGGGAGAGGGAGAGGGAGAGGGAGAGGGAGAGGGAGAGGGAGAGGGAGAGGAAGAGGGAGAGGGAGAGAGGGAGAGGGAGAGTAGAAGAGAGGGAGAGATAGGGAAAGAGGAAGAGGGAGAGGGGGAGAGAAGAAGAGAGGGAGAGATAAGGAGAGAGGAAGAAGGAGGGAGAGAGAGAGAGAGAGAGAGAGAGAGAGAGAGAAAGAGAGAGAGAGAGAGAGAGAGAGAGAGAGAGAGAGAAAGAGAGAGAGAGAAAGAGAGAGAGAGAAAGAGAGAGAGAGAAAGAGAGAGAGAGAAAGAGAGAGAGAGAGAAAGAGAGAGAGAGAAAGAGAGAGAGAGAAAGAGAGAGAGATAGAGAGAGAGGAAAAGGGAGAGAGGAAAAGGGAGAGAGAGAGAGAGGAAGAAAGGGAGAGAGGAAGAGAGGAAGAGAGGGGGAGAGAGGGAGAGATAGGTAGAGAGGAGAGGGAGAGAGAGAGACTGTTTTTCAGCTTTATAGAAATAATTAAAACCGTTAAAATCAATTAATCAAATAAAGCATAAAATTAAAGAACAATGAACAATCATAAATACATTGAGCCCTGAGCATGTAGAACCACAAACACCTGGAACAACAAGAACGCACTCTAGAATCAGCAACACACAACAATAAACACAAGGAACCATGACGACATAAAAGCATACAAACTTAGAAGCATAAATACATAGAACCATAAATGCATAGAAGTATAAACACATAGAAATGTAAATACACCATAAACCATAAACATACACCATAAGCATAAACCATAAACATGAACTGTTAACACATTCAACCACAATTACGTTGAGTCACAAACGCATTGAACCATAAGCATTACTTTTAACGTGTAAAATAATATCCATTCAAACTCCGAAAAACAGTACTTAATGCAACTTTGATGATGGTATGATAGAATAATAAGGATAATAATAATAATAATATTAATAATATTACTTTGCCTGATATCTCTTTGGGATGTATTTAGCCTATACAAATTAAAATTATTCAGATTACTATAATAGTATTAATATACCTCTCAGTGAGACAGTAATTTTTTACAGGAACGAAAAATATACGCCTAACATAAAGAATTTAAAAAGTCCAGTTTTAGCCTAATTTTTGCTCACATTGTGTTTTTACATGCACTATATACCAATAAAAGTCTGATCAAGTGTATGAAATTGTACACCTATTAAATAGTAGAATTGAGTTTTTGACTAGATTGAAGTTGATGTAAATTGAAATAGCTGGTTTTCAGGCGATGGATCAATCAAAACAACACATTTTTAACGATGAAACATTCATCTACCAAAAATCTATATAAAAGAAGTTTTACAGTGTATGATACAATGAAGTATAAATATATGTAACACCCAATAGTTAGAATACGTTAAAATCAAAAAAGGTTTTAAAGCTTCATCTTCAAGATTAACATAAATGTAAAACAAAGTGAGCTGTAGCAGTATAAACACTATTAAATACTTGCACTATAGCTTAATATAACTTACTGGTGTTATATATGGCCTGATTAGTAATAGTTTATGTTGCCATTTCAATATTTTCAATCTTTCAAAAACTACATGATTTCTTTTTGAAGCATTTTCAGTTGTTCTGACGCATTGGTTCATCACGCTATAAAGGCTTTCACAGATATCTTATTCTTCTACTCTTTCTCTATAGCGGTGTTAAAAAGAGATGTTGTAGTTGTGAGCAACAATAGATACGCCCCTACGAAAGAAGATAGAGATGGTTTGACTTTGAGGTGTAAGGACACAACTCATTCAGTTCTGGAGAATGACTACCCTGAAAGCATAATCAAGTCAGAAATGATAGAGCCACACTGTACGTTTAGTTGTGTAACATTGAGTCTGCCACAGAAATTACTAAATAATGTTCATGAGATTTCATTTAAACTAACTAGTAGAAAATATAAACTATATTTTTGGTGTCATAATTTTAAGTTCAAGACTTCAAACTTGCTTTATTAAAGTAATGGTTTTACAATTATAGATATTGACTATGGAATATTACCCGATGTTCTACACCAAAACCCTAAATCATCACTGACACTGACCTGCAATGTGATAGGAAATCCAATTCCTACCTACACCTGGAAATGTAGCAATGGATGCACAGATACTACAACAAACCAACTAGTTCTTTTTGCTAACTCATGGGAAGGTGATAAAGTGGAGACAATTACCTGCACTGCTTCTGTTGAATGTAAGAGAACAATTATATCCTTATAGTTAAAGATAAATGTTGAACATTTATCCTTAAGTGATTCACAAAATAGCAACTTACTGATTGCTGGTTGCAAGCTGGTCTTACTAAACAGTTTCAGTGTCGACTTTTACATCAACAGATACTTTAAATCTGTCTAGATTAAATCTGTCTCGTTACAAACTTCATGCACTATATACATATCATATGCATAATAATGCAACGCATGACTGAGTTCATTTACTGAATGTTAACAATTATCTGACATTTGATTGCCTTTTAAAGGGATTCTGTCTTTTATTTGCCTAAAAATTTGTTGTAGTCAAGTAAAATTAGCTATTATATAAATTAGTAAAAAAACTTTCTGAAACTCTCCAGTAGAATTAGTCGATAGAAGCCTTAGTTACAATTTTTTTTGCCAAATGCAAGGATCTATTTATTTATACATTCAGCATTTTATTAGCTTTTTTCCCTTGAGAATGTTAGTATTAGAAGGCTTCACCCAAATATTATTTTGTAGCCCTTGAGCCAGTTACCTGTATATTCAATATCAGATGGACAGATATAATTGAACTCACATCCACCAGCCAATCCCTTTTGATATCAGAAAAAAGAGCTTTCCCCGCTGTTATACCAAGAATTGTGGCTGGTATTCTTGCTGTTGCATTTCTTGCTCTCGTTGCACAGCGGGTTGTTTTTTGCTGGTGGAAAAAGGAAAATGGTGAGTTTTAACTTACAGGTTTTAATTGAAAGATAATTCATAAAAAATTAAATAAGTATGTCAGTTCTCTTGTGCTGAAAACCTGTTTCATTAAGTTGTTCACAGCCATTATGAAGTTTTTTATAACGAAATGTTTCATTACAAATTCATTCAATATCAGATAGGCATATACAGCTGAGCTATCTCTTACTAGCCAATCACTCTTGATGACAGAATGACAAGCTTCACCTGCTGTTGCACCGGCAATTGTAGCTGGTATCCATGATTCATGCTGTTGTCCTTGTTTCACTTGCAGTTGTGTTGATGTAGCAAAAAAACGAAACAGCTAAATTTTCCCTTGTCGGTTTTAGCTGAAAAATCAAGAAAAAATCAAATAGATTGGTTAGCTTTCTTACCAAAAACAGTTGGTATAGAAAGTTGAGTGCCATTATAAATTTGTTTTTAACTGATGCAGTCAATATAAAATTAAGAAGCATGTTAATGTTTCATAGTGTGTTGCTTATATATATTTTTAGATGAGAAAAGGATGAGCTTAGAATTAGGAAGAATCAGGTGAGCATACAATAGAGATAAATACATTATGAATGAGATACATTGAGGTAAAAATAATTAAGAGATATGCGTTATAGACAATAAAAAATATGTATTTCAATATTATATGTACATGTAGAGCTAGGCATCGAGAGTAAAGAAAGCTCAGGTGTACCAAACAAAACTGTTTTACTTCTTACATGACAGTAGATATAGACGTCAACTAAAAAATCACATTGAAGGTAAATTAATTAAATAAAAATTAATTCTGATTATTACGATGTTCAGATAGTTTACAGTTTATATTCAGCATTAGTCAAATGTTTTACTAATCCTTTACAGAATGATGTTTTACTGCCATTGTTTGAAATTTGTAACTCTTTACAATCATATAAATACCCTAAGGTGTTTTATGCCTTCAGTAAAATAGAATGTATCTTAATTTTAGTCAACCAGCTATAACAGACACAGAGACTAACATAGAAACTGTACCAGCCTTAGGTAAGGTACACTGAAGTATCTATACCAGTTCACAGTTGAATGGATGTTTGTTTATACTTGGAAAATTTTATAAACCTTTAAAATAATTTTGTGCGCTCTGTTTTACCAGATAGAACAGACTGCGACTATGAACCACTCATCACAAGAAGTCAAGAAGATCATCCATATGCTAGTGTGATGCATCAACAACATTATAAAAATGTAAAAAAGAACTAACAAGTTTGTAGTAAAAAGCATGACCAAAAAGTCAGAAACTGTTTGCTTGGTGGATATATTAGTCTTTATGTGAAAAATTTTTAACTTAATTTTTTTACTTTTTTCAAATCAAACTTATGTTAATCTAAACTAGTGAGTATTTTTAGGGGATCCATAAAGTTTTTGTAAAAGGCTTCGTTGGCAATGACTGCTAATATTATTGTTTTTAACATTCCAATGTACTAGTTTTCAAATGCTTAAAAAGTATTTTTTCAACACTTATTCTTAAAAGTAAACTTATGCTATTTTTAACAAAATCATGAAAATTATCGTTATCTTCAATAACAGAAAAACAACTGGAGTGTTTTGATTTACAATTTCTTGTAGTGCACTATATAGCTAAAACTAAAATACTCTACAGCAAATCACTTGCTAATCAGATATATGTATGTAGTGTCTGTGTCTGTTTAAACATTACTTGTGTTATACCTGTAGCTAACCTTATTAATAATAAAACACAGCTTCAAATATGCTCCAGACATTTTATGGTATCAAATTATCTGATAATTAATAGCTTTAATTTGGTTGATCTCTATATGATGGAGTTTAACCATAGCATACTTTTGCTAGTGTTATCATTGATGATCTCTGTCTGTTTTAGTACCATCATAGCCGACCTTCACTAGTTTTGCCCTTGATGAAGATACTCGGTGTTCTAAAATATTTTAGCCTCTAAATTATGCAAGAATAATGTTAGCAATTGTGGTCATTAGTAACTAAAATAAAATAAAAAAGTAGAACAAAAAATAATAAAAATAATATAAAAGTATTTCTATATATTTCAGCAGGATAAAATAAAGATAGCTTCTGAAAATGAACAGTCACAATTTTCTAAGAGCAGTGCTGCCAAAAGACTTCAACATTGTTGGTTCTATGGTTTTTTTGTCTCAACTTTTATGATATTTGATAAAAAAATTTCTTTAATTTGCTAAGATGCACATTCTAGTTGTTTTGTAAGTTTGGAGGTATATCTACTTACTGCATTTTATAGCATCATATTTTGTTACTAAACAGACAGGCAAATTAAATATTGGTAATTGAATGCAACCTGCTTGATTAATTTTCATGTAAGAGCAAAAACTATACTGTGCTAATGCAGTTTGAGCATAAGCTCTTGGCTATCACATTACAGAAATTTTTAACATGAATGTAAATGGAGTAATTTGAAAGATAATACAAATGCACAAAATACTTCAAATGGCTGTTCTCCATAATTGAAATATATTTATATAAATACAGGCAACTTTACATAAAGCTAGTTTACAAACTCCATTAGGGGAAAATTAGCAACAGCATATGTGACACTCTGCTGTTATATGGAATACTCTGCTGTTATATGTGACACTCTACAGTCACAAATGACACTCCAGCGTTATATGTGACTATAAGTTAGTGCATGGCACTCGGCTGTCATAAGTTACACTCAGGTGCATCTGTAGCACTATATGGTCATATGTGGCACTCTGTAGTCACATAAAAACACAACACTAGTTTTTCTTTCAACTCACATTAAAAAAATTTTAATTTTTGGTTGATTTACATAAATGTTAACATAATGTTTATTACTTTTTGCATCTGATCGAGTTAGCTGTGTGTTTAACTGACAAAACCTTAAATTACTGCCAAAATTGCCAGACTGTGTACACAACTGTAATTAACAGATTAAAAGTTACTCATAATTAGTTAAACTTAAGTATTAAACAATTCCTGTTTAAAAATTAAAGCTTTTGAAATGGAGAGAAAAGGGGAGAGATTAAAAAAAAGAAAAGAGAGAGAGGGACAGAGAGATGGATGGATAGATATAGGGACAATGGGAGAGAGTTTTAAAGATCAGAAAGTTTACATAGGCTTACGAGCTAGAAGCAAAAAGTCACTTTTTTTAAAAGAACTTTCATCATACAGTGCAAGTTACCATCAATGAGCAAAAGCTACTAATATTATTAAAGCTGTAGAGTCATAGAATCATAAAAAATAGATATGTATACCCATGAATACCAAGAGCAATAAATACATGAAACCATAAACACAGAAAACCGTTAATACCTAAAACTATAAATACACAAAACTATAAATACATAGGACCATAAACACATAGAACCACAAATTAAGAGAAACTGCACTTTCAATAACTTTGATGAAGTTTGTGTTTAGAACAGGTGACATGCCAGAAATGCACAGATACAAACAATATCCTATTACAAGCGAACAGTCAAAGGCTATGATAGAACCAACTCGGTTGCTCAAGTAAATTGAAAGTTGTTGCAGAGGTTTGAATTGTCTGCATTTGATGCAAGAGAAAAGCTGCACTATTTACGCTGATAAGCAGAAAAAACTTGCTCACAACTTGGTAACAAAGTAGAGTAGCTTCAGAGACACCTGCTGCTGTTTGGGTCTCAAATCTTGAAGAAGCCATAACCACAGCAAACTATTATGACTTAGCTATGAACAAGTGAGGCTGCCAAAAGCTAAAGACATTTATAGAGTAATCTAAGTGGAAAATCTTAGCGGCATAACCAAAAGAATGTGATGGCATTAGAAAAGATTGCCCAGGTTTGAGAAAGACCAGCTCAGCCACTAAGCCGAGAAGACTGGCTCGACTCCTCTGGGATGGCTGAGATAGCAACCGAAGGAGAAACCGAGCTAACTTTCGGCTGGGCTGAAAGTGCGGCTTTCAGTAGGGTTGTGGGTCAACCACCAAATCGGATGCAGAAGAATGGCTTGCAGCTGTCGGCCTCAGCGGTCAAGGGGCAGTGCTTATCGAGAAGACACGGATAAAAGAAGCGCAGATGAGCCCAGTCAAGCAGAGCACTTGGAAGTTTAATACTGTGCTATTGATTGTTGTATGCTCTTAATTGTATCACTATATACATGTATATTGACAAATATATATTCATAATATAAATGTTTACTATGTATTTCTCAAGTAATATAATACTCTGGACCTATACATGTAGGTATATCACTTCTGGTGATTGAACAGTGAGTGTAAGAACAAATGAAGTGGGTGCCATTGGACACAATTTCCTTTGTTTATTTTTAGCTGGTTATGTCATCAGAGGTCTCATGCTCAAATGTGATGACTGTATCAAGTTCTTGACCGATGTAAAAGTAGTGGGAAGTAGAAGTAGTGATGACATAACCCTAGTTCCAGTTAAAAACGGAGGAGGATTGGTGACGCCAAACCAATAGATAGATTGAATATGTATCACTGCAGAAAAGTGCTTATGTTCACACATAGAGAGCTATGGGATCACACAGAGAGGGGTTAAACAAGCAACATCACAGACACTAACATGTCTTATTACATAACCTCAATCAAGGTTTCACATGCACAGTGTATGCCACCAATCTACTCAAAACTATAGTAAATCGCTATATTAAAATCAGAATACACTATGCCGCTTCAAAGCAGGAATCTAGTTCAACCAACCTTAGACAAAAACTATCTCGTCTAGTTATTTTCAGTCATGTCTAATGGGTGTATAATACAGGGGTCTAGCTCAACTGCTTCTAAATCTCATTGATTCATTAGTTTGTTATCAGTTTAATTTCTATTTGGTCACTCTTTGTATTATCAATGATATAGAAGCTTCTAAATCATTGGTATTATTCATTACCATGTGTGTAAGATTTTTGCCTTTCTCATCCAAAGTCAGTTTTATATATTTTCAATAAAATATGCAGTCTCAGATGCACAAACTATGAAAATGTTGTGCAGTTTTTAATATTAAGTTGTTAGTGTCTAGTCTCAGCATATTAACTTTTATAGATGAACTGATGATAATCTTGTAACCTCTTATAAATCTATTGTGAACAGTGTGGTATCAGTGTATCAACTCTTATAGATGAACTGATGATAATCTTATAACCTCTTATAAATCTACTGTAAACAGTGTGGTATCAGTGTATCAACTCTTATAGATGAACTGATGATAATCTTATAACCTCTTATAGATCTACTGTGAACAGTGTGGTATCAGTGTATCAACTCTTATAGATGCGTTGTTAATAAAAGCTTCTCTTGACAATTTTATTCCAAATACTGATGATGTATAACATAAGTTATAAAGTGAGACTAACATTTATGTGGTATTATTAGAAAGTTTTCTGTATATGGCGGACCTGAGGAGATCAACACAAAATAAAGCTTCATCACCTAATCTTATAAAACGGGCTTATGTTTTGGCAATTCTAATCAAAGGTCAGCACTTTTACAAATATTAGAATTTTAAGACATTAACATTCAAGGACATATCTTTTCCTATTCAGATACAAAACCTCTCCGAACTGCTGATTTCATCCAATAGATTGTTTATAACTCATCTATTGCATTAATTCACCACGTTTTCTTACAATGTTCAATATTTACCATCATTTTGCTATTACTTTGTTAAATTGATGTGTCAAGTGTCTTCATGTAAATGCTAATATCATCAGCCTTTGATGTCATAACCTACTAAATTGGTTCTAGTCTCCCTTGAATTTGCTTTATTTGTATTTTCCTTGCTGAAATCCAGTCCAGGCTAACAGTTTATTTGCAATGTATTGTTGGCTTAGCATTATATATAAATATTTTACTCAGAACAAAAACTGTTTTTGTCAGTAGGTTGACATGACTTAGATGAGCAAGCATTTGAAACAGAAGGATTATCATAAGGTCCATGTCCCAGATCACCTGAATGTACATCATACTTACGTGGCACAGAGTTATCTATCTTTCATCAATACCCTGTATGTAGTCTAGTAAAAATATATCAAATCTGATAGATGTCCTATATGTCCAATATCAATATAACAATTATCATAGATGCACTGTTAACAGTCAAATATCAATATAACAATTATCATAGATGCACTGTTAACAGTCAAATATCAGTATAACAAGTATCATAGATGCACTGTTACCAGTCTAGTATAAGTATATCAACTACATGTTTTTTAAATGCAGTTTAATGATTGTTTTATACTGGAATGTTAAAGAAAGAATATAAACAACATTGACTTAAGGACATGCACATAATTTATGCTTAAAAAATAACATGGATGATGTCCAACAAAGAACATGCATTATGGTTTTTATGCATTAGAACATGCTTTTTGGAAAACACTCTACCACGTTATGTGGTAGAGTGTTTTCCAAAAAGGAAACACTCTACCACATAACGTGTGCAAATTCTTGCAAATGTGAATATCTCAAAGCTCATCTTTTAGTAAGAAAACATGATGTATGTTAGACATTATTTCAGTTCTTTTCACCATAAAACAGGATAAAAACGAAACGCCTTTTCATGAAAACTAGGTTTTTTTTTACATGTATGTGTATAGTTCTAATACCTTGAATAGCAATATAAAAGTTCCTGTAGTGATTAGGAGTTTGTTTTCGCACATAGCCGCAAATGTTGGAAACTAAAACTCTGTTACTGTAACTAACAATTGTTGAAAATTTTAATAACTTTATTTTAAAGATCATTCTATAAACTTTTAATTATTTATATTTCAGCCGCAAGCTTAAACTATGTTTGAATTCACCAGCATGAAGGTTCATGTTAGAGTAAAACTATACACACAAGGTGGGGCTTGAACTCACAACCCTGGGATTAAGAGTACCATGCTCTACCAATTGAGCTACCCAAGCTTGTGTTAATGTCTAAAGAAATTTGGTTAATATTTTAAACTTTTTTGTAACTCGGAATAAGCACAGATTTCCAAAAAACAACTGATGATACTTGATATATAGTTTTAGTTAACACCAACTAAAAGCTTACCTTTAAATGACCTTATGATATCTGCGAGATGTTTCAGATAACTATTTCTAAAGACTATGGCTGTGTTCACAGCTCACATATTATTGTGTACAAGGGACATTTTTTAAGAGGTTTCCGATTTACTTTTAGCTAGATTTAATACTTACTGTAAAGTGTATCAACTCTTTTAGTGATGCCGGCTATATGGTAGCGCCTGCAGCTGCTGCTGGTAACCGACGCCTTTTGGCAGAGACTCCACCTGCTTAGATATGTTGAAACATCAATAAATTATTTCTAAGATATTAGCTTGTGTATGACTGAAGGTGTGTAGTCAAGTGATCACCAGAGCAAAGGTGTTGGTGTAGACTGTATAACTGTATAACTGTATAACTGTATAACTGTATAACTGTATAACTGTATAACTGTATAACTGTATAACTGTATAACTGTATAACTGTATAACTGTATAACTGTATAACTGTGCAGCTGTATAACTGTATAGTGTACTCTATCTGCTAGACAGTCTGAGTTTCATACGCATCTTTAGCTTGTGACTTCATATGCATTTATCTCATGTTCTATTTTGTAGAATATCAATAAGGTGTGCATTGTAGGATCCTTAAATTACCTCACCAGATACAGGCAATTAACAGTGTATAAGAACATATCCAGATTGAGTTGGTATGAACATTAAAGATTAAAACAGTATGAAGTATTACCATATAGACAGAACGGCAACATCTACCATTCATATTTAATTTTGTCTCAGAACTTGATATCATGAGGTAGCACAGATATCTTGTTATAGGAAAGTCTTATTGCCAGCTTTTAGCTAAACCAATTATTTGCCGGTCATACTTTCATTACACTATGCTTATTATTTGAAATTATGGTTAAAACATAGAACTGTTCTTATGGCTGCTGTTGAATGAAACAATGATAGAAGTGTAAAATTGAGGTATCCTACACTTAAACTGTAGCTTTTAAAAATTTCTACGAAGAAACTAGAACTTCCCTTTTAGCAAAAACATTAAAATAATCCAATTACTCCAAAAAGCAATTTATTAAATTTTTTCAAAGAAAACAAAGTTAAAATGAAGTTGTTACAGATAAACTTTAACTTGTGCAGCTTGCAACAGTGCTCAGCAAGTACAGTAAACTACGGGTTCCATAGAGATGGTTCCTCTGGTAACTCCCTGATATCTTGAATTGACTCCTTGTTTGTGTTGGTGATTTGAAGCAGCTTTTGTTGTTGATGTAGAGTTAGACTAGCCAGGAGAGTAAACAGAGCTTTATCACAATCATAGGCAATTTTAGCATGCCTAATCTTTTAACATAACATGGCTGCTAGTTTCATACTACTTGTAGGTTAAATAAACTAAAGTTCTTACAATGCCATTTTAATATAACATATTTGGGTTAATTACCTACACGCAATATTAGAGAAGAAAATGTGATGTTCTTTGGTAGCAACGTGACTTATTTGGTTGTTTGGTGACTACATTATGCATCTAATTTTTCAAATAGAGTAGGATGCAAAATCTTAAACTGCATAGTCAAAGGTGGCTGCAAAGTATATATGACTAGCTGTGCTACCCGTCATTACCCGGGTAATAAAAAAGTCTTTGGACAGAAAGTTGAATTATATTTAACATATAACAACATTTCCCATTCTAACTTTCAAACTACCTATTATGAGAAAAGTGTTTTGTGTAATTGAAATAATTTAGGAAAGAAAATAAAAACAACTGTAAAGGTTTTCTAACTTTTACAAACAACTGTAACTTTCAAATTTTATATCATAAGGAAAAGGTTTTGTGCAGGACAACTAAATTAAAAATAAATAAAACAACTGTAAAGATTTTCAAACCACTGTAAATTTAAAAGTGCATAACTTTCTGTGACGTATAGCTTTTAATAATGTACAGTGGAACCTCGGTTCTCGAACATAATCTGTTACAAAAGGTTGTTATGTGCTACCCGATAGGTTAGGTTTTGTGTTAGGTTGTTCTAGCGTTGCTAATTGATTTTTTCGAGATCCGAAACAATTTTTACCATTAAAATAAAATTATGTAGATTTTAATCCGTTCCAAGATGAGAAAAACTTAAGTAAATTCGGAGATATACTTCAGTAAAGTATGCTTTTCAACATTTTACACCATAAGCTGTACTGCATACTGCATACTATAAATAGAAACGGGTATATATAGATCGTGTTTAATTTTTAAAAAATGTTTTATATTTATGATGATGGAAAAAGAAAGCAAAAGTAAAAATTTTGTACATTTGGCTTTTAAATTATCCAAAGCATTAAAGGTTAAAATACAATACTAAAAATTGCAAAAATAGATAATGAAACAGCAAAAAATGCAAAAGTGAGTTACATCAAAAATCATAGGAAAAAGAAAATATAAACAGCAATGGCCTGTTTACTTTACATCTTTAAAGGAGACTCATCTTCCGAAACAATTTAGGGTAACTCGACTGGAACGGTTATTTCTTTAGCAAACTCCTTTGGTAGAGGAGGCGTCATCCCACATGGTTTCGCCCTTTTTTTAAAGAATTTATGAAGTGTAAAATGCTTATCCGTTTCCAAGCGTTTCCGCAGTTTAGTCGAGAACTGAATTTATGTTCAAGCTCCGAGGCAAACAAATCTCAAAATCTTTGGTGGAAAACCTAAGGCTAAAATAATTAGCACACGCATGCTGTATATTTTATATAACAACATCTGCTCACTATGGTGTTCTAGCTCAGTGGTAGAGCATCCGGATAAAACACTCATCGATGCAAAAATCGTCTTGAGTTCAAATCCGTCAGACTGCGGTGTATCAAGATTTTAAGATCTACAACCAGAAAACTGACAGATATATGATACACGACATACTTCGAGAAATATATATATAGATAGTGAAACCCAATTAATTATTAATTGAGGGTGGTAACTAGCATGGCAGTTGAAAGACGAAGATTTGTTTTGGTACAGCATTTTGTATTGCCTTTTAAAATTGAAAAGACAGCTTGTAACACTTGCATAAAACGCTTCTTTATAATTCGTGATGAAAGAATGTAGTTGAGAAATACAACAAATTTCTGATTAGGAATCACCTCCGAATCCAAACAACCGATTAAGAATTGAAATACGGTGAGAGATACTATAGTTCAAAAAACTAGTAAACCAAGCCCAGTGAAAATGCTATCATATATAGGTTCCTATCATTGTGCCTGTGGTACTCATGGTATACATGTAGCAGTAAGACAATGTTTATTAGAAATAAATAACATTTGTAAAAAAAAAACAAATAGATTCAAAAAAATGGATAATCAAAGTAGCAATTGATTCACCTTTAATTCTAAAACAAGGACACTAAGGAGCAGCTTTGGGAACACAGGCAATCAATAAGGTGTGGATAAATATAATGGTAGAAATACAAAGCTAGTTTGCTTTGGAATGCAAAAACTTCAAAGCAAAATCCCTTGTTTAAGTTGTTCATTCAATCTTTTCAAATCTTTTATTTATTTATCACTAGTCTTTTCCATATTCCTTCCTTTCAGGCTTTTTTCATTGTGCTATTTTTTGCTTTTTTTCTTTAAGATAACTAATAGACAGAGTTCGAGGTTCTATTGAATAGTTGATCCAAAGATGTTTTGCAAGTTTATTGTAAGTTTGTCATTTAAATAAAAACACTACCTTCTTTCTCTTATTACCACTAATATCACTCACACTAGCCATCATGAAGTAGGTCTGTATATTGTTTGTAGGAAGTGTATTGTTTCAAAACTATAAAAAGAAAAAACAAACTGCCATTTCACATCATTTGAAGCTCATAAAATCAAACTATGTACAGCTGTATAAATGAAAAAGTTTTAACGTCATATGTTGTAAATTTCTTTGTATTTTGATGCAAATATTGGCTTAACTTTGATGTTATATGTCACTAAAATTGCATGATTATGGTGATTATAAATCAGTTTGACCAAATCGATCTGTCATAATACATAACAGATTGATTGATAAAGAGCAGCAAAGGTGAGAATGTATATAAGATCTATTTTCAATAGCAAGTTACTAGCTAAGAAAACACCAGTACCAATATGAGATAAGCACCAAGACACTTTTTATGGGGCCCTTTGAAATCAAAATTGTGACATGAAATACATAATATGTATTCCAATAAACTTAAAATCTAATTGAAAGTTATGAAAGAACTGTGAAAAGTTAATAATGAAAATATTTCTGGCTGACTAACAATACATGTAGCTACCAAATGCAATGGGCTGATTCTGGTGTGAAAAAGGTAAGAGATAATTATAGCTCAGGTATATACCAGTAGAAATTTTAAATGACCTAAAGAACATTATAGAATATATAAAAGATAATTCACAATTTTGAAAAAGCTAAATTAGTCAATTGATAACCCTTATTTTTATTGGAAAGATTGGGTTAAGATAAACTGAGGAAACAACTCAAGTATTTTTGAACAATATAATCTGTGACTGTGGTAGTTCAGTGACTGCCATAAAACTTACTGTTGCCTTTGCTACAAAGTGTATCAGTTTAAGTTATTATATATCAGTAGCTAACAACTGCTAGTTTGCTAATCAACAAAGTTGTCTGCCTCTGTGACAATGTTAATGCAACTACTCACACAGAGGTGTTTACCTACATAAAGGTATTAGATAGTGTCAGAGTTTGCTTATCTTTTAGAAAGCTAACCCAAACAGAGTTAAGTTTATTACATTCAACACTAAATGACTCTGTTTATGACATAGAGAACAGAACAGATACAAACTTGCCACTAAATAGTTCTAAGTTTGAAGATGTTTGTTTACTACTTTATTTCAGTTTAGAAACAAAGGTGGGTAAAATACCTGTTTGTGAGTTTCATACAGTTTTGGTTCATACAGGTAACATCTGTTTTACCAACATTATTGGTCATTATTTTAAGTTTTATTTGTGTCATTAGTACCATATTATACTAGATAATATTATATTAAATTCGAAAACTTTTTCTATGGAGATGTCATGTTAGAATTTATTAGAGTATATATAACTTTGTATTACACTTTAGTATATTATATTATGGTATACTATAATGCATTACACTTTGATATGTGACGTACTGCTACAAGAAATAATTTAATTATATCATACCATAATGTATTATAATGTACCATAGTATAATAAATTATATTACACTCACGTGTCAATAAATAATGTTATTAAAATTTCAGTAAATTATACAATCACTAAAATCGATTCTAGCATGGCTCTGAAATTCTGAATAAATACAAAACAGCTTTATTAATATTATTAGTAAATCTGTAATTTCAAATATTGTTATTATATGTATAGTATCATTATAAGAATTGTAACATCTTAATTTTAAAGATTCGTAGATAAAACTAAGACATGTTAAAGAGATAAAATAAAAGATCAAAAAGCATAAGTAAAAAGATAAGTTTGATGCTGCGTAACCTGTTTTTCTAAAACAAGGTAACAACATTTAATTTTAAATTCATGTTTACTTGATGTTCTTAGAAAAAAATTTATATTTGCTCACAACGTAATTATACACATATAAGCATTTAAAATTATGTTGAAATCAATTGTTTTAATTTTGCACGATTTTCGACAATTTACGCTCTTTAATGGTTAACAGACAGAACAATTTTTCGTTGTGTTAACAGCACAATACAGAATTACATAATGAGGTTTGAATAATCTTCCTCAGCAAATACTAAGTTGTATTGCCATTTTCAAGTTGTGAGAATCAATAAAAATATCGATGATTATTTTAAAACTTTGACCGGAAACATCTGTAGAGCGATAAAGTTATTGAAGAATGAAAGTTATTGAAAGTTATTTACAAGCGCCTTTCAAATGTTGATACAGATCATAGCAATACAATACGACACAGACTGTTCTGGTATGTGAAGAATCTACTTTGACCTTATGTTACACAAGATTTTTTGTCACGATGAGTAGTCAAAACAAGTTAGCTCGGCGACTACATCGGGTATTGTAGAAGAATGGTGGCCAACAAAGGTTTTTTTGTCTCACATTGAATCATGGGCTAATTGTCAGCATTGACATCGTAATTCATAAGATTTTGTTTTGCCGAAAACATTGCTGCCATATGTTACAGCCTATAGGTTGCAATGCCAAGTTTTTTGTCTCCAAAACTGTTGTTTTGTTTATCTAATAGCAAACAGATTATCCTAGTTGTATTTTCATAGATAGATATCATTTTGGAATACTGTGCAGAGCCTGTGTAAAAACCTTTAATTGACAACATGCACCCAACTGTTTTAAACTTATTTAAAAACTAGGAATTGCATTAGGGTGCCGATGGCCATATTTACTTACCTTCTAGAAAACTACATAAATTATGTTCTTTCAATGAATACCTTTCTGTCTCATTTTATCTTATGGTGTCAAATCAATAATGAACTTTGTCAATGAACCATTCTATACTAGTGAAAATCAGCTAGTAGAATTGTGATAGAAAACTAAACTGAGTGCAATTGAAAAAAATTAGATTGGTTGACAAACAAATTGGGTTACAGGGGTGGATTTAACTATACGTTTTTTCTACTGTTCTTAAGTGAATTGTAATTATCGTGTAATTTATATTTATCATGATCATAACATGAGACAAACATGAGTTGCTCTACAAAGATGGACTTGACTTAGTATACATTCAAGAACACTCATCAACACCAGCAATCGGAAACTCTCCACTAATTTTAAATACTGACTTTTATAACAATTAATTTGATGAAATATCTTTATCTGCAGCTTTAAAGTTTAAAGTACATGTATCATTGTTATTTTCTGTGTATAAAGATTAATCTAGTCATTTAATCTAACTTTCAAAGTTTTCTCTCGTTATCCTCCCCGGGTTAGCTACACTCCTTGCATTCACGAATATCAGTAAGGGTTAGCCTTTTGTTATCATTTCTTGACTGCACTTCAGGAAAGTACTTCTTCTTTGGTATACCTACGCATATTACAGATTACTACAGCATACCACAGCATATCACAGCTTATCACAGCAAATTACAGAGTATAGGTGAGTAAACATATACTTGTTTTTTCTTGGTATTACTTCATAATTCCTCTTCTAACATGTTTTATTATACCAACTCAACCTGGATATATTTTTATACATTGTTAATTATGAGTATCTTGTGAAGTAATTAAACTTTTATACACTGTACACCTAATTGATAATCTACAGAATAGAATATGAACCAACTGTATATGGAGTCACAAGCTACAAGTGTCTAACAACATCAAAGTATCTACAGTTTGAGTACAGACAATAAACTTTATATTTTATACAGTCTACAGTAACACTTTAGCTCTGGTGATCCCATGGTTGCAGACCTTCATATATATACTTAAATTTGCTAGTTACAGACCTTTTAATTACTGATTTAATACAAATAGCAAACTTTTTTAGTTCATATTTGACTCGTTTAACTTTGAACAAACATACAAATTATCTCTGCCAAGAAATGTTTGCTACCCGCAGTGACCGCCACCAAAACTCATTGAATACATCTAAACTGTTATAAACAAGAGTTGAGACAATATAGTATTTTATTTGACGATGTAAGACCAAAGAAAGCCGGCGGATATAAAATTTGAAAAGGTGTTCATAAACCAAAGTATTTTTGGAACATATTTTTGGTTGAAAGAGGCCTAATAAATATCCCTAATGAGCACAAATAAGATTTATGGATTATAAAAATATCAGTTTTGAACTTTTTTATTCGCAATGAAAGTAGACAATTTAAAAGTGACCTAAATTGACTTTGCATATTGACTTGATAATATATGCAAGCTGCTACAAACTTAAGAATGAATATTAAATTTAGCTGAAATTAACTCGCAAGTTTTTGTAAATTATGTTATCTATACACAATAGTGTGTAAACTGAAAATATATGCTTGACCTTTAGAGGTGTTTAATTTTTTAAAGATTCACACAGTATTAACGTAAATTCAATCTGATATATGTAGAGAAATACTTAGTAGGCAGTAAACAGTGGCACATATATATGTAAAACACATATACATCTAATACACATATACATCTAATACACATTTACATATAATATGCATATAATACGCATATAAAGCACATACACATCTAATACAAATATACATGTATATGTAATACCAACTCTCTTTAAGTTTCTTAAGCTACTTTTTGAAGTGATACTTTGTTGTGTTAAGTAGACTTGAAGTATTTAGGTTAGACCATGTATTATGGAGACTTGATATCCCTGTAATGAAGGACAGGGATCTTTGTCATGAGTGATCATTACTGCTTCTGCATGGCTCAATCTAAACCGTGACAGATTGTCCATATATTTACAATCAGACTGGCTATATGCACTTCACATTCCTTGCCTCAACCTCGTTACTGACTCACTCCTCATTAAATATTTATTATTACTGACTTGACCGGTAACCACAAGCAGGTCCCTGCAAAAAACGCCAATGTATGCAATTTACTGCTGTTTATTTGTATTATTGTTTTTTGCCAAACCACAGTATTAGTGATTATTGAGAGATACTGAAGAGTAGCGCAGTGGTCTAATAACTTGCAACCCTTAGTCATTTTGCATCTTCACAATGCCTACCATTCATCTCCATTCTTCACTTGTAGACTGTCTACAGCTCACTCTCATTTTCAGTCAAATTACTTTGTAAAGTCTAATCTGCAAGACAGCTACAGCAAACAGTCTCATAGTAAAGCACTCATAAACAAGGTAATTTTAAAGGTATTTAAATGAACATGTTTCTCTATGTCACTGCAAAGAAATTTGACACACCTGTAATCAGCAAAGATGTGTGATTACTAACTCACATAATCTTGAATTCAAACTGTTTTGTTTTTATTGCAAGCTGCTTTTATTTATTGTATATTTTACATGACTATATAAAGGCTTTAGATCAATTAATTTGAGGGTCAGCAGTTCTTCTTTGTAGGCTGATATAGCTAGATTTAGTGATGCAGGAATTGCAAGTAATACAGCAAAGTAAATGTTGGCCAATTGAACTAGTTATTATAGAATGGGTTAGTCAGAAGGATAGTTGATATAAAATCTGAACATGACCAACAAACATTTTGGTTAAGAGAGTTTGGGTGGTATTGAATGCCCGATGACACCAGACAAAGATATTGGTCAAATCAATAGAGGACTAAGTATTTTTTGTAGATATGTGGTAATTGTCAGAGCTTCTTCTACATGTATGTTCAAGCCAGGGTTTAGCTTTGAATGTAGTTTTGCATTTAATTAAACCTTAAGTATACTGATAAACCTTTGTAGATACTTTGCAGGCCTCTTACAAGAAACACTACAAAAATTTTAAAAGGTTTATACCGCTCTGAATTGTTTTACTGTACTATCTTTATTCTACACTAGTCAAAGTTTTTCACGGTGTGCTGAATCTGATCTTCTCAGTTTGTCTTAAATGTAAAGGTGTTGCTAGTCATATTGAAAGCAAGGTGTACTCTTGTTTCACTTATACTAATGTTATTACCATATTGGCTGCACTAGATTCAACTTTTGTATAGTTAAGTCTAAGTTTCTCTCATTCTTCAATTGTGCCTGTGTTATGAAGTACAACAACTCTAAATAGCTAAAACTTTTCTCACTTTAAAGTAGCAGCCATAGTGTAGAGATTAGCATACTGAACTGTCAAACAGTACCTCAGTGGTTTGAGCCCTGCTACTGGTTGTCAGAAAAGGCATCAATGTTAAAGGAGATAACCCCTGGCAAAGAATCTAAGGCAGGAATTATGGGAAAAAGTCTTTTGGGAAATTGTCCTCCTAAGACACCTTATGAAATGTCTAATTCTAGCATTATGATGAACAATACTTGAAGGTCTCTATTCCAGCAGAATGCTAGTACCGTATATCTCGGCATGTAAGCTTATTTCCCATATAAGCCAACCATAAAAAAACAGCTCTAAATTTAGGGAATCAATAAAAATTTGCTTATAAGCTCTCCTTATAAATTTTAACTTGCCATACATACCTAACAAAGCAAAAGGTTGCTGGTATGAAGCAACTTTCGTAGGCTTGGTACAAAACATTTCTGATTGGTGAGTAATTATATGATTAGTCTATCGTGCCTTCACTTAATCAAAAAGAAACACTCATCTGTTTGCATTGAGTCAATGAAAAACATGTTTGCATCTCACGCTGAGCTTACTTTCGCTCTGCAAATTCCCTTTTTATAGCTATTTATTCTTCAGGGTTATTAGCCCCATTACAGTTAGTTAGTTTCACAAACTGCAGATACATGGAATTATGATGATTGTCTATTGGGCAATAGCAGTAATGACAATATTAATTTTAACATTAATAATAAGGTAGGAAGCTACTAAACTGATATAATAGTAGTATTAAATCATTTGAATGAAACATGCTCAACTTGTCAACCATGCTAATATGAAGAAGACAAAAAAGCATCGCAACTCATCCTGCTACATATTTGTGGCCTTTTTATGGCATCAGATGATGTAAAGCTTTATGCTGATTAATTTGGTCAAATGTTATAAAAACATATAGAAAAATGTTATGACAGAATTTGGTTCTCGGTAGAAAAATTTATTTGCTGACGAACAAGTTAATGATGGCAGTAATCATTAATAAAAAAGCAGTGTAAGACATTAGTTTCCTTTAATGAATAAATTAGGCATTTTTTTGGTAAAGTCTTGCTGACTACATGTGAAAATCGTAAAATCCTAGCGATCATGTGTAAGACCAATCAACCATGCCTGTCATCGCAGGCATAGCGTGCGATTAGCAAACAAGAGCTGCTTCATGTGGTTGTACACTCTCTTACCCTGAGAAAAACAACTGGACAAAAAAGGCTGCATGCACCAGTTCTGTTGCATCTTTTTTCAACGAATCTTCAGATGCAACTTATTTTTCAAGTGCAAGCCATTGCAACTATAAAAGAGGAAATGTCAGTAAAAAGTTACCAGCTAACATGCTTAGCGTAGTTTGAGTTGTAGTTGTTGAAATTAAGTTAACATAATGTCATTTAATTTGCTTTCAATCTGAGTTGCGCACGTATAAGCCGGACCCCTAAAATTGGTAATAATTTTGGATTCTAGAATCGGCTTGTATGCTGGGATATACGATAGTTATCAACAATAGTAGTGACTAAAAAGAAGCTTTCAGATAAGGCAGAGTTATCTACACTTACTACAGTGATGAACATCTCTTAAAGATGTGGTTGCGTCAAATTTGAGTTGATCTTAAAAGAAAGAATCTTTTTTTCTCTATCATTTGATATGTTTGTTGTGTTAGGCGATCTCATTGCCAAGATATTTGAAGATTAAAATCGAAAAAATCTGATTACGGTAAAAACGTTTAGGCCAAAAAAACATGCCCAGACTTGCCCAAAACGATGTCACGCGTGATTTATGTCAATACATCTCGTATTCACATCGGCTATTTGCGATAAAAGTCTAATCCTACGCGACTATATTAGCATATATTTTATTTTGTATTTGCTCATGTTGGTTAGAATAAAATTTCAAACCCCGCTCCAGATACATTATTATGAATGTTTCAAAGGCCTCAAATAACGAAAATTGAAAATTTGTCTTACTCACTTTCTCCAAATGCTGTGTAAACATTTGAGTACCGACTACCAATTCTACCGGTCTACGGTAATTCTGTCAAGCAAACTATGTAGAATAAGGTCTTTGTATCAGCACAGTTCCGCCGCTACCCACACTAACGATATACAGCCTCCCAAAAGCCCCGCCCACATTATGTCCGTCGCCTATCCTTGGGTAGGCGGGGCTGTATATCATTGTCCACACCGAAAACTAGTTTCTTACTACCGTAAGTAAAATAAGCAAGCTGTGTTTTTGAAAAGAATATACATGGGGATAAAGTTTTAAGGATGAGAAGTCTGCTGCAAACTGGATTCGAACTCACATTCTCCAGTTCTGCGGACATCTGTATACCGTATCTAATTCACTACAATATTCTGCAAATCATGTTTTGCATTATCTTCAACAATATTATTTTATTACATAATTTTTACAAGCAAAAAGATTTTCATCTCAGCATGAAGCTTTTATTAAAAATATTCATCAAGCCGTGGCCACTCACATAGTTTTAGCTGATACAATAAGACAAATTCATCTCCTGCAGCAAACTCAAACAAAACACCATGGTTTATGCAGCACACATTCAAGTCTCTCTTTTCCCTTTATAGCAGTTTCCACACTGACAAAGCTGCTTCGGCTGGTGGGACGACATAAACATCCTGTGATCATTAAAACAAATGAAATAAATACATGTCATTCATAGATATGTCATTCTAAAGCGTATCTACTGAAAGCTTTCAAATTGGGAGTTTGATAGATTGCGAGTGTAATTGTAAAAACGGATAAATGTTTAACAAAGGCACAAGTACGCCAAGCCAAAGATTCGAAGCTTTGGTTCTGGAAGTTAAAGATTGGCATTGATCAATCGATTTTCTTCTCTTTCTACAAGTGAAAAGTGAACATCTCAAGTCAAATCATAAAGCTAATTTACTAAATAAAACTGCCACAGAAATTTTGAAGCAAATGTAGCTAGGTGAACCGATAAAAAATATCAAACGATGATTAGTGATAGCAAAAAGTTATAATTTTATTAATTAGTACATGTATTAATGAGTACTAAAATATTACTTTAGTATATTCATCAATCTAAGCCATTGTATTGCTAGATGCTATGGAATAAAGAGAAGCCGTCAAGAACTCACTGTACATACGTATCTCGCACGCGCAGGAAATTTCATTTTAGCCTCAAACAGGGAAATATAATCTGAGTGTAAACTCAACAGGAAACTCTATAGGAGACTCAAAGTAAAAGATAAATTTACCTCCATTCTCCGATCTTCCTCCGTAGAACTTTAACCACCTGATGCCCAGAAAACTCGAAGTCACCTTCGCAGTAACTTCACAGAAATTTTTACAATTATGTTGTTCACCAATAAAACGTGTCGATCAGGTAATTCATCAAAGTAACGATGTTAATTAATTTAGTAAATATCGATGCCCATGCAATTTAATAATCGAGTAAAATCCCTAAATTTGAGATCATAGACAACGCGTTTTACGAGTGATCACATTTATTACGACCTATATAAAAATTTCGCGTTGATGATTGGCTAATGAAGCGACCTCATATTTATCGCTCATGGTTTTTTTTCAGATGTATTACTAGTGACGTCATGAAAGAAGCACCTGCTGAAACGTGAGCTTTTTAAAAGAGGGCCTCATTCAAACGCATATATCTCTGAACAGGGTTGGTCTACAAAGACAAAAATGGCAACAAATTGTAGCTGATGTTTTAGCCTTTTAGAGGTTTTAATTTCATTAAATCGAATTTTTTGACGCAACCACATCTTTAAACTTGAATTGATTATCGAGCTGTTGTAGGTCACAATGCAGAAAGAGCTATTTTCTGAGCTACACAACTACTTCATAGTGAAACTATCATATTTAAACCCTTAATCGTTAACATATAACTCACAATAGCATATATTAGGTCAGGAGAAACAAAATACCGGAGTATTTTAGACACGTTTACTATAGTTCATTGTCTAGTGTCTTGCTTCCCTTATTTCACATACATATTGTATTGAATGTTTTGCTTAAAAATTTGTTTTGTAATTGATATCAAAAATATGTTTTTATGACTTTTAGAAGCACATTCTGAGCTTCAATTTGACACCAAGAACAAGCATTTTGGTGTAGCAGCTGATTCACAAAATCTGAATGGGTAGACCTCTAAAAAATTTTATTGATGGACATATCTCAAAAACTACTGCATCAAACACAATGATTTTGTGTGTGGTTAATAAGTACCTAGCTTCCAAACAGTCTGCAAAATTTCAGCTTTCTATGTCCATTTTCAGTCAAAATAGGTTTTAAGGTACAAAATGACCAATCATTGTTTTCAATCACAGTGATGCAAATAAGCCGGACCTATGAGTTTGGAGAAAAATTATGTGTTAGAAACGACTTAGATGCATGGATATACAGCAACCATTAACAATAGCAGTGACTGAAAGGAAGCTTTCAGATATGGCAGAGTTATCTACACTTACTACAGTGATAAACAACTCCTAAACTTGCTTTGTTTACCGAGTTGCTGCAGATCACAATTGACTAGACTACTAATATTTATTACTACTCAAAAAACATAGCAAGTTGTCAAGTATTTTGGAAGTTACTGGGCTACACAACTACTTCATAGTAAATCACACTTCAAACCTTACTCACACTGATAACTGAAGACTGGTAATAACATATATTAGGTGAAGAGGCTCAAAATATTTCAGTATAGCATCTCAACAGAGATTCGTGGTAGTTCATTGTCTAGTGTCTGGCTTTATTTATTGTACATACAAATAGTTCTGAATGTTTATTGGGTATTCTCATTACTTTAATCAAACTACTAGTTGTATAGCTGAGTTAAATTTTTGAATTTATCATATTTTTAGGAGAGATATGCGAGTGCAGTGGAATTCTTTTCTAGTACTTGTTACATTGCTGACAGGAGTTCAAGGTGGGAATTTAATAAAATATATGAAGTTTAATTTTTATGGTTTATGATTAAAAAGCAATATCATGAGTTATTTTACTTTTTTGTGTTAATTTATTCCATTATAGTCTCAACTTTTTATGTAAAATATATATTTAATTGACCACAACAACAGTGTTATTATTAGCTTATGTAGTACTGAATCTAACGCTCACTTTCTTCCAGTAGCTTTGCTTTTATTATAAAACAATTATCCTAACCATTAATTCAACTTCATCATCGTAGCAGTAATATATTTAACAACATAATTTATTGCTAGTAAAAATTAAACAGATTACTAATATGTAACGTATTGAATATAATACACATTGTGTTAATCTTGTTTACGTATTAATTTAAATGTTAGTTAATATGATGCATTAAAGAAATACCTAATTTTTTAGATAAAGTATTTAAACCAATGATTGCTATAATATCCAAACTTTCCTGTCTTACTTTTTCATTTATTACAGTAAATAGAGCAGTTCATTTTGCCCTTATTTATCAATATATAATGATGATACCATTATGTTTGTAGGAGGTGAAGTTGAATTGTCTGTAGATTCTGCAGGGTATCCTTCACTTTACAAAGATGAGTCAATAAATCTAACGTGTACTGCGAGTGAAAATACAGTTATTACTACTGTCTACCTGGTTAATCTTGCCAATAAAAATGATCTTACTGCTTGTACATTTGATGAGATTGATCATAATTGGGTACTTGATAACGTTATTTACATGCCAGGAGTTGCTCTAATAGATTTTCCTCACTGTGAAGCAGCTGGAGCCGGTGCTTCTCCATTCATCCTTTCTGCAACAGGGACGGTATCAGATGACTTGATTGGTGCTCGCTTCAAGTGCTTTGCTGACTTGACATCTCATATGAGCTCTACATTATTTTCTATCTCAACTATTAATGGTAAGTTAATTGTTCTAACATACTAGTATGAACTATGTTGTAGGAGCATAGTATATGCTCATACAACATAAATAATAGGTTCCGAGATTATTTACATTATAGGGACTTTATGTTATACATGTAAAATAAATGTTATACAATCTAATCTTGATTTCTCCCAAGCTGGGAAGGAGGGCAGACCCTCTTTTTCCCACCCCTACCTAGTTAACCCTTTTATAACTGAGTGCTTGTGTCATAGTGATTCTATTTAGCATCACATATTGTACCTTAGATAGTAAATGAAAGTAGGCTAAAATGTCGTGGAACTTTTCTACAGGCGGATATAATCTGTTACGAGTTTCAGTCTCACTTTTAGTTTCACTCACTTCATCTTTTGATTTCTAATTTCATCTTCACTCTCATCCATCTAACAAATTACTTCAAACCATTTCTGCTGCTGAAACATTCGATGTCAGCATCACAATAAAGTATTTAGTAGGGCTCGTATTTATTTTAGGTTATACTTTATGTTAAAACTATATTCAATAGTTTTAACGTAAACTATAACAAACTGTTACAATACTTGCACATGCTTGTTAAGGCCAATTAATAGCTTTGTAATAGCAATACAGACAGATCATTATAACATGATGAGATGAGTAAGAGTAACAGTGTTATAATTCAATAAAAATGGGAAGCGATAATGATAACACGTAAACTATATGAGGAATGGTAATATGGTCTCTGGAATCTCAAATCATGAGGACATGAGCTGACAACCCCAAATTCTTACCTCCAACCTAGTACCCCTCCTTTCCTAGATCATAGTTTCTGGAGAGAACCTTGGCCTAATCTGTTGTAAGATCTTCTTACTCTCATCTCTTTGGCCCTTCAAAAAGAAAAAAAGTAAACTTATTACTTTAATGACTGTACAATAACTGAAGTATTAATGGTTCGTATCGACAACCTTTCCCTTTTTTATCATTATCACTTGATTTAAGGCCAATGATTACGATAATTTTACATTAGGGAGAGCACACATCTTCAATGTTTGGTTATGTTATTTTTTTTGTTTTTTCCAACTCAGCTAAGGCTGCACTGCAAAAACAAGAAAAACAATTATATGTCTAAAATAAAGTAAAAGAAAAATGCAACACATTCTACTATAAAAATCCTTACTGCAACGAAAATAGTGTTTGTCTGTTTGTTTTTCTGCTCAGAACCAGAATTAGAAGTCAGAATAAAAGATAGTTATCAACCGATCTCCGACTTGTGACATTCAGCTTGGTAGAACGATACGCTAACACCTGCACTGATCAACCTGCACTGACCAACTGCCTTTTTACATTTGTTTGGTAATTGCAGCTACTTATTTTTTGTTTTATCATCCCATCTGACAATCCCTTATGGATGTCAGGGTGCAAATAAATAGTAGTAGGGTGCATTAAATAGTAGCACCCTGACAGTGCTTATATATACATATGTATATATAAGCACATATATACGTATATATGTATATATATACGTATATATGTGTATATATATGTGTATATATATATATGTGTGTATATATATATATATATATATATATGTGTATATATATATATATATATATATATATATATACATACATACATACATATATGGTAACACTATATTTTTACATGACTAGCAGAATTTCCGGTGTTGCACTGGTATTAAAAACAGATTATAAACAGTGGCAGGTAATGTAGTTTCCTGTTCCATGCCATTAGCCTGGCACACTGGCAATGGTTAATTTGAACAAGCTGTTGGAGTGAAACCTCGGTTCTCGAACACAATCCGTTCCAGAAGGTTGTTCGAAAACTAAGTTGTTTGAGATCCAAAACAGGTTTTCCTATTAGAATTAATGTATGGGAACTTTAATTCGTTCCAAGTCGATTTAACAACTTCGGTAAGGTATTTTTTAACATTTTACACCATATACTGTACTGTATACTGCTTACTATAAATGAAAATTGGTAGATATAGATCCTGTTTAATTTTAATAAAATATTTTTACCAATGATGATGAAAAAAAAACAAAAAATAAACCTTTCGTATGCCTTGCTCTTAAAGTATTAAAAACATAAAAGGTTACAATACAATACCAAAAATCGCAGAAATTGACAATGAAACAGCAAAAAAATGCAACAGATCAGCTACATCGAAAATTGTATGAAAAAGAAAATAGAAACAGCAATGGCACGTTTACTTCACATCTTTGAAGGAGAATCCGCTTCCAAAACAATACAGGGTAACTCGACTGGTGGAGTTGTGTCCCTAGAAAATATCTTCGGTAGAAGCGACGTCTTTCCAGATGGCTCCTTCTCTTTGTAAAGAATTTATGACGCGAATCTTCTCCCTTTGTTCGAGAACCTTCCGAAAGTGGCTCATAACAGCGTCGTTAAACGTATAAATATGCTGTTTCGGGACCTGTTCCGAAAGTTTAATTTCAATGCGCATGCTCCAGTTTGGTCGAGAACCGAATTTATGGTCGAGATCCGAAACTGACAAATCTCAAATTTTTTTAGTCGAAAACTGAGTTGGTCGAGAACCAAAGCGTTCAAGAACCGAGGTTGTACTGTATCTGGACCGCTAAACATACTAATATGAGCCATGCATAGACCTATTAACTATTAGTATAGTTAATAGGTCTATGATTACCACAATCATTAGAAAGAATTTGAGAATTTCACCAACTTCACGCTTCATACTTTGAACAATTTTTTTAATCAAGTAGAATTTAAGTAAAAAAGTGTTCATGTTATAGAAACATCTACTGGAAATATCAATTTTGATGCACTAAATTCTTTTTTGCTAACCTATAGATGCTGGTGGGGATGCTGGCAGCGATGCTAGCTAGTTCACTCTTGTAATGACTATATTCATTGCTAAGAGATGGCTATAAAACATTTTTGTCCAGAAAATCATATAACCCTCCTTTGTTTTGGCTAGTAGGATTTACATTGCATATCAATAGCCTGAGAGCTCACATTTACACTCATTTATATAGCTTAGGTGGTTTACAGATTTTCAACTGATTCACTGCTTGATGAAAATTGGATCACAAGCCTATATTTTGAGAGTTACTGTATCACTAGCTATATTTTTAGTGTTACTGCTTCACTAGCTATGATTCGGAATGTTACTGTATTATTAGCCATGATTTTGAAAGTTACTGTATCACTAGCCATTATGTTGAGTATCACTGTATCACTAGCTGTTGTTTGGAGTGTTACTGTATCACTAACTATTACGTTGAGGGTTGCTGTATCACTAGCCATTATGTTTAGTATCACTGTATCACTAGCTGTTGTTAGGAGTGTTACTGTATCACTAGCTATTATGTTGAGGGTTGCTGTACCACTAGACATTGTTTTGAGTGTTACAGTATCACTAGCCATTATATAAAGTGCTAATGTATCAGGGGCCATTATTTTGAGTGTTACCATTCTTTCCAGAACAGAAAACCTTTTTGGGCTGCTATGAGGGTCTTCTGCTAACCCTTCACTTAACCACACCAATATAACACCATAATTAGTCAACAGCAAAAATATATTTACCCTTCAAATATCAATTCATAATTCATTAGTAATAGTATGTGTATTTCTGTGTTCTCTCTTTAGTCATCTCACTCTCTATCTGTTCACTGCATGCAGAGCCAGTATTTATATGAACACTAGCTGCATTACCCATCTGCAGGAGCAGATTCACGCGCAGCATAAGGTTTATTGAGAGTTGTCTTTCATACTGTAAAACAACTCCAAATATGCAGTCTATTGAAATTGTTGTCCTGATCAGAGTATGTATGCACATATACATGTCAATGCTGGGGAGAACAATGGAAATCTGCAATGTGTCTTACAGCTAGATGCGTGTAAAATCTGGTAAATATTCTAGATTCATGTGTCTAGATTCATGCATCCGTTCATACCCGTGTATATTTGCAGTTGACGATTGCGCACTTTTGCCGCTGAGCCCCCGCCTCAGCTGACCAGTCTTTACCCATCGAGCAGTTGACAATCGCGCTCTTGCACTCACCTCGCAATCAATCGGTTCGCACTCGCAATCCATCGCCTTGCAATCAACCGGCCCGCACCCACCTCGAAATCAATCGGCCTGCGCGCCTCGCAATCAATCGCCTCGCACTCTCCTCACAATCAATCGCTTCGCACTCGCCTTGCAATCACGTTTCCACTCGCCTTGCACTCGCAACCAATCGTCTCGCAACCAATCGCCTTGCACTCGCAATCAATCGCCTAGCACTCAATCGCTTTGCAATCAATCACTTCACACTCGCCAACTCATTCATTTGGAAAGCCGCGCCTGGAGACTCTCGCTTTACTCGGGGCGAAAAAGGTCTCCTGCGCATCCCCGTGTGACGCCACGGCCCCAAGCCTAGCTGTGCTACCCGGCGTTGCCCGGGTAGTAAAAAAGGTCTTTGCACACAAAATTGGTTTGTATTTAACATATAACAACATTTGCCATTCTAACTTTCAAACTACCTATCATGAAAGAAGTGTTTTGTGTAGTTGAAATAAATTAAGAGAGAAAATAAAACAACTGTAAAGGTTTTCAAACTTTTTCAAACAACTACAATTTTCAAACTTCATATCATGAGAAAAAGGTTTTGTGCAGGACAACTAATTTAAAAATAAATAAAACAACTGTAAAGATTTTCAAACCAATGTAAATTTAAAATTTCATAACTTTTAGCGACCTATATCTTTTGATAACGTATAGTGGAACCTCAGTTCTCGAACATAATCAGTTCCACAAGTTCGAGATCCGAAACAATTTTTCCTATTAAAATAAAATAATGTGAATTTTAATCCGCTTCAAGGCGAGAAAACAACTTCGGTAAAGTATTTTTTAAACATATTACACCATAAGCTGTACTTGTACCAGGGTAATAAAAAGGTTTTTGCACAGAAAATCTATTTGTATTTAACATACATGACAACATTTGCCATTCTAACACTCAAACTACATAGGTAACATGAAAAAAAATAATAGGTAATCTATCATGAGAAAAGTGTTTTGTGTAGTTGAAATAATTAAAAAGAAAATAAAAACAACTGTAAAGTTTATCAAACTTTGTCAAACAACTGTAACTTTCAAACTTCATATCATGAGGAAAAGGTTTTCTGCAAGTCAAATAAATTAAAAAAAATAAAACAATTGTAAAAGGGATTAGATGTAAATTTCAAATAATTAGCAAGTAATAGCTAAATTAAGTCGGTTTTGCTACAATTACAATAAAAGAAGATACAGTAATGATACAATTAATACAAACTGAGAAAACAAAATAAAATTCTTGAATATGTTGAATTAATAATAACAATTCTTGCATAGAAGTGTGTGGGTATAAAAAGGTTACTTTCCCACCAAAAACTATCCATCAATTCTTGGAAAACGACGATACTAAAAAATATGACAGAATATCATAGTATTTTGTAGTTGAAATTTTATTAGAACAAATGGTTGAATAAAAGAATAATATTAATAATAAAGATTGGAAACTAATCAAGTAATAATAACAGTGATAGGAAAATGAATAATGTTTTAACTTCAAACACGATACTCAATTTATGTTTAAAATAATGCAAGTTGAAATAATAACAACGATGAAACAAACTTTTAAAAACTTATATTATAAATTCAAAAATCATATGAAGTTTATAAATGTAATAAGAGAATTTAAATTTATATATCTTCTATATATATATATATTTCTCAAAGTATGTAAATGTATGTAAATATAAGAGAGTGGAGAATAACTGATACTTGCAACCTTACATGATAAATCTTACAGTAATCTTTCAAATGTTTGTTGTAAAATGTGAAATTAATTACAAAAAACTAATTGGTTAGGTTTAAAAAGAAAGATGTATAAGCTAATACATTTAGCTGTACAACCCAGCATTGCCCGGGTAATAAAAAAACTGAACAGAAAATTGATTTGTATTTAACATATAACAACATTTGCCATTCTACCTAAAACAACTGTAAAGGTTTTCAAACTTACTTTGTCAAACAGCTTTTAAACATCATATCATGAGAAAAATGTTTTGTGCAGGTCAAATAAATTTTAAGAATGAAACGACTATAAAAAGGTTTAGATGTAACAGTGAAATAATTAGCAAGCAATAGCTAAATTGAGTCTGTTTTGCTACGATTACAATACGAGATGATTCGGTAATGATATAATTAATGCGAACTGAGAAAACAAAATAAAACTCGTGAATATGTTGAATTAATAATAACAATTCTTGCATAGAAGTGTCTGTATAAAAAAGTTACAGTTCCACCAACAGCTATCCGTCAAAACTCTGAATACGACGATACTGGTACAACGATATGTTATGTAAAAATAAAATATTGTAGTGTCTTTGTCTGATCGAAGGTGAGAGAATCTAGATGCTATTACTACTCGAGATAATACGATTGTCCGCGTGAAAAGTAGTGACCTTAACAGCGATTTAGCATTTGAACCTAAGAAAAGCCAGAAATAGAGGTTCACAAAAACGGCCTCGTGTTTCATAGAGTTAATAAAATTTAATCGCCAAATTCTAATATCGAAAGAGTCTATGGTCGATATCATTTTGCCGAAAACAAATTAGCCCTAATATGTCGAGAACAAAAAAGCATCACGTGTCATGAAGCTAAAAGAAAGCTATAGAGTTGAAATTATTACGCCATTTTTGTGTAAAAACGGCAAACAATGAATAGGTTATGTATAGAGGCGCACTAACGGGAGATGCCCGTTAATGCGCTCTAGATACCTAGTAGCGGCTAATAGTCCGAAAAGTACGATACTCTATAAGGCGGACACATACACACATACACAGACACGCAGACAGACAGACAACGATTGACGTTTATATTAATAGTAGATGTAGTTGTTAGATCTTCAATTGTCCCAACCAAATTGTCTTTGCCGTAATAGGCTGTTCAATTTCCGACAAACTTTTTCTTCTACTCATGCGGTTTTATCAAGGCCAACTAGTTTCCTGTACCCAGCTGCATTAACTAAAATATTTTGTTTGCTAGTTAAGATATCCGTAATAGGCTTTCTCTTTCACAAATGCTAAAATAACAATGTAATTATTAGATATATAAATGCGTTACTATTCATATATTCATGTGTTACTAATACATAAATACAGTAAATACAGGAATACGTGTATTTACTAGCGTATTAATCTTTAAAAAATTCTTACTATTGTCGAACATGTTCAATAATAATAGATGTAATTATGAACATAACATTAACCATAGTCATTCATAACTAAAAATAATAATAAATGTAAAATATTGATTGTTTTAGTGAAACCTGATAATCTTGTAATGAACAGTCCTGATAAGATAGTTGAGGGAAAAGAATTCACATTCAACTGTACATCAACTGGAGGCATTCCCAACTCTGTATATGACTATGGTTAGTAATGTAGTGTACTGAGTGGAGCTGTTGATATACATTGAGACAACAGATATTAGCTAAGTGTTGTTAAGTAGTAAACAAATGCAGTAATAAAATATACCCCTGCAATTGTTTACTTGTGTAATTAAAGTTACAATCTCAGATAATCAGAACAAATCATTCTCATTGTGGGTATCACAGTCATTCTCAGCTTCATTTACTAACGTTCTGACTGTTCAGTTGATTTTATCAGATCACGCTTCCTAAAATGAAAGATTCACAATTTGAATCTCTTTTGGTTGAATGCAATTAATCTAATGAATGATTGTTTAAGAAAAAAGCAATATAAAACACTAGTAAAGTTTGAGTGCAAGCTCCTTGCTATTGTATTATAAAAATGTTTAACGTATAAGTGAATGGGATAAACTAGATGATGAACTGAATGTGTTTTGATGCAACTTTTTACCAGATTAAAAATGTGCACAGGTAAATACTGACATCTTTTTTCATAAGCCAATTTTACCTCATTTACTGCAAAAAATAACAGCACTACTTGAGACACTCTGCTGTTATATGTGACATCACAAGAGTACCACAGAGGTTTTTGCTGTGGTGTGTTGTGGTGTATTGTGGTGTGTTGTGGTGTTTTGTGGTGTGTGTGTTTGGTGTGTGTGTGTTGTTTGGTATGTTGTGTGGTGCGTTGTGTGGTGTGTGTGGTGTGTGTGGTGTGTGGTGTGGTGCGTGTGTGGTGTGTGTGGGGTGTGTGTGCATGTGTGCGTGTGTGCGTGTGTGTGTGTGGTGTTTGGGGTGTGTGTGTGTGTGGTGTGTGGGCTGTGTGTGTGCGTGTGATGCGTGTGGTGCAAGTGGTGCGTGTGGTGCATGGGGTGCGTGTGGTGCGTGTGATGTGTGTGGTGCGTGTGGTGCGTCCGTCCGTCAGTGCGTGCATGTGTGCGTGCAGGTGTGCATGCGTGCGTGCGTGTGTGTGTGTGCTTTATTTCATCAATTATTAAAAGAATAATGGCAGGTGAAAATAAATATACAGATAGATACAACATTAATTAAATGCAAATAAATAAATGCAAACCCAATTTCTACATATTGAGGCATGAAGAAGCCAACATGTGCAGTAGCACTGCAGCTAGTCGAGGCACTGGGCGCACTGAATTTGGCATACTTTGGCATTTAAGTTAAAATATTTGGCATAACCCATTGAAATTTGAATTAATCTAGGCTTAACATGTAGCTCTTGATATTTTTTTAAAGGTACTAATCTATGAAATGTTTTGTAAGTTAGTTGTAAGACTGTTCACTTGTGATGAAACTCGATATGTAGTTAATTGTTTTTTGACCGGAAGCAGTGTGAAACATTAGTAATGGTATCTTGGTTTTCAAAAATTAAGGATTATGTCGATAATTCTTTTTAACTTTAGAATCATTTGAATAAAATTTTGAAAGAGCTAACAGAAGAAGTTTATACTGGTAAAAAGTTATCAACAGACTACACAAAAAGCTAAGCAAACAGAAGCTGAGATAAAGTCAGTGGTAGTTTATCAAAGATTGTGGGCACTAGACGCTTTTGTAATATACTTTTTTTTTTTTTAAATTGAAAATTTTCTCATGACTCTAGACAGTGACTAATTTTAAAGTTAATAAATGTGTTGTATATTAGTTTCATAACACTACTAGAAAAAAATTTAGATCATTTACTTATCTTGACATAGATCTTTGCTTATTTAGCTTATCAATGTGTGATTCTTATACCAAGAATTTGGTTGTCCAAATGAATTCTTAAGAATTTGATCAGATGTTTTCTAAAGCTCCAAATCAAATAATTTTATTGTTTTTTCTAATTTAATTTTGTTTTAATAATTTTTCAATACGTTGTACATTGTTGTGTCCATGTTTACAGTTAATTTATTTGTTTTACATTTTTATTTGTTTTGTTTGTTTTTGTTCAATTATTTCTAGTTCATTATTAACTATATTTATGTCATTATTTAAATTGATAAATTAATAAAATTTAAAGGATTAGTAGACAGCACAAGGTCATTAACATATTATATCAAAAATAAAGTTGGATTAAGGATAGAACTCTGAAGAATGGCACAATATATACTTGAAATGTTAGATTTAAAAATTTCTATAAATGCTACCTGTTTTCTATATTCCATGTAGTATTTTACTCAGTGAATCGAAGATGGTGAAAAGTTCATCGACTTTAATTTGTGAATAAGTACTTGGTAGTCAATAGTGTCAAATGCATTACTAAAATAAAGAAATATTTTTAGTACTGCTTTGCCATAGTTCATTGGCAAGTCTATAAACCATGTATCAGAACAACTATGAAGTTCTAGGCATTCTAATGCATTTGTTCATCACACCATAGAGAATTTCACTGATACATTGTTTTTCTACTTTTTCTCTACAGAAGTGTTAAGAGGAAATATAGTGGTTGAAAGTAACAATATATACACACCTACTGAAGAGGATAGGGAAGGATTGACCCTAAGATGTACGGATATAACTCATTCAACTCTGGCAAATGTTTATCCTGATATCATCATCAAGTCTGAAGATAAGAAGCCTCGTTGTAAGTTGAGTTGGTCAACATCAAGTCTACTACAACTTTTACTGAATCATGTTAAGTAGATTTCAATTGAACTGGGACATCAAAATTAAACAGTGTGTGTTTGATGTCTTAGTTTTAGGTTTAAGTATCTAAACCTGCTATACTAAGTTAATGGTGATATAATTATAGATATTGACTATGAAATATTACCCAATGTTCTGCACCAAGACCCCAAATCACCACTGACGCTGTCATGCAATGCGATAGCAACTCCAACTCCTTCTTACACATGGACATGTAGTAAAGGGTGTACAGATACTGCAACCTACCAACTGGTCATTCCTGCAAACTCGAGGGAGAATGGTCAACTAGAGAGAATCAGATGCACTGCTTCTGTTGAGTGTGAGCGAGCTATATTTTTAGAATTGAAGTAAATGCCAGACATTGAAGTTAAAATGGCTGTTATGTCACAAAATTATTTACTTGAAATTTTGTTAAACAATTGTAGTATCAGCTTTAATATCAACAAACATTTATAAAACCTGTGTTGTTACAAACGTGATACACTGAACTTGTACTATAAGGACACCAACATGGTGCATGCAGTCAGACTAATTGTCTGTACAAACTTCTATTTTGATTACTTTCTAAAGTTATACATGTTTTAGTTCAACTAAAACTTGTATCATGATTTAGTTAAAATTAGTTTATTTATAAGTTAGCAAGGCAGCTCCAGAATATGTGAAACTTAAGTTGGTAAAACTAATTGGATACAAGCTCTACCTATAGATTTGTTTGTTACAAACATTCATCTACCCACTAAGGCATTTAGTCTCTTATTAACTTTTTATTGCTGAAACAAATGCAAAAGATTTAGTATAATGAAATAATTTAATCAAGTTTTCTTTTGCAGTCCTTGAGCCAATTACCAATATATATAACATTATATGGACAGAAGCAGCTGAACTACCATCAACAACCCAAGCTTTATTGGTTACAGAACGAAAAGCTCCATCTGTTGATTTATTAGGAAGTGTAGCTGGTGTTCTTGCTGTTTCACTTGTTGCACTGGTTTCACAGTCAGCTGTCTTTTGTTGGTGGAAAAAAAGAGCTGGTAAGTTTTGATTTACAGTTTTTAGTCGAATAAAAAAATATTAAACCAGTTCGACAGTTTTCTGTGCCATAAAACCAATAAATTTTTAAAATTATAAATTATTAAGTGGTTAAAAATCATGATGAAGTTATTTATAACTGACCCAGTCAGAAAAATACAAAACATTTTAATGTTTTATTGTGATTGCTTATTTTTAGATGAAGAATGGAAGAGCTTAGAATCAGAAAGAATCAGGTAAACGTAATAAAAATAAATAGATTGTATTCATTAAACATGATCACATTATTTATATTAATACAGTCAGCATTGTCAATGTGCATATGGGTATGCACATTTATGTGTGTACGTGCAAGCATGTGTGTGCGCGTGCGTGCATGTGTGCATGCGTGTGTGCGCGTGCGTGCATGTGTGCGTGTGCGTGTGTGTGTGCGTGTGTGTGTGCGTGTGTGTGTGTGTATGTGGGTGTGTGCGTGCGTGTGCGTGTGCGCACGTGTGCGCGTGCGTGTGTGTGTTTGTGTGTGCGTGCATATGCATGTGCGTATGCTTGAGTGTGATTGTAGATCTTCTATAAATATAAATCTCAATATTTGTCTGTCTGTCGTTTGCCTGTCCAGTTATTGCAATGAATTTAGTCTGAAAAAGTTACTTTGTTTCTGGATTTGAACTTACAATATTTAAATCACAAGTCTACTAACAACCTTGTTGAACTACAAGGCTAAACAGTTTTTATTGCGCCCATCACTTTTTCCATATACTTTATATTCGTTTTGCAATTACACACAATAAATTATCAATTATTAAAATGCGCCCTCAGGTTACAATGCAACTGTTATAAGATTTTGTTGCTTTTTTATATGAAAAACAATGTTTTTTCATCCTTGTACAGGGAGGAAAAAATGTTTTCAACTTTTTCCGCCATACGATATTAACAAAAATCTCTTTTGAAATTAAAATTTAGCTGTCGTTGTACTGATTACTGCTGATACACTATTTGCTGATATCTTTCCCACAACACCTTAATGAGATACACTGATCGCTATCTCAGTTCAGCATTATTAGTTATACATTATAACAAAAAGGAAACCAAAAACCTATTACAAAATTGAAGTTTAGTTTAGTAAAATAAATTCTAAAACTGATCTTTAAGTATGTGTTTAGTAAGTCAAGTTTATTTCAGCTAAATTCAACCTTTATGTATATATATGTATATATATATATATATATGTATATGTATATGTATATATATATATATATATATATATACAGTCAAACATGGATAACTCGAACTTCAAGGGACCGAGCAAAAGTGTTCGAATTATCAGAGCGTTCAAGTTATCAGAGCACTGTCACAAGTCCATATATTTACTTATTTATTAGTAGATACATGTACATATACAAACTATAATATAAATCAAAAGCACAAATGGCTTGTTTCAAATTAAATGCTTCTAATGTAAAGTTTAAAACGTTTTTATGAAAAAGTATTGAGATTTTTCTATCACTTGAGATTGGTTTGTTGTTTGAGGTGATGTTATTGCCAGGACGTTTTTCAGATTGACATTGGCAAAACTTGATCGTTGTTGAAATGCTCAGAAGAAAAGACATTTTTTTCTTTTGGGGTTTTACCCATGATCAATTTTGCCGTTTTCTCTTGAAGTTTATGCAAAGATTATCTTACTTTACCTGGGATTCGTTAAGAGCAACACTCCGAGGCAGTTCAATTAGAAGTTTTACGAGGTTTTACGTACATTCTATATCACTCACGTTTTTTTAATAGATACTTATTGAATGTACACACGTATTCTGTGTTTAGGTCAAACGATGAATAGTTTTTTGTAGCTCAGACAACGTTAAAGTTTAATTACAACAATTTTTAAGACGTTTTAAACATTCAACATTCCGACGTTGATTCAACACGGAATCAATGTCGGAAAACTATTCATCACGGGCTAGCCGGGTCACGCACTCAAGGATTTTCGCCACGCACATACAAAACAAAAACAACATGCGATTTTTGTTTTGTATGTGCGTGGCGAAAATCCTTGCGCGCGTGACCCGGCTAGCCCGTGCTACTCATCGTATAGCAGTATAAATCAAATTTCACCAAACCTTTAGAAAAGTCATTGACAAAAATATTTTGCCGATGGTGGTAATAACGACGCTTATGAATTACGAAAAGATGAAGTTTACCTCTATGGCTTTGAATAAAGTGATTTTCTAAAGCGATAACAACCGTTTCGGTAGCCGTTGGGCAAAAAAACAGTTCGAATTAACAGTGTTGAGTTCGAGTTATCTATAGCAATTTATCATTACGTGGGAACGGACCAAAGGAAATGTTTGAATTAACCATGTGTTCGAGCTATCCGTGGACGAGTTATCCATGTTTGACTGTACATGTATGTATATATACAACAAAACATACTTTATTTAACAATTACTTGCCAATTATGTCACAATTACATTTAAACACCTAAACAGTATGTTTTCTCTTAATTTATTTTTTTGCTGTGCACAAAACACTTTTCTCATGGTCTAAAATTTGAAAGTTAAAACAGTAACTGTTGTTATACGTTAAATAGAAATAAATCTTTGGTGAAAAGATTTTGGTATTGCTCTGGCAATTAGCTAGTCATTCACCTAGTTACATGTAAATAAATTATTAAGGTCTGTAGGCCTATTAACATAGAATTTCTTTCTATTTTAGGAAAGCAGATATAGCAGACACAAAGATTAATTTAAGAACTTTCCCAGCCTCAGGTAATGAACAGTGAAGTAGCACTACCAGTTAATCATTGTATGTTTATATGAAAGGTTCTTTTGTAAAACCTTTAAAGTAATCTCGAGCTCTTTATCTTACCAGATACAGGAGATGACAACTATGAAGCACTGATCCCAGAGAGTGACAGAGACCATCCATATGCTAGTTTGATGCATGAAAAACGATAAAAACTGTAAAAAAGGAACTAGAATGTTCTTGGTATAACAGCATCACCAAAAATTTTGTTAGTTTTCTAACTACTTCAGAAAATACAGTACTTAATTTCTTTTGCTTCTTAAGACTCATTGTTATATTTATTTGATAATCGAACTAATGCTAATCGATTTGTTTGTACATTTCTCTAAATTCATAAATTTTTACAGAAAACTTTAATGTTATGGACGCTAGTATTTTCATTATTTATACAATTTTCCCCATTTTTATACCTACAAAAAATGTTTTAAATACAACTTTTTTTAAATTAAACTCATTCTATCCTTTTCAACTGATAGATATTATAACCACTATCATCAATAATAAGAAACTAGTTATAGAGTTGTTAACATGTCACCAGCTGCATTTCAACGTATATCAGGAACTACAAGACTGTACTGCATCTTGCAACTGTATTTGTTTAGTGTTTCTGCCTGTTTGAGCATTGCACCTGTGAGACCTGCCAGATGACTACCAGCATATTTTGGTAATTGAAGTTTCTTAAAATAACTAGTTTTTAACATTGATGATCTTAATCCATACGAGTGCCATCATAACAGATATTTACCTGTTTAAGTTGGCTTGGACAACAATTTGCATGTTTGGTAGCTTACGACATGTTTCAACTTTGTGCGCACGCATTTTTCTACTGTTTTTAAAAGCTTCTATTTAATGTATTTGGTTCTCTAATTCAATTAACTTGCTATATATATTAAAATTATATTAACTATCTTCATGTTGAAATATCATCCTAGGTGGTCATTAGTAACTTAATTTATAACCAGAAGATAAGAATGTTATGAGAACCTTTGTACATACATATAAAGCAACAGGAACAAGTAACATAGTTGGTGGAAACCAGACTTATTAATTTTGAAATCGCTGTCAAAAATCTTCAGTGCTTATGATACTGTGGTATTCTAGCTTCAATCTTTATGGCAGTCTATCAATCAAACAATTTGTCTAATTTGCACAGTAAACTTTATGTTTTGCATCTTGTAGCTTTCGTATTATTAAGAGTAGTCTACCCCATGTTTACATTGCTGTTAGCCACACCCACTGTTCTGGAAGTTTCTAGTGACTCATGTTCATTTGTGTGTGACTTATGAAAGACAAGCCTGAAAGACAAGACTTATGGCACAAGCTGTGTTATTTATTTAACTGTAATAACCTAACAGTTGCCTGGTAAAAAGCTAATAGCATCTTAATAAATCTTTGCATTTTGTGATTGTTTGAAAATTATCACATCTAAAACAAGTGGTATTTTTGTTGTATAAATATAAACATTCACATGAACAGACACAAAGAAAGGCTGTATATTCTCTTCTTTTTGCTTCTATACTATGTCTTCAACTTTTTGATACCTCTGTGAAAACCTGTAACTGCCTTCGCCTTAGACATCAGTATAACGTTGGTACCACCAACCCGATCATATAACATACCTCGTCTCTTTTTCTCTATTGCTAATTTCTACTTTTAGAACTACTAATGAGTACATGAGGTAACTTACCTTGTTTGTGTTGTTTGTTATTTGACTCTGCTAACACTGTTTTTATAGGCTGTGTCTCCGGTTTGTCTAACCCTGTGCCACCTCCTACAGCCTACAGAGTGTGTAGGTGTTGTAACCTGTATTGGTGGTTGATTTTGTGCCACCATCTGTAATCTCCTCTCCAATACCATTATCATGACCAGTACTTCTTTCCGCATTGTTGCGACTACTGTCACTCACACCACGGCCATTACCACAACTGCTGTTACCACCGTTGCCACTGTGACCCCCATCATTACGACCACTAGTTACTAGCTCGACACTTTGTGGCTGGGTGATTTCTCAATCTTAGCTCTTGTCTCCTCCGTCTTAACTTTGCTGTCACTAGTGGAAGGGTGCATGACAGGCATCTCATAGTAATGCATCTCTTTTGTTGTGTCCAATTGCACAGTAAGTGACACTACCCATCCGGGTGTTGCTTTAGATAGTAATGCGCCTTTTTGGTTGTGTTCAAATGCTCAGTATGTAATGCCACAAACCCGAGTGTTGCTAAAGTCCCAGACCTACTTGTTTCAACATGACTCTAGTATGAGCAGGTCTAAACACATCAATCCTCCTCTGATTTTTGGCCAACTCTTCTAACACTGCTCTAACAACCTTAGGGTTCTTCAGCTTGGTGGCCACGCTGCCTCTCACTTGGAGCTTAGCTTGGCCATGTCCTTGTCAAACTTCCTTCGCACTTCATCATCCTCTCTTCCAATCTTAGCAGTCTTCATTCCATACCCTTTTCTGGTAAGCATGTCATGGCCAAACAACTCTGCTCAAAAAAGCAAGGTGAACTTCAAATATTTATTTGAAGTTTTCTCATGATAGGTGTTTTAAGCACTACCACTCACCTCCTCATAACTCCTCCATTTGAAGGTACCAGTCACCCTAACCTTTCTTTAGATTTGAAGTGTTCATGGAGCATTTCAATAAAATTTAGTAGCAAGTTGAACCTATTAAAACCAGTGTCTTTTCTCTTGTTTAATTCATTTCTCAAACATTAGTACCTGACTCATTTCCACCACTGCTGTGTATGAATATTTTTATTTAGCAAAAGCGTCGCAACGCAAAAAGTTGTTCACGCATTATTGTACTCATATAGGAAGATTAATATGCTGACAACAATCCAACAGCGGTAATAGTAAACCTAGAAAAGACATTACAGTCCTCTCACAACCAAGGCCAAGTCTCATTGGTCGATCTATTTGCATTACAATGCACTGTTTAGTACTGCTATTGCAGTAAATGTTTACACCAGTTTCTAGTATGTATTTTGTGGTGCTTCTAGGTAGAAGCATTATCCATTAATCCATAATGGCATTATGGATTAATGCCATTATGGATTCCACTCACCACCAATTCCATCTGATAATGGCATTATCCATGCCATTATCAGAAGGAAACATTTGAAACTAATTGTACATGTTCTCAGCGCTTTTTATTATACATCGTTTGTATGAGAGCAGTTGGCCTCAGATGATATTAGTCTCAGATGCATCCTGTCATGAAATTTTAGAAGCCGAGAGCTTTAAGCAATTTCAGTGCTGAAAACTTTGAAAATGAGGTTATTTAAGCAGAGTATGTTTTAGTGAGAAAACTACACAGATATGTTTTGGTTGATACAAACCCTAAATATCGCTCCTTTCTTATGTAGATTCCATTCTTGTTCATTGAATATAACCTAAATCTATTGACGTATCTATGTTCATTGCCTATAGCCTACATATATTGATGTTACATCTATTGATGTATCTTCTCATTGCTTATAGCCTACATATATACTGACATATCTTTGTTCATTGCTTATAGCCTACATCTAATGATGTTGCCTCTATTAACGTATCTATGTTCATTGCTCATTGCCCACATCTATAGATGCATCTCTGTTCATTGACTATAGCCTACATCTATTGATGTTACATCCATTGACGTATCTGTTCATTGCTTATAGCCTACATCTATTAACGTATCAATGTTCATAGCTCATTGCCCACATCTATAGATGCATCTATGTGCATTGCTCATTGCCCACATCTATAGATGCATCTATGTTCATTGCTTATAGCCTACATCTATATTGACGTATCTATGTTCATTGCTTATTGCCTACATCTATAGATGCTTCTATGTTCATTGCCTATAGCCTACATCTATTGGTGTTACATCTACTGACGTATCTGTTCATTGCTTATAGCAGACATATATCGACGTATCTAAAACTTGTTTATTTCACTGTAAACAACCATCGTCTGTAGTACCAAGCGTTCATGAGACGCTTCATGACGTTCATGAGACTCTTCAATTAACAAACCTTCACAGGTTTGTTGATTGAAGAGCAGTTGTAAAATGGATTGGATTGATATGAATGTCACAGGTCAATACTAGTTGAGCTGTTCTTTTCACTTGTGCTGCAGCATTGTACTTTCTTAACTGAAACTGTCTTACTTTTACTTTTTCAGTACAATTTCAAGCACATTAAAGATTTTATTGCGTCAAAAATGTCGATCATATAAAATTAAAGCCAATAAAAGGGTAAAACATCAGCTACAATTTGATGTCATTTTTGTCTTTGTGGACTGACCCTGTGCAGAGATACAAGCGTTTGAAAGAGGCCAACTTTTAAAATGCTCAGATTCGAGCAGGTGCTTCATTCGTTACGTAACAAGTCAAGTAATATATGTAAAAAGAGTCCCCGAGCGATAAATATAAGATCTCTTCTTTAGTCAATCATCAGCACAAAATTGTTATATAGGTCATATAGAAAAACGCATCGTCTGTAATCTCAAAGTAAGTGATTTTACTCAATTACTAGATCGTACATTGGCATCAATATTTACTGAGTACATTTATTAATTGACATCGTTAATTTACTGAATTACTAGATTGACATGTTTTATTGACAAACAACAGAACTGTAACAATGCTTCCAGTTCCTGCGAAGGTGACTCAACAGTTTTCTGGACATCAGGTAGTTAAAGTTTGGGGCAGAGAGCTTATGGTTAGAGTTGACAGGCGTCAGCAGCGTTATGCTGCAGAGGAAGATAGGATAATGGAGGTAAATTTATCTTTAACTTTGAGTCTCTTATATATATATATATATATACTGTTGTGTTTACATTCAGATTATATTTTCCTGTTTGAGACTATAATGTAACTTCTTATGCACAAAATAAACGATGTTGATTGTTAAACTGATGGCTTCTTAATCAATCTATAACATCTAGCAATGCAATGGCTTAGATTGATGAACAAGTGTTAAATATACTGATGGTAATAATTTTAGTACTCATGAATATATTTACTAATTAATAAAATTATAACTTTTTGCTATCACCAATCATTGTTTCATAACATTTTTATCATTTCACCTAGCTATAATATTTGCTTCAAATTTTTTTTGGCAGTTTTAGCTAGTAAATTAAATTTATGATTAGAATTTATGTTCACTTCTCACTGGTAGAAAGTGAGGAAAATCGATTGATCAATGCTCATCTTTAACTCCCAGAAACAAAGCTTAGAATTGTTGGCTTGGCGTACTTATGATTTTGTTAAACATTTATTCATGTTTAAAATTACACTCGCAATCTGTCCAACTCCCAATTTGGAAGCTTTCAGTAGATACGAGTTAGAACGACATTTCTATAAATGACATTTATTATACAGTATCTGTTTTATTGCTTATAAGATGATTACAGTAGTGGTTGCGTCAGTCTGGAAACTACCATAAATGGGAAAGAGAGACACGAATGTGTGCTGCACAAACTATAATGTTTTGTTTGAGTTTGTTGCAGTAGATTAATTTGTCCGATTATATGAACTGAAACTATGTGAATGAATTTGACTTGAATGGATGTTTTTAATAAAAACTTTATGCCGAGATGAAAATTTTTTGGTTTGTAAAAACTATATAATAAAATAATAATGTTGAAGATAATGCCAAACATAATTTGCAGAACATATTGACTACATCATAGCCCCGTTGCCACCTATGCTGAAATCTTGTCTGATAGATGGATCTAAGAAGTGTAATCAGAGCTGTATTGACAGGTGCTTTTGCATAGCTCAACTCAATTCCAACTTTCCTAATATTAAAAGCTCAAAAAAGTTTTATGCTCCATGCTACTAGATGAAAACAGGTGAGTCTACAAACTGCCAACCAGGAGCAAGAATGGCTTAAACCCTTTGCCCTATTAAACCTTGGCCAGAATTGGAGGGTTAATTGATTTCATAGAAATTTTTATTTTGCGTTCACTATTTCGGTCAACTCATAAAACCATTTGTTTAGTACTTGAATCAACTAATCAAATTTGGCCAGTAATTTTTTTTCTACAAATTGATATTAATAATGACTAGATAACGTTGACTATACATGAATTTTCTTAGGGATGCAGTTGATTTCGCCGCATATTTGAACATATTCTTTTCAAAGATGCGGCTTGCTTATTTTATCTAGTAACTAGTTTCCGGTGTGAGTAGCAACTGAGAACTTCGCTGATACAAAGGCTGCGATAAAATAAGTTAATTCGACAACCAAATTACCATAGACCAGCAGAATCGTAGTCAGTACTCAAATGTTTACACAGCATTTAAAGGAAACTTATACAACAAATTGTTAATTACCCTTATTCGAGTCGTTTGAGAGATTTATAATAACGTATTCATAGCTAGATCAAACATTTTATCTTAGCAATCATGAGCAAGTACAAAATAAGATATATGCCAATAGAGCCGCGTAGTACTAGACTTTTATTGCAATAGCCGATGTGAATACGAGAGATAGAGACAGGTTGTATCACTATATACATCATTTTGGGCAAGTCCGGACACGTATCTTTTTCTGAGTGTTTTTATCGCGATCAATTTTTAGTCTATTTTAATCTTCAAATATCTTGACAATGAGATCGCCTAACACAACAAACAACATCTCAACTTAGAGAAAAAAATCAATACTTTCCGTTAAAATCAACTACAATTTTACGCAATCACATCTTTAAACTGCTTTTTGCAGGGACTGCTGAAAAAAGTTGCCCAAGCACTTTGAGGCAAGCAAAAAAATTAAGGATAATCCAAATATAATCAAAAGGTCAATAAAAAAAGTATTCGTTGTGAATGCGTGAATTCATTGTATATTTACTTTTAATTTCAGGTAGAGTTAATTGTTTTTTTACAGGGGCCGCTGAGAAAACTTTCTCAAGCACATGGATGCATGCAGAAAAAAATTTAATGATAACAAGGATTTTGTTAAGAAATCACTAATAAAAGTGTACCGTGTGACAGCACAAAGCGCTGTCAGCTATGGAGAAAAATATATCGAGTTGGGCCCCTCATCTAATCAGGTGTTTAACTGTTACTGATGTTAGTCTTACATCCAATAATGTGTTCACCTGTTTTTGAGGTCAATATCTTATCCAATCAAATGTTCAACTATTATTGATGCCATTCCCCCATCCAATCAAGTGTTCAATTGTTATTGATGTCAGTCTCTTGTCCAACCAGATGTTTAATAATTGTTGATGTCATTTTCTCAACCAATAAAACAATATTGACAGCTGTAATCTTTTTCATGACAGCCGTAGTGTTTTTCTATTCAGTGTGTTAAACGATTTGAATAAGTAAGCAAAACAGCCAACCATCTGATTACTAAGTTGAATGATCAAGTAAAACAGCCCACCCACCTGGTTACTAACTTGAATGAATAAGTAAAACAGCCTATCTGTCTGGTTACCAAGTTAAACGAAGAAGCAAAACAGCCCACCCACCTGGTTTCTTAGTTGAACGAACAAATAAAACAACCCACTCAACTGGTTACTAAGCTTAATGAGCAGGTAAAACAGCCCTTCCACCTCGTTACCAAGTTGAATAGGATTTGTCAGGGAAGGATTATCTTGTCAAGACTTGCTCACATATAGCTTTAAAACCTGTTTACTGCAATGGTGATAATCTTGCTAGCATTTCTATTAAAGACTCTGAGGGCATATGATACCAGAATTGATGAGATAAACTTTTTAGCAGAAGCACCGAAAGGCCCAATTCTCAATGCAATACAGCCACACATCTTTTTTGATGACCAGCATACGCACATAGACAGCGCTAAGAAGTATGGAATATCTGTGGCCCAGGTGAGTTTTCTTTTTTTTCTCTCAGAATTGGTCCAATTCTTATTTGCGAAGGGCCCATCTAATACATATCATCATACTCTCTTTTAAACTCAGAATATTCATGACACTGCTGCCACTCACTATAAACTCTCATACACCCAACAAGACATCTTAAATTCTCACTATACCGGTTACTTTGTAGAATTAAGTAGTTGTCTTCTCCAGCTTAGAGGAAGAGAGCAAGAGACTTATAATGATATAATTAAAATCAATGTTTTGTTTAGATTCGCTGTACAGCCGATCCTCAACATATTAAATTACTTCAATCTGATAATTGCTTCATTAGTCAACATCATTACATACTATAGTAAAGTTGAAAAAACACTGATTGTTTGTTAATTTGTCCCACTTCTAATTGCCCATTGCATTAAATTAAATGAATTATGTTAGACAATGTAAAATAAAGAAGTATGTATGTGCATATATATATATATATATATATATATATATTTTTTTTTTTTTATTGTTACATTGCATTAGAAGTACATTAATGAGAATGGTGCTTTGTCAATATGTAGGTTTAGTAGCAGAGGTAGCAGTAAAATGAGACAGTGTGATTTACTCTAACATAGATTAGATAAAGTTCAGACTAACATAGTTTTTACGGTGCTGTTATTATTTCATTGTTTTAACCCTGTTTCTAATTACATTTATGTCTAGCTTCTATGCTTCAATTACAATTCTCCAAGTTTTTGAATGTTTAAAATTCCTTTGTGTTTAAGTCTATAATTAGACCAGACTTTACATCATATGCTCTAATTTTTATGTCGAGGTGATGTTAAGGTGAGGTTTGACTGGATTTGCATGTGGTACCCTTGTAATCTCATTTATCGCCTACATTAATAAAATTGTGTGGCTTCATGATTGTTACAGAATCTGTAGCTCATTGTGTTGAAAGGTGTTGTGTTTGTACTACAGGTTCCTAACACTATAGAGAGACAGATGAAGATCAACCAGTCTATGCTGGTACTTTATCGCTATTATTGTCATTGCTTGAAGATATACTTGCACCAAACTTTTATTTGATTTTATCAGAAAGTATAGGTATTCGTTTATCATTAGTGATTGTTTATAATGTTTGCGGTGGTCTGGCTAATGTTTTAAGATTAAAATCAACAAAGGTTTGTCGTGGTAAAAATGCTCAGGTGTACGCGGGTAGTAAATTAGTTGTCTATGATCTTTAAAAATGTCTAACAACGAGAATTTTCGAAACCACAGAAAGTGAATTAGTTAGCTATCATCTTTAAAATTCCCATTATTAGAGAATTTACTATCCGCAGTTAGACCTGAATGAGTTAAGCATTAGAGCAAGTAAGGATGATCACTCAATATTGGGGTGGTTTTAATAAATTATATGGGTAAAACTTGAAATATGAGGTAGCAGCAATACAGAACCTTTCTAGATTTTGAACGAATTCACTGATTTATTGATTCAATTCATATCTCCTTCAATCATTGAATCGGCATATATTTAATAAAAAACAGAATCACAACCTAGCCTCTAGTTCTAGGGAAAATGTTTCAGACTTTTTTAAGCATCAGGTTGGGAACGAATGGGGCAGACAGCTTATGGTTAGAGCTGACAAGCGTTTTGCTAGGTACTAAGGAAGATATGAGAATGTAGGTATATCTATATTTGTGTTTGAGTCTTGTCCATCTACTAAACTAAAGTGAAAGGAATAATGATACCACTCATGAACACATATACTAACAAGAAACATTGCACAATAGTTTGTAGTTAGCCAACATAAAATTTACTACTCGTTCGCTTAAGTTTTAACAAATGTTTAATTTTGTCGTCTTCCTTAGCTATAATAAATCAGGTACTAAGGAGTGCTAGCTGAGTAATCCACAAATTTATGTACATAGTTTATGCCATAGACCTATTAACTATACAGTATATAATAACTATACAGTATATAGTTAATAGGTCTATGGTTTATGCACAGGTTGTTTGACCTAGATATTGGCCACAACGTTGTGTCATGCCTTGCGTTACAGTAAAACCTGATTGGTTTGTTTCACTAGTTGCTGTCGCATCATGTTTTAGTTCACACTCTGCGCTCAGTCTGTAACTTCAGTTCAGTTTATTTAGTTGGCTTTGGTTGGGTTCAGAAATATAAGCACAGAAACGATAGCGATTGCTACCCTCCTTCGCCGTACATGCTAGAGATCATAGAGGCCTTGATTTTATTCTTCTGCGGTGAAAGATTTTACAGTTTATGCGATTCACTCGCATGCTCCTGCCACACATTCTAAAAATTTATCCGCAAGAAATAAAATTTAAAACTAATGATATGTTAAAACTTTTTGTTTAAAAATTTTAATGTTTTAAAGATGAGTCTAGTAAAATATTGCTTGCATCATTGACTGTAGGCAAGTCGGAGATATGTGACACCACTTTTATATTAATAGGAAGTAATGCTGTTATATTCTTTATACAGCCCTAATCATTTATCTGCGTATCAGCAGGTGTACTCCCTCATTCTTGTAAACAGGAAGATTATTTACTTATGTGTTTCAACTATTTCAACATCAAATCGGCCAATTCATAATTTTTTGTGTTGATTGTTCCTATTTCATGCTACCAACACTTGAAACACGTGGAATTAAAATATCAAAATCTGGTTGGTAAAACAACTTTTAATAACGCCACCTCATTGGTTTAAAAAGTTGAATCACGACTCAAATTGCCAGCTGCGTTTTGTATATATAGGAAGGGCCACTAATGAATTCACAAATACCTTGAACTTGCATGACCTGTTCCAATTACTTTATGCTGTGGTAGTTAAGTTTATCTATGGCTGTTTGAAATTGAATTCCAACTTGTAACATATTCATAACTTTAATGGAATTGGTATTTTAAATAAAAAAGTAATCAGACAGTTACACAGCTCATAACTTCACTGATAATAAAATGATGAGAAGAAATATGCTTTCAGATTTTGCCACAATGAATGAAGCTCTCGTTACCAAGTCACAATGAGGTAAGTTAATGTACACCATCTATATATTCTGTATGAGAAGAAGCACAAGATAAAACTGGATTGCTACTGTGTCAACTTCTGCTTTGACTTGTCTCCCTTGCCTCGAGCTTTCTTCTTCAGTCCTGTCATATTTCCGCGCAGTAAATTAGCGTATGCCTAAAACAATCGGACAATAAAGTGAAAAACTGGAAAACAGGACAACCAGCAGCATCATGACCATCTAAAGTATTTTACGAGAAAATTAGGTCAAGAAAAATAAACTTAAATAATAATTACACAATTGCATTGGACTTAATTTCAAGTGTTACGAGTAGGCCTACCCTAGCAGTAGTTTAAGTGTGCCCAGAGAGATATCAGGTGCGCCAATTAATGGCACATCGCAGCAAATAAGTACAGTATATCCACAATTATTCATGAACATGGGAAGACAGTCGATTAGCGATGTTGTTGAAGTGTTGGGCTGTTAAACCAAATGTCAAGAGTTTGAATCCCGGATCAAGCAGCCTTTTACCCAAACTTTAAACCCTGCTGACGGACGTACATGGTTCTTAGTATGCTTAACTAGATGAATGTCTGGCGTTGTTCAGTTTATAAAATAATTACTTAATGCATTTGAGTAACTTAAGCTAGTAACTTAAACTAGTCTAAATTGTTACTATAATAAGAACCGTAAAGTCAGCTTGTATTCACTACATTACGCATCATGACCTCTCACGCAACCAGTCATGCTCTTCAAGCACACAATTAGTAGCCAATATTACTTTCGTAGGCACTTCAAACGTACGTATTTTAACTGGTGTAATGAGTATGACCAAAATTATTCCATTGTAAAGCAATGTAGCCGCTTGGCCTATTGCAGGGGTCTCCAAACTACGGCCCGCGGGCCAGATGCGGCCCGTTGGGCCCATCAATCCGGCCCGCAGAGACACTTAAGAACAAAAAATATTATTAAACAAAATTTAAAAAAATAATATTACTAAACAAAATAAACTTTGTGCAGAAAATGCACGTTATGACTCAAGCCAACTAGCAAGAGTGGCTCGCGTCAATTTTTGTCCCAACTTCCTATTCGTACTTCCGTTTCAAGCACATTGCGAAATTTAAAGAGCTGAGGGATAACGTGGAAATATTTCAATGCTTCATAATGGTTGATAAAAGGAAAAGAAAAGTACAGTGCACCCTCGGGATACGATTACCCTGATATACGATTTTTTCACCTTACGAAGTTGAACATTGTGATATCTTCACCTCGCTATACGAATTGTATTTCACGATACGATTTTGAGAAAAGTTTCGCCTGAGTTAAAATTTGGCGGTCGGTGTGCTCATAACGCACGTCGAAATAACAAAGACACCAAAATACAGTTTGCCGAAAACATTTTCAGAACGCTTAGAAGAGATACGATGACCGACTTCTCTCAGGACAGCATTTTGCGTGGAAATTTCGTGTAAAATACACGAGCGAGAGCAAATATTCATTTTCAGCGTTATACTCTCTTTTACTATAAACTTTTAGTCAGCATACGTATATAACTACCAGTATCCATATTTAATTCGTTAGCTATGGAATCTGAGACCGATACAAAACGAAAAAAAAAAGATTTCCATGTCAACAACGTTGGAAGTCATAAATAAATACGTGTAAGAAGAAAGCGCCTGTGTTGTTAATATTGTCAAGGAATATGGTCGTAACTAATCAGAATTTGCAGTTATTATTAAAGCAAGCACGAGAAGCTTACGACTGACGATTTGAAACAGTTGGAAGGCCATGCACGCAATCAGCATTAAAAAGGAGCAACCCTTTAGTATGGACGAGGGCCGAGAAGATACAGAAAAACCTACACTGGCAGAAATATTTCAAGTGTTTAATTTACTGATGTGGGCTGGTACATAAAACCAATGCGTGTGGAATGTATATCATTATTTATATTTTTGTGGCATGTTTTATTCATTTCATTTTATGTTTTATTTATTTCATTTTGATTTTATGTTTTATTTTCTTGTTCAACCATGTCTTTGCAGTCCGGCCTGTTCTCTACTACGTAAATACAATTCATCGTATGTATGTAACTCATATATAACTAGCTACTCAAGATAGTTGACGCATCCACATTACTTTCTGAAACTTGCTAAAGCCCTGTCCTCTAGGGTATAAATACATGTACGTCCAAACTTTGTATGTTTGGTTACATTGATTCTTGTGCACATCTCATACAAGACAACCTACTGTACCACCTTTTCTGGATCCTTTTACAAGCGTTAGCTAGCTAGTAATTTTCTGCATTGCACCATCAACCTTTTCTTTAAAACCAGTAGAAAAATTGGACAGGAATGGATTTCTTTTAGCCTGCTAAAAAAATTCCAATTCATTACGTATTAAATTTATTTTCAAGTGTACAGCAACATAATTAGCATTGATACGCTTTTGCCTCCTCTCTGCTTTACTCGCTACATGTTCCTGCTGAAGCCACGTTACTTTAAACGTATGTACGTCCTGTATAGCAAATAATAAAAAAAAAATTTTCGGTAGCCATTAAATGGTCAAGTGTGCGAGAGGCCACTTTCTATAACTGCATCGCTCGGCCTAATTGATTTAGATTGAAAAAGGTTTCAACCAGACACGCTAAATTTTATAGTGAAAGTGAAGATAGAAACTGCTGAAGGATAAAATTTCGTGATAAAAAGTTGAAATTCAGTAAAATAGTTCAAAATACATACTAAAACTTAGTTTCAAGTGTAGGTTTAGCAAGCTAAACCTACTTGAAGTGATTTCAAAGTTTATGTTATGCGTACCTTTTGAAGGTAAGAACTCCTTACCGTACGTACTGCATTTGGTAAACACATTATAATTTTGCATTTTATTGCAGATCATAACCATTAAAATACACTAAACACAATACAGTTACTGTAGGTAACTATAATTACTAAAGTTAACATACTATTTTGTTGCTAATTGTCGATATGTAAACATATTTATAAAAAATTTGACGATTTTAACCAGGGGATGTTTGCATTGTATAATTACAATGGTCTCTATACCCCGATATACGAATTTTTCACCATACGATGCCAACCCTGAAACGAATTAACATCGTATCTCGAGGGTGAACTGTAGATGATGAATGTCGGCGATTTCAAGAAGAGTGGAGTGTAAAATACTTCTTCATCGAATCTGTAGACAAAGCATTGTGTGTCATCTGTCATGAGACTGTTGCAGTATTGAAGGAGTGAACAATTTGCGCCGCCATTACCAAAGCGAACACCAGGGAACATATTCCCAGTTTGAGGAAATATACGTGAAGAGAAACTTGCAAAGTTATAGCAGTCCAGTTAAAGCTTCAAAACAAAATGAATCGATAACAAGGGCTAGTTTTAAAGTGGCTTATATTCTCGCTAAAAATGGCAAGCCTTTTACAGATGGTGAGATAGTAAAAAACTGTTTGCTAGAGATTGTGGATGAACTTTGTCCAGAAAAATCAAATTCTATTAAAACTATAACATTGGGTGCCAATACTGTTGCCCAGCGAATTGGAGACATGAGCACAAACCTAATGGAGCAAATTGCCAGCCATGCTAAGAATTTTGTGCATTTTTCTCTGGCAATGGATGAGTCAACGGACAGGTGTGGCACCTCCCAGTTGCTAATTTTCATTCGAGGTGTGGATGCCAATTTAAATATCACTCAAGTGTTGGCTTCACTGAACAGTATGTACGACACAACATCTGGAGAAAACTTGATGAAAGAAATACAGAAAACATTTGAGCAATATAATAGTTTGGATTGGAATCGACTGAAATGCTTAAAGCACATAAATTACATAATTTTTTTATTATATATTTCAATACATCAGAGTCTTGGCTTTCGAATGAGCCTATATTCAATACACAAAGAATAATAGAACTATGAAAAACAGGGTGTCAAAAGTACGTCCTGCAAAAAAACACTTGGTTCAGGTTCTCAAAATGTGATGTCACAATTATTATTTAGCCTTAGGTAGTCGATCTCTTTCGCTGCTATTGAGGCAGCGCTTTTCTGTGACAATCCGTGCTGTTAAACCCAGAGAGCGCTAATAATAAACTAGGATTCTAGATAATCAACAATGCCCGGGATCGTGCTAACGCCCGACCAATACAAACACATGTTCTGAGTTAATTAATTATGCTTCAATAAATGTACTGTCATTGATAAAGGTAATGAAATCACATCAATTAAATTGTGACCTGCGCTTGCGTGGCCCTAGGATCCTCAACATCACAATAAAATGAGAGGGCTAGTGGATAATATCATCCGGAAAACATAGTATGGTGCTTGGAATCTGAGTTATTTATCATAGAAATTATCTGTACATGGAGAACTAATGACACTGATTCCTTTGTCATCTTCATTGGTTCTCTGGAGTTGTCCTATCTTCGCCAGACACTAGCGTCATTATCGTAGTTGATAAATATAAGCGGTAAGCAATAAAATAGGCGGTAAGAGCACACAACACCGCATAAGAAAATTGTGACGTCACAATTTCCGAGCCTATGCCTGTAAACATTTTTGCGGTAGAGCTCTGGGGAAATCCTATAAACACCAACCAATGTCTGTCTCACCATGGCAAACAATAGCTCATTCGAAAGCCAAGACTCTGATGTATTGAAATATACAATAAAAAAATTATGTAATTTATGTGCTTTAACTATAGATGGGGGAAGAAATATGTGTGGTGTGAAGAAAGGATTGGTGGGACAAATCAAACAATTTTGTGCTGAAAAAGATATATCAGAACCAATGTTTCTACATTGCATAAAGCCTGGTTCCCATATACGCCGCAATTCACCGGCGACAGCACCGCAGGCTATTGCGGTAAAATGGGAACCTACACGCCGCGGATCGCAGTGCACCGCCGGTGGATGCCGGCGGTCAACGCAAGAGATTGTGCGTGTTCAAATTTCGTAAACGGCCGCAGACAAAACCTTCCCGAAATGCACTGTACGGGTAAAGGTCACCATTATAAGAACGGCATGGCGAGCGAAAATTTTATTTGATTACGCAATTATGTTTACGATATTATTAACGATGTGGCTTTATGTGAACATTAAACTGCGCCGAGCACCGCAAGTGTTTTGCTGCGCGATATTACCGCCGGTGCTTTGCTACGTATATGGGAACCAGGCTTAATACACCAACAAGCTCTTTGTGCTAAGAATGTGGACATTAGCTGTGTGTCGGACCCTGTAACAACAATGGTGAATTTGATAAGATCACATGGACTGAATCACAGACAGTTCAGGGAAATGTTAAGAGAGACTGAGACTGTAGACATGCCATATTACACTGCAGTAAGATGGCTAAGTTGTGGAAAAGTGCTGTCAAGGGTTTTTGAGCTAAGAAAGGAAATTGCTGAATTTCTTGCAGGAAAAGGGAAGCATCAAGCATTACAGTCTGATAAAGCGTGGATATGTAAGTTGGCTTTTGCTGCAGATATCACTGGCCATATCAACAGTGTAAACCTTAAGCTACAGGGAGAAGAAAACCTCATTAGTGATTTGTTCACACATCTAAAGGCCTTCAGGCACAAACTAGACCTGTTCCTGAAACAAGCTCAGGTTATGAATTTAACACATTTTAAAAACTGTACAGAGGCTATGGTAGAAGCTAACACAGATTTTCCACTTTCATTTGCTTGTGGGATTATTGAAGAGCTTCAACATCAATTCCAGGAGAGATTTGCTGATTTGCATGCAAAAGCAGATGAGTTGAGACTCTTTCAAAATCCATCTGAAGTGGATGCAGCTGCATGTCCAGACAATTTACAATTAAAGGTGATTGAGCTACAAGCAAATGACTCGCTGAGGGATAAATATAAAAAAGGGCTTGTTCAATTTTACCAATTCTTACCTAAAGAGAACTATCAAAATTTGAGGCATTTTGCTGCAGGACTGCTATCTATGTTTGGCACCACTTACTTGTGTGAAAAAACTTTTTTTAGAATGAAGTATGTGAAAAACTCTTATAGAACAAACATGTCAGATGAAAATCTGAGGGCTCTTCTAATGCTTGGGACCTCAAACCTAAAGCCTGACTTTTTCACAATTTTGTCATCAGAAAGCCAATTTCACCACTCACATTGAGGAAACTGAACAGACTAATTGTGATTTTGTTATGATATTACTCTTGGTTGAAATTTAACCTTTAAATTTTGAATAAATATTTTCTTAACTAATGAAGCTTGTGTTATGTGCTTCGTTTTATTAAAATATTCGCTCTTTGATAAGCGGTATACGGTTTGTCGGCCCTCAACATGCTGGCTGAAAGTTTATGTGGCCCTCTGGCTGTAAAGTTTGGAGACCCCTGGCCTAATGGATAGCACGCCTGCCTGCAGATCTGGTGGTTTCAAGATCATTTGCAATGCAAAGCAAATTTTTCATTGCCAAAACTTTATCACTATAACTGGGCACACAAATGACAGACAGACAAAAAAAACACATAGATTTATATATATGGAAGAAGATTTATGATTCTCCATTACCATGAGGAAACTGTAAAAGGATCTTGATTCGTAAACCATGCTTCACGCAAATGATTTGCAGCTAGAGGTTAAGAAATGATAATAATACTTCTTATACTTACAGGCAGATGCAAACGTTAGCCAAAAGATGCCATAATGAGTACGTGTCTAATAAGATGGAGTAAGTACAGTGAAACTCGGATAACTCAAACTTCAAGGGACCGAGCAAAAGTGTTCGAATTATCAGAGCGTTCAAGTTATCAGAGCACTGTCACAAGTCCATGTATTTACTTATTTATTAGTAGATACATGTACATATACAATCTATAATATAAATCAAAAGCACAAATGGCTTGTTTCAAAATAAATGCTTCTAATGTAAAGTTTAAAACGTTTTTATCAAAAAGTATAGAGATTTTCCTATCCCTTGAGATTGGTTCGTTGTTTGAGGTGATGTTATTGCCAGGACGTTTTTGAGATTGACATTGGCAAAACTTGATCGTTGTTGAAATGCTCAAAAGAAAAGACATCTTTTTCTTTTGAGCGTTTTACCCACGATCAATTTTGCCGATTTTTCTTGAAGTTTATGCAAAGATTACCTTACTTTACCTCGCTTACGAAGGGCGATCGCTACGCGGATGTTTGGTATAAATCAAATTTCACCAAACCTTTAGAAAAGTCGTTGACAAAAATATTTTGCCGATGGTGGTAATAACGACGGTTATGAATTACGAAAAGTTGAGGTTTACCTCTATGGCTTGGAATAAAGTGATTTTCTAAAGCGATAGCAACCGTTTCGGTAGCCATTGGGTAAAAAACAGTTCGAATTAACAGTGTTGAGTTCGAATTATCTATAGCAATTTATCCTTACGTGGGAACGAACCAAAGAAACCGTTCGAGTTAACCATGTGTTCGAGCTATCCGTAGGTGAGTTATCCATGTTTCACTGCATATCTAGAATTTGTTCACAAGTAATTTATTTCTATATTATTTTGTAACTTCTTTGTGGCCCAAAAGTTTCAAATGTTTCTGAATTCTAATACAATACGCTATATTAACTTACCAGCTGGAATCTGTTAACTTCTTTATGCAGCACCTGAAATAGTGAAAAAACATTCTAGAATGGCAGACCTAAAAATAGCATTGAAGATAATTATGCATCTCAGCTTATAGATAAGTTTGATAGAATGTTGTTATATTGGGTTGCTACGCTTCGAATGAACTCAGAGTTGACCTCTACCAATGAATTCGCACTCTACCGCTCCAACGATTCAGAGTTGCACTACAGATTTGTTCGAGACTAGCGATGTACTCCCTAAAACAGAATGTGTTAAAGTAAACTAGTTTTTGGGTCACAGTAACTTTTCAATTCATGCTTCGTACATTTGTTGCACTAACTCAGCCAAGTTACCTGATCAGAATTGTCATTTTGCTTCCCTGATTGCTGCCTCTATATTACAAAACGACAACAAAATTTACAACTTGCGATTGCGTTATTATTTCAGAGGTTGCATGAACAACAATCGATTTTATGATGATTAATTGTATAGGAAAAAACCCTCTATTTGTAGGCAAGATGAAAGGGTGATATTAGCAATAAAGATAATGTAGTCAAAACAAAAAAATTGGTATTACAGGATGTCGTAACCATAAATCATAGTAAAATAAATAAAAAGGCAATTATCTCATTATCGTCGTATGACCAACCTATCGTTTGTGATAGTAGTTAGAAGAGATCCACGTAGTGGTGTGATGAAATGTGCTGAATTTTTTACTTCCACTGGAGAGAGTTTAGCCGGGTATTATCGATTAGATTTCATCAGCAGTAAAAGTTTTTATGACATCAAATAGTAGTCTCACTGTGAATGCCTTCGCACAAATTTAGTGAAATGAAATGGCGTCAAATCCGGGCGAATTTTACCGTTTCTATGATTTGGAGTGGAGGAAACTCTGAATTCATTCAAAGCATGGAAACCCAGTGATAATCTTTTATTGGAATTCCCATCGACTCAGCCAACCGTGTACCCCTTTACTAGACTTTTGTCGACCTCTTACAAATCATACAAGTTCAAAGGGAAGTTTCATTTAGTGAGTATAAATCAGGTGCAGTAAAATTACTAGTTTAGACTAGTTTAGAGATATTACTGATCCTGCGTATAACTTGGAAGATGCACTTTTTGGCATAAAATATGGGAGATATGGAATATAATCTCAAACTATGAGAGAAATTATGAAAGATAAAAAACTTGATTCAAAGTCAGCAGACAGCAAAATTACCCTGTCAGAAATAAGTAGCAAAAGTAAGTAATGCAGTTGTATTAGCTAGCCCATACTAACAATCAACATAACTTATTATAGTAACTTTTATAGTCACTCTAAACACCAAGTTTGTGGATTGTTTATGATCTCGTAATGTTGAAGTCAATCTCCAAGATGTTCTTCAGTGTACCAAGTATAAACCCTTTAATCATGAAGAAAAGCACTTAGCACGCCCTTACTTTTTGCAACGGCACAAGCCATACTACTATCATGATGGTAAAGCTATATACCTATATTTTTATGAAAACTAAGTAACTACAGTAACATGACTACAGTAACCATTTTACCATCAAGTTTCAGCTACAATCATTAGAAATGCCTAAAATGATAGCAAACATAGCGCAAAATGATGTTGTAGAACATTTATGAGGCCTGACCTTGATAATAGGCCTGAGATAATTTTACTCGTTAAATGAGAAACATTAGGAATTATCAAAAGATGCAGGAAGGTTTGTCTCCTCTGTATTTTCAACTATGTAGCTTCTTTATTCAACACCTTAACTAGAAGTTTATTTATCAGATTCGCATGATGGTTCATGTGAATGTTGCCAACTAGCTTGTAGAGACCGCACTTTTTTTCAACTTACAGTTGTACATTTTATCCAGTTACAAAAAAGTAATGTTTCCAGTTGCTACAAAGTTATTATTAAAAAATCTCTGGAACACAGCATGGGGTAAACAGAATGTATCAAGCCATTGTAGTTGAAGAACGTCTTTAAACATAACTATATTAAACATAACTATAATAACCATAACTACAATAACTATAACAACTATAAGTCTATATAATAACTATAACTATATAATAACTATAACTATAATAACTAAAACAACTATAACTATAATAACTATAACTATATAATAACTATAACTATAATAACTATAACAGCTATAACTATAATAACTATAATAACTATAACTATATATAATAACTATAACTATAATAACTATAACTATAATAACTATAACTATATATAATAAATATAATAATTATAACTATAATAACTATAACTATAATATCTCTCACCACAGTAGAGATTTTTTTATTGCCTTTTGCGGCTCTGATCAAGCATTGATGTTCCGCAGGCTCGCTGTGCTGTTCTGAGGGAACCCGTTTTCTTTTTGGAGCTTTTGAACTTTTTCGTGGCACTGGCTTGGTCCTTCCATCATCTGTTTGCAAGAAAATTGTTAAAAAGCTCAAAATAGCAAAGACTATTTAATAGCAATCACTTTGTGAGAAAAAAGCCTGCTTTTTGCAAAAATACTAATAGCTGCACAAGTTAATGATTTGCTAAAGTATACAAGTTCAAAATTATTTGTACTAACAGTGCTTCTAATTTATTCTTGAAGTAAAAAACCATGTTTGGCCAAAAGTCAGGCACGTTATATACTCTTCATGGAGCAATTAATACAAAGAGAAAATAAAAGAAGCCCAGAATGAGTTATTACCAAAATAAGATTACTAATATTGAAAAGTGTGAAGCACTATTAGCAATTCATTTTTAAAAATACTTACAAGTTTTCATGGTGAGAACCACATTCCCGCTAGTTTCTGCAGTTTGAAATAACTTGGTCAGCTCACTCAAAAACTACAAACACAGAAACCAAAAATAAATTGTATTCTACAATGCATAACATTGAGCCTCAAAGCAAGAACCTTGTTTATGTTTAAAAACGACATGGCTTGTTCTAAAAATTATCAAATGAATTGCTTTTATGAAAATTGAACAACTAAGTTTCACAGAAAGCACTACTTTTTAACTCTTAAATGTGGTAATGAGGTGCATGTAGTTAGTATAGCCTGCGATTATACCATGTGAAGCGCAAAAGGTGCATTGTGACTAACATTAAAGTGAGTAAATATCCGATAAACTAGGAATTAAAAATTAATAACGTTGTGTGGTATAGCAGAAACATTCGAAATTAGTAATACGACTCAAAGGGCATAACCATATAGTCGCTTTGTGATGGTCTTATATAATCTCAAAATAAGAAAGCATTAAAAAGGATTGGGCTATATGCTTTTTGTTATTGGATTGCGCTATTAAACCACCGGGGTCTATTATATCTAATGACTACGCCCAACGGGCGAGTTGAACTCATTTGTGTCAGGTTTCGCATTTCTTAGCGTGTGTCGACATACCTGCCAACTCTCACGCATTGGGCGTGAGACTCACGCAATCACCCCAAAGAAAAAATGAAAATGCGTGAGATTTTGGCCCCAACGTCCACAATTTTATATATACTATCATTGATACATCAATTGCCCCAAAACCAAATCTCACGCATTGCCCCACTCTTGGGTTGGCAGGTCTGTGTGTCGATAGCAATATATTGCACGCTTTTACCATAAATATATACAACGTTTATTATTATTTCATGTAAGTATCTTCGAAAATTAAAATATTGCATATATATAAAATAACAGAGTCTGATTCGACTGGTTTCAGTATTAATACGTTAAGAATTAGGTTTAATGAGAGCAGATCGATCATTATAGCTTTTAGCATTTACTTACTTTGTCATTTTCCAGACGAGGCATATTTTCAGGTTAAATGTTGAACAGTGGTACTTTAATTCATATATGTAGGAGCATACGATATCCAGCGGTACGCATTCAACTCACTCAGAAACCGTGTGAAAATGTGTATACTGTACGTGACATATAGGTGAAGTTTATAATTGTTTATCGGGTGCTAAATAGAATAGCTGTAATTCTTACACAAAAATGTTTTATGTCGCACGGTCAAGGTTCATTGTACAACGCAATTAAGGAGTTGCGTTTTATTTTGTGTAAATATTTTAAGATAGCACAACTACTAAAAAACTCTTTCATTTATTTTTTGGCCTAACATGAGTTTAGTATTAAAATATTGGCCAATATTTAGTAAAGTTATTTCACTTCAACTGATTATTTTAAAAGAAATAATTACTTGAATTCAGTATGACACATATTGTCAGTTACCGCCCTATAATTGTCATGAGGCCAATGTGAAAACAATATCAATAAAGAGAATATCTGAAGAAAGAAGGTTGTGCAATGAACGGATTAGCTAGACATCAGCAAAACTGTATAGAAATATTATGTAACATGTATAGCAGAGTAAAAAGTACGCTGGCGACTTTAAACATATGTAGTGTCTATTTAACCAGAAAGGCAGGAGCAGAGGCACAAAGCATTTAGGAATACATTTAAGGCATTTTTATAAATTTTATTTTTAAATTTTTATAGCAAAATGCTATAAAAATTTAAGCAAAGTTTCATTTTGTCATTTCCTCATTCAAGAACTGCAAAAGAGTTTAGTCTCAGGAATGACATATTTTTGCAATGTTGGTTGACGCAGAGTCTACAGCTAACTGGTTCAGCCGAAGAGCTTGGCAAACCGAATTAAAGGGTTTTAGCATCTGCATACTACGCAGATGTTTTCAGAAAGTTTTTTAGAAAGTCAACTCACATTTTGATCATTTCATTGCACTATTTTTCAATGTAAACACGCTACATGGTGTCATCTGTTGTATTACTTTCCAAAAGGAGGTATATGAATTGTTAGAAGTAGTTGGGAGATTATCTAGTTTTACAACGTGACAAGGACTGCTCTGTCCTTGGGTCTAGGTTCTTGTTGAATTTAATTGTAAAAACATTGTTTTTATTATTTCTATTGAAAATAACTAAATACTAATAATCTTATATTATATAACCAGCTTTTTTAATAACAGTGTAATTAAAAAAGCTGGTTATATAATGAAAGTTTTATTATAGCTATATTTAATTACAGCAATTTCCTTAAAAAATAAGTAAATTACTGTAAATAAAAAAGCTAATAAGTATTTTAAGCATCATAATTTGGTTTACATTGAAGGGAGTTCTTTGGTTATACCTTAATAGACAGCAATATATTTATTCACCATAAACTGTGACAGGCTGCCATATTGATCATTTATGTTGTGCTACAGGAAGCTACTCAAGTATCACTAGCATACTAAAACTATCAGAGTAAAATACAATCAATAGTGGGATATTTTTATCATATACATATATTATTGCTAAACAATGACTTTGAGCATCTTTTTTTGTATCATATTTTAGCTTTTCTTCTGCAATCGCGTGTAAAATGGTAAAACAGTCAACCAAAAAAGACATCCTAATAGCATCAATGCAAATACTGACATAATCTTTGCTAATGAAATAAAATAGAATTATTAGTGGTGTCTTTTAGTATATATAATTACTAAACAGAAATAATTCTGGCTCCTCATAATGCAAAAACCATTGCTAAGTATTCATTCGAAGGGAGATTATATCAAATATCTGTTTGCGTCTACCCCCTAAAATAACAGAGGGTGTAGATGCGAACAGAATAAAATTATGTAATTCGGATTTTTCATAATTTTTTTCAAGATACTTTTGCTTTTTTGCAGCTTAAATTATATTTTCAACAAAACCTATAGAATGTTTACTGATAACCGTGTTGACAGAAAAAAAACTAGCAAAAGAACAGAGTTATAGAACTTCAAATAGTTTTAAAGTATTATATGGTGTTTACAGTGATACACGGATACAACAGAATGTGAACCTAAATTCAGTGATAGGTTGTAGCTCAGTTCACCAAGATGGCTGCAAGATGTCTTCTTTTGTCATAACTCTGGTGAGTGTTCGGGCAGAGAGCTGGTTCATCTCATACAGTACATAGATGAACTTTGCTTAGAATTTAGTGTTTACATATACATGTGCAATCGGTTATAGTCTGATCAAGGTTTGTCTTAAAAGGCTCCAGATACAGCTATACAAAGGTCAGAAGTCATATAAACAAGGAGGTGGCCGAGTGAGTGTTTGTTACACCTTTCTGCATAGAAAGAATGCTTATGCAATACGTACAAGCAAGGCGGAGTGTTTTCGTGTCTGTAGTTGTTGCTAAAAATAACAGATTGTCATTTACAGGCAACTCCAAGCTCATGTAACGATCATTCTATTTTCATAGAATGTTTATTTTTATAAAATAGTTCTTGTTTTTCAAGACTTATTTTTATTGTTTTCTCTTACAAAGCTCTCACTAATTGAAAATGTAAATTTTGTCATATTCCAGCTGTTTTTAGCCACTTCCTGTTTGAGCTGTAATTTATACTCATGTCATTTATATATGTTTACTATAGTTAGTCAAAGCTGAAACTGTTGTGTCATATTTACACAGATACTAGAAAAAGCTTGCTCACTTTGCTTATTTCCGGTAGAAGACTTGAGTACACTCTATACAGGCAAGATCAGAAGCTAATCTGTATGAAATACTGCACTTTTTATGGTAACTGAAAAGGGTTATAGGGTTAAGGGTTAAGGGTTAAGGGTTGGAGCTTTGGAAAAAATGTATAAAGTTTGAGCTAGAAAGCTTTAATCAAAATCGTTAGTATTATTTAGGCAAACAGCTTGTTACCATAACAATAACTAAATACAATTAAAACAAAAATGCTGTATTTAAAAGTTTCATGAAGCTGTAATGACTATATATGTACAAAGTCGTACATACAATGTGGAAACTTTTCGGTTGAATAGATAAAGGAAGGAAAACTATAGTAAAAAAAAGGATTGGATTGAGTGCAATGTATCATTGCATAGCATGGCTATATGCTACAACAAAAAATATTGCTTTAATGTAATTTTGATTAATTACCAAAAAACTTGAAAATTAATTATTCCTTGTCAGCAAAAAAGATTCGAATAAATGACGGAATGTACCGTAACACAATGCGGACATATGTTTTAGTATAAAAAATTATTTTAAGGTAATTGGAAGTTATTAGCAAAAGTGAATTACTCCTAAGCCTTTTAAATACAACCTACCACAAAAAGGGTCATTGAAATTAAAAATTGTTTGAGAGAAACAATCGGAATATGTTCATAGCCAGGGTATAACTAGAAACGGTAGTTTACTAGTTAGAGAACCTACTCTAGTTTTAGCAGAAGAAACAAATGGTGCTCATGAAACCTGGTGGCTTCTTTCAACTGTACGGAGAGCTGCTTGCAAGTATTTCCTTCAATGAATAATTATTAAGTTTTCATATAGAGATAGTGAGACACCTCCATATGATACTGCAATAACATCATGGAATCAACCGTGTCGCTCTCATTCTTTTGAAATTCAGAGTCGCTGTTTGGAAACAAAACACTCGTGTGATACATCATCTTTGTGCCATGAAAACTGCTTTAGCGACTAACAGGGTCGCACTTGTTCGTTGAAAAGTCCTCGCACAACCATCGCTATGCTATAGCACCCTATGGAAACATGATCTGCATGTTAAACCAGAATACCATTTCAGCTTTGGTGCACTCAGGTGTCACTACACTATCACTGTATGGAGACTTAGTAAATGACTCCGAGAATTAATATACTCAAAATGAGAATAATGCATAGGAAATGCTAGGCACAGCGTACCAGCGAGCAATGATGTGAGAGCATGTCATCATAAAAGGAACTACAGTGTAGGCTACCTAGAAGGATTCATGCCAATACAGTTTACACAACGGCATGGTTATCATTGCAGAATAATTTCCTCATCAGCATTTGAATACAATGGGTGCAATCCAACTAGCTATGCATTCTCAAAAAGTTAGAAGGTATTATTGATGAAATGCATATATTAAAGAGGAACTTATACAATTTATTTGTATATTTTATCAGAAAGTATCGGTATTTCTTCTATTATTTGCAATTGTTTTTGACACAGGTGTCTTTTAGTGAGATATAGCCGAGGCCGAGCCGTAGTCTACACACACAAAAAAAAACACAAAGGTCTACGTAGTTATGAGCGAAAACAAAAGTATCCATCCAAATATCTCACCAATCCGATGAGCAGCACACACAAAAACTAAATCAATCGACAGCACCACCCATCATGTCAAAATATTCCAAGTTTCAAGTCATGTCTTTTACAACTCACCTTATGGTTTCTCAAAACTTGTCTCCAAGTCCCTATTAATTTGAGACTGTCCGATTACTGTTTTCTAAATGGTTGCTGCTAGCCTAGCGTCCTGCTTCAACACCTCAGTTACTATCGTAACTATCAGGGCATCACTGAGTGCTCTCGAATGTTTTCCCGATAGTTACTGAGGTGTTGAAGCAGGACGCTAGGCTAGCAGCAATCATTTAGAAAACAGCAATCGGACAGTCTCAAATTAATAGGGACTTGGAGACAAGTTTTGAGAAACCATAAGGTGAGTTGTAAAGGACATGACTTGAAACTTGGAATATTTTGACATGATGGGTGGTGCTGTTGATTGGTTTAGTTTTTGTGTGTGCTGCTCATCGGATTGGTGAGATATTTGGATGGATACTTTTGTTTTCGCTCATAACTACGTGGACCTTTGTAGGTTTTTGTGTGTGTAGACTGTGGCCCGGCCTAGGCTTTGGCAATATCCCACTAAAGGACACCTGTGGTTTTTGATGTTTGAGGTGATCTGTCTGTCAAGATGTATCAGGAATAAAATCAACAAAACCTTGTTCGCGATTAAAACGCTCGGATCAAGTAGAATTGCAATTACACCATTTATAGTTGCAAAGAGACCGACAGAATAAATACAAAACTCCTTCATGATATTATTTTATTATTAACTTCCCGTCATTTATTAAATTTTAAAATTCATCTCTTTTGGTTTTTTTACAAACCAGCATATTATGATCTTTGATTTTCATTTACTAATGAAACAGAATGGTGATTAATTTGTCACTATCCATGATTTTCATTCAGTCACTGTTCATATCATAAAGGGCAAAAAACTCTTAACACAGCTAGCTTATTACAGTTTTGTCGATCTATACAAACAGAAATGCTATTCCAAGTGTTTGTTGGCAATACATGTGCATTGTGCCACATCTCATAGCTTCTGCTATTACATACGCTCCGTGTGTCGCTCATCTTACTAGGCTGAAAATAACTTTCACAACTCAATATATCAAGAAAGGACAACTCCTGCTAGAGCAAACTCTGGAGTTTAAGCGTAGCAAGAATTAGTGTAGTTATTCGCGGTGTGCTCTAAATTGCAGTTTTTTACTATAGGCTCAAGGAAACAGAACAGCATCTCCAATCTGTACCAGCACGAGACTGGCAGAATAATAAAGCAAAAAACTGTTTATCTATACAGGCATGGTTGGAAATTTAGGTGAGTCGAAAGATTTAGAATTCTCAGAAACAATTTTATATGGCAGTATGCGGTAATATTCACCCAAGAGTAAAAGGAATCATTAGATGATGTCAACACCAGTTGTCGCAATTGCCACACCTGTCACCAATACACAGTGGATCTTACAATTATTTTGACCAAATATTCTGGCCATTGAGCTTCTGTTAGCAAAAAGCAGGCAAACAGTAAACTGAATTCAACCAGCTGTGTTGCCCCTTTTTTGCTGTGCTTTTCTCAGCTTAGATGGAACGTGTTGCGCTTGTAGGCTCATCATACACGGCGTGCAAATATGTCCTTTTTCTAGATTCACTTGAACTAGTTTTCGATCAAAATTAAAAAATGCAAAATATGAAAGAAGATAAATTTCTAATTTATAAATAGTATTTGTACTTAGCTAAACGGCTTTCAGCAGTTCTCATGTTTCTTAACTCTGTTATTTCTCCAACAAAACCGGCTCCAAGATGGGGATCTTATGCATCATCAAAAAACATCATCAAAAAATATGAGCTTTATACATGCCTATGTAAAAAGAATATCTGTGAGATTTCTTAGCTTAGGCACCTAAACAAAATTTCAATATAACGAGGGGCTGCTGTATAGCCAGCCTTACATATTTACTTTGTTTCCATACAGCGATGGCGCAGAGACTTACCCACATATGGTGCTGCAATGCCATCATAAAAACAGTCATGTTCCTCTGTTTTTGGTGTGATTCAATGTTGCTGTTTGGAAACGAAACACTCATGTGATGCGCCATCTTTGACCCTTGGAACAGACCTTAGCGACCAATGGCGTCGCACTTATGCGTGCACATAGGTCTTGCTTTTCACATGCTTCATAGCTTCTTTTGTTTTACATTTTAGTGATACAACCTTGACATAAGGCGTTGCACAATTATCGGTCTACTACAGAATCCTATGAAAACATGATCTGCTTGTCCCGGAGGGGTTCTTCAGCACTGGCGATCCCAGATGTCGCTACTTTATCACTGTATGGAAACTTACTAAAGTTGTTACTAGTGGTTATGAGCCTCCATGAGTGCTTGAAAATAAATAAATCACCCGGCACCGTAGGTTTTCTATTGAAGACAATCGATAGAGCTCTGTTTTATATTAACAAATCGCTACCTCAGTTCTCAAATCAGCTAACTGCGAAAACAAAAAAGTTGAGTTAATTGCATTTTTTGGGTGGTTATAGGGTTACCAATATATGGACAAATTTTCATTGCCAAGTTTTTGTTTTTCTCTGAGATCTCAGTCATACAAATCAGCAAAATGGGTTTATTCCACAATCTTGTTTGAGCTCAAACCTCTCAACTGGTTTGTTCAATACAGACTATATGCTGAGTGTCCGTAAAATCCTGATATAACTTAAAAAATTCACTACTAAGCCGGTTAAGATGATTTGTTTTATTTTTATCAGTTATGAGTAAAGTTTTATTGCTGAAGAAATTCCCTTTTCCCTTGTAGTCTTGGTTTTAGACAAAAGCTATTCTTAGGCAGAAAAGGAGTACAGCTATTCTTAGGCAAAAAATCAAAGCAGTAGATTGTTCCGGATGAAAGTTCAAGTGCAAACAAAAATTAACTCAACAAGATTGAGACGAAATTCATGATTCATTTTGAGAAAAATGAATGGAACGGCCTACAGAACTTTTTTAGAACTCTAGAAAGCGAAAAGACTACAAAGGTACCAAAACATGCTTCAACAAATACTACTTGCCTGCTCATGGACATGACATTCTGGTCTGCAAAAACTTTTATGTAAAAACATTACATATTAACAAATCAAGAGAGTCCGTCTTTCATGGCAGAGAAAGAGATCCAGTCACAAATTTGCCCGATGCTAGTGCAAACAAACGTCTATTTGATGGTAAAAAAATTCTGCCAATTCTCTTTAAGACATAGAAAATCACATCAAAATTTTTCCAAAAGTAGAATTGCATTACTGTCAAGCATATTCAAGGAAAGAGTCTTTGGACCCAGATCTATCAATAGCTGAAATGTACAAGTTGTATTATCAAAAACAAATAGACAATCCAAAAGATCCAGTTCTGGAGTGGAAAAACAGAAAAGTTGTTCATGAGAGGTTAAATATAGACTTTCATAAACTCGAGAAGGATCGACGCAACAGGTGCAAACTATATGAGCAAAAGAGAGCCCAAGGCTCTGTAAACGAGGAAGAGGAGAAAGATTAACAATCTCACAGGAAACTGGTTATAGCAATCAGCGAGAAGAGAGACAAAGATTGAAAACTAGCTGAGTCAAACATATTGGTGATATCCTTTGACTTAGAGAACATATTGGGGATATCCTTTGACTTAGAGAACACATTGGGGATATCCTTTGACTTAGAGAACATATTGGGGATATCCTTTGACTTAGAGAACATATTGGTGATATCCTTTGACTTAGAGAACATATTGGTGATATCCTTTGACTTAGAGAACATATTCGCATTGCCGAAATGCCAGGTATATTTTTGTTTTTACAAAAGAAAGCTCTTAACATATCATTTTATAGAGATTATTCAGAGTATTAAGAAAGCACACTGCAGCATTTTGAGTGAGACGCTATCAGGTCAAAGTGGGAATGATATAGCAAGTGCGCTGATTGCTATTCTAGAGAAGGCATATTCTGACCATCCCAGCACTCAAAACATTATCTTATGGTCTGATAGCTGCGTCCCACAGAACAGGAACAGTGTCATGTCTTATGCTTTGCAACATTTTGTGCAAAACCATGACTCACTTGTGTAGATAACACAGAAATATTGCGAGTCTCTACACAGCTCAATACAGGAAATCGATTTCGGTCATAGCGTGATCGAAAGAGCTTTACTAACACATGACATATACAGTCCACTTTCCCTCATTCACCACCTACTCAACGTGAAACCAAACAATAAAAACCATGAAAAGTCCATCTCTGGAAAAAAGCACATCAGAAAGTATAGTGAAATGACAAAAACAGGGCATTACACTCTGGTGCGCTACGCAAAGGGGAAAAATCGTGTTTACTGTGCAGCTAGACCTCAAAATCTTTCTCATCGTAAGCTCTGGAATAAGCCTACTCTAAAATTGAGTTTTGTTATAAGTAGAACCCTGTCAAGAGGACCCTCATCTGAGATCAGATTAGCCAATGCTCCAGAAAACAAAAGGGTGATAATGTTAGCTGAAGCAAAAGTGAAAGATCTCGAGTCAATGCTTCCTTTTATGGCAGAAACAAACAAAATCATACATGAAATCACTCCTAAAATAGACTCAGTTTACTATCATAAACTTGTGCTTATATACTTTAATGTCGTAAAAATTATCTGGTTGTTCTTCTAGAAAAAGCAAATACCAATGTAATTTTATGTGCTTGTGCATCCTCAGACGCATTGTTATGCTTCAATGATATACCAGTTGGCTGCTTTGTGCTCTAACTTCTAAACTAGTTTGTGAACAAACCAGTCAACTGGAATTATAAAAAATAGTTTTAGCTACAATGAATACTGATAGGATAAAAAATATTTTATTTATTCATTTTCATCCGTGTTAGGATATTTTTATCTGAATTTTTAAATTCTAACTAATATTAAAATGGAATTACAGAAGACCAAAACTTGTAATCCATTTTGTGAATTTAGCTTTGTGACCCACATGAGTGGTTTGAGAACTAAGACAGCGAAATAACTATCTCAGATATTCATATCGAGTTCTCTTATGTCTAAAGTGTTCAACGGATTTATATTTAAGGTTATCTGTTGTATAGCTGTTCTACAGCTAGTTTAAACTAAAACTAATGATAAAAGTTATATTTTTATTCAAAGGACTTTCACCATTTTTTCAGTACTACTACATTTAAAGCATAAATTAGGGCTTCCCTATTAAAGGGTGCGAGCTATGCGGAGTACAAGAATTAATAGTGAACTCAAAGAAAGTGTATTTGGCATTGCAACAACTTGCCTACGTGAATCGGGATTTTCATTTCTTCTTTGCATCAAAAATTAAAATATTGTAATGCCATCAATCCTGAAAATGATCGGCGCACTCCACTCACCCACAACGCACCACATTTCAATCAGATAATAGCAGAGAAAAAGCAGAAAAAAGTCAAAGATCATAAATTGAGTTGTTTTTTATGTTGTTGCTATGTGACTAATCTTAGAATGATCTTCCACTAACATATTGTTTTCATATATTTCAAATATGGTTGTTTTTATAATATTTTAAACTTTTTCTGTTTTAGTCAAAACAAGAGGTACCAGATTGCCCTCGTCAGCCGTAGAGGGTTCGGAGATGAAAAGGAATAGGAAAGCACAGCGTTAGAATAAAGAGAGATGTATCTTGAGATGGTTTTGCACCGCCACAGCAACTCATCTGCTGACAAGAGTAATGAATCACCACACAAATTTAGCCATGCATGGTTGTCCTACTGAATGATGCCAAAAACAATCACATAAGAGAGCATGAGTAAGTCCGATGCATCCACCTGCATTTCTAACACCTACTTGCGCATGCCTGCCACAGATGCTGCCAAAAACATCCACAAATTAGGCTAATACATGGATGCTGAGTAGCCAACGCAGCAATGACCTTCAATCAGAACCAGGATGCTGGCACTGATGGATGGATGATCAGTGATGAAAAGGAACAGGGAAGTACTGATATAGATAAACTGCTTCACTGTTTTGATATGATCATGTGTTATCTATTAAAAGTTGACTTGCAAAAAATTCACATTACAGTTATTTGGTATCAAAAGATTCACCATGTCTTACTCTGCTGTGTTGTAGGTGCAAAATATGTGGAAATGTGATTACAAGCTCTTAACAGCTCAAAAACGAACAGTTAATCGCAGCCATCATGAAAACGCCATAGGTTGGAATCCCTCTCAAAGCAACTCAAATGGGACATAGTTGAACATGATGTGCTTCTGTTCACACTTTCATACAACCTCATTCGTCGAAATATTTTCACAAATAAACTTCACGCATTCAATAAAACCATGTCTATTGTCCTTGCGCGTCTGTTTTATCGTCATTGTAATGCTGTCACTTTGAGCACTGATATCTCAAAACCTAAACTAATAATTAGTTTAATTTTTTAACCTTAGCTTGAGGGGGTGCATATCATCTTCTGATAAACATGAAGAGCCTGTTGGTCACCTGTGATAGTCGAAAAATGCTGCAGAATTTGTTCGCACCATTTGGCGGAAATATGGGTCGCATGATCAGATTATGACTAGATGGTTAGACCAAGCTGAAACGAAACTGGGCTTTTCTGTAGAGCCAAAGTGTTTGTCATAAACTAGTGCTACGAGAAGTGTTATATTGAGCCTTTTATTGGCCTTTCATTTTACGTGATAACATGACATGTCAAAACAATAACCACGTCGAGTTGAGTACATCATCGAAATAAAGGGATTCCAACCTACAGCGTTTTTTTTAACTGTTCGCTTTTGAGCTTTTTAGAGCTTGTAATCACATTTCCACATATTTTGCACCAACAACACAGCAGAGTAAGAGATGGTGAATCTTTTGATACCAAATAATTGTAAAGTAAATTTTGTTGCAAGTCAGCCTTTAAGTCAGGCCCGTATTCCCTGGGGCGGCTGGCCGGCTGAGCCGCCCCAATTTTTTAGGAATTTTTGGTGGCTAAGTATAGTCAAACTCGGAGAACTCGCCCTCGGATAAAATGTAAAATTTTATCGCGAACACTTGGTTAACTCGAACGGATTTGTTAGGTCCGTTCCCACGCAATGATAAAATGCTTTAGATAACTCGACCTCAACATCATTAACTCGAACAGTTACTTGCTCAACAGCTACGGGAACAGCTTTTATCGCTGTAGAATATCACTTTATTCCAAGCCATAGAGATAAACGTTAACTTTTATTAGTTCTTGGGTGTCATTATTATCATGATCGGCAAAATATTTTTGTTAACGACTTTTATAAAGGTTTACAAAAGGTCAAGTCTTACCAAACATCCGTTTGGCAATGGCCCAACGAAAGCGTAAAAACCTTCGGATGAACTTAAAATAAAATCGACAAAATTGATCTTTGTTGAAACGCTCAAAAGAAAAAAGATGTCTTTTTTCTGAGCGTTTCAACTGCGGTCAAGTTTAGCCTATTTTAATCTGAAAACGTCCTGGCAGTCACATCACCTAAAACAAACAAATCTCAATTAATAGAAAAAATGTTTATACTTTCCGATAAAATCTTTTAAAAGTTTACGTGAGATGCCCGGTCGAGGCCCTACATGGAAGAAACCTGTTGAGGGGGCTGATACCGCCCCTCCAAACCCCCAGATGCTCATACATGTAACTAGTCACTTAACATTAGCCTCCCCAATTTGCAACCAGGGAATACAGGCCTGCTTTAAGTAAATGTTGGATTCTCAATTAGTTGAGCTTCAATATAGGCCTATGGCAGCTGTTTTTACAGTAAATTTTAGTTACTGTAGACTATGATAAATATATGGAATTTACTGGCCAAAAGTTAAGAATGCCAACATTAGTTATTCTAAATATTAGCAAAGGTCAAGGCTCTTTTATTTCATCTAACCTTGTCAGTTATGTAATTGAGTTTAGGATTATCTGCTCTACATGTCTCTCATTATCATTATCATCACTGCGTTTCCATGATTCGAATGCTCTCTAGCAGCACCTGCGCTGCATGTCATCCATTCAGAGCACTCTAGCTTCACCTGTGCAACTTGTTGCTTATTTAAATGCTTGCTAGTAGTGCCTGCGCTGTATGTCACTCATTCAGATGCTCTCTAGCAGTGCCTCTGCCCTTGCCAATCATCTAGATGTTTCTTTGCAGAACCTGAGCTAGATGTAACCAATTCAGCTGTTTTCTAGCAGTACTTGTGCGACATGTCACCTCTTCAGGCGCTCTCTAGGAATACTTGTGCTACATGTCGCTCACTCAGATGCTCTGAAACACTCTCTTAACTGTGGAGAGAGCTTTCTCTTTTAATTATCCAACTTGGCTGCAAACAGCATAAAAATGATTTTTGCTGCTGTCATTGCTGTTCTAATTTTAACTGACAGCAAGCTATAGTTTTTTATTGTTGTTTTATATCAGAGTGAAACATAATTCTATGGTTGCATCCTGTTCGTTTTTGAGTGAGTCTAAAATTTGAGCAACATACATTAGCTTTATTTCTCAATACATAGCCTCTGGTCTGCTAGTTATGCAATTAACAAGTTGGCATTTTGTATTGATTAGCCTCAGCTCTTGCGGGTTTTCCTAAATGCTTACCTAGCCAGGATATTAGTTGTATATTTGCCAGATATTTGTGAATCATGTAATCAATGCAAGTAGCTGCCATTCATGCAGTAAATCATCATAGCCTGTTATTCATTTCATTAGCTGGTAGGTTACAATAGGCCTCTCGAACACTATCATTAGCTTAACAGAACTCAAGCGTGACTACAGAATTTTTATGACAAACTAATTCAAAGAACTGCAAGCCTTCAGCGCGGACACTCGTGAGGTGTAGCTTTCATGTTAGTCAGACGGGATGTGCTACTGATTGACTGTTTTAGTCTCTGAAAGTAAAAGAAGTATATGTGTAGACATCATTGGTGTGGCCTTTAGAGTTCATCAAACTCGCTGCAAGAATGACTCTAAAACGGATTATGTTGTCTTTTATATTTGTTGGTAAGTATTATATATTATATATATTATATTATATAAAGTTCATCTTAAAACTTGGTGCTTTAAAGTTTGTTATGAGATACTGTTATCTAGTTACCTTTCTCTGCTTCTCGTAATCAAGTGGGATCTTTAAAAAATGTGATGGTTAAATCAACATGGTTTGTCAACTTTTCCGTATTTCCTGGTAGGCTGCTAGTTTTCCTCAAACTAAGTATACAAAAATTCCTGGTGAGGCTTGTCTCATAGCCTGCTGCTTAATCCAGATAGCTCAAGCTCTTGAGTCCATCTTCAGCCTAGTAGAAATGAGTGTCGTATGGGTGGCTGCACCTGCTTTGATTGCATTTGCTCTGATAAAGATGTTTATATATACGAGCAATCTTTATTGTGGTAATCAATAGTCGTTTTTTACAATGTTTTTCACAAAGTTAAACTAAGCTGTAAACCAACAATTGGTTTACACTTTAGTTTCTGCTTCTCGTAGATCTTAGACTAGACCAATAACTAGCAAAACCTTGCAAATCAAGCCCTTTCGTTTCAAGTGATTTTTGAGAAAAACATAGAGCTATTCATATCAAAGAGCTTAGACATAACATATGGTTCATATGCATAATCTTGTTTGCTGTAGTAATTAGGTAGCGCCATTATTTTCACTTTTATTTCGTAGTCCATTTTGGCTTGCCGTATTGGTGAAAGCTAGCTGGCTGGGCGTTGGTGAGCGCAAGCCTGAACTTCTCGTCATATATTGCGCTTGTCAAGTTCCAGCTTAGCCAATCGCTCTTTGTATCTGTCACAGCATTACAGTGCTTTAATGAGCGTTCTTTGGTAACATCTTTCTGTCGATAGAGATCAACAAAGATTTTATTTGTGAAGAATTGGCTCTAGGAATAGTCCTTAAAATATAACTGCAACCGATGAAGTAAAGGTATACGTTATGTGTTTAAGACTGTCTACTCTAACTGTTACCATGATTTTGCAGGTTGATTTGCAAAAATAAGTCAATACAGCTTTAATCTCAAATCAAACTTTAAAAGAATCATTATCAAGATGTTTATGTATGTAAATAGCCTCAAACAAAATTTTTGACATTGGAAAGTAGAAGAGCTCCGCCAAGCAATTTATTGGTTTTGAGATCTCTAACCCAAAAATAGGGGAAAATTTTTAACAAGTAGCCCTAGCATTGTTGAAACGCTGCGATAAATATTCCTTCAGAATTACCTTCAGAATGAATACCTTAAAAACAAACTTACACAAACTCGTTAATATATTTTATCAGAATGTACCTGTATTTTTCCATCATTTACAATTTTTTGAATGTTTGTGGGGGATCTTGACCGCCAAGATGTGCAAGATTAAAATCAACGAAACTTGATCGCAGTTAAAACACCCAGATTCAAGTAAAAGTGCGATTATGACATCATTAGTTGCACTTGGGTAAAAATGTCTACAGAATAGTGGCGCCGTAACACAGCAACTTGACCGCAATAGCCTATATCAATAACAATAGAGACAGGCAGTTGCGCAACTAGGGACGTTATTTCAGCACATATTTCTCTAAGGAGCATTTTAACCAAGATCAAGCTTTGTCGATTTTAATCTTGAAACATCCTGGCAGTCAGATCACTTAAAACGTTAAAAAGCACCGCAAATGATAGAAAAATACCGATACTTTTTGATATAATATACTAAAGTTTTGCGTTAAGTTCATCTTTAAAGCAAAGAAAGCAACAGTCATAGGAGCCCCTGAGAAACTGAACACTTATGCATGTACTCCCTATTTCACTCTGACTCTGTAGCTGCTATTTGGCAGTTACAGAGTCAGAGTAAAAGAGCATACTTTGACTCTATAACTAGTATATATAGTAAAATAGTATTTTATGTTGCATATTTTAATATTAAGTAGACTTGTATTTACATATTAGTAGCTATTTTTTGTTTTTCGCCGTAACAACAATTTGATATTTTCATATTTAGCATATACATGTACACTTGCTTATGCATGTATGCACTGTATATACATGTATGTACTGTAAAGAAAGCTGTCTATACCTTTAGCTATCATATAAATATAGGTATAGGCTACAGTTACAGCATACTTTAACTGTTTACAATTACAGTTACAGAGTATACTATACTCTGTATAGTATACTCTGTATAGAATACTATACAGAGTATACTCTGTATAGTATACTTTGTATAGAATACTATACAGAGTATACTCTGTATAGTATACTCTGTATAGAATACTATACAGAGTATACTCTGTATAGTATACTCTGTATAGAATACTATACAGAGTATACTCTGTATAGTATACTCTGTATAGTATACTATACAGAGTATACTATACAGAGTTTACTCTGTATAGTATACAGAGTATACTTTATAGTTTACTCTGTATAGTATACAGAGTATACTTTGTATAGTATACTTTGTATACTATACAAGTATACTCTGTGTAGTATACTATACAGAGTATACTATACAGAGTATACTCTACAGAGTATACTATATAGAGTATACTCGGTATAGTATACTCTGTATAGTATACTGAGTATACTATACAGAGTTTACTCTGTATAATATAGTCTTTAACTGCCATTCAGAAGTTACAATTATATTTGGTTATAGTTCAACTGAGGTAAGCAAAGCAAGCAAGCCATGAACCTTTCTTTTTCTCAACCCTCTTATCCTCTTAAAATAATTATCATCACGAACTCCAAATAGTAACAAAGTTTGTTACTTTTTCAGACTATCAACCTTAGGCTTCTAGACTCAGATAGTACAGCATCGAGGCGTGAAGTCGCTTAGTGTAATTAAAACATCATTAAAAAAGAAAATACTGGCTCTACAGAAATTCTTTCTGAATCACACAACTAGAGGTTACATTTCTTTACTATTCCAGTTTAATCAAAATTTGTTAGTGACTCAACTAGTCGTGTCTCTATTGTTATTGTTCACTCTAAGGTTTGCTTTGTGAAACTTGTCCATGGTTCTCGCGCTGGATCACGTAAAGTGAGGTCAATGCAGAATAATACATTTCGAACAATAATAAGTGATGCTGATAAACCCAATAACTATTCCTTGTGATATTCAAGTCTCATGTTTATAAATACAGATACTTAAAAACCAACTAATCATCGTTTGCTTTTTCAGAATTTGCTTGTGAATGAGTAGCCATGACAACATTCTCCGCTGGCAATAAATTTACATCATTTTGCCGAAAAGAAGCCATACAAATGGTTGAAACACACAAGTTGTAATTGTTGCTGCATGAATTTTTAGAAACACGCCGTGTTTTGCAACTGTAACTAATTACAGAAATATCCTGATTTTATTTGCTCCATACCAAATCTTACAGCATTCCTACTAGCTACTAGCAACTAGCTACCAACACAGCGCCTCTGTTTTCACTAATAAATCTATCTTCATCATTTCACTATTTGTGCTTTGGTTTGTGAAGTTTCTATATATCTCATGTTGCGTTGGCTTGAAAAGTTAAATCTCAAAGTCTAAACATTGTACATATTATTTTATATTGTGCAGTTCAGATTTGAGCTGAAGATTTTGAGCAAGACATGCTCCAAAGTTGAGCCAAAGTTGTAAAGTATCAACAAACAAATCTACACCCATTAGCTACTAGGACAAACTACATATCACCTACTACCATGAAATCATTGATATAACTTACTAGATGATACTACTACTTACTACATGATACTAGAGGTTTTAATTATAAAGAACTAGAACGATTGGCAGTCCAAGTACGGTGAGAGATTGTTATGAGTAGCCAAGAAGTGCATAATTAATTGGTTAAGTGGTGAGGTGGCCGGATGGTGTAGTAGTTAAACCATTGGGGTGTAAGATAGAGTACCTGAGTTCAATTCCTGCGCAACGCAAGTCTTTTTCCCAACGCTTTTAAACAGAAAGATAGTGCTTTTATTATAGTTAAGATTGTCACAGAGTTTAAGCTTTGAGAACACACAAAGTAATAGGTAAAGTTTATTATTGCATAAAGTCTTATTGTTTGTTTTTGTTTGCTCAATCAACCTCAAAGCCACATAAACTTTTCTTTACATGCACTTTCAACAACTAACATGCATGTTTTCATTTTTAATAAGATGTTCTAAGTAAAAAACATGTTAAAATCACTTTAATCTTTTATTACGATACTATACTTTTTTAAACACAGCATTTCAAATTTTGAGAAATCTCTATGCATAGTAACTGAGTTTTTTTTACTCAAAAACATGCATCACCTTGCAGAAAAAACTATGAACTCTGTTTTATAACTCCGTCACAAAAAACTGTTTTCATTATTTAACAAACCCATCACAAAGTACTAGTGCTTTATGTACTCCCTTTCAAGTATTGGAGGTAAAAAAATGTCATTATTTAGTCTAATGAATGCATTTTTGTCTCATAAATAAAAAGGAAAATCTAAATTTCAGGCAATACTACTTCTGAGCTACTAACGTTGAGGCAATTTACAAGTTCAACTCATCATTAACTATGCTTCCAAAATTTGACCCACTGACCTCTCTTCTGATACCAGTTAATCGCTTGTCATACAACTCTTCCCTTCAATAGAAGCCATTACTCACATTGTTATCACTACCCTACATGCCCTTTGTGGCCTTTATATACAAGCCATATTCTTATATACAAGCCATATTTTTCACATTTGATAAGGGCGACTAAATGACCTTTGATCATTGTCTCTCTTGCCTATTGTTATTTCTTGTTATGGCTTATGTAACATAACTTTCTAATGCTTTCTTTTTGTTAGCAGAAAAGCAGGCAAACTTAAGATAGCTCAATGTGTCTATCAAGTTAGTTTGCTGGAACAGTTGAAGTAATGTTTGAAGTATGCATTACGAATTATATAAGGGATTTCAGAAGCTCTTATGACTAGTTTTTATACTTTAGAAAAAGCATGACATAACGTTGTTTTGGCAGTGACCAATAGAATTGGTTTACATTTGGTAATGATCAATATAATTGGTTTATTCGTGGCACTGACCAATAGAGTCGGTTTCCTTTTGGCATTGACCTATAGTATTGGTTTTTTTGGCATTGACCAATAGAATTGGTTTATTTTTTACACTAACCAATAGACTTGGTTTACTTTTGAAATGAACCAATAGAATCATTTTACTGTCGATATTACTATTGAACAAAAGAATTAAGCTGTTTAGTGAGTGCCAAAAATGTTTGTGTTAGACGCGTCCAAGAGTCCTGCTACAATCAGTTGAGTAATTTTTGTGGTAATCGCCTATCATTGAAAAAGTAATTCCATTGTATTTAACCTTTTGATTTTATTTAGCTGGTTGGGTCTAACAACATGAAAAATGCTTAACAGAAAATTTTAGAAAATTAATTAAATTGCTGCCAGTTTTTTGCAAACCTTTGCAATTGTGCCTACTTGACAGAACTTGAATCTTACACCTTGATGTCACGAATATTTAACAAACTTTGCATCCATTTTCAGGGTTTGTCAACTGCCAGCAAAATATTGCTCTTAATAAAACTGTGAGACAGTCATCGACTCAGTACATTGATGGAATTGATGGAGTAGCCCTGTCCGCCGAGAAGGCAGTAGATGGAGCCCCACTTGTATGCCCTGAATTGTTGTATCAACCTAATGATTTGGCTTACTCCAGCACACAACTTGGGGATTATCCCTGGTGGATGATCGACCTCGGAGCTATTTATAACATCACCATGGTATCAATTTGTTACAGTAAGTCACCGGACATTGAAATTGGTTTATCAACCGTAATGAGTCCTAGTCAACTTGTTATTACATGCCCTTATGTACCCCAAACAAGTCAATAACCACTGTATTCTTCTACAACTGTAAGGGGTACACCTTTGGCCTTGATCACTTACTAATGAATTCAATAAAACATTTGTAACATACCATAAGCACATCTATTATAGGACTAGTGTTCAAATACTATACTCTGAAAGCAGTAAAAGCTTTACTATAATGAGAGCTGTGTCCGTCCATCAATTCGAAGCCACAGTCAGAGGTTTGGGAAAGATTACTACATTTTACCGGGTTTGAACTCATACGTAGTTGCAAAGATCTTAGAGCATGATTTTTAATGGCACTCTACTATGCGTGGACTTATCCCTTACCCTACATTCAACTAGGTTAATACAGTACACACCCTGTATGTACTGTCCGTACAATGTGTAGCCTTACTAAGGCAAAATCTATCTCAATTCTTCTAAAACTATGAGGGATGCCAAGTTGCACTCCAAACTTTTCATGTACCAAATACCCCAAGTGTGTACCTTCTACACACAGAAGGTGCAGAGGAGCATGCTTAGCATGAGCTTTTAGAAACATCTCAGCTTGTATTCTTGTGCAAACTAGTTAGATAGGAAAGGTTAAATACTGAAGCTATGAAGGAGTGTTAGTAAAGTTATTAACAATATGGAGAAGCCAGAACTATACCTAAATTCCATTATAATTATAACTATTATTACTATTATGAGAATTATTACTGATAGCCTTTTTATTAAAGTGGTTACATGGAAAAGTTGGTAAAATTAAATACTAACTTCAAATGTAACCTATTATGTAGGTTAGTGGCATAACGCAGCTGATTAATTGAATAGAACAAATATCAATTGTGAAATGTGTAATCATCAACAAAGACGATATAGCCATCAACATAATATATATGCATGGAAATATTAGCCAGCCATGCTATAAAATCATGCCATATGGTGATCCAACATTGTTAAATTTGAAAGGCAAAAAAGCTATCACAGACAACCATTTTTGGTTGCTATGCGTCAAAAAGCTGGAAAAATACCAGAATATAAAGTATGGAAGACGTGTTCAAATCACAATCATTGTAATGTTTTTCCCATCACCAATAGTAGCTTTGGACAGAAAAACATGCGGAAATGGCTCATATTATAGCAAAGGTTCAGCATGGGTTTCAACGTTTCATTTTTTTAGACCAAAGAATTCATCAACTCAAAATGTTCTGAAAAACCTAATTTAAGAAATTCCTGCTGCTTTACTTACAAATTAAAAAGATGTGGTTGCGTCAAATTTGATTTGATTTTAAAAGAAAGTATTTTTCTTTGTCTAACAGTTGATATGTTGTTTATTGTATTAGGGGATCTCATTGTCAAAATATTTGAAGATTAAAATCGAAATAATTCGCTGTAAAAACGCTCAGGCCAAAAAAAACATGCCCATACTTGCCCGAAATGATGTAACGCGTGATACAACCTGTCTCTATCTCTCGTATTCACATCAGCTATTGCGATAAAAGTCTAGTCCTACGCGGCTCTATTGGCATATATTTTATCTTGTATTTGCTCGTGTTGGCTAGAATAAAATTTTAAATCCAGCTACAGATACGTTATTACCAATTTCTCAAAGGTCTCAATCAAGGAAAATTAAAAACTTGTCATATTAGCTTATTCTAAATGCTGTGTAAACATTTGAGTACCGACTACCAATTCTACTGGTCTACGGTAATTCTGTCAAGCGAACTATGTAGAATAAGGTCTTTGTATCGGCACAGTTTCATTGCTACCCACACTAATAATATACAGCCTCCCAAAAACCCGCCCTCCCACATTATGCCCATCGCCTTTCCTAGGGGGTGGGGCTGTATATCATTGCCCACACTGAAAACTAGTTTCTTACTACCGTTACAAGTAAAATAAGCAAGTTGCGTCTTTGAAAAGAATAGGTATGTGGCGAAACCAACTACATCCCTAAAAGTCATGTACATTGTATAGTCGACTGTCAACGTTATCGAGTCATTATTGGTATCAATTTGTAGAAAAAAGTTCTCTGGTCACATTTGATTAGTTGATTCAAGTACTAAACAGATGGTCGAGCTATGCAAAAGTGCCTGTCCAAGCAGCTCTGATTGCACTTCATAAATCCATCTATCAGAAAATATTTTTGCACAGGTATCAACGGGGCTATGTTATATTCAATGTTCTGCAAATCATGTTTTGCATTATCTTCAACAATATTATTATATTATATAATTTTTACAAGCAAAAAAATTTTCATTTCGGCATAAAGCTTTTATTAAAAATATCCATCAAGTCATGGGCCACTCACATAGTTTCAGCTGATATAATAAGACAAATTCATCTACTGAAGCAAACTCAAACAAAACATCATGGTTTATGCAGCACACATTCAAGTCTCTCTTTCCCATTTATGGCAGTTTCCACACTGACAAAGCAGCTTCAGCCGGTGGGACCACATAAACATCCTGTAGCCAGTAAAACAAATGCAATAGATATATGTGGTTCATAGATATGTCATTCTAACGCGTATCTACTGAAAGCTTTCAAATTGGGAGTTAGATAGATTGCAAGTGTAATTTTAAAAATGAATAAATGTTTAACAAAAGCATAAGTAAACTATGCCAAGCCATCGATTCGAAGCTTTGGTTCTGGAAATTAAAGATGTGCATTGATCAATCGATTGTCTTCACTTTCTACAAGTAAGAAGTGAACATCTAAAGTCAAATCATAAATCTAATTTACTAGCTAAAACTGCCAAAAAAATTTTTTAAGCAAATATAGCTAGGTGGAACCATAAAAAAATTATAAACTGATGATTGGTGATAGCAAAAAGTTATAATTCTATTAATTAGTAAATGTATTCATGAGTACTTAAATTATTACTTTTAGCATATTCATCAATCTAAGCCATTGTGTTGCTAGATGCTATGAATTAAAAAGAAGCCGCCAAGTACTCACTGTACATACGTATCTTGCACGCGCAGGAAATTACATTATAACCTCAAACAGGGAAATATAATCGGAATGTAAACTCAACAGTATATTTATAGAAGACTCAAAGTAAAAGATAAATTTACCTTCATTCTCCTATCTTCCTCCGTAGCACTTTAACCACCTGATGCCCAGAATACTCGGAGTCACATTCGTAGTAACTTTACAGCAATTTTTACGATTCGGTTGTTCATCAATAAAATGTGTCGATCGAGTACATAATTCATTAAAGTAACGATGTTAATTAATTTAGTAAATATCGACGTCCATGCAATTTAATAATAGAGTAAAATCCCTAAATTTGAGATCGCAGACAATGCGTTTTACGAGTGATAACATTTATTACGACCTATATAAAAATTTCGGGCTGATGATTGGCTAATGAAGTGACCTTATATTTATCGCTTGTGGACTTACAAATGAAGCACCCTTTAAGTGGTATGTTGAGCGGAATGTGAGCTTTTTAAAAGATGGCCTCATTCAAACGCATATATCTCTAGTCAGGATTGGTCTACAAAGACAAAAATAACATCAAATTGTATCTATGTTTTAGCCTTTTATTGGTTTTAATTTCACTAAATTGACCTTTTTGACGCAACCACATCTTTAAGTTCACTGATTTCTTGTATTGGTCCAATAGATGACAAAAAGTTCCATGAGAGAGTTCAAGCATTATATACTACATACACTTTTGATTTAATTATATATACCGTGTATATACACTATTGGTTTAATTATACAATATATCTACAGTATTAATGCTCCCTGGCTGTTGCTCCATTTTGTAAACTTGGCTGTGAATAGTCAGTCTTTTGTAAGCTTGGCTGTGAATAGTCAATGCATGTGTGTTTTTTGTATCATGTTCTTTAAAATTCAACCTGTTCTCCCATGCTACCTGTTACAACTTTTTTGTAGACGGAGCTATTGAAGGTGTCAGTGTGCTATCCAATTATATAGAAGGATCAAATCCTTCTAATCCATATTCTTCTCAGTCATGGGTTTACCAGACAACCATAACTGCTAGTAACAGCTCAGTAACTTTGTACTCTCCAATTCTCTACTTAGCTCGACACATTGCTCTTATAAAATTCAACGCCTATAGTGACATTAGTCTACGAGAAGTTACAATTTCCGGATTCCAAGATGCAGGTACTCATCACCAGGCTATGCATTATTTTGGCATTCTCATAGCAAAAGCCATTTTGTTTAGTTGATGGTTGATATTTTGAGGCTTACAAATTTTTAGATTTTTGTACAGTTTGTTCGTACTTTTTGCAAACAAGGAGAAAAGTACTCCTATTGTGGTTTTTGGCTAAAAAAGGCTATTTCATCAATTTAAGAATGTTTTCAGGTTTTTCAGTTGTACTCCTTTAAACATGTTCAAAGGGGTACGCATTTGACCATGTTTAAAGGTGTTATATCGTCATAAGCACCTGTCATTTTGTGGCACTCTACACAATTCGGCATGTCATAGGTGTAGTAAATTGTGTAACCTGTTGAATAAGTATAGATTAGGCCAGATCAGAGCTCTGTAAAGACACCTAGAGTTACCTGTCAAGCTATCCAAGGCACTTCAAGTTATCTAAGACACGTCAAGCATACCCCTTTAAAGTACGTGTAAGAAAAGGTCAGAAAATATCAATTGTGAAAAGGGATGGGTGATCAGCAGTTGCTTAGTCCTTGCGTATATCCATAAACTTGCAGTTGTCCTATATATACTAATCTTAGCGATATTTTATTTTCGTTGTAATTACTGTGTTAATAACCCAGTAGTTAATCGGATGAAACATTTAATATGCAAGTTTTTAGCAGATATGAGCAGGTCTTAGCCGATGTCAACTCTCGTTTGGTTTTACATTTTAATAGACATGTGCAAGTTCACATGAGCAGATGATCATAGCATGCTGCATGCTAATGAAGACCTCAGGCTATTGACCTTTTTTGCATGCACAGACTTCACATTTTTGTTTTAATTGTTACATGGAAAATTTAAAATATACATTGATGTTTCATATTTGAAGAGGCACATATGCAAGCATGCTGTCGGTATCAGGTGCAAACAGCAGTTAGGCTTCATATTTTAGGATAAATCTTGGGCCTTTCATAAAAATGCGTAGATGGAAAGGTTAGCAAAATAAATAACAGTTTAAATGTAACCTGTCATGTATTTGTGGTCTAATGCAGTTAATATGTTAAATGGGACAAATATCAAGTGTGAAATATGTAATAATTTCCCAAAGGTCCGAGTGTTTCCCTTTGTAGGTTTTGTAATTTTAACTAACTTTATACAAACTTTAATAATAAACTAATCGTTTTAAATAATTTATTCAAGTAAATTTGCACATTGGTGTTGTCTATTATTGTTATTAACCAATATTAACCTTTTATTGTATAGTAATAAATTAACGGCATTGAAATAAAACAAGTATGCCTCGTACTAATTCTAAGGAAAAGCATCTCAATTAAGGTTATACGAGCTCTTTTTTTCAATTTTAGCTCCTTTTGACTAGCTACTGTAAAATCAGATAACGTGTTGTTTGCAGATTTCTCTTCCGTGAGCACAAGGATCACCAGTGAATCCAGTTCAAACGCGATATCTTTATACATTACAGTAAACAACTTTAATATAAACGCTTTTGGACATAACATAAAGTAAGTATCTCAAGTCATAATGCTGTATGCCATGCAGCTCTTACCTGTCAGTACTTGTCATATTGTTTTACTCATCACAATTTGACATGTCATAAGTACCTGTCATATTGTGGCACTCATCACAATTGTACATTTCATGAGTACTTGTCACATTGTTTTACTCATCACAATTTGACGTCATAAGTACCTGTCATATTATGTTACTCAACAAAGTTGGACTTGTCATAAGTGCCTGTCATATTGTTTTACTCATCACAATTTGACATGTCATAAGTACCTGTCATATTGTAATACTCAACACACTTTGGCATGACCTAAGTACCTGTCATATTGTGGCAGTCTATACAATACCATAAGTTATTAGTACAAGTCATATTGTGATACTTTATGGCCGCACCGAGAAGTGTTTCATATGCTCGTATTTAAAATTTGTCTCGTGCCTCAGGGCAGAAATTTGCTGGAAATTTTCCTCGCATCTCTAGGTTTTCGTACGTCAAGGTATGACTGTAGTGAGCTTTGAACCCGTTTGGCAGAGTTTCGATAGATAAACACCCTGAGCTTTTTCTACAGTTTGCGAATTTTCGTGAAAAAAGTCTATTGTTGTGACATACGTAGACACACATCTTTAGAAGTTTCGAAGTTTTCACTTGCAACTTTCCGTTTACAGTTGTTCAAATGAAAAAGCTTTAAGAAAATCTAAATGTTTAACTAAATGTCATAAGCATATCGCTGCTTGCATCTTCACAGAATTCATATTAGAAGTTATGTATTTGACAGACTCCCTGTGCAACACCCATAAATAAATCAACAAATAAAAATAATATACCCTAACTACTTCTATATTAATAAATCCACGTTGTCATTGAGTGTGTTTAGTGTGTGTGTTTGAGGATTCAAGGTCTAAATGGCTTTTGGTGTGCAGGTGGGTTCATTTTTGTCTGGGTTAGCCTGCGTAAACGCTGTGCATTTCCATATGTTTGGGCCAATGTCATCCCAACTTCACACACAAGCTCCATGTCTTTCACCAGGTTGCTAAAATATTTGGTTTCAAAACTCTGTTTGGTGCGTAGGCACCACCCACCCGCAAGCTATCTGCTTGAACATGAGAGAAATCTCCGGTATCATGAGACTACTTGCAAGTGTTGATCAAATTTATTCTTCAGACCATTAAATTCATTGCTAGTAAATCCTCCTTGTTAACTTAAGGAGAATTCACTAGCAAATTACAGGGAGTGCTGTAATTAGAACGAATTGAAAATTCAAATTCTCAGTGAGTTTGAAATCTCAATTGAAAAACTTGTTCTCAGCCAAAAGCCTTGTAATTGGTTTCGAACTACCATTAAACATACCTGCAGCTCTGTCTTTGTCTGTATACAAAATTAAGACTTTGTTTGTTGTTTTAGATTAAGACTTTCCAGTGATGGCAGACAATTTCTTTCTGAATTTATGTTCACTTCCCAATTCAACTGGTACATAGTGGATCAAGACTTGCAATATGACACGGAATATGATTACACTCTAGAGTTTCTTTGGTACAACCAACAAAGAGATCGTCACAGTGTCATTGATGGCTTAACTACTACTCATACTAAGAACACCACTTGCAGGCGTGAGTCGAATGACCACACATGTGACTAAACATCCAAAATGGCCCAACGCCAAACATACACCACGCGCTTACACTATCATATACTCAGTAGTCTTGTTAGGAGCTTCCTAGAGCTTGACTAACCTAGAGCTTCTTTGTGAACTGCCATAATGTAGAGTACTTCATCATATCAATTTTTTGATTTTATCATTAGATCAAAACACAGAGCTCATCTTTAAATTTTTGACTAGCATATGAAATAAACATCTAGTCAGTTCAGCTTCTATAAAATATATAACAAATTCATGTGCGTAAGCTCACACATGTCATTGAGCAAGTGCTCATACATATGTGACAGGTCGTATCATTTCCAATACAAATGAGGCATTTCATATAGTGCACAATGGGCTTCCAAAGTGAAAATTGTCAATGTGGCTTAGACTTTGTGAAACCAAATCATTCCCAACATTCATGAAAATGTAAGTTTTATTGCTTGCGGTTGCTATGATCATCCTAAACGTCAACAAATAATACCATTTAAAAATCGGTCCATCATCTTTGAAGACAAATTTCTCAGTTTTTTGTGTTGAGCACATTAACAAACGCCATTTTCGATAAAAGGCTTTATCTCAGGTTAACTTGAATCAATTTCGATTCCGAAAACAGTTTTGAAAAACTCAGAAATTTTTCTATCACATAGGTCTAAAAAAACTTTGTGATTTGACTTCATTTGTATTTAAAATGATACGACCTCCCATATATTAATCACACTTGCCTCTTTATTGTTAATGTACCTATGTTTGAGACTTCCGTAGTATTTATGTCTAAGAGGAATATATTAAGTGAAATATCAAAGCAGAGCATTTAAAACTAAAAGTATATATACTTATAGTAAAATGATTGATTTTTAGAGAAGGAAACAATTTAGCCATTCAACTTTTTATTGTTTGATTTGGTTGATTGGAAGTTGATCTAACGTCTGCTTCAAGGGCTTGTTTGAAAAAGGTTAAAATGGACACTCTGTAATTCATTATTATTACTATTGAGTATTCAAATGAGTGTAATGAGGCTAGATACTTTGTATAATACTTGACCATTTTGTAACCCCGACTTCCAAGGTCAAGGTCAAACATCACTCAACCGTGCATATAAGTTTTGTTATAGTTTCTCGTGTCTATCTGTTATACATTTTTATCTAGGAAACAGCTTACAGAATACCTTTAACTATTGTTTTTTATTTCTCTATTTTATGGTTTTAGCTCCTGATTCAGTTTACTTAGCAGAAAATTATTTCTATGATCAGCGGCTCTATTCCCCTCCATTGATTAGCACATTTGAACGACAGCGTTATGTTAAAGCTTCCCTTTACGTTGGGGTAAGTATCAGTGTCATTATGTTCAAGAAAGGATTTTTAACTGATACCATCAAATGCTTAACTATAAATATAGCAAAATTTTACAACATCTAAAGTTAAACCATAACTGTCACGTACAACTTATATCATATTTTCTAGGTAAATCAGACACGCTGATTCCAATTTTGTACTCAAAATAAAGATTGTTCCACTAACCTTCAAAGTCATTAAGGCTTTTTTAAAGCGTTTCAATATCCGTCTCAAAAACAACACGTTCGGCATTACAAGCTCCGCCCATAAATATGTGACGAAACCTAGCTTCTTCAGGAACGGATGTTAGGGATGTTTAGTACGATTTAGAATAATAGAGATGGGTATCTTAAAACCCATTATTATCTAATTCCAGCCTGTAAAATAATCTCAGTCTTTTATGAAAGGTATATAAACTATTTAAAATTGCTCGTAGCTTGTAACATGATGTTTAAATAGGCTGAATGCCGAGAAAACTGAGCTCAAAAAGCGCGGTTTCATCACAAGCTATCGTTGTTATTGCGCTTTTTTGAGCTCATTTTTAAATATGCAATGTTAAATAGCTTGTTTACCTTTCAGAAAAGGCTGTGATTATTTTTAAGGCTGAATTTAGGTAATAACGGATTTTAAGACACCCACTTCTATTATTCTAAATTGGTCTAAACATTCCTACGTAACTTCTGTTCCTAAAAAGCTAGGTTACGCCACGTATTTATGGGTGGAGCTTGTTGTGCCGATCGTGTTGTGTTCGAGACCGATATTAAAACGCTATAAAAAAGCCTTCATTACTCTGAAAGTTAGTGGACCAATCTTCATTTTGAGTACAAAGTCAGAATCAGCGTGTCTGATTTGCCTAGTAAATACGATTAAAGTTGTACGTGACAGTTATATATAGCATATATAACATATTAGCCTACCATTAGCTTAATGCTGAATTATTTGGGTATGTCAAGTTTGGACTGCACTTTAATCGTTTAACTGATACAGTGATTTCTTATTGTTCACATAAAACTTATGTGCTACTAGCGGAATTCCCAGCGTTGCACGGGTATTAAAAATTACCTTATAAACAGTGACAAGTAATATAGTTGCCGGCCACTTGCCATTAGCCTGGCACAATGCCAATGGGTAATTTGAGTATTAACACGTCAAATAAACATATATACAGTAGACGCTCTTATAAAGTATACCTCCTATAACAGAAATTCCAGATAGCATAAAAGATTTATGTGAAGCTGTTGCTTCCTACTACGTAAAAAATTCCATATTACGTAAAGTGTCAAGTTGAACGAGTTTTCAATATCGATTTGAATGCTAGTTTATTTTGCCGCACTTGCAAAAGAAAAAACACTGCATTTAGCGTTTAGCATTCTATCTTTTATATATAACTTTCACAACATTTTAGTTCGTCGTAATAGATTATTAAATTTGTTAACAAAATTGCGAATAGGATAGCTGCACAATTGTTCATAAATACAAAAGCAATCGATTGGTGCAGGGGTTACAGCGTCGGTCTACCAGTCTTAATGTCACGAGTTGGAATATCGTTGAAAATTACCTTTATCCTAATATTGGCCCCTGGACAGTGATAGATAACGAACAGGTAGAACTGCATTTTGTAGTAAAAAGATTTTGTTTTGCTTTATTGTAAAGGTACAAAATATTTGTTATTAGCTTTACTTGGCAGAATAGATTTTGCTGTTTAGAAAAATAAGCAAATCGTTGTAATTGAACGTCAAAATGTGCAGTTCCTATCCACTTGTTGTAAATTTACTGCAATCATGGTCTATAAAACCAGTGAAATTGATCATGAAAAGGAGAAAAGTTGTTGATGCAAACCAATAATTCTGCAGATACTGTACAGCCCACAAATTAAAAGAGTTAATAAAGTTTTTCCTTTTTGTATGGCCCAAAGGGATGAGTTTGGAAAGATTTTGGAACGGATTAGGCAGTTTACATGTATTTTGCTGCTTTTATAACGTAAATGCCCTATAACGTAAATGTTCCTGGAACTGATTGTTTACGTTATAGGAATGTCTACTGTATAAATTTATATATAATAAATTTATATAAATATTTATACGTATAAATCTTGTTATTTATATATACAGTGAAACTCGGATAACTCAAACTTCAAGGGACCGAGCAAAAGTGTTCGAATTATCAGAGCGTTCAAGTTATCAGAGCACTATCACAAGTCCATGTATTTACTTATTTATTAGTAGATACATGTACATATACAAACTATAATATAAATCAAAAGCACAAATGGCTTGTTTCAAATTAAATGCTTCTAATGTAAAGTTTAAAACGTTTTTATCAAAAAGTATAGAGATTTTTCTATCACTTGAGATTGGTTTGTTGTTTGAGGTGATGTTATTGCCAGGGCGTTTTTTAGATTGACATTGGCAAAACTTGATCGTTGCTGAAATGCTCAAAAGAAAAGACATCTTTTTCTTTTGAGCGTTTTACCCACGATCAATTTTGCCGATTTTTCTTGAAGTTTATGCAAAGATTACCTTACTTTACCTGGGATTCGTTAAGAGCAACACTCCAAGGCAGTTCAATTAAAAGTTTTACGAGGTTTTACAGTACATTGTATATCACTCACGCTTTTTGAATGGATACTTATTGAATGTAAACACGTATTCTGTGTTTAGGTCAAACGATGAATAGTTTTTTGTAGCTCAGACAACGTATACGTTTAATTACAACAATTTTTAAGATGTTTTAAACATTCAACATTCCGACGTTGATTTAACACGGAATCAACCTCGGAAAACTATTCATCACGGGCTAGCCGGGTCACGCACTCAAGGATTTTCGCCACACAAATACAAAACAAAAACAACATGCTGTTTTTGTTTTGTATGTGCGTGGCGAAAATCCTTGTGCGCGTGACCCGGCTAGCCCGTGCTATTCATCATATAGCAGTATAAATCAAATTTCACCAAACCTTTAGAAAAGTCGTTGACAAAAATATTTTGCCGATGGAGGTAATAACGACGCTTATGAATTACGAAAAGTTGAGGTTTACCTCTATGACTGGGAATAAAGTGATTTTCTAAAGCGATAGCAACCGTTTCGGTAGCCGTTGGGCAAAAAACAGTTCGAATTAACAGTGTTGAGTTCGAGTTATATAGAGCCATTTATCATTGCGTGGGAACGGACCAAGCAAATCCATTCGAGTTAACCATGTGTTCGCTATATCCGAGGGCGAGTTATCCATGTTTCACTGTATATATTTATATATACATATATATAAATGTGTATATAATTATATATAAATTTATACATAGGCCCCTATACACATTTATATATAATATATATGTATATAATTTATATATATAATATATACAATATGTAAATAAATATATGTCCAATTTTATATATTATAAATTCATATAAATATTTATATATATAAATCTCGTTGTTATTTATATATATATATATATATAAATAACAAAATATTTATATATACATACTGTATATATATATATAAATAAAGGCTGTAGATCTCAACAGAATCAGGCTGGGGATCTACAGCCTGATGATTGCCTGAGCAAGAAACTGCCAGTAGCTGACAAAAGATAAGTACACTATCTAATTTTCTACTAATTTATACTGCTCTATTCTATTTTGAGGGCTCTGATTTTAGTTCTAAGTGTGATAAGTTTCAATATGTTTATATTTATATATATATATATTTATATATATATATTTATATATATACTATACAGTATATATATATTATATATAAAAATATATATATATATATTTATATATATACTAATCTATATATTTATATATTTCTCCAAGTATGTCCGTGTGTCGTATGTCTTTCTGCATTCCGGCTATAGCTATTATTGGAATAGCCTAGCTGGGCAACAATGCTGACGCAATGTTATTGCCTACTGGCATTTGAAGCTTACTAACTAGGTTAGTGGAATTTTTCATTGGTAATGTGCCAGGCCACTTGACAATGGCCTGCCACTTGCTTTAGAGTTGCCTGCCAGCAAGTGGTAAGCAAATCTCATCACTTCTCATTGTTTATAAGCTGATTTTTAGTACCCGGGCAATGCCGGAGGCACAGCTAGTATACATATATATACAGTATATGTAGGGCTCTGGTTTTAAGAAGAAAACATAAAGTAATATAATCAAAGATAGTGTAATAAGGTCATTCAGGCAAAGGATAGAACTGTCGCTGATCACTGCACAATTAATAAAAATGGTAGTTTTTCTTATTGCAGCAATCAACAACCGGATCTGGCTGTACGAGGAACATGACTATCTCTTATGAACTGAGAGTATACGAAGTTGACAACCTTCAGTATGAAAAAGATGCAACTGCGTTTAGAATCTATGGTCTGCAGCCGTATACAAATTACTCTTTGAGAGTCGTGGTCTTGAACTACCAAAGATTAGCTTCTGAATCAAACCTACTGGAAGTTACGACTATATCAGGAGGTTAGTGCATGAGCTTTTTGACTGTCATTCATGACAAAGCTTGTTATTAGCCTAATGTCAAGGCAAGAAGACCAGTATTTCATTAATATTGCCATAATTATTATTACTGTTATTATCAGACTAGCGGAATGCTCACTTTGCATGGGAGTTAAAAATCAGCTTATAAACACTGACAGGAAATGTAGTTGCCTGTTACTTGCTATTAGCCTGGCACATTGCTAATGGCTAATTTGAGTAAGCTCACTAATAAGAGCCGTGAAAGCAAGCAGAAAATGAAGCTGCGCCGTACGCAGAGAAGTATGCACATTTTCACCCACATAGCGCCTTATGTCACCTATTTAATCCATCAATCTCACGCAGCTCAATTTGTAAGATATTTTTGCTTGGCGAACTGGAGGTTCTGAGATCAAATCTTCTGCGATACGGATTTTTCCTTCCAATATTTTAATAGCTGTAGCTGGACAAACCAAAGTACACACACACACAAACTTTGAGATATATAGATTTTATAGATACATGTATATAAAACCTTTATATATATAGATGTGTCATCCCACAAGCTGGTGGTGTTATTAGCTATCAACCTAGTACAACTAAGCAAAGATATGCAGGGCCCTTTCTTCAAAATGTTGGCAGATCTCAAATGAAATTTTCTATTGTTTAGGAGTTTACCTCTCGGGTCTACTTCTAATAAAATTTGCCATTTCAATTCACATTATTTGCACTGAGTTCTCCACTCGTGGTGAATTTGTTTTCTTCACATGCCTATCTACTTTATTGCCGAGTCATGGTACTTTTCATTTTTCTCAGATTTTTTCCTTCCACCCAATTATCACTAGAGATAGCACCTGACCTACAAACAACAGTTTGTGGTCCAAGTTCTGAAATGAAAAAGGGACTACAGTAGTTACAAGAATGTTATCTAGCCTTAAATTGCCCTCATCAACTAAGCATGTTTCTAGTCATCGAGATTTCCTTGCCATTGGGCTCAGACGTGTCCAGACAAGATCACAGATCCATTATTTGTGTAACAATGCTCTTAAAAACACGCACACAGCCTCTATTTGCAGTAAGCTGAGCAGACGTCATACTTCATTTGTGACGGTTTACCCAGATGCACTAAAGATAGCAATAGTGATCAATGAGCGTCAATCAATTCAACTCTGTCATCCACAACAGTATCGTGTCTCTGTGCCTTCATAACTTCCTAACTCTGTTAGGGTCAACATTGAAATCCTATAAGATTTTGACTGAGTCACTTTCTATAGCTGAATCTAAGGCAAATTATTGAATTTTCATTGAACTCCCACCAATGATAAACATGGGAGGTGCCCGTAAATAGCAGTTCGTCTCCTTTTAGCTGTCTGTTTCATGAACAAAAATGTCTGTATGAGCAGATTTTTATGATGAAAGTATTTCTGTACATGCATGGTTATCACTGGGTACAAGAAGTATACATTATCTAAAAATTCAGGTCAATATGACTTCCAGCCAGATACATTTTGTTCATATCATCAACGCTTAAAGCATATTGCTTGTTGGGCTCTAATCTTCATTCCACTTTGTCAACTGTTCTGCATTAGGGTTCTGCTTTGTCCTTGCCTCTCGATATTTTGTCAAGCACTTTACTCTATGTTGATACCTTCTCTGTCATGTTGTTTTCCTTTTCCTATAGCCCTTAAGAAAGCTGATTTTGATTATTACAGATTAACTTGCACAAAACTTTAATAGATTTTATCAGAAAGTGTCAGTATTTTTCTATCATTTGCAATTTTTATAGATTTTTGAGATGATCAGACTGCCACGATGTTTCATGATTAAAATCGACAAAACTATGATCGCAAATAAAATGGTTAGATCAAGCGAGAGTGAGATTATAACGTCTATAGTTGCAAAGAGACCGGCAGAATAGAATTGCCGATATCAACTATCGCAACGATAACTAGGGAAGTCATTTTAGACGAATTTTTAATTCTTTTGTGCCTTTTAACCACAATCAAGTTTTTCAAATTTAATCTAGAAACATCCTGGCAGTCAAATCGCCTCAAACATTAACAACAATCGCACATGATAGTAAAATACTGATACTTTATGATAAAATTTACTAAAATTGTAGGTAAGTTCATCTTTGATGAACATCTGGTTCTGATCATATTGCTGCATTTTTACAAAAGGTTTCGTATCCTCTAACTGACAGAACTCAGATCGCGTTTTAGTTTTTTAACTACCTTGATCATAACACTTATTCCATACTTTCCCTTTTGCAGATCCATGGGATGCTCCAGAAGATGCAAGTCTGGTGCCTTTGAATAAAACTTGCGCTCTCCTGTCTTGGAGCCTTCCTCCAACCATGCCTAACGGAATATTACAAGGGTATAAGGTACGTCATATAATTTCTGCATCTTGAATGTTTTTTTAGTAGTTCAGAATTGGCATTTATTATATTGCTAAGATGTGTGTCCTCCATTTGAAAATATAATTAATTTTACATTTTAATTTTTTTATATTCGCGCAGTTTATTTACTTTACATAATAGGCCTATATTGTCAATACTCCTTCCTTAATAAGCATCATTCTTCACTGTATCTTCCATGTTGCATGGCTCGTTCCATTGAGTAGCGCAATCAAATTCTCTGAGTCCATGTTGTCTGGGACATATTCAATACAAAAATGACATATCATTACTTCATTTATAAAATGAATACACCTAATCTAAATTGTTTTGTTTTATTATCCCATTGAAGGCTAATTGTTCAGATGGAACAGAAATAACTCTCGACTCAATTCTCCCAGTCCAAATAAAAGTGTGTGACCTGATGCCGGACAGCAAACTTAGCTGCAGTGTGGCCGCCTTTACAAATTTATACTATCCTGAAGATGGCCAACTTGGAAGAGCTAAGCATCTCACCACAATTATACCTAGTGGTACGTACCAATCATAACGACATATTTAATATTTTCAGTTAGCTGTGTTCAATGCTACTAAATGTGGCATCATTTACTGTAACTTACAAAGGTTTCTCAAAAAATGAAAAAGTCAGCAGGACCTTGGATAAAGAGGTTCTCTCATATTGCACCAGTGTCAAATATTCTATTCACTATGACTGTCTGACAATACTCTCAGATACATAACTTTAGTTTTGCTGTAAAGTACATTTTTTCGAAGTCCATGATGAAGTTCTGACTAGAATTTAAGTAACATTTAAGTAAAATGTGGCTAGATTCTAACCTTTGACCCTTCGATGGTTTTTTGAAGCGATCAAAGACAAGAAGTTACTTTACTTTAAGTTACAGGAATTTTCTTTAGTGTTATATAAGCACTAGAAACTGAAAAAGAGTATTAGTTTCTGGTACTGTCACGGGGCTCCTTCAAGCTGTTACGGGGCTCCTTCCTACGTATTGAAAGTCAAGTACGTATATGTTTAAGAAAAAGTCAGATACTGAGGCTATGAAGGAGTGCCAAAAAAGTGATTAACAATATAAAGAAACAGGTAGTATAACTAAATTTTATAAGAAATTAAGCTGGTGGCTTTTTTCATGAAAATAGTTAAATGGAAAAGTTGATAAAATGAATAACAATTTAGTTGTAACATATTATACATTTTTGTGGTATAATGCAATTTATATATTGAATAGAACAAATTTGAAGTGTGAAATGTTTAATTAATTGTATAGAAGATATTGCCGTCAACATACGTATTAGATGTATACACATATAGCATATGATGTCTACACATATAGCATATGATGTATACACATATAGCATATGATGTATACACATATAGCATATGATGTCTACACATATAGCATATGATGTATACACGTATAGCATATGATGTATACACATATAGCATATGATGTCTACACATATAGCATATGATGTATACACATATAGCGTATAGCATATGTAATCAAACTTTTTTATCTTGTGATACTTTGTTATGATGCTCATTTACTATCCAATACAACTTCATGGCATTGACATCTGTTGTATAAGACATTGACTCATAAATGCTCTTTGTAATGCACGCAAAATTAGGTCAACCGACAAGCCGGTAGTTACTACGCAAATATACAACTGTGCAACAAATAAACAGTACTTCGTGGAATAATACATATTTTAGGACTGCGTAGCAAAGTCTTTTTGCGTAACTTTCTGCTGCTTTAACTAGGTCCATTCTCTTCATGAAGCAAACATCACTTGCTTCATTTCATAGCTGTTTCATCCTCATCTGATTGGTTAATCATTAGCACATTAACCAATCAGTAGCCTGTTTCATTAGAACTATTTTATATAACTATTCAGACCTCTTTGATACCTGAATAATGGCATTCTAACCTAATGCCTCTAGCATCAAATTATTTCTCAGGGCTGACGCATAAATTCATCACATAGCTTTTTGCTATCGCATTTCACAGATTAGCAATATTATTACTTTCACGCTCAAGCCTGCTGTGAGAGATTGTCAGGTGTGCCACTTTCATAGTCCAGCGTGTTGTGAGAGATTGTCAGGGGTGCAGACAAAGCACAGAGAAGTTGCACAATCGGTGTTATCAGCCTTTATAAGGTCACATTGGCACAGTGTAAAGCTGCTGAATGGCATGAGTTAAAATCAAGTGAAAAGGAAAAATAATTTTCCCAACTTTTAACCCTGGTTTTGGACGAACAGATGAACAGACGGACAGACAGATGGACATCGTAGTATAGATTTGGTCTTTTTTATTAAGCCCTATCATTACGTTTTAAAGGTTGATTTAACAGTGTGCAGACATTTTTCTTCAATTTTTACTATTTTGCATTTTTGGTTTATAAAGCATAACCCGTAAGTACAGAGTAGATAATTTAGCTTATTTCCAAAAGCTCACGTTATTAAACTTGTTTAATGACAGTATATGATAAACATTCGAGATTTAGAAAACTAAAACCATCCTGACTTCATTGTGATGGTATAATATTGTAGAAATGCCTAGCACCAGCTCTTATGCCATAAACTCAAGCTGTATAAAACTCAAATATGAGCTATCGACTATACAAACAGAAGCACCCACAAGCTACCAGGTACGTGTGCGTGTGTTCTTTCATTCTTTGACAAGGAAATTCCCATTAAAATTTGTTGAGTCGCAATGAGTCATCATCTGTAATAAAAAACATGAAACACCTTTATAGGTTTCTGATGTCACTTTACTATCACATTAAATCTATACAAAGCAGTTCTGTTTTGTATTGTCTGTTAAAGTTGATTATATACAGTACACTATATTTAAGGTTGATTATATATGGTAGACTATATTTAAGGTTGATTATATACGGTACACTATATTTACGGTTGATTATATACGGTACATTATATTTAAGGTTGATTATATACGGTAGACTATATTTAAGGTTGATTATATACGGTAGATTATATTTAAGGCCAACGTAGCTCAAAAGTTCTCATGATTTTAATCAGATAGCCTGATTATATACGAGGTTGATATATTATTATATATTGTATCATTACATTATTATATTGTTTTGTATTATTATATATTATATAGAGGCTGATTATATGCGGTAGACTATAGGCCAGCGTAGCTCAGAAGTTCTTATGTTTTTAATCAGATGGCCTGCAGCGAGTGTGCAAACTTTTAACACAACCGCTGCACTGCTTTCACAATAAAAACTCAAGTTCACTAAGGGCAGTTGTCTTTAATGCACGCGAAGACACACTTTCGGGTTTCTAATTAGATAAGTGGCTGGTTCTTCGGAACCAAACAGATTTTTAAAACCAAACATCTCGGTGACCTGGCAGAAAGTACAGAGTATATGCGTTGGAAGTTTGAACATAATCGGCCAAAGGGATTAGAAAACGCAGTGTTTGTGCAGACTAAAAAATCCACACAGACATACCCAGACATGGACAGATGAGTACAGAGGCCCACAGACCAGTACAGACGCTCACAGACGCACTTAGACACACACAGACGCTCACAGACGCACTTAGACACACACAGACGCAATGACAAAGTGGGATTTATTAATAAAGATTCTCGTGTTTATGTTACTGAGAAGTTGTATTTTCTTTTCATAGTTCATTTAGTCAAGTTATTCAAACTAAACACTAAAAGAAATTTACTGCAAATGGTGAAAAAGGTAATAAAGCTTTCTGAAAATGTAGTGACTTGTGAAGAATTTTTAGTCCATAAGTAATACATTTACTGTTTAATATTCAGAACTCTGATTAAACAACCAATGACTGTTGCTAGCAAATAGATCTATGAATAGTTCTATGAATAGGTTGTTAATATGCGTGAGTTTATTTTAAAGTAAGTATGCAATTTAGTATTTACTAAAAGTAACCTAAATAAATCAGATGCCATCCGCTGTGAACTCAATGATAGTAATTCTGATACTTGTGTCTTTGTAAACCGTATTCTTTGTTCAGTTAACTTTTATCTAATTAATCTTATACAGCTTTTATGTCATAACAACAGCGAAAATTAACAAATAATAAACTATCTCACAAGGATCATGTGACCTGTCTCTATGCTATTCATATTTAAGCCTCACTCAGCAGGTTCTCATACTACAGCTTGCTCATCTTTCAAGGTCAACTTTAGCTGAAACTAGTTTAAAACAGCAAAGTTGATTTGTTGAGTCAAAGCTTAATAAATCAAAATTCAGATATTCTTAGGAATTATAATTTACCATTTTTTTCTAACTTTTTTCTACCAATATTTGTCCTTGTTGACTATATTAATGTTGACTTGTTGATGACTCAGATTGGTCCAATTTTTCTCTGCATTCGCAGATCATATGTAGCTATGGAAGTTCTGTCAACAAGACTCAGCAAGACAGTGGGTCAACTAGCTACATCTGGTGTGGGTTTCCTCCTGGCACCCGAGTTGAATGCGTCATTGAAGGTTTATACAGCATGGATCAAACCATTCAACTGGCTCTTTTTACCACTACCACTTATGTAGAGGGTAAGTACATCATGAGCACACTTACCTTTGTAGAGGGTGGATACATCATGAAGACACTTACCTTTGTAAAAGATGGTTACATCATTACAACAATACCATTTCAGAGGGTCAGTACAATAAGACCACACTATTGGTTGCATAGGGTACGCCCATCTTTGTAGAGTAGGCACATCATGGGAAAGTGCAAGGCTTGTATTGCAAAAAGTTGGTTTTGTAGAAGTTTTTTGGTCAGTTGACCCACAACAAAACTGCTATTAGTCTATATGCCGTCATGGTTCCTTGATGATTGCCTTTGTTCAGAGCAGAGACGGTATGCTCATTATTCTGAGCTTTAGTCTCCAGTGAACCGTTATTTTGTTGTATACTGTAATTTTCTTACCACGCTTGGTAAGTAAATGTTTCATGTTTTGGCATGCTGTTATGGCTTTTAGAAGCCGTTGTATTGTGATTATTTAGGTCAGATTTAGGTCACTGTTTATTTCATTATTTAGGTCATTGTTTACGTAATTATTTTGGTCCTTATTTACACTATAGGTCAGGGATGGCCAAATGATTTTGGCCATGATCCGTTACAGCCAAATCTGACACATTAAAGATTCACAACACACATTAAAGATCCACAACAAGCTGTAGATGTGCATTTTTCTTTTTTACTATACATAAACATGCAATTATTTGTGTACATCATAAAAGAAGGCGTAAAATACGATTTTAAAAAAACTTTTTATATATTTAATTTTACTAAAAATTGGTGAATGAATGTGATGTAATAAATATGTCTGATATCAGTGAGAAAATGATGAGAGGACTTTGAATTCCCAATACATACTATCAAAACGTGGTTTACTGCTATTTGCAGCGACTCTTTATGTTCATGAAGATGGGTATTTATTAGTTATGTTTCATGATATTTTTCACAAAATTCATTGCTGAATACAATGAATTTACAAAAAAATTCTAAGAAAAGTTTATAATAATCTTTTTAAAACCAAATTTAAAAAAAATACTTTAAAAATCCTTTTTAACAGACAACTTGAAAGATCCACAAAAAAACTAAAAAGATCCGGATCTAGATCGGCCATTTGGCCATAGCTGCTATAGGTCATTATTTAGCTCATTGTATATAGTGTAGTTCATTATTAGTGTCACTATTTACGGTGTAGGTTATTATTTAAGCCATTATCTAGGTCATTACTTTGATTATTATTTGGGTTATTATTCTATGACTAGTCTTTTTTAGGTCATTCTTTTTGATTCATTTAGTTTATGCAGTTGAGTTTATTTTTACTCATTTAGTTGAGTTTAGTGATGACTCATTGGACTAGGTGGGAGAGAATCTGGGCTGGAGAGTCCTTAATACATTTTGGTACTCAGCGATGTGTCAGCGCTGTTGAATAATAAGCAGCCCACTACACTGCAAACAATTTTCACAACTTATAGTGGTGTAGTAATCTTATGAAACTACCTGTTAATTTGGTTCAGTAATGGTTTTAGTTAAAAGCGCTGTTACATAATAGATAAATGAGTTTTCATTAGCTTTACTGCTATTCGTAAATACAATTTTAACTATTTACCTATGATTTGGGATGCCAGACCAATAGGTAGCACCTGTTCATGTCTGTCAAACTAAGGATTTTTCTGATTGTTGTTTTTAGTAACTGTGTCTGAGGTGTCAGAGAGCATCACAGAAATTAGTCCAAGAGTGTATGGAGTGCCGATACCTGTCATCGATGTAAAACCATCACAAGGAGAAATTGAGTATGTTAGTTATATGTTATGGTAATAGAATGAGGTGAAATTATATTTGGCTAATGTGCCATTACCTTCAGCAAATGACTCGTTCAATAGAATCAATGTTTAATGGATATTCTAGACATGCCCATTGATTAATTGGTATAGTTACGATATAGCTTAAAAATGTTTTTCCTGACTTCCTTAATACCTTGGGAAGATTTTGTCATGCGTTGCAGTGCTACGTGACAACTAAAATGAAGTTAGTGCAGCCTGATCAAGACTCATTATTTGCAAAAAGAGAAACTATAATTACACCATTTAGGTTTTGTTTCATTTTTTATTGGTGAGTTAGTGAGAGCTCAAGTTTGTTTGTTTTTGCTAACTGACAAGTCCTGTCTTCATACAAGGCTGGTTCACAGTGTATCGGCGCATGCCGAGGTTGTCTTCTCTTTCGTCTATGTGCACCATAAGCTGATGGCAGTGTCGAAGCAACGCGGAAATGTCAAAAGAAAACATTGCAGCTGTCAATCTTTGCTAATATTTCGTTGAGCCTCCATGATAGTCTGCGCAATGTCCAGCATTTCTGTGATGGTAACTGTCTGTCATGGATTGCTTGATTTATATTTTTTTTTGTCAATTACTGCAGGACTAGTATTTTATCATTTCCGCGACTGCATTGTATACTAAAAACTTTATTTCGCAGACTATTTGCTGATGTAAACTGGGATGAGTTTGGGATAGTTTGAGCGATGTTATCACAGACGATCACCAAAGTATTGTGAGATTAAAACCGACATAGGGCAATACAGTATAAACCAGCGTTGAGAGTTTCAAGATTTATAATGTTCATGATCTTTAAACCGAAACTAAGTTCTGGCTAATATCTGTGCATACAAGATGTCTACTTTCAATAAACAATAATTTACTAATGATTGTTTATTGAAATAGCTAGTAATATTAATAGGCCTACCAGCAGTGTGGAGTCATATTAAGGCTGGTTCACACTATATCGCCATATCTCAGCGTTGATGCCACAATACTTTGGTGATCGTCGATGATGTTCACATTGTCACAAGCCTATCTTGTTTGCATCAGAAAATACTTCGTGACGTAGTGTTCCCATTTCTCTTTTTAAATTTTCGTGAAGAAACGTCTTTGTTTTCGTATGTTGGAATTAAATACTAGTCCCGCAGCAACTATCATAAGCGGATATGAATAAATCCCGTTACCCGTTCCCGTTACCCGAAAATGGTTCACATTTGAAAAGCCGTCGTCGATGCTCGGCGAAATATCGCAAAGGTTTGACAGCTGCAAACGTTTCCGACATGTCTGCGCTGCTTCATCGATATTATCGGTTCACGGTTCACATAATTGAACGTCAAATAAAAAACGCTGACAAACGGCGGTATAGTGTGAACCAGCCTCTAGTTAGATCTTCTTTCCAATTATGGAATGTTTTTTTCAACACTTACGTAATTAACAATTGGCTGATTTGTTTGACTATCAGCCAATTAAATAGCAGAAGCATTGCTGTCAAGCGCTGCCAACAACTTCATATCTTCTAGGAGTTACCTTGTTATCGTCGAAGATCTCGATCAATCAAGAAAACGAAGAAAAGTTGAGCAATGTGCTTATGAAATTGATCAAGAGAGAGCAAAGGCTACAACTTTTGATCCTCGTTTACCTTATGAAGAAGCTCGTGCCTGTAATCTAAACTACCACTTAGCGGCCATTTTGGATAGGGAGGTCAAACCAGGTAAGCCTATAGCTACCATACCACGTCTTTCCATTGGCCGATGGTGTGTTGACTGTATGATCATAGTATGGTACGATAAGGTATACATACCTGTTCTATACATAGAATGAATCGAGATAGGATCAGAAGATAACATGACAAATCCCTGTAAAACTCATATTTTTCCAGTGATGTCATTCTTGTGCCTTCAATCAATTAGAGTTGGTAAAGGTTCTCCAGTCACATGACCTTGTACACAGTTTGCTGTGAAAGCACACCATTTTTTATGCCTCTTTACTGAGGAACTTGAAGACTTTTTGTAGACCATTTTTTGTCCTCATGGCTAAGTTTCCCTTGACACTCAACCCAACTGTCGACATAACTAGTGCATGTTTTTTACATGGAATGTTCAAGGGTACCACATGAAAAGACAATTTTCTACAACACATTTGGTTTGCAGTGGGCAGTTATCACACACCACAACAGACAAACTATCACTGTATTGACTCATGTGATGAAAAAATGATGCACATCATTGATCATTTTGTTAAAAGGTGGTTCTGTAAACTACTTTACTTCATTTTCTGTTCTTGATTATAATTGAAGGAAATAGTATAAGTATTTTTTAAGAAAAATAATAGTGAAGCTGCGACACTTTTTGATAGTAAAAGACAACAAGCTAAAGGCACATCATCTCTCAATGCCTAATTCTTGCTATATAAATAGCTGTCATTCACTTGAAATTTAATAGTGGCGTGCGCCATGTGAGACTTTTTTTTAGCTAGCAAGCTATTAGTTGGTTTGCTCGAAGACTTCTTGTAACAACCTAAAACAATGGTATATCATTGTGTGAGTCGATTTCAGGCACCTGCCATGCGTGTCTAATCTACGTCACACCATATTTTATAGGTGAAATATTCCCGATTGGAGATGGAAATGTTTATGGCGGTGTAAAGAATGTTCCCCTGAAGGAAGGTACAAGTTACAAGGTCTATTATGGAGTCAGAGTCAGAGTGGAGGTAAATTTGTAATACATTAGCATTTTGAAGCATGGTTTGAAGCCATTTTGAAGCCATGTGGTTAATGGGGGCATATACTGATCCCCCCAACTTTTGCACACAATCAGCTGTAGTTTACAATTTGTGAGCCAGTCTATGTAAAATCAACATAGAGAATGAAGTAGGAAAATATATAGGAATGCACATAGAAAATGCACATAGAATAAAATGTTTGTATAAAAATTGAATTAAAAGAAATTCATATTATATAAATTGACTGAATAACTTTCTAACATCAACAAGATGAACTAAATTAAAATGAACAAGGTTCTTTAAAGAGGTTTTTAAAAAGATTTCTGGTAGTGACCATTATGCGTGCCTAACATATGCCCACATATATTGTTTATTCACTGCCATATACTGCCAGACAAAATATTAAACTAGCCTTCATGTCCTTCATCAATTGCTCTATTGTCAGATGTATTTAGCACCACTTTAGACAGACTACATGTATGTAGGTAATACACCGACCTTTACAAGTGCAGCAATGTGCAAAATCAACCGCTTTCATCTAAGCTCAGTAAAAGTACTTCAACAAGCCACCACTTTTCGAAGCATATCTGAATAATACTACCGACCTTAAAAAGACTTTGAAAAATAAAATGTAGGCTATTTTAGACAAAAGTTCAATCGGTACTTTCAATAGTCTGTTACCATAGCTTTATAGTAGATTATACCATGGTACACATGATTACACTAGTCTGATTATAGTCTGTTACCATAACTTTATAGTAGATTATACCATGGTACACATGATTACACTAGTCTGATTATAGTCTGTTACCATAACTTTATAGTAGATTATACCATGGTACACATGATTACACTAGCCTGATTATAGTCTGTTACCATAGCTTTATAGTGGATTATACCATGGTACACATGATTACACTAGTCTGATTATAGTCTGTTACCATAGCTTTATAGTGGATTATACCATGGTACAAATGATTATACTAGTCTGATTATAGTCTGTTACCATAGCTTTATAGTGGATTATACCATGGTACACATGATTACACTAGTCTGATTATAGTCTGTTACCATAGCTTTATAGTGGATTATACCATGGTACACATGATTACACTAGTCTGATTATGGGCTGTTACCATAGCTTTATAGTGGATTATACCATGGTACACATGATTACGCTAGTCTGATTATGGGCTGCTTAAACATCAGACGTCTTTAGTACTTACAGTATCGATTAGAATTTAAGATAAACTCATGAGACTTTGAGTTCAAAAGTACGCACATACGTATTAGCTGTTTCATGGTAATTCTCATATAGCCTCATAATCTGCTAGCCAGATTTGCATCTACACATTGCCCTTTGGTAATGAGCTAAGTACAAACTCCGTCGAACCGTAAGCTCTAAAGAATACATTTGTTGTGTTATGAGCTGTTTGGGCAAGGTCTCATCTCATACCTTACCTTTGGTTTATTTTGCTGGTTGCTACATCAAGGGAGTCGTAATAGAGAAGGAAATCAATTTACTCAGCTGATATATAAATGTTAATTATTATATGATGAATTATCAATTACATGATCAATGAAATCAATTAATAATGGAATCAATTAATTGTTAACTGATAATTAATATTAACTTTAAATACTCAAAAATACTATAAAATTTACGCTTGGTACTCCTGATCAAATAATTTTAAATGCTCACAATTCTAATATTGTCTACATGGTATGATTGGAGGCGATTCAACCAATCAAATAGTTGCATTTAATTACCACAGCGCTAATCAAAGCTTATACCAACTTTTTAGGGTCAGCAGGAAACCGAGGTTGTGGTTCAGATATTGGAAGAGGGCTCTGAGCCAATCACAGGTAAGTAGCAGACAATGCGTATGGTCTGATGTCTAAAAGCTACACTAATTACAACATTTCCATGTTTGACGGTCTTTTCTGAATAATTGCACATATGCTAACTCTCAAAGCTTTATCAGCACATTTGACAATCCCTCAGGGCACACTAGACTGCCAGTGTACTCGTATATATAATGTAGATATCATTGTACATCATTGTCTTTCCCAAGAAGTAAAAAAAACTACATTTGTATGGCTAATAATGAGGCTTTCGCTATTAAAATGGAATTTAAAAATTTGGACCGAATGGATGCTTAAAGGCTGGTTCACACTAAAGCGCCGTTGTCAGCGTTTCCCTTCCGGCGTTCATCACCGATTATGTGAACCGTGAAGTTATGGCATCGACGAAGCCTTGCGGACACGTTGGGAAAGTTTGACAGCTGCAAACTTTCCCAACGTGTCCATCGATATTGCGCCGAGCATCAACGACCGCCTTTCAAATGTGAATCATTTCGGCGATGGTAATTCTCGGTCGGGGATAGAGTGATTTATTCATATCCGTTTATGGTTGTTGCTGCGCAACTAGTGTTTTATTCCAGTGCAAGAAAACAAAAAAGTTTCCACGCGAAAATTTAAAAAGATAAATGTCACGGAGTATTTCCTGATGCAAACGCGGATGGGTATGTGATAATGTGAACATGGTTATCATCGCCAATCACCAAAGTACTGTGGCAGCAACGCCAAAATATGGCGATATAGTGTGAACCAGCCTTTAAATCATATGGAATTTATTACATAATGCAAAGCAAAAACTTCACATAAATCTTTTACGTTAAATGTAATTTATGTCAAAGAAAATCTTGTTATAAAAGCATCTATACTGTAGAGTGTTTTCCAAGGCAGACTTTCTCAAAAGTTTTTAATTTTTGTGTATTCTCCTTATCACTATGGCAATCTCTTGATAACATATATTTAAATTCGACGCTTGTTTGTCGTTCTTCTCTATGGATAGCTCAAAGCTGCTACATAGCGTCGGTATGCATGAATATGAAAACTATCTGTTGCAATAGAAATTTGAGATTTCCTACTCCTTCATCGACATAATGCTAGCCAGGTGGACCAGGTGAGGCGCCATGATAGCATTGCTTCACATTAACTTGCGTTGGTCCATGACTCATCCTTTATTATTGTACTCCATTAATTGAAGCATTCAGGTTGAAACTCGCTCTCGCCTTACAATGTATATGCGCCCTTCCGGTAACTTCTACTGTGTTTAAGCTATGACATCAGAGGTTTGCTAGGCCTAATGCTATTTTATATCAGTCCCACCCCTTGTTAATTTACTTACGCTGGTTATTGGTAACTTGAGCGCACTAAGGCCCTCATTAGCCCTGTCCCATCGAGGTAACGCTGTTTGGCTTTATGACTTCCTTTGTAACACGATGAGATGTAATCATGCGCGATAGACGATGACTGGTAGATAAAAATAGAAAGGGAAATGTTTAAGGTAATGAAGAAATCAAACATACTCGCGTGTGAAGGTCATCAAGGAAAAGCCTGAGCTGTGAGTTGTACATTGTTCTCATAGTACCAACCCACAATGAAGACCTGTTGTCCAATAGAATCTATTGGACAACAGGTCCGTGTTAGCCTTTTTATCATCCAGGTGTATGAGTTATATTACAACTAGAGTTACCTTCTCTCTTTCAATACAGCCAGAGATGATAGGTAGTAAATGAACTGACAGCTAATACGAGGTTCAATGTCAGAGGTTTAATAACCCTCTACCAGCAATAGAGAAACGTATGAAATGCAGCAGTCATAGTGAAATTATAAAGCTTTTTTAAAGCGAAAATGTCAACTTTTCATTTATCACTCGTATGCAAAGTACCATAAACAATGAGCACAACATGTTATGTTTTACATCAACCTGTAAATGAGAAAAAGTTTGCTTGATAAATAAGATTTGTGATCTTTTTTGTTTAATGTTAACTAGCAACTTTCAATTCTAATTAACTTTGACAAATTACTTAGAATTGAAAGCGATGCTACTAAAATAAGCGGATGGTTTTTTTAGGTGCAAATTGTTCAGTAGAATGGCATTTTTTCAAAAATTAGCTGAATATAGCCACCATTTTGAATTTCTTCATTATGTAAACTATTAGCAGTAGATTTTAATATTTCTAAATATTTTTAAACTGTTTAGCTTTTTATTGTTCTTTAGATTTATAATTTTTACCGAATACAGTGGTCCCCTGCCATAAGTACAGTGGTCCCCTGCCATAAGTACAGTGGTCCCCTGCCATAAGTACAGTGGACACCTGCCATAAGTACAGTGGTCCCCTGCCATAAGTACAGTGGTCCCCTGCCATAAGTACAGTGGTCCCCTGCCATAAGTACAGTGGTCCCCTGCCATAAGTACAGTGGTCCCCTGCCATAAGTACAGTAGTCCCCTGCCATAAGTACAGTGGTCTCCTGCCATAAGTACAGTGGACACCTGCCCTACGACAATAGTTTATTTTGGTGTTGGCATCATAAGGCGAAGATTTTATATAAATAGGCATATATAGAAACTCATAGTAATTATCTAATGCAAACCTTCCCTGGTAAAAACATTAAAGTTTTATATACTATCTGCACGTAACATAGCTTTATACACATACTGTACGTATTAAAAATTAGTAAGAAAATAGTATAGTAACCTGAGTAACTATAGTAACCTACAGTAACTTTAGTGTATTTAGTAGTAATGATCTGCTTATGATTATGGTTATATTTTTTCCTTTAATGTAGTTATCAAACTTAGACCCATGGCTAACGAATTAAAGTTATATATGTAGTTATATACGTAGTTATACACATATAATTATTTAAAGTTTATAGCAAATATTATATTAAAAGCTAAAATAAACAGTAAATTTTTACTTTCCCTTACTTTTAACTAATTTTTGTTTCACTCATGCATTATGAAGCATTTATGAAACACAAAGAATGCTGAACTGAGAAAGAGCAAGCATCGTATCTCTTCCAGGCGTTGTGAGAGGTATTTCAGCGAATAGCATATCGCCATCTTCATTATTTCAATGTATTTCAGCAAATGCCAAATTTGAATTCTAAACGACATTGTTATTTATGTCAAATGGTGAAAGAAATGTCATAATGAGGAGACAAAAAAACATTGTGTTCCACATCATAAACCGAAAAACGGTAAACACGGATGTCGTATCGTGAGACTGCGCTGTATATTAGTACTCTATGAGTGCCATGAGAGATCATCAAGCGTGATAACTAAGTGCATGATTATTCTGAAATGTGGCAAGGCTGGTGCAATGTAGAGTGTCAGCCTACTGACACTCTCTAGGCGCAGGTCATGAGTTCAAATCTCATTGATAGGAAGCTTTATAAACCTTAAGTGTGACTTTGGCCAAACGGAAGTACGGACTGATGAACAGACACAGCTCTTATTATAGTAAAGATTGTTTTATATTAATGTAGATGGTGTTAGGATTGAATTACAGGTACATTGTATGTGTATTTTTAATTTATTTCACTAATGATTGTGAGGCGCTAAAATGAGTTGACCTTTAACCTAACAGCACAGGCTTCTGCATTTCATATATTAATGTGTAACTATCAGTTTTAAAATACGGTTTTCACTTGTGAGTATTATAAGGATGCTATGACCTGTCCTCAATGACTATGGTCAAAAATTGGAGTAATCTCATCAATAAAAGGGTGTCATTACTCCCAAGTTTCTATCGATACGCTAATATTGTTACCCAGAATCTAAACTTGGTTTAATTTTAGAAATGATCAAATGACAAAAACTGTTAATTATGTTATAGCAATTTTTATTGGAAATTAAAAGCTCAGACATATTGGCAGTCATAACTTTTCTCCTAACTTTTATCTAGCAGGGCTTTTTATCAACAAATATAACCCTAAATGGTGAGGAGCTAAAGGTGTTCGTAGATATTCGCTGTTTTAAATACTCAAATTGGATCTCCAACCTGTCTGACCAGCCATTACAGTCCTACTTCTCTAGAAAATTCACTACACCTTATACCAGACACCAACACCTTACCAATTTACATAATAGAACAGCGTTATGCAAAAAGAGCTTTTTCTTTCAATACACATAATTTAATTTACTTTACTATTTTTTGTTTTTCTTCTCTTGGTTTAATCTGTTCTAAATGACCTTGATCGGTGGTAATAGAGTTAATATCTATCTAATAATCTATCTTGAACAAAATCTGTTCTACAAATAGTCCGAGATTCAAACTTACGACCGAATGCGCATACTATTACAGTGCCTGGGATGAAAGATACAAAAGCAACACAATTACTGACTACAGGACAGCTGGTTGGGGTGGTTGTAGGAGCATTCTGCCTCCTCGTCATTTCAGTTGCTCTCACTCTGCTCATTGTATGGAAACATCGCCGCCTGTGAGTAGGAGTTATCTTTTCTTTATATTTATTCTTTGTATATTGTTTTTCACTAGAACGCTTCAACAGATCTAATCGGGTTAGCAGCAAAAATATATAAAGTTTATGTGAAGTAGAATGTGTTAAGTTTTTAAAAGATTTGATGAGTCGTCACTCATTTTAGCTCTTTCGGAACCATTATATTAGTAGAACGGCAGCAAAGACAGTCAGCGAATGACTCGCTAATATAGATTGAAGTCTTTTAAATGAATTGATTAAAGATTACATCAATAATTTTGTATAAAGTAGTGCTGGGACGATATTACGATATTTCGGTATATCGTCGATATCACATTCTGATACCGACCGTACCGAGTGCTTTCTGCCCATATCGAAATATCAGATATCGTCGATAATATAGATCCATCGGTTTTTTGACGTCATCGCCCTGTTTGCAATGCGCTCGTCTACGAAAAAGCCGCCATCTTTGTAGAAAACTATCGTCATTCTCTTGATTAATAGTATGTTAGTTGTAATATTCAATTTTGCTGATAACAAAATAACAAAAAGCTTTTATTTGCAGGCATATTATCAAATAAAATGGAAACTGTGAAAGTATCCTGAATGCAAAATAGTAGTGAACAATTCATGTTTAGTTTGAGATTATTATTGTAAAAGTTAAAAGAAATTTTACATGAGATGATGACTTCAAGTAAGTAATGCAGGATAACTTTTACAAAAATAAATTGATTGATACTATATACAAGAGTTCAGGTCTGAAGAATAGATATTCTATGAGTATTGATTGTGGCAAGATTGATTGTTATTAATAATTTTATGACTATAATCAATGATATACAGCCCAAATGGGGCTGTATATCATTGCTATAATATGGTCTGTACCATCTGACTGTGTAAGTATCTTGATGTTTACATGATTAATAGTATTTTTCGATGTTGTTTTGATACTAAAATAAAAAATTTGCATACAAAAGCATTGTTTGCAATAATTAATTGCAGAAGCTTCGTGTTTTTAACAATAAATGTTCTCCATAAAGATGGCGGACAACGATATAATGACGTCACGAAAAACGAAGGCTATTCCACTCTATTTGATACCCGATTCTTCAAAGAATTATACTGGTACATGGATTCATTAGGGAGTTGTCCTTCCATGGCAGTTTTTTTTAACAAACCAGACAACTCCAAATAACATAACCGATATTTCGATATATCGGTTCACCAAGCCATCATATCGTATCGAAACGAATTTTTGATATCGTCCCAGCACTAGTATAAAGAGAATCTTTTTGCTCATTTGTTCTGGTGCTACTGGCGCTACTGGCGCTACCGGCGCTACTGGTGCTACTGGCGCCACTGGCGCTACTGTTGTGTTTAAAAAGGTCCATTGCTATTTAAGCATTTTGCTGCAGTGACAAGCAAGCTGTCTCCTTTTTGGTTTGTTTGCTGCTGGTTTAACTTTTTTAAAGCGTTTTTTTTTATTTTTCATGTTCTGAATGTGTTTTTTGTAAACCACTTTAGTGCTAGCTGTTTTAAAACTACAGTGAAACTCGGATAACTCGCCCTCAGATAACTCGAAAACACGGTTAACTCAACGTATTTGTTTGGTCTGTTCCCACGCAATGATAAATGGCTTTAGATAACTCGACCGAAACTCTGTTAACTTGAACAGTTTTTTGCCAAACGGCTACCGAGACGGTTGTTACTATCACTTTAGAATATCACTTTATTCCAAGCCATAGAGATAAACATCGACTTTTAGTAGTTCTTAGGCCTCGTTATTACCAACATCGGCAAAATATTTTTATTAACGACTTTTCTAAAGGTTTGCAAAAATCAAATTTTACCAAACATCCAATTAGTGATGGGCCTCCAAAAGCAAGAAAAGCAAGGTAAAATTCGGATAAATTTAAAATATAATTGGCAAAATTGATAATGGGTTTTTAATAGTAAAGCGGTTTTGTAATAATTGACTTACTGCAAAATCGATCTTGGTTAAAACGCTCGGTAGAAAAATACGTATGTATTTTTTCCTGAGCGTTTTAACCGCGATCAAGTTTTGCCAATTTTAATCTTAGAACGTCCTGGCAGTCACATCACCTAAAACAACAAACAAATCTCAAATGATAGAAAAATATCTATACTTTCTGATTAAAAATATTTAAAACTTCACACGAGAGACACTTTAACTTGCAACAAGCAATCTATGCTTTTGATTTTTATATAGTTGTATATGTACATGTATCTACTGATAACTACGAGCACTTATGACTGTCCTGATAACTTCAACGCTCTAATAACTCGAACACTTTTGCTCGGTCCCTTGACGTTTGAGTTATCCGAGTTTCACTGTATTTTTATATTATTTTGAATTTTCTGAATAGGTCTACTTTTATTAGCGATTTTTATCTTAAAAGCGCTAAACGTTTATAATCTTTGAAAAATATGACAAGAGTTTTTTGTCATTTGGAGCACAATCTTTTGAATTAGCATTTACTATTTAAGAGTTGTCTGTTTACATTACATCATGTGTAGGCAACTTCACAAGTGCTAGAAATTTTGTTCTTGTCTACTTCATAGTTGGGGAAATTCTTTTTGACAAATAAGTGAGTTTGAGCTGCATACTTCCCAAACATTGAATAATGCCTCGCGCCTCCTGTTAGAATAGCGTACAGGACTGTCTTATTGTATATTGAGTCCCCTCCTCGCCGGTATTTGAACAATAAAATGTGTTGCTGCTTCATAATATGAAAAGTTGGTAGCCTAGTTGCACTAATATATTATAAGTGATTTATCAATAGATAATATAGTGATTATAAAACTTATACTTAAAATAGGTGTAGAACGTTGGAAAGGGTTGCTAAGGAATCTTCAACATCTACCTGAACTCTAATGAGTTTGATAATTCAGAGTTGTTGTTGGCACATGGATGCATCGAGCGTACGTATAGTGGTTTCCGGCTAGCTTCAGTAAGATGTGAATAAAATGGTTTCAATGCACAGATTTCTAATTAAATTCTTTAACTGTCAAACAGTGAAATTATCAAAGTATCAATGGCAAATAGCTTGAAATTAAAAGGAAAGACACAATTCTCAGAATGTATATGAAATTATTACAATTACAAAGTATTAAAAAGACAAGAAAATAATATTATTAAAAAACAAACCTTTTGCCATCTGCAAACTCGCAGTACTGTTACTGTTAGAAAAATGTGATAAAGTTATTAGAATTCAGAGTTTACTAATGTGTCTCGTTGTAAAGTCAGCTGTGAACTGCCTGTTCTTGCTGGGTGGCAGATTGCCAAACACTAAGAAAAACACTGCTAAAGAACACAGGACTGGTCCACTCAATTTGATCAGTTCTCCCTGTCCAATCACAAACCAGGCAACACTGCTACCCCCCCCCCCCCCCATATAACAGCTATAACAGATGTGGGCTTTTTGTAGAAATGGTTTAATGGCTGAACAACGCTTAAAAAGTTTACTTCAAACCAAAATAACGTAGCAACTGACTTAAGCTGCTATTATAAACCTTTATCAGAGTGTTTAATTAAAGGATTCATTTTTTGTGGCAAACTTAAAAGAACTTGTCAAAATTTTACTAGCTAAAGGTGTTGTGATAACGTTTATAAATAATATTTACCTGAGGTATCGTTTGTTATTTGTTGTCATAGCTTGTCATGCTACGCTGTAGTTATAAGGGATTAAGGACTGGCCGGCCAGGGATAGGGTTAGGATACTAAAGACTACAGCATTAGTTAAATAGCATCTGTTTATTTTCTAGTTAGAGTCTCAATGAGTAGCTTCGCCATAGGTTGACATCTTTCTGCCTGTCTCGGGGATTCTCGTTCGAGTCGTTAATATGAATGTAAACAAAAACATGTGATACCATCACAACAAAATGTAATCCTTTTTTCAATGGATTACCTACTGACATCTAGCTTTATAACTTATTTTCTACTGAGAAGCTATAAGTAGTTTTTCATCTTCTCAGAGCTGCTGTGAACTAACTAAACAGAAGAGCTTGCACTCACACTAAAAACATTTTGGTAGCTCTAGTTAAATTTGATAAAAACAGAGTTATATGTGCAACAGAAAAGGTGATTTTTAGATGTAAGTTAAAACTAATTTTCAATTTTAGATTAGCCACAATTAACTATGCAAAACTATTTAAAATAAATTTTCTTTCAGTAGTAATAGCGCATACCCTCTTTCGGTCATTATTACGTGAGCCAATGAAACGCTCCAGTTGAAAAGCGTATGAGTCATAACCTGTAATCAGGAAACAACGCAATGCTATCGTTTGCCGTAAAGGTACTGCGTGTGGTCTTCCAGCATCTCAATGCTCGCTCATGGGAGCTCTGGTATTGCTATTGAGTACAATCAGCTAACCTAGATGTCATGTGGTGTTGCGTTTCTAGAAAAAAGAAGAAACCATCTCCTACTGTTAGGTATGAGGGCACTACAGAGAACTCGTACGATGTACCACCTGCGGCTGCCAACCGACCTCGGCATACCCTTACAGAGTTAAGTCAAGAGATAGGTAAGTGGTTTTGTCTTGAGACCATTTCATGTCTTATTTTAAGTCAACATTTAGTATGTTGTCTGTGAATCTCAAACATTGGTTAGCTTGCTGGGAGGAAGTCAATAATTCTTGCATGTAACATTTCAAGTGTTGTAGCTATGCCTTAACCATTAAAATCGGTAATCTACAGTCGTGTGGTTCACGATCTAAATGAATGTTTGTATAGCAGACTTTACATTACGAGTAGATGAGTTATGCTGGTAATTTAGAGATACAAACGTTTGTAGTTGAATAGTTTAAAAGAAGAATCGAAGGAAGGTTTGCATTTAATGCGCCATCATGCAGTGTTTGTGAAATCTGATAGAACAGCCAACGGTACTAGAAATTTAATGGAGCTGGGTTTGGTTTGGTTACACAGTGAATGGTGGTCGCTGAAGCATCGATGCACCGCTAGTATTTGACTGCAACAACTCGCCTCATGCTAGCACAAATGGATGACCAGAGGTATCACACACATGCTGATACATCTTATCAATAACTGTTCCTTTTTGGAATGTTTCACAGATGCCATTTTCGACAGTCAACACATTTCCAGCATTAACTAGTGCATACTCCATGCCTACCTTTCCAGCGACTGTCTACCAACTAAGACTAGCTCATGTAGATAACTATGTGGCTCCGTATCCTATACTTGTGTTCAGTAATTAGTTCATATTAGCCTATGCACTCAACTCCACGCCTCCCCTACCTGTATTATAGAACAAGTCACTGCCATTACTGCTATGGAGGCCTGTCACTAATATATCATGTGATCTGTAGCCAGGGCAATGGTCTGATGGTTACAAATGGGATATGTTCGCATGCTTTTATCATCTAACTATTCAGCTGTGGTTTGGCATGGTATGTCAACTAGTTGGTTTACTATCGCTGCATTAGTTGGTTAAACACATTAAAAATAGTATTTTTTACTGTCTATATTTAATCCCCAGCTGTATAAGTATTGTTTTCCTCCATGAAGTAATTTCCTACATGAAGAGGGTGCATTCAGCTTGCTTGGGGCACCAGTATTTCAGGTTTACCTGTCGTGTCCTTGACTGACCTTTTTAGGATTCAAGTCCTTGACCTGCTCATAAAAGGTTATGTACCGATTTCTACGAGACAAGTCTGCTCCGCAGCGAAATACTGCTTTGTAGTATTTTTCTGTGCAAAACTACATTTAGCTAAAGACAGCGCTGAAAATGGTTAACTAACATTTTTGAAATTGAAAAGCAATCATATACTATTAATTCTAACCATTTTTGCTCCACCTAAGGGTGGACAGCCTATAAACAAGTAGATGTGCATGAAATATGCTGCATCTTCCACTTGGCAGTTTTGAAATGCTTCTGACAGTATTGATGACTTCCTGATCCTCTCCAAGTCAGTTTCCTTACCTCTGGGCCTTCAAGTTGTGACATGTTATTGGCTACTCTATGCTGATGCAGCATGCCACTGGATGACGCAATAAGAGGCCTTTCAATGTGGTCTAATTGGGAAGGTTGAGAAAAACAGTATATTATATAGCCTGAGATTTAATACTTCGTGGGTTTTTATATTATTCCTGATACAAAACTGCTGTTAGGCTATTTTGTGTGTTGCTTCAAGTATGCAATGTTCTGGCCGCATTTGTATCATAATGTTCTTTACGAAAAGTATATATCGACGCAGTGACGTAGCATCACTACAACTTTATAATAAGCCAAAGCCATTGGGCTAAGGTGAAATTAGCCTTATCAAATATATGCTCTTTTTGACATGAAACTGTATCACTCCATGGAAAGACACCACAATTTATCTTATATAAGCCTATATAGGATTTACTGTATTGTAATACTTTTATTGTAGGGCCTACATATAATAATATATTGTACATATATTATATGTATTGTATTGTGACACATATTTAGAGATTCGTAGTTAGTAAATGTCGTACATATAATAATATACTGTGTATATATTTTAACCTATATATTGTATTGTGACACATTTAGAGATTCCATAGATATATATACCTAGATTGGCCAATAGGGAAAAAGCCTGTCAGACTTAAATAGCATGACGTAACGTCATTGTATTGTACCTCACGCTTGACTGCACTGCTGGTAACAATGAAGCTTATGAGGAGAATTTGACAAAATTACATTTATTTTCACATAAAAACCTTCTTGGATACATAATCCAGTAAACTAAAGCAATTTTGTGATAATATCTGATAACCACCTTAGATTAAAAATATAAAAGTTATGAATTGTTGCGAACAAGTCATGAGCCATCAGGGCTTTATTTGCCACCCTCTCCTATCCTCATTCTCTCTTTTCCCCTTCTCCAAGGAAGATGTGAGAAGGGGAAAAGAGAGAAGGGGGAAAAGAAAGAGGGGAGCAAATAGCCCACCCACTTAAAGATCCAGACCCTGGCTAGGTAAAAGACTAATATCATGTTGAACTAAACATGACAAAATATGATGAGCCTGTGAAGAACTACAATCAAATAATGCGTATTTTAATAATGAAGTTGCCCAATCAAACGTGAGCTGTTGTTGGGTCTGGCTGAACCAGCTTGAGCATGACTGAAACCACTTGATTACACGCTGTTGGGCTTGAGTTACTGTAACTGTTTCTCCCAATGGAACCTTCCGGTTCTGGAAGATTCAGTTTGTTTGTGAGTGGGCATCCCTTAAAGATGAACTTGGACAAAAATTTTAGTAGATTTTATCAGACAGTATCGGTATGTTTCTATAATTTGCGATTGTTTTTGCTGTTTGAGGTGATCTGACTCCCAGGATGTTTCAAGATTTCAATCGGCAAAACTTGATCGGAGTTAAAACCATAGATATAGTAAACCCTACTATATCTATGGTTAAAACACTCAGAAATACACACGAAACGACGTCATTAGTTGTTATCGATACTATAGTTGACTTTGGCTATTGTGCTCAAGTTGCATCGTTGCGTGTCTCTATTCTGTCGGTCTCTTTGCGACTAATGACCTCATAATCGCACTTTCGCTTGATTTTAGCGTTTTCAAGTTTCAAGTTAAGTTTTAAGTCATCAAGTTTTATTGATTTCAGTCTTGAAACATCCTGGCAGTCAGATCACCTCAAACAAAAAATAATCGCAAATGATAGAAAAATACCGATAGTTTTTGATAAAATCTACTCAAATACTGTGTAAGTTTCTGTTTAAGAGGCTGTTTTTGATGCTTGGAAGTTCTGATATATCTGATCACTTCATTCTACCCTTCTATTTCATGAGATTTCATATGACTTGCTTCTTGCACACCTCAATGGAGCTAGTATTAGCCCCATTACTAACAACCAGCTTTGTCCTGCAGTCACCATCTATTTTTGTGCCAGGAGAAGTGTTTCCATGGCAATGGTTGTCATGGCAACGTACCAATTTCTGTAATTATTCTGGGTATTAACCAGCCTGGGGTAAAATACTCTTGTACGCACTTCAGGTCGCGCTTCAAGACACAAAAGTACTAAAGCGCGTTACGAGAATTGTCCTACCGTCGCTTCTCCCATAGAAAACGAGAGTGAAGCTATCCCAGTTTCCCAGCTCAAGTGGTATAATGAGACAAACCAAGAGCTCATCCTACAGCAATACGAGGTGTGTGAACTTTCCCCATAGCTCCTACCCATATTATCGCTAGTTCCGATGGAATCTAGAGTATAGCTATAAGTTGACTTGCCTATTTAACTTGATTTTCTATATATAATTTCACCTGTTTACAGACTGTAATATGTTTACAGAAATTGCTTAGAAGGTACCAAAATTAATAAACATTGAAAAGTCTATTTTTCTCTGCTCATGTCTCCCCACTTTTCTTCCAAAATTATAATATAAATAATGAAGTAATTGAACAAAAATAATTAAATAACATAGATTACATATTTAATAGCCCTGTTCTATTAGTCCTACGTTTTTTGTTGTTATATTTTTCAAAGATTTTGAAGAGAAATTTTTTCAAACATGAGACGAATTGGTGGGTCCCTAAGTATGTATGGTATGTTTTTTGTTTATTGCTCAGGTCATTAGTTACAGTCAAACCTTTACATAATAAGTTTGTTCTTTTCATTTTCTACTTTATATGTGTTGTATATTAAAACTGTCACCTTACTAGGACAAAATATTTTGCATTCTGTTTACTTTGTTCTAGAGCTAAGGAGTAATAATTCAATTAGTTATACAGTGAATCTTGTCTTTAACTGTTACTTAACCTTAGAAACTTGTGAACTGAAGTGAAGCCGTGAAAATCCATAAGGTCAATGTTGGAGTGATGGAATTGACTTACACCAGAAATACATTTAGTTTAATTAGCCTAAGGTATATATTTTTATTATGTTGTTTAATTTTAATTTGCTAGATTTTTTGCGTGCAAAATCATCATGCTTCAAAACTTTTGGACGTCGCATGTAGGAAAGTACTCTGTATGGAGACAAACATTTGCTGAATTTTGTGTCAAGCGTTGGAAGACTGGTGTAGAGGTTTGACTGTACGTAGAATGTAGAGGTTTGACTGCACTTAGTGTGTAGAGATTTAACTGTGCCTAGTGTGTAAAGGCTTGACTATGCCCAGTGTGTAGAGATTTGACTATACGTGTGTAGAGGTTTGACTATACCTAGTGGGTAGAGATTTGACTATACGTGTGTAGAGGTTTGACTATACCTAGTGGGTAGAGATTTGACTGTACCTAGTGTGTTGAGATTTGACTGTACGTAGAATGTAGAGGTTTAACTGTAGCTAGGGTGTAAAGGCTTGACTGTCAGGTACTAATTACGCAATGCAACACATGATAAGTGCCCATGTAATGAAACACTTGATAAGTGCCAATTTAATGACGCACATGTTAAGCTAGGTCTTCTCAAAGTTCATATATAGTTATAAAAATTATTTTGTTTTCTGGCATCTGAGTCCTAATTTAAACTAGTTAGCATGAAAGGTAGGTAACTACCTTATGACTTGCTCTAAGCGTTATGAGTAATCTTTATTCTAGGAATAGCATATTTAGCACTACATATACATTATATATATATATATATATATATATATATATATATATATATATATATATATATATATATATATATACTATGAGCTAGTGAGGTCAATGGGATATGATGACTACCTTGGCTCACTCTCCTGGCTCAATCCTTTCCTGGAGTACTCCTCATGATTTCATTTCCTAGGTGTGCCTAGACACACGAGTCAGCATTGCATTTCATGACTCATAGCACAGCCTCTTCACTCTCAGGTAGTGAACTCAAACAATAGGCACTCAGCACTAGTCTGTGAAATATCAATCTATTTGATGTATTCTTGGAACCAATGAGCATAAGGTCTTGAGTAACAGACTTAGGTGTAGCCAAGGTGCATAGAGTTAAATACTGGCAGAGTGAGATCTTGAGGCTTGTAGATATCTATTGCAACAGAATATCATTTATATCACGGGATGGCTACGATGCTTCCTTTCAAGCTCGATGAAGAGAATAAATAATCTTGCCACCACAATCAGTTTAGTTTGTAGCATCTTGGAGGCAAATTCGGAACAGTTGTGAAATGCTACATCTAGTACCATACTAGTTGTGACATTGGTAAAGGATAATGCAAAAAATCCTTTGATAGTTGTCTTTGCATGTACCAATTTCCATGATAAAACTAGTAGTATATATTTTTAATAGTCACCTTTTGATAACTTTATTGTCCACTACTTTATTTTACTATATTTTATATTATCTCTAAAGGACTCTGTTTTTATTGTAAATCAAATTTTATTAAAATTTTTATTAGTTTTATTAAAATAGCCGTGCTAGGGATCAGTAAGCCAATCACAATAAAGCAGCGGACATGAAAATCAAACTCTGCTAACATTCGTCATGTTTATCGATTGTGCTTAGAGTTCATGTGAAAAATACCGAGTGACTTTGGATTTCCTATACACAATGACTGTGTGAATGGATATATGTATGGCTATATAGAATTTGAATTCTATCCGGGACCCGAAAAATTGCAAATAGAGTTTTAGTAGGTTGTACGATGAATAGGATACATGATGGTTCTCATTAACAAATTTGTTAAGCTCTTCATTATCGGGTGTACGGATATGCTTCTCACAATATCATTAAAAACCTTCGCCTGAGATCTTTCTTAATAGTTCATGTTTGTAAGCTATGATAACTGACTGCTGACTGTAATAAATGGGTTCAGTAAGTAGATGCTAAAAATATTTCTATTGATTCATCTAAGGTTATTCTCTAATTGATGAAGTAATTTTGTCAATCATGGCTTGTTGAGAGAGGCAAGGAGGGGATAACTCTGAATTTATGGATACATGAAGGTCTAAATTATCAGCCCATCACCCACCCAGATTTCGGGGATCTCAAAGCATCTATACTTGCTATAAAGAAAAGCAGCAGTCGACTCATATGGAGTGGATATTTATTATTCTTATATCTTATTCTAAAATTTACTGATGGTAATAATATGGCTCTGTCAAATGCTAGACTATCAAATCCCTGTCTAGGATGTTCTGGCGCAGACTTTCCAGCGAAATACCTTTTAGCACTGCAATTTATATACCAAAGAAATTATTTACGTTCATGTACAGTAAAAAAAATGATAGTAATAAGAAAATGCAAAAAACATTTTTTTCATGAAACTTCATGCACAATACCTTTTTCTTTAGAATACATAAAGAATAAGCTGAAATTTTATTTCAGTTCTTCGCGTATCACTTGTTCAGTATTTCTCTTGGCGTTTTATTGCACATTTAACATGAGCATATTGAATTGATGCAGATGATGATCTTTGACCATGCTGGTTTGTTTTATTAATCACTTCACCATCTTTGGTATGGATTCTCCCTTTGCATCAATTCTTATGCTTACATCTTCAACAATTGATAGAAGGATCTCGTAAACTACATCTGTCAAATACATGAATGTAACCGTTATGTACAAAAAATTTTCTCTCATTTGAAATCTGTTAGGCCATAAGTCACAATGAAAGATGGATAAATTTTAAACTTGTAACATGTGCCAAAAAGTTCTGCGCCAAAAAGTTCTGCGCCAAAAATCGTCATGCCAAAAAGTCCCATTCCAGTCAAATGCTAGAGAAGCTGGACATGCTAGGTGTTTTGAGGTTTGTAGTGTTTTAACTCAAGGAATATTTCCTCTAATTTAATCATATTAGCACTAAGGAAATGTGCTGCCCTCATTCTGTTTGTACAGGATCATAGATTGTTGGGTTTAGAACGTTAATAGACTATAGCTAGCAGAGCCCGTGATTACTTTTGTCAATGACTTGGCAGCAGCTGAAAGTGTTCAGTCTTGCGAAAAACTCCAGTTTGCCTGTTTTGACTTTCACCATATTTAGCTCGCTCGAAATGTCATCAGTTCACAATCGCAGCCGGCACCACCTAGGAGCATTATCAATAGATTTTTATCTTTAAAATATGTTTTCTTAGTCATTTTCATTCAAGTGAAAGAAAGCTCTTTGCTTTCATTGGTCGCATAGAATTATTAGTCACTAGTTCTAGGCGGAGGTAGTAAGTCACAATTCCAGAGAGCAGCCGTTGCCTACTACCCTAGGACACTTATATTTTGCTAGTATTTAGTTTCATGAGTAGCTCGCATACTAAAATTTCGGAGCAACTTAATTTCGCAGCTCTGATGAGTGCGAAAATATAGTGATGTGAAAATATAGTGATGTGGAACAAACATAATTAGATTCCTCAGGTTCAGTTCACCGATGAAAAAAAATTTCAATTTGCGACTAGTTTGTAATTGTGAACCGCAGGTAGAATGGTGTGGGCAAGGTCGATAATGCAATTTGATCGCTTGCTGCCATTTGTTTCTTGGACTATCAACAGGCCCGTTTTCACTGGGGCAGCTAGCTGGCCGGCTGAGCCGCCCCAACTTTTTGGGAATTTTTTACAGCAAGTGCAGTCCAACTCAGATAACTCGCCCTCAGATAAAATGTAACATTTCATCTCAAACACAAGGTCAACTCAAACGGATTTGTTTGGTCAGTTCCAACGCAATGATAAATTCCTTCAGATAACTCGACCTCAACATCATTTATTCGAAAAATTATTTGCCCAACGGCCATGGACACGGTTTTTATCGCTGTGGAATATCACTTCATTCCAAGCCATAGAGACAAACATCAACTTCTAGTAGTTCTTAGGCATCATTATTATCATCATCAGAGGCAAAATATTTTTGTTAACGACTTTTATAAAGGTTTGCAGAAGATTAAGTTCTATCAAACACCCGCTTGGCCATGTCCCATCGAAAACGTAAAAGCCTCCGAATGAACTTAAAATAAAATCCGCAGAATTGATCTTTGTTAAAACGCTCAAAAGAAAAAGATGTCTTTTTCTGAGCATTTTAACTGCGGTCATGTTTTGCCTATTTTAATTTAAAAACGTCTCGTCAGTCACATCACTTAAAACAAAACAAATCTCAAAAAATTACAAGTTATTGAAGAGGTGTCAGTGGTGAATCCAAACCTTTCCAGAGCCATGCTGCTTGTGTAGTACTGCGAGTGTCAGTGCATGTGTCTTATTTTCTTTAACACACGGTGCTCACTGCATTGATTGATGTCCCCAGCAAACGATAATCTACTAATTCGTGTGCATTGACATCAAATTCCTATCATTATAAATCATTCTTAATGGGAAAATAATCATAATTAATTGCAAAATAATAACGTAATAAATTTTGATAGTCAAATTATTTTGTTGGTTTATATTTTAACGATGCTATAGTGGTCGTTAAAAACGTTAAAATAAATGTCGTTATAAAATTCCATTCTACAGTATCAATGAACAAAGCTATTTAGTTTCGCTTTTTGGCTCGTTTGTTATGATAGTTTAGTTTCGCACATGAAACTTTCGCGAGAGGATGACACCGCGAAAACGCGAAAGTTAGATGCCGCGAATACATAAGTGTCCTAGGGTAGTCTAGAATGCAGGACCTGCAAACAACAAACAACAGGTTGGGATTCAATTCCCACAAAAGGCCACCACTGGTGACAGTCGTCTTAAATTGTTCTGTGCGACTGAGTATGTCATCAGTCATCGAGATTCCCTTGCTATTAGACTCAGACATGTCCAACCAAGATCACAGAGCCATTGTTTATGCAATAATGCTCTTAAAAATGCGCCAGCGAAAGCCTTTTGGTCTTACTTCATAATACAAGTGATAGAAATAGTGCCATCATGGTATATCTTCAGTGCCTAATCACAATCTTTACACAACCTGATGGCTTTTTCAGGGCCACCAATTATTATAAACATTGTTCAAATAATGTTTCAATAGGACCACAAAATTAATTAGTTGAGAATACATGTACAATACGCATATAACTAGGCCACATTTTGATTTTATCAAGGTTAGTAGCTTACGCATTTTCATAGGAAAAAATTAATTTCTAATTGCTGCTTATTGGTGACTTCTTTCATAATATTAATTAGAGATTTCTGCATCTAATAATATATGGTTTGTGGTGGTTTCTAGCGAAATTAGGCAGTAAATCATTGCTACCAGCAATTGTCTCTCAAAATTTGAGGTGGTCTCATAATTCCTCAAGGCACTGCACCTTCTTTGAAGGAATGCATCTGACAATTTGCTTGTAATATCCACATAAGTACCACAGATATACCCTCTGTTGTTATCCGTACCATGCTTGCTAGAGGTGTGGATGACATCCCACAAATATTTCAAGCTAGTCGCAGTGAGGTATTGGAAAGCAGGTTCACGAGTGTCTCTTGGCAATATTAGTACAGTAGACGCTCCTACAACGAAAATAATTCGTTCCAGAGAATGTTTACGTTGTTCAGGTCTCACAGCTAGCTATATTGAACAGTCCTGTTCATGCCGCTCCCTATTTTGCTATAACAACCGCACCTGCCATAAGCTATGATTGCAACAGCAAAATTATTTTAAAATGATTTTAATCTTAAAATGTCCTGGCAGTCAGATGACAAATCACAAACAATTTCTAGTGATAGAAAAATACCGATAGTTTCTCATAAGATATTGTGTAAGTCCATCTTCAAGAGAAAACTTTAGTATATGTGTAGATGTAGGTATATAGGTATATGTGTAGATATAGGTATATAGGTATATGTGTAGATATAGGTATATAGGTATGTAGGTATAGGTATGTAGGTATATGTGTAGGTATAGGTATGTAGGTATGTAGGTATATGTGTAGATATAGGAGTATATGTGTAGGTATAGGTATGTAGGTATATGTGTAGATATAGGTATATAGGTATATGTGTAGGTTTAGGTATATAGGTATATGTGTAGGTATAGGTATATAGGTATATGTGTAGGTATAGGTATATAGGTATGTAGGTATAGGTATGTAGGTATATGTGTAGGTATAGGTATGTAGATATAGGTATGTAGGTATATGTGTAGGTATGTAGGTATAGGTATGTAGGTATATAGGTATATGTGTAGGTATATAGGTATAGGTATGTAGGTATATGTGTAGGTATAGGTATATAGGTATAGGTATATGTGTAGGTATAGGTATATAGGTATAGGTATATAGGTATATGTGTAGGTATAGGTATGTAGGTATATGTGTAGGTATAGGTATATAGGTATAGGTATATAGGTATAGGTATGTAGGTATATGTGTAGGTATAGGTATATGTGTAGGTATAGGTATATAGGTATATGTGTAGGTATAGGTATGTAGGTATATGTGTAGGTATAGGTATATAGGTATGTAGGTATAGGTATGTAGGAATATAGGTATGTAGGTATAGGTATGTAGGTATAGGTATGTAGATATAGGTATGTAGGTATATGTGTAGGTATGTAGGTATAGGTATGTAGGTATATAGGTATATGTGTAGGTATAGGTATATGTGTAGGTATAGGTATATAGGTATAGGTATGTAGGTATATGTGTAGGTATAGGTATATAGGTATATGTGTAGGTATAGGTATATAGGTATAGGTATATAGGTATATGTGTAGGTATAGGTATGTAGGTATATGTGTAGGTATAGGTATATAGGTATGTAGGTATAGGTATGTAGGTATATAGGTATATTTGTAGGTATAGGTATGTAGGTATAGGTATGTAGGTATATAGGTATATGTGTAGGTCTAGGTATATAGGTATATGTGTAGGTCTAGGTATATAGGTATATGTGTAGGTCTAGGTATATAGGTATATGTGTAGGTCTAGGTATATAGGTATATGTGTAGGCGAACTGAATTTGTAATTTGAGTCTAAGGTTCAGTATGTTCTGTGTGAGTCAGGCATTGACTAACCAAAGCAAAGTAATTCAGTTTTAACTTAGTTCATTTCTATTATTATATGCATGGCATATTCGCATGATCTCGTGCTGCTGTTATGGCAGCATTGCAGGGTATTTAGGATATAATGAAAACTACAGTTTTAATTATTCTTGTAATATTGTATTCATTTCTAGTCAATAATTTGGATTATTTCCTCTTCCATTCTATTTATAGAAACTACATGATGCCCCGACTGGTGAGACGTTGGCTGCTCTCAAGCCTGAGAACAGAGTCAAGTGCAGGTACAAAGACCTTTATCCAGGTAACTAGGACACTTATACTAGCCATCAATGATGATCGTATGTTTGTAAATACGCTGTGAACATTTTCATGCTTTGAAGGTTGGTCTTTCATCACAATATCTTGTTTTTGGCAAGGTCAAAGATTTTAATCATTAAAGGGAGCTCTCCTTGCAATGTTTATTTTAGGAAGAAGTTTTAACATTTGAAGATGTCAACAGCTACAAGTGATATCTGGATTGTTTTAATGACCATAGGTGTAATATTTATGAGTTTAATATATTAATAACTATTTGTTTGATATAGACCAACATAATAAAAACATAGTTACTGGAATTTTTACTATAGCAACAGCCGTGTCTGTCTGTCCGTCCGTCTAAAGCCTTGGTTGGATTATGGGAGAAAGATTTCATCATGTAGGATTCCAGACTACACATTGTCTAACAGTTACTATCTACTACACATTGTCTAACAATTACTATCTACTACACATTGTCTTACAATTACTATCTACTACACATTGTCTAACAATTAATATCTACTACACATTGTCTAACAATTACTATCTACTACACATTGTCTAACAATTACTATCTACTACACATTGTCTAACAATTACTATCTACTACACATTGTCTAACAATTACTATCTACTACACATTGTCTAACAATTACTATCTACTACACATTGTCTAACAATTACTATCTACTACACATTGTCTAACAATTACTATCTACTACACAGTTTTATAAACTTAGTATGTTACTATACCTGGCGACGTAAGAAGTGCGTGTTACATTCACATGGAGAAATAGGTTTATTATGAAATTCTACAAATGACTCACCATAGACACCACTTCCTGTGCCGATGAGTAGCCTATGCTACAAATGTCGGTTGCTACAGCTGGATGTTAAGAGAAAATATTGTTATAAACAGGGTTTGAACTCACACCATTCAGCTCTGTAGCCCAACACTCCAACACCTGCACCAATCAGCTATCTTCTAGCATTCCAAATATTTGTGCAGAGTTACATTCTGCACTTTATCAGAACACCTGCCGATATCTCATGGCACTCTAGATTCCCAGGGTACTAGTGGTTATACATCCTATCATTAGTCATCCCAGGTAGTCTTTGTCTATTTCTGTCCAAGTTGATGAGGATGATTTGATGCCACACTTTGTATTGTCTGGGACGTTTGGTATCGTACTCGACACCTGCAACTGAAGTAATTCTCTGTTATTGTTATACGGTAGAGTAGCAAGAAAACACTAGTTACTTCTGTGTGACCACGGATAGTGATCACTATATCTTGAAATGCATCACGTCATGAAAATTACACTTGCTGATCAAATCTAGTTTAACTTTTTCTGCTAGAAATTCAGAGAAATGATTGTTCGTTATTGGTAGTTCGTTGCGTGAAATAGTTGTTGCACCATGTTTACCAACAAACATGTGCTATCGAACATTTCATGTAGGTACCATTTTTTTGTAATTGTTGGATCAGCATAATTGCTACTGCTGTAAACATTCCTAAGAGTTATGTCCAAGGTATAATCAAGATACGTTTGGAAAATTGCATCCAAAAATATATTAGCTCAAGCTTGCAGTTTACAGTTTTACCTCTTCATAAAGATCAGAGGGTAGCGTGTAGCTCTCCGGGGGTTTTCACTCAAGAGTAAAAGCGTTTCTTTTAGTTCCAGCAGCAGTTTTGTGTCTCGTCAGTGACATTCGCTACACTTCAGTACAATGCAGCCCCTCTCTCTCCTCAAGCAGTTTTTGCTGGCAATTACTAATTGAGATTATAGCCTACATAGTTATAAAGTGAAAGGTCATAAAATATTTCTAAATAATCCTTACTAGTATATCTTTATATGCAGTAAAAGAAGTAAGAAATATTGAAAGGAGTAGTATTGTCACTGACAAGATAACTGTGTAAAATGTTTGCTTAGTCCTGGTCAGTATCATTTCAAATAAAACATGGTACTCTGTTGTTAGTAACTGGACTAGTACTGGATTAGCTTTTAGGTTGAACAGTAACCAATCACTGAGTTTCTCAAAGGAATCATACAGATAGTTTGGTTTTAATTCAGAATCTTAGCTTCACGAGTAGTTTGTTAAATAATGGAACAAACGTCAAAGTTTCACAAAGTGCAAAGTTTCACTGCTATCTCATACGCAATGAGCTTCCATACATTCTGTTAACTCAGTCTGTGATTATCACAGACTGAGTTAACAGAATTAACTCAGTAAGAATTATAACTGCGGTGTGTAGGGGTCGAATAGCTTTACTGTTTCAATAATGATAAAACATTCTATACTGCGAGTGCAACATTTTCAAGAAACAAAAATTGAAAGTCGATGAAGGTTGTTCAAATAATATTTTATTATTTTATATTTATTTTATATTTTATTATTAGGATTAAACCAATGATATAGGAACTTCCTATTTTTGCTTCTCTAAAGATATGTGGGTTTTTATATATAGTTGTTATACACGAATTGTAGTATAGGCAGCAGCATTTGAATGTCTCAATTTATATGCAGCTGTTTCTTCCCTAGTGTTTTTTAATCATTTACAGTAGAACCTCGGTTCTCGAACATAATCCGTTTCAGAAGGTTGTTTGTTGTTCGAGATCTGAAACAATTTTTCCCATTAGAATTAATGTAGGCCTATATAAATTTTTGTAGATATAGATCGTGTTTAATTTTAATCAAAGATTTTTTAATTTTAATAAAAGATGCTCCGGTTTGGTTGAGAACCGAATTTATCTTAGAGATCCGAGACAAACAAATCTCAAATTTTTTGGTCGAGAACCGAAGCGTTCAAAAATGAGTTTCCACTCTACTATGCTTCCAAGAGTTGTTGTTCTCTAGATATTGTCATCTAAATGAAACTTGTTTTATGATAGGCTAGTCGTTTTGGTCACATGTTTTTATCACAGTGTTCTTATCTATATAATATTTTAATTAGACTTGCATGAACAGCCAAACTATAGTTGGTTACCGTGGTTTATGGGTTTAGTTTATGAAGCAAATATTCATTCTGTAAATATATAATCTATTCCTTAGCGTTTTTAGCCCTTTTACAACAAAGTAGTCTAGTCATTTTGTTCCCTTACTAAACTCACATGTATATGGGAATATTGTACATGTTTGTACGCATACAGGTTTGGTAACAAGGTAAGCAAGTGCTTGAATAGCCTACCTCTGAATGACGTGAGGAGCTTTCGTAACATTTTCATTCGCATGAATATGATCTTACATATCTGAAGAATACCGCAAGATAAAAGTTCTGTGGTGAAAGAAAGCATTAAATAAATATGGCTCTGAACATCTCTGAGCAGTTAGAACTTTTCACTCTATTAGCATTTATATTATAAGAATTTATTTAAATTTTTATTTAGATAATAACTTTTTTTAGAGTTATTTCCTTAACAATTGACTTTAGTAGGTCTGCAGTAATATTCATGTCCAAATTGTAAAAAAATTCTAATCACTGATTTTTAAAATTTTGTTTAAAAATTTAAAAATTGATATCTGCAGGTTTTTGTTTTTATCTATTCTTTGAGATGATGTTGACTGTTGCAGCTGATGAATACAGAGTTCTCCTGAGACGGCTCCCATCTCAGGGCACAGATTTCATTAATGCCAACTTCCTCAGGGTCAGTTGCCTTTCTATATTTGTAAATAAATGTACAATTGTGTTTGTGCATGTAACTGTCTGTTACGATACTGTCCTGATGCATGTAACTGTCTGTTGTGATATTGTTCTGATGCATGCAACTGTCTGTTACGATATTGTTCTGATGCATGCAGCTGTCTGTTACGATATTGTTCTGATGCATGCAACTGTCTGTAACGATATTGTTCTGATGCATGCAGCTGTCTGTAACGATATTGTTCTGATGCATGCAACTGTCTGTTACGATATTGTTTTAATGCGGCAGAACGTAGTACAAGATATTTCATATGTACATATTTTTGCAAGTGTTGAGTATCCCCTTTGAGAATGTTGATCAGAATTTGCTTTTGTTCACATATTCTGGTGCACATAATTTGTGCGCATCTGCTGTGAGGCTTTGGAGTTGAAGGATACAGTAACTGTTCGCACGTATTTTACTTGAAATATATTTTGCATCATAGTGTGTTTTGATGAATGATGTCCAAACTGTCTCATCAAACATTTCAAAATAATCTTTGTAGAATCTGCCAGATAATCTGCTCTTTACTGTAACCTTACCAACACTTTGGTTGGGTTACACCTTCTGGTTAAAATTGCTGGAGTGCTTGTAGCTTTAGTACTCTAGTAGACTGCGTGAGCTCGGCATCAGTAATTGACAGCGCAAAACATCTTACCATGTGATTTTGTAAATGTTTAGTGGCTAGTTTTTGCTGATGGTAATAATACAGCTCTGGCAAATACAGCTTTCAAATACTAATATATTTGTTAATTCTATGTGCTTGAGGTTTGTAGCACTTTAGCTCAAAAAATCTTTTCTCTAATTTTAATCATTTGAACACCAAGGGTAAGGTGTCGTCTTCATCATAGAATGTCATGTTCAGAGCGTTAATGGTTAACATACAAACAATACTCATAATAGAGATGATACAGATAGAAATGTTTGTTTCTGTCAAATAATCACGTCTGTATCATTTTTTTCTAGGTACGAATGACAACTAATGCGAACTCACCTCAGTCTAACTTGTTGGTGGATCAAAAATTTAGTTGTCTTTATAATTGTACTTGAAGCCTGTTGTGCGATTGCTCTAAACTCATGTATTATTATTTATATTTTTCTAGGGATATGATGGCGAAGAAAAATATATAGCTGCTCAAGGTATGTCTATCGTAGTCTTGTAAGATTTAGTTAACTTAGTCTAAATTTACGTGCAGCAGGTTAGTTATGGCTGATGAAGCATCTACGGATATGTGATTAAGGTGAGAGCTTACAAACTTGCCAAGGAAAATTATGTTTACTTTACAATCAGTAATCACAGTCATTGTATAGAGCAGTCTTTAAGGAATGTTGAACTCTTTTGCTTAACTCCGACGACCTTGACCTTAGTTTGTATTAATGTACCACAAGTTTAAGCTCACTCTAAAATTAGCCTCAGACTTTGCATTTTTCGAAACAAATTTATCCTTCTATTGGTAAATCTTTTTCCTAAATTATCTTGTCTTCCCGATTAGGTTACTACCCAAGCATCCATAGGCGGCATATCTTGCAAGTGTTATGAGCATTGGAAGACTCGCATTTGGGCATTGATACATCAAACAGGTTTTGTTAAAAGTTCCTGAAAGCTCTGTGGTACGAGTTTGATTGATTGCAGTGAGGTATTTCAGTTATCACCACAAACGCTCTACTTGTTGCTATAACTAAATATTTGTGATGAGACTACTACCTAGAGACTCTGCAAAGCAACTTTTCTTGTCTCACCTCTGAAACAGATGTTTGGTCATTTATTAGTAACTTAATTTTAGGGAAAGTTACAGCTTGCTCTCTAATAGGTACACTTCTTTGGGAAATTTAAGCTGAAGTTTAAACTACTCAAAAGTGCAAATTTATAGAAAATTAAGATTTGTTTCTTTCGTTTTTAGCTATTTCTAAGAAAAAGACTAGACAACTCATGTGTTTTTGTATGTTTATATGTGCGCATATGTGGATATGTATGTTTATATGTAGATATAAGCATACATATCCACATAAAGGTATGTGTATGTGTGTATATACAGTCAAACATGGATAACTTGAACTTCACGGGACCGAGCAAAAGTGTTCGAGTTATCAGAGCGTTCAAGTTATCAGAGCACTGTCACAAGTCCATTTATTTATTTATTAGTAGATACATGCACATATACAAACTATAATAGAAATCCTAAGCATAAATGGCTTGTTTCAAATTAAATGCTTCTAATGTAAAGTTTAAAACTTTTTTATCAAAAAGTATAGGAGGTTTTTCTATCACTTGAGATTGTTTTGTTGTTTGAGGTGATGTTATTGCCAGGACGTTTCTTAGATTAAAATTGGCAAAACTTGATCGTTGTTAAAATGCTCAGAAGAAAAGACATCTTTTTCTTTTGAGCGTTTTAACCGCGATCAATTTTGCCGATTTTTCTTGAAGTTTATGCGAAGGTCACCTCACTTTTCCATGCTTCCGAAAGGCGATCGCTAAGCAGATGTTTTGTAAAAATCAAAATTCACCAAACCTTTAGAAAAGTAGTTGACAAAAATATTTTGCCGACGGTGGTAATAACGACGCCTATGATTTACGAAAAGTTGAGGTTTACCTCTATGACTTGGAATAAAGTGATTTTCTAAAGCGATAACAACCGTCTCGGTAGCCGTTGGGCAAAAAACTGTTCGAGTTAACAGAGTTGAGGTCGAGTTATCTATAGCAATTTGTCATTACGTGGGAACGGACCAAAGAAACCGTTCAAATTAACCATGTGTCTGAGCTATCCGTGGGCGAGTTATCCATGTTTGACTGTATGTATATATATGTGTATATATGTTTACTAGCTGTGCTACCTAGAGTTGCCCGGGTAATAAAAAAGTCTTTGGGCAGGAAATTGATTTGTATTTAACATATAACAACATTTGCCATTCTATCAAACTACATATCATGAGAAAAGTGTTTTGTCTTATAAACAATGAGAAGTAGTGAGAGTTGCTCACTATTAGCCAGTTTAATAATGTGAGCGAACAGCTTCTTGTGACGTTATGCTATGACCCGCGTCATACGCAAAGCAGTTAGGTATTTGCTCTCATATAATTACTTATATTGGCAAGCAAGCAAATCGATTTCTGTAGTCTAGTGGGTAAGGCGTCAGACTGGTGAACGGCAGGCATAGAGATTGAATCTTCTTCAGTACGGAATATTTATTCCAAGATTTTAAGATCTATAGCCGGACAATCAATCCTACAAACCTACATACGACAAACTTTGAGAAATATATATATATCTAGATGAATGAATGTGTGTGTATGTGCCTGCGTGCGTGAGATGCAATTAAAGGGTTAAACCAGTACTTGTTCTCCTCAGGTCCTACCAACCTGACAGTTGAGGATTTTTGGCTTATGATCTGGCAACAAGACATCCAACTTATAGTCATGGCAACTCGAGTCTATGAGTCTAACAAGGTATGTAGTAGTTGGTATGTGAACCTGTAGGAACCTCTGTACCAAGTGTCTACGCGCGGTGTATTATTATTGTGTAATATTCACCAATCCTTTTGGCAAAGTATATATGCTCACTGGAAATATGTATAACATAACAAATATTTCAAGCTAGTCATAGTGTATGGGATATTTCAAGGTAGGTACTTAAAGGTAGGTAAGCGTTTCTTGGAGATCTTAGTACAATAGATGCTTCTACAATGCATCTAATCTGTCCTAAGAAGCTTTACATTATGCGAACCTTAAAGTACATTCCGTTCCTGGGCCATCCCACACTTGCCCCATTGGGCCTTCAAAAAGACAAAATTAAACTTAACTTTTTAATTTAATGACTGTACGCTGACTGCGGTATTATTGGTTTGTAGTGGCAACTTTTCTCTTATCGCTTTAACACCTATTAAGGTTCACGATTGCAGTAATTTTACCTTAACTAAATTCAACAAGCAGTCAATGTTGATAGCAATTAGATGCTGTAGTTACCAGTTTTCCGAGTCACTCCCTAAAATCCCGATCATTGAGGAAGCGATTGTATTATAAGCTGTACAGTTACTCCAGTTTCTCCAAGCTATTCGTCATCATTGCTGGACAGGCACAGTAAAACTACATGTTGGTTGTTGTAACTTGTCCAGCTTCGAGCAGAATAGGAGGAAAAGGTTTAGGTTGTTGCTATATGTTTTTGCCAACAGTAGTATTTATCTCCCTTTATGTAATCAAGTTGGCCAGGAGGAAGCAATTCCTGTTCAGTTCAGGAAGCTCGTATACTCATTCAGCTTTGGAGTGAAGGGCTCACATACATGTACTTGTCTGAACTATAATAACAATTTATGAATTTTAGATGAAATGTTATCAATATTGGCCCGAAACAGAAGGAGAAATGCTGGAGTTTGGAAATATAAAAATACACAATGATGGTATTGTGTCATGGCCTGATTATACAATTACTACACTCCAAGCTTACGTGGTGCGGTGCTGAATTACTATCTATGGCTTATCTACCCGCTGTTTAATATATATCTACTTTCTATTTTAGTTGATTAATCCTTGATTATTTTACAAGTTGGTTTAAATTCACTTATATTATAGTGAATTTAGATTTTGTAAATTTACTAGTTAAAATTACTTTTAATTGTTGCGTTTAAACTAGCGTTGTTTAATCATTTTATTTTGTCAGATTTAGTATTTATATGTAATGAAATTAGCATAGATAGAAAGCAGGCAGCGATTGATGTTCAAAATTGTGGGTGATTCTGTGTCTTCTGCAGGGAGGGGAAGAAAAGAGGTTGACTCACTATCAGTTTACTAGCTGGCCTGACCATGATGTACCCTCTACTTCATTTCCTTTTCTCACCTTCTACGGCATCATCTCTCGGCAGTTCAAGAAAACAAGCAGTCCTCTACTTATACATTGCAGGTAAATAATATGGTCTTGTCTGCTCCAAACTGTCTAATTCTCATCATAGTATGAGTGTAACCCTAAATCATTTCTATGGGAATCTATAACATCGCTCAGGGACTCGATAGCTAAGCATAGGCTAATTTGTAGGATATTAGTAAGCTAGGAGTACCGTGAGAGATCATCAGGTGTAATAAGTGTGTACACAGTTATTCCGCAATATGGCAAGATGATCGGGTGGTGCAGTTGGTAGTGTGCCTGGCTGCTAACCTGAATATATGAGTGCGATTCCAGTGTCATGTTTTTTTTCCTAACCTCTAAGAATGGCATCAGACGAGCGGATATGGTTCTTGAAATAGGGAAGATTTGGTAATTTTTTAAAGCATTGAATTATTCAACGGCGTCAAACCACACTGAGATGTTTATGTCACTCTAGGTGCATTCGTTTTTTATTCTGATTTTCGATATTAGCCAAATTGGGGTTTGGAGAGTTTATGAAGTGAAATACAAGTAGTCCTCACTTAATAAGGGGTTTGCTTAGCTACGATTCGGATTTACGATGGGTACCCGGTGTTAGGCTAGTATCTAGTTGAAGCACTATAACAAAGATCTGTGGCACATACAAATACTAAATAAAAAAGTAATACCAAAGAAGTAAGCATAAAAATTTAAGTGAAAACATGTAACATTTACTGCAATGTGCTATGATAGCCTAACATTTGTTTACAAGCTCATGCACACGCAGCAGCTAAATGAAAAAGAGAATGTCCATGTGCTTGTTAAAATTTTAGACTTATTATTAAAAATCTCATAGAATGTAGAGAAAAACAAAATCTGAAGAAGTACAGTACAGTGTAAATAGCCTATATATAGGTGTGCAATACAATAGTCTACTACCAAGGAAATTGTTCATCAATGGAGGCGCTAGGGTTGGAGGTCCATTTAATGACATAATCGCTTAACGACAGTGTCTTCAGAACATAAGCCTGTCATTAAGTGAGGGTAACTTACTGTGGGCCCACACCATATGAATTGAATTTGTTCCAGTGTTGGCATCGTAAGGCAAAAATGTCGTATAGAGGGTCTAGAAGCCCATAGTAATTATCTAATGCAAATGCCCCCTAGTAAAAATCATCAAAATTTTATATATGTATTGTACATATTAATAAGTAGTAACAAAATAATATGTTAACCTTTGTAACTATGGTTACCTATAGTAACTGCAGTGTGTTTATTTGTTATGATCTGCAATAAAATGTAACATTACAATGTACTATGTGCATGTACGTGCCGTTGGCAGTTCTTACCTTCGTGGTAGGCGTATAACATAAACGTTGAAGTAAACCTAAATGAGTTTAGCTTATTAAACACATTCTTGAAGCTAAGTTTTAGTATGTATTTTACTAAGCTAAACTTCAACTTTGTCATTGGCTAAACTTTTGTCACTTATCTGTTTTCGGTTTCGTTTTCACTGTAACAAATAACAAACGATGCTGAACGGAGAGAGCGAGCATTATAACTCTTTCATGCATTGTGGGAGGGATTTCGGCGAATAGCATATCAGCATCTTCGTTAGTCTGACGTATTCAGCACACCAACTGCCAAATTTGAATTTCAATAAAAACAATTTGTTGATATATGGCAAAAAATGTCATATGACGAAGGCAAAAAACATCGTGTTCTAGATCGTAAGGTGAAAATCGTATAACAGGGTCATGGTAACCCGAGGGCACACTGTACTTGAGTTATGAATTAAGGAAATTAGGGCTTGAAAGTTGACTTTACTACAACAAGTTTTTATCAAGATTAAATGGCTAGTTTTATAGACAAGTTTAGTAAACTTAGTAGAGACTAGTTATAATGCTTTAAACAGAAAGACATTTACCATCAAAGTCATACTTCTTTCCACTTTCTCTATCTGATTCTCACTCATTGATTGAAGCAACTTCTATGATTGTAACTTATAGCGCTGGTGTGGGGAGAACTGGCACTATCATAGCCCTAGACTACCTGCTGGCACAGGCCAAGGCAGAGTTGAAGGTTGATGTCTACAAGTGTGTCAAGCAGATGAGAAAGAGGAGACCATATATGATACAAACTGAGGTAAGACTGATCCGTAATAAGGCCCACCAAACAGGGTGAACATACGAGTGGAGTGTATGCAAATTACAGGGCAGCTATTGTGCAACTCCGTGTGTAATCATACTTCTTGTTGTCAAGCGTATCATTGGTCAAAAAACTAACGCAGATTGTTTTTTTCAATACATGCAACGATCATTGATTAATTATATGGAGAACTTCTGCTGACAGCAGGTAGCAGGTAGTTGCTACTGAATACTGATTATGCCACAGCAGGGTGATGAATACTTTATGCACGTAAATATCTGTGAATATTTTATACACTGGCTCATATAAGGAGTGTGTGAAGGCTTGGTTACCCACACCAAAGAAAGGCAAAACGTAAAAAGAACTTTTAATTGGCTGAACTAGTTGATTATATATGTTGATTTCCATCACAAGCTAGTTTTGTATACGATTTGCTTTTTAACTGGTGGTGCAGAACTGGTGGTTTGAAGTTCAATTTTATTGCGAAGTAGATTTTTTGCATAACATTTTAATTGCTGTAACTGGACACGCGAACAACAGACTACAAACAAACACTGAGATTTATACATATAAATAAAGATATTCTCACTTGTAACAGTTATACGAAAGCCACTCGAGCAAGTTGAAACTGTTCATGTAACCTTTCACACAATGATTTTGGTAATTAAATTTTTTTTATAGTTTAATTTTTCGTGAACTTCAAGCGTTTTTTGTAATTAGCTATTTTTATTGTTAACTCTAGCATTTTTTCAGCAATATAGCGAGTTCACTATTATTTTCACAAACCAGCGTTCACAATTTAAAGTATCACCTTGAAGCCTTAAAGTTGAATATCCCTTAAAATGCTGAGTTAATTTTAACCTCCTGTTGAACATGAAAGACAAACTGCTCAATTCTTAAAGACTAGCAAATAATAGCTTCCACCTTTCTTATAAAGATTGATTATTTGCTTATATTCGCAGTTAAACTTGTGTTTCATCTTGTTTGTGTTGAGAAACACTATGGCTGTAATTAGTGCTGGGACGATATCAAAAATTCGTTTCAGTACGATATGATGGCATAGCCAACCGATATATCGAAATATCGGGTATGGTATTCTAAGTTGTCTTACCTGCCAAAAAAAGCTGCCATGGGAGAACAACTCCCTAATGAATCCATGTACCAGTATGAAGACTTCGTCCAATCCAGTAAAATATATACAGTCAAACATGGATAACTCAAACTTCACGGGACCGAGCGAAAGTGTTCGAGTTGTCAGAGCGTTCAAGTTATCAGAGCACTGTCACAAGTCCATGTATTTATTTATTAGTAGATACATGTAAATATACAAGCTATAATATAAATCAAAAGCATAAATGGCTTGTTTCAAATTGAATGCTTCTAATATAAAGTTTAAAATATTTTTATCAAAAGGTATAGAGATTTTTCTATCACTTGAGATTGGTTTGTTGTTTGAGGTGATGTTATTGCCAGGACGTTTTTTAGATTAAAATTGGCAAACAAATCGCTGTTGAAATGCTCAGAAGAAAATATATCTTTTTCTTTGGAGCGTTTTAACCAAGATCAATTTTGCTGATTTTTCTTGAAGTTTATGCGAAGGTTACCTCACTTTTCCTTGCTTCCGAAGGGCCATCGCTAAGCAGATGTTTGGTAAAAATCAAACTTCACCAAACCTTTAGAAAAGTCTTTGACAAAAATATTTTGCCGATGATGGTAATAACGATGCCTATGAGCTACGAAAAGTTGATGTTCACCTCTATGGCTTGGAAAAAAGTGATTTTCTAAAGCGATAACAAACCGTTTCGGTAGCCGTCGGGCAAAAAACTGTTCGAGTTAACAAAGTTGATGTTGAGTTATCTAAAGTAGTTTATCATTATGTGGGAACGGACCAAAGAAACCGTTCGAATTAACCATGTGTTCGAGCTATCCGTGGGCGAGTTATCCATGTTTGACTGTATTTGAAAGCTGTATTTGCCAGAGCTGTATTATTACCATCAGTAAAAGCTAGCCACTAAATATTTACAAAATCACATGGTAAGATGTTTGGCGCTGTCAATCACTGATGCCGAGCTCACGTAGTCTACTAGCGTACTAAAGCTACAAGCATTCCAGCAATTGTAACCAGAAGGTGTAACCCAACCAAAGTGTTGGTAAGGTTACAGTAAAGAGCAGATTATCTGGCAGATTATTATTACGTGGGAACGGACCAAAAAATCGTTCGAGTTAACCCTGTGTTCGAGCTATCCATGTTTTACTGTACATTATATATATATTATCGTCGATATCGTCAAATATCGACGATATCCAATATTTCGATATGGGCAGAAAGCACTTGGTATGGTCGGTATCAAAAAATGATATCGACGGTATACCGAAATATCGTAATATCGTCCCAGCTGTAACTTACTATTACTATTCTTATAACTAGTGCTAATACTATTACTGATACTAATATTACTATTGCCATTATTAATGTTTTTATTACTACTCTTTTAAATTTTACTAAAAGATTAAATCCTAACATAAGTAAACATTATTTACGCTTTGTAGCTTTTGGTAAAAAATTTTATATTATATTTTATAATATAGTTAATTAACGTTTATCATAGGCTATCATGTTTAGTAAAATAATGATAATTTTGCAAACTATCAATTTTGTCATTTATATGCAAGTATTTATGTTGGCTTTGAGATATTTTTCATTGGATGCAAGAATATTTGGTTGCAAAAATTATTTAATGTACTAAAAGGAATCGGGCTGCCTTTAATATGTTTCCTTCAACTGAGAGTTGGAGACTGATGAAATAAAAACACAGAAGAAAAGTAAGAACAGGTTTCTAACGATACTTCCAGTTACCGCTAGAACTTCAGCTGTCATCTGTTGACAATTGTAGGAGCAGTATATCTTTGTACACAGATTGCTTTATGATGCCATTTCTACTCAAGATTTCCTCACACTAACAGACATGTTGCCTCAGAAGGCTGCCGATGAGCAGCTGCTCAGGAGAGAGTACCAGGTGCGTGCTGCCAGTTCAGCTATCGCTGGTGCTTGTTTGCTGACTAATGCTTATACTTCATTCAGACAATTTTTACTTACACAAATATTTGCTAAAATATTGTCCTTTAAAAAGTAGTTATTACTGTTTATTAGAGATAGCTGAATGTTTTTTTCTTGCAGTACATTGAAGAAACATTAAGTCAGGTGCCTTCGGTCAGTGAATCAGGCAAGGAGAACAAGGATTTGAACAGACTACAAAATATCCTACCAGGTGAGTATTCGTATTCAGCATTTGGATTTGTCTTCACTTTCTAATAACAGTTAGGGATGGGTACAATAAGAAAACTTGTAAAAATGATTATCGCACATGTAATCTGTGCATAACACAGTCACTGAGCTGCCTTTGGCAGTAACTCATTATGATAGCCTTTGGTTTCAATTTGCTGATTAATGCAGACAAGTAAAACGAGCAGTCGGGCAATGGGTAGAACAACAGGCTAAACCACTGATTGGCTAGCTTATAATGTGTTTTCCTCAGCATTCTAATGTACTCTTGTAGCACATGTATGGCATCCTCTTTGATAAAATATGGAGATGGATTATTATATTCAAAGTATTATCACATGTACATATTATTGATGTGTATTATATTATTACATGTGTATATTATTGTTCTGTGGTAAACGTAAATGTTGTAACTGTCTTACCAGTCTCTGATTTCTCTTTCAGATGACAAATACAGGATATACCTCAACTCCCTTGATGGCCAGACTTACATTAATGCAGTCAGAGTCAATGTATGTATCTTCTTCTCAAGAGAATTTACTATTGACAAGATTTGTAAGCTGCGTTTTATCCTAGGCTGATTCAATATTTATAATCTTTTAAGATAAGAGTCAATTGTTTAACATTTTTAAAACTAGAAATTCCCCTGTCATACAGCCCACGACCAAAGTGATAATGGAAAAAAGAAAGAGTACTGCTGGTTGTTGAAAAAATAGTTACAACAGGTCAGAATTCTACAAAAGTAGAATTCTTTAGTTAGATGTTGTAGGCTTCGCCTACAACATCTACTAAAGAATTCTCTGAATCAGATGAGTTGTTTTTATTATTTTGATTAGCGTGTTGTTGAACATTAGCATTTGATGTTGATGGTTGCTGTGAGGACCTTCTATTTCTTCTCCTCCGTAATAATTGGGAGACACGTGAACGGCCACTGCGATGACGTGGTGTTCTGGAAGGTTGTATGTCCATGGTAGTTGTCAAGTTGTTTTGAAATGAAATTCAAAAGGTCAATTATGCAAAACAAAAGGTTGTATAAAAATCAGACCTAATCTACTACTATCTCAAACTTATATTTGACAACAATAAAATAAATATTAATTCAAGCTGTAGACCTAACCTACTGTACGTAATTTAACTAACAACAGCAATAAGGAAATATGTTTATTATATCTCTGAAATGCAGTATTAAAAATAAAACCGCAAGCTGCTGTGTAATATACAGTTTGAAAGTTGGTTGTGTTGTGAATGTAGAATGGTTTTGACAGCGATATGTAACAGAAAGTAAGCATTAGCATTCACGTGTGTGGAAGTTTTCTGCAAACGAGTGAAATAAAGAAATATTCTTGTCACAAAGGGGCATTGTAGTTCGGCCCTAGCTTGTAGATAAGACGTAAAGAAATCTGGCTAATGTTCTAGATAATTTAAAAAACCTTCTGTAATTGGACAAAAAACGTATGCTGATAAACTGTTCGAACATACAGCAATATGTAACAAAAAGCAAGCATTAGCATTCACGCGTCTGGAAGTTTTCTGCAAACTGGAGTGAAATAAAGAAATATTCTTGTCACAAAGGGCATTGTAGTTCGGCCCTAGCTTTTAGATAAGATGCAAAGAAATCTGGTTAATGTTCTAGATAAGTTAAAAAACCTTCGGTAATTGGACAAAAAACGTATGCTGATAATCTGTGTACCACATTTTCGTACCTGTAAATCGGTCTACGCCTCAAAACAGTCTACGTTAATTACAGAAACCTTCGGCAATTAAACAATGCTATAGACTGGTTAAATGTCCACGTTTTTCTCGTGAAATGCTGGCGACTTAATATTTCTACTCTCTTTCGCACGGCTTTATCGGCGTTTCATATGCCGGTCTTAATTTTGATTAAAATAGGCTTGCAAAGTTTTTATTTCGATTTAAGGCCGAATTAATGTCTATTTACGTATAATCCGATCAAATGGGTTAGTTTTAAGATGTTGTGGTAACCTTTCAAAGACTTGGTAACATATTTAAATAGGTTTATATGTGTTTTGTATCATTATTATACTTAAACGACTCTACACAAAAATGGTTAAATTTGTTGACGATATTTCGGTACAAGGTCACGCCGTTAACAGATAATTTTTTGGGAGTTGTGTGCACATTTGCATTTATCATAAATCTCCCAAACAATCGCTATGCCCGTGTTTGGTCGTGGAATTATTTATAATTTAAATTATATTTACTTTAGAAAATCATTAATATATTTTACAATTCTGTCCTCGATGAAGTAGCCACTCACCCAAACTTATCATTCTATCATTCATTCTATCTATAATGCTTGTTTTAGCCCATCTGTGAAATACCAAGTTGTTCTATTGTAGGGTTACAGGAAGTTGGACCAGTTTTATGCTACACAACTTCCTCTTCAGAACACAGTCAAAGATTTTTGGCAGCTCGTACACGAGAGGTCATGTAAGATTATAGTACAGCTCGGCACAGCTGAGGACAATGTGAGTTGAACAAAGATAGTACACTACAATTCGTGGGAGCAGTAGTAGCAGACTGTGCCGGTCATTCATATAGTGCCTGAAACATATCTACATTTGTCTCAGAGTTCATATCTACACTTGTATCAGAGTTCATATCTACACTTGCATCGCTGTTCATATCTACACTTGTATCACAGTTCACATCTACACTTGTATCACAGTTCATACCTACACTTGTATCGCAGTTTTTATCTACACTTGTATCGCAGTTCGTATCTACACTTGTATCATAGTCCATACCTACACTTGTATCACAGTTCTTATCTACACTTGTATCGCAGTTCGTATCTACACTTGTGTCGCAGCTCGTATCTACACTTGTAGCACAGCTCATATCTACACTTGTATCACAATTCATATCCACATTTGTATCACTGTTCATATCTACACTTGTATTGCAGTTCCAAATCGTATGTGTAAAAAGTGGGTCGCTCGCAAGATCAACGTCATCGGAAATAGTTTGCTACTGGCATGTGCTGGATTAAAATACAGTAATACTTCAACTTACGAGTGCTCCAACATACGAGAAACTTGAGATACGAGCCAGCTTTTAAGCAAGTTTTAGCACTAACATACGAGCCATGTTTGAGATACGAGCACGTGAGTCAGTTGCCAAGTATGCCGGAGGTGTTTTATGAGAACAGCATCACTCTGTATTTTTCAACTGCTCAGATTATACTTTTGTACCGTGTTTTTTGTGTGCGATTTTCAGTGCAGAACTATGTGAATTAAAAGTACTCTGCGTTGACTGAAAGTTTGCCAGTAAAATGAAAGATAATGCAAAAAAAAAGCGAATGATAACAGTTGATATTAAACAGAAAATTATTAAAAAATATGCAAAATGTGTATGCGTGATTGAGCTAGCTCAGCAATATGACAGAAATACATCCACAATTATCAAACCGAAGGATTATATTCAGGGCATTTAGTTCGCAAAAGGACTGGCCATAGTTTCTAAACGGCGCAGCGATCTTCTCGACCGCTGATGGAGAGACTGCTCAGGCATTGGATAAACAATTGGCCGGTGACAGCGTAACTAAAACGATGCTATATGAAAAGGCCGGTGCTATCGAGCAAAACTATAAAAATAGACATTCGGACGAGTTGGCTAGTGGTCGTGCATTAACCTTTGGTGACGACACCTGCATTCGTCCTAATTGCAACATGTTGAAAGGGCGACAAAGGCAAACGTCTTTAGATAGGATTATCTTAAAACGGCGGGCTAGTCGTGAAAGCGAAACAAAGGAAAAATTAGCTAACCAGCGATAAACTTCAAACTACGAACGCTGAAGAAATTTCAAATACGTTAAGTTAAAAATGAAAGTTTGCTTTTAGGTTTGCTTTTACGTTTGTCTTTTAAGACATTGATAAAATCCAAATTTATCAAAGTCAACTGTTGTAATGAAGGATAACTTATCTCTTCCTCTCTGGCAAATGCTAGCGTTAGCTGCTATCGTATGTATTTAATTTTACATTTTAATTAATCACATTTCCTTGCATTATTTTTTAGTTGTTGCTTTTTGAAAGCATTTGGTAAATTAGGACAATAACCAACATGTTCTTTCTGTTACAATATCTTATTTTGAGTGTTTTATTTGCATCTTTTAGAGCATGGAAACCAATCAATATATATTTAATGATTCTATATATAAACAAATTGCACCAACATGCGAGTAAATTAACATACGAGCTCAGTCTCAGAACGCATTAAGCTCGTAAGTCGAAGTATGACTGTAAAGCGAATCTGTTGACACTGTTGGTTTACTATCATTAGCCCCTGCACGAAGAATTTGGCGAGCTAAAGCTCCAACATCCATTAGAAATCGCTAGTACAAGTAGGCGAGCTAGATATCATATGGTGTAGCATTGGGGTGACTACTGAAGGTGCTTGTGACAATCACTAAGTGCAGATCGACAGCTAGTAGGTTGTTTACACATTTAGCAGAATATTCAACAGTCAGTTATCATTTGGGGCTCAGTATATTTTACTATTCTTAATAATTTAGGCGTTTTGATTGTCGGTATCAGCATGGAAGTACCTTATTTTAAGTCAGCTGGTCAACTGTTGGATGCACATCCTGCAGTTACTTGTGAGTTTATTACTACTAGTACTCTGGCAGTCTACTAGTGTATGCAAGTATGCTGATAAATAATAATAATTATCTACACAACTATGAAAACTGAAAGCTGTGTATTGGTGCAGGTGTTAGTGTGTTTGTCTAGTAAGCTGAGTGTCACGGGGTTAAATTCAGTATGAAGCATTTATTTTTCCTCTCATAACCCTCCCCGTGGCTTCGGACAGGTGGACACGACTCATTTTATAATTAAGACTAGTAATCAGGCAGTCTTGTATGCAGTGAGAGATCATCATGTGTGATAACTACCGTATGTGTACAATTATTCCATGATGCAGCAAGGTGGGTGCGTAGTGCAGGTGGTAACATGCTTGGCTGGGAGTTCAAATATCTGAGTTAGATTCCTGTGCAGAGCAATTTTTTAACGCTTTTAGCGTCGATTCGAACAGGCGTACGGATGCGGCTCTTATTATAGTAAAGATTATCCTCTAGCTTGAATTTTGAGCATACCTTCACGCATCAATAGATGTACAGTCATACTTAAACTTACAAGCCTAATGCATTCTGGGACTGAGCTCGTATGTCAATTTACTCGCATGTTGGTGCAATTTATTTATATATAGAACAATTAAATATATATTAATTGGCTTCCATACTCTAAAAAACGCAAACAAAAACGCTTAAAACAAGATATTGTAACAGAAAAAACATGTTGGTTATTGTCCTAACTTACTACATGCTTTCAAAAAGCAACAAATAAAAAATGATGCAAGGAAATGTGATTAATTAAAATGTAAAATTAAATACATACAATAGCAGCTAACGCTAGCATTTGCCAAAGAGGGAGAGATAAGTTATACTTCATTACAACAGTTGACTTTGATAAATTTGGATTCTGATGCACAAACTTAAAAGCAAACTTTCATTTTAAACTTAACGTAATTAAATGTTATTTGGCGTTCATAGTTTTAAGTTTCTCGTGTCTTAGCTAATTTTTTCCTTTGTTTCACTTTCACGATCAGGCAGTCGTTTTAAGAAAAACCTATCTAAGGATGTTCTCTCTTGTCGCCCTTTCAACATGTTGCGAAAAGGACAAACACAGGTGTCGTCACAAAGGGCTAATGCACGACCACTAGCCAACTTGTCTGCATGTCTATTTTTATAGTCTTGATAGATAGCACCGGCTTTTTCATATAGTATTGTTTCAGTTACGCTCTCACCAGCCAATTGATTTCTTTTATCCAAAGCCTGAGCAGTCTCTCCATCTCGTCGTGAATATCGCTGCGCCGTTTAGAGACTATGGTTAGTCCTTTTGCAAACTTAATGCCCTTAATATAATCCTTCTGTTTGATAATTGTACATATTGTAGATGTATTTCTGTCATACTGCTGAGCTAGCTCAATCAGTAATACACATTTCTCATATTTTTTAATAATTTCACGTTTAATATCAATTGTTTTCATTCACTTTTTCTTTGCATTATTCTTCATTGTACCGGTTGGCTTTCAGTCTACGCACATTACTTTTAATTCACTTAATTCTGCAATGAAAAACGCGCACAAAAAAAACACGGTGCAAAAGTATAACCTGAGCAGCTGAAAAATACAGAGTGATGCTGTTCTCATAAGACACCTCCGACATACTTGCCCACCGACTCGCGTGCTCGTATCTCAAGCATGGCTCGGATGTTAATGCTAAAACTAGCTTAAAAGCTGGCTCGTATCTCAAGTTTCTCGTATGTTGGGGCACTCGTAAGTCGAAGTATGACTGTAGTTATGATTATTTGGGTGTGCAGGAAAACTCTAACAGTGCAATCAAAAATTTTCATAAGCAATAGAAAAAAAAATTATTGCCGGCTTGGCATTTCTGTATCAAACCATAGTTTTTTTTTGCTGTTCATTGGTCACTCATACTCTCTTCTTCTGCATTGTTCATGGTCGGTTGTAGGTGCTCTTCTACTCTGTTGAGCCCAGCACAGGCTATTCATATGGGGAGGGGACGCACACCATCCACACAAAGTCTGTCTCGCAGAAGGGTGTTCTTCAGATCTACCATCTTGAGCATTCTATTCGCAAGAAAAACCTTTTGAAAGAACCAAAACACTATACAGTAAGTCAGCAACAAAAACTTTGAGCTACAATCCTCTTTATCATGCGCAGCAGTAAACCTCAACATATGAAGTTAATTCGTTTTGAGATCTGCTTCGTATGTTAAAGCCGTCGAATACACTCTAACTTGTTTAATCTGTTCTACAGGCCAAACACCTATGCTATCTCAGTAAGAGATACTGCAGATAATTAATTATACATAACATTAAAACAATTGCATTGTACAAAGCTGTGTAACAAACATAATGTAATAAACAAATTTTTATGTAAAAAACTCAATTAATCGATAAAAAAATATTTCTATTGTTAGTGTACTTCAAGTGTAAGCTTGGCGATAAGTGAATATATAGGTAAAAGTTGGTGATAGAGTGATGCCGTGAGACGTACACTAACTTACATTAGATGAGGTCTAAACTAACTTGGATTTCTACATGGTTTATTATTTTTATATTTTCTCTGTTTTCTATTTAACTTTTCACAGCTTTTTCACCTTAATTTGCGAAACTGCGATGTTACAAAAAATTTCAAGCGATGTCTGTTAAAAATTACTTAGGTGTGAAATCACATACATGCTAAACTTTTACATTGTATATCGGAAAATTGCTATGCCAAGGTGATGATAATTAGAGGAATGACTTATATGGTTTAACACAATTTTCACCACCCTCCTCTAAATACCTCTTGATCAGTTTGGCTAGCATCATTACAATGAAAGGGCTCACTTCATATGCTTTTGGATTTCTTTTGCTAATTTTATAAAGGAGAACATGTGGCAAAATCATTTGAAAATATAGTTATCATGAAGTTGGGATGTGAGCAGTTCACCTGCACATATCTATAAACTTGGAGTTATTCTCTATATGCTACTTTTAACTGCACCTGATCAACAGCAATTAGGCTATTGATGACTCATGAATGATTACAATAAAACCTTTTTACCGTTATCGAGTATATGGTTTTAAGTCATGCATGCAGTCAGCTTAAAAACATTAAGCTATTCATGAAGATCTCAGGCTAAGGTTTATAACGATGCTTTGATACACTATCAATATACTACCTGACGACTTGGATATTGTGTACCCCAACTAAGGCAAAAACTACCATAATTCTCCTACAATTGTGAGGCGTACTCGATTTGAATTTGAATGCGTCACTTGTACCCTAAGCAAGTACCTCCACCGTAGAAAATCCAAAAGCAGCCGCCCATAGCCCAGTTTACTCAAGGCTACCAACTCACTGCGACTAGTAGCACCCAGTTTTATCTTAAAAGTCTCTATAAGGAGTTGCCTGGCAGTTTCTATTGTAGACTCAATTCCTAGATATGAAAACCACTAATGCGGAGGTTTTGGTGGCAGGGTATCTTTTATGCTCTGGTTGGTGCCATAATCAGTGGCAGCTGCCGTTGTAGCTCTCTGTATTCTGCCAGCTAGAGCCACACAATATAGAATAACTTTTTTGCTGATCAGAGAGATGGGGTACACCAAGTTGGTTATCTAGTTCAAGTAGTACAAGGTGGCTTTAGTTTGTCAGTTTTGTGGGTATTATCAGTGCGCTATTAAAAGCTATATGTTAATGTTGAATTGATCAATTTCTACAGGAAACCAGTGAAGTCTGTCTTGTGAAGCTACCCAGCACTCAGTGTGACCTTCGATCACGAACAATGGTTCTGCACATGATATCCATCGCTGAGCAGATGGTTAAGTTATGCCAGAAACAGGGTGATGTCAATGTACTTGTCACAAGCAGGTATGTACTTGTAGAAAGTAGGATGAAAAGGGAACTCAGTATCCAGTCAGCAGGTTAAGGTAGCACCATGGTGGGATGTCTTAGAGTGGTGACACTAAGGGATGTCATTGTGCGGTGTCATAGCGTGATGTCAGGGAAGGGTATCATTGAGTTGTGTCATAGCGTGGTGTCATAGTGTGATGTCATTGAGTTCTGTCATTGAGTGTTGTCATTGAGTGTTGTCTTAGAGTGGTTCATAAATTAGTGTCTTAGAACACTGTAATAGAGTGGTATAGACACAAATTTGCAGACTAACTGGGTCCTGGAAACCGTGATTGTAAGAATGGAAGCATAAAACAAACCAACTAAAGTGATTGTGGCCATCCTAGGAGATTACTGTTGTGTCTACATTAATGGGTCGTTGTCATAATTACAGGGACGGAGCAGAGCTGTGCGGACTATTCATCTGCTCATTCAACTGTCTCGAGAGCATCAGGCTAACGCAGGAAGTAGAGGTTCATAGTCAGGTGCTTTTAGCTAAATACAGGAGGAGGCAATTCATCAGCACATTGGTTAGTAATTACTAACACATGGTTGAATAGATGATAGGTTGATGAATAGATGGCTGGATAGATATGAACATTGTTATCACCGGGTAATGTCGTTCAAAGCAAATTAGATGAAAAGCCAAAAAAAGACAAGAGTTGCTAACCAAATTTCAAGAGTGTCCCTTAGAGTAAAATAGCTTGATTAACAAAGGTAACTCTATTATCTATCTTGTTTCTGGTGCATTCTAACTCTGTGTGTCTGTGTGAATGTGCCGAATACTAACTCTTAGTCTAAGCTCAAGTAGTCAAGTATGACATCAGCTATAGTTTGATAGAGAGCTATGAGCTTTATTTACACTGGTTAATGCTGTTCAAAGCAAATTAGACCACGAGACAAAAAAATATAATATTGAAGTAAAATTATGCATATTGACAGAAAAAGTTGTTCCAAATTCGAAATAATTGTAGAAGCGTTCTGCAAGAAAAAATTCTTCTTGCATAACGATGTTCTATAATATGGATTGGCAAGGTGTTGGTGTGTGGTATAAGGTGTAGTGGTTTTTCTGAAGAAGTGGGAATGTAATGGATGGTCAGGCAGATTGGAGATATGATGAAAGTATTTTAGATGAGTAGGGAAAGTGTTGATAGGTGCTTGATCTATGACATCTTGTTTTGGCCAGCTAGGTGTTATTGGTCTAACCTAGACCTGTTTGTATTTTATAGAGCAGCTACAGACTCATCTATGAAATACTGGCTGCGTATGCTCAGCAATTCTCTAGCTACCAAAATCTCTCTATGGTATGAGATGGTACACTCCCTGACACCCCATACTCAGCAAAGCAATTCCCTGAATCTCCACCTTCAGGATTGTATTGTCACAAGAAGTTGTCGGATCATGACTCATAAATTATCACGCACTACTTATCCTTTCTTGTTTGTTAGAAAATATTAAATAGTTATTTTCACAGAGTTCAGGACAGTTATTGTTTAGACACTGTACAGATATTTTTGTTATTTTGTATGTTTCATAGATTTAATATATATGTTTATGCTTTCCTTGTCTCGTTCACATCATTACGGTTTCAGTCAATCAACTTCCTCTATGAAATAGCAATTTCAAACCCATCTAATTATGTTATTTTTAGAAAAGACTGAGAGTTTCCCTGAAGTAGCAAACCTTAAATTGTGGCATCACATTCTTTTTATAAATTCTAAATAAAGCTAATAGTAAGCCCTAAAGTTGCTCGGTGTTTGTTCATTTTTAACGCAAGTTGCTACACTAACGCAAGTTGCTACACTGCTCACTAATTTAATCTTAATTTTCTCCTTAAGAACCTCGAATGAGGTAAAAGAAGCGTGAGAAATCCATCTTTCCTGCTCCTATTGTATTATAATTATCCATTTTTCTATTTTATACTTCTTTTTTCCATTTCTACGTTGTCGTAACTACCAAAAACATGATCTAGCATTTAACACAGCAATACTTGAGATTCTTTTCACGTATCGCAAGTTGTTTCACAACGATGATCTGTGAAGGCATTCATTGAGGGCAACTGTGCATGAGAGGGCAACAGGGCATGAGAAAGTGGATTATTGAGTCTCTAATCAGATATATCGTATGGAAACATAGAAAATGATGGAAAACAAAAATTCTGAGATAGCCAACTGACCCAGGCATAGCTTGCCTTAAGCCTCCTCATATAACTTTTACCTCACACCAAAACTTTTTAACGTAGCAGAACACCACTCTCTTTATAGTCAGCAGATTAATTAGGTTGAAAATTTACAAACTAAAGTTTTTACTGTTTTTTAATTTACAACTTCGTTCAATTGAGAGATGTTTTAAGATATTACATAAACTGCTTAATTTTTATCTTGTTTCATTTAAAGTTGCAGCTGCTTAAAAAAGGGTTAGCAACTTCAAAGGTTCTGTCCATATTCAATCTTGACAACTGGCAGACCTTATACAGTGCTCAGAAAAGTAGAAGCCTACAACAAGTGCTCCAAAATGATAATGGAACATGGCATTGACTCGTTTTGTTTATCTAGGAATAAGAGACGGCGAGAGCTGCTGGTTTGGAATGCGACAATTAGCTGTGTAATGTTATTTCGAGAACGATAGAAGCGTCCAGAATTTTGCAAATAATTTTTCCTTTTTAGCAAATCTCACAAGTTCAGCAGGGTTCACTCATAAAAATGAATGCTATCTGTACAGTATAGAATAGACAAATGTATTCAGGCACTAGCCTTTCACAAATCACGATCACTGAACGTTTGATTTCATAGCAAACAAAATGGCCTATTGAATTTCTGTATTGTTTATTTCACTAAAGTAATTGTTTGCAAACAGCAGCTCCGTTCAACAACAGTTGTAACAATTTTTATCAAAAACCTTTGACGGTTTGATCACGGTTAGCGAGTCTGAATGGAGGCTTGATTACTAGATTCATTGTGAGTACATTAGCATTGTGTGGGCCTTCTTTGCATTTGCTTCTCAGTAAACTCTAGTGAGAGTAACAAGTGGTGCAGTGTTACCTCCGCTTAACGGAGACATTGTAAGTTTGAGTATTTATAAGTGCGTAGTGTTACTGGCTTAATGTAGCGATAACTGTAGAATTTGATGATTAAAAGTTTTGGGTAACTTTGTGTTTTATATCAACAATCGATGGCACCACATTTGTGTTTGATATTTATATAAGGTAGCATGACTAAAACTTGGCTTAACGTGAATAATAAACAACTCATTGTTATTATAATCATTATTATTGTTTCCGGTACTTTGCTTCCTTATCTTGCTTACTATTTATGAAGTAGGTCTATTTGGTCTGTTAAACTTTCTCTAATAGCAAAATCATTTCAAATAAGGTAGCATAGATTTCAAGATATTCTTAGAGTAGTTTAATGCCTAGCAGATATAGTTATATAATTATATACTTTAGCATGATTACAGCTCTACTTCAGTCTTGCTTAATATAATATATAATGTATATACTTTAGCAGGATGACTGCTTTACTTCAGTCTAGCTTAGTTTTTACTATGGCAGAACACTTTTTAAGAACTTGGCTACCTTTTATGATATACCATACTTTTAAAATGATCTACTTTAATATCTACTTTTTACGATCTACTTTAAAAAGTGACTAAAATCTTTAGAAGACAAAATACAGCATCTGCGGATTTGTTGTTTTGAGTTATCAAAATTTCTGTTCACTCCAACGATTACCTGAGAGGAATGTGTTCATTTACTCAGAGGCTTGGCTGTATTCAGAATGATTCAGAATTCTTACAAAGTGATCACTAAATATAATAATTGACCGTATCATAAGCCTTTCATGAGCAGCGACAAGACGTGAGAACATCGTGATGCATCTAACTACAGACTTTGAAGAGACAGCTAATCACATGGTTAACTGATATTTCAAGTTACAGCTTACAATCGTATTTCGGGTCAAAAATGGAGAAGCCTCAAGACCTGTCTTTCAACATAAGCTGTGAGATACCGTTAACAACAGATGATACAGATGACGATGAAAGCATGGATAGAGAGAGGTTTAAACCAGTGGTGAGTACTCTTATAGTCTGAACTCTGTCTCTCTTTGCTTTGTGATTTGTAACTGTCCTGTGATTGAATTGCTGCAAATGAAAGCAAATGTGTGTGTGACGATTAGACTGTCTCAAAAAGAAGGTAACCCTCATAGACTATCATTATACAGCTCTTTCTCTGTTTTTATTTCTCTCAGACATTGCCAAGAAAGAATAAACCAATGGGAGATGAGAGTTCATCAAGGATACCTCGATCACAACATTTTAAAAGCACATTCGTTCCGATACAAAACACACGTAATGGACATGTGAAACCAAGAGTCAAAAGGAAAGGCACACCACTGCAAGAGCTTGACAGGAAGTGGGCCTTGCAGGAATGTGAGGTTTGTAACTGACATCTCAACTTATATATAGTTTGGTTTGCTGTCAAAAACAGGTGAGTGGCTCCAGCAGTGTAGGGTTGAATTTATAGCCGAGGCTCACATTTACTCTCAGTATAAATACCCTGATTACCTGCAGCGCGTTAAGATAAGTTTTTTAACATTTTCAAGCCCGCTCTTGTATATATAAGCAGAATCCCTGATCACAGACCGTATTAACATCATGTAATCAACAGTAAAAATACTTAAGATAGCACAACTCCTTTTAAACTATCTTTTGAATTATCGTTTTAAAGCTCCAAGCTCGTAGAACTCAATGAAAGAAACGGAAATCAAATATAGAAAATAGTTTTTTTCACACTCTTTCAAAGAAGTGATGTTCTAGAGGTAACTAAAGAAACATAATGATTGCAGGTTACTGAGTCTGATAGAGTGGGTATATTTTTTATTGAATAAGAAAAGAAATGGTTTAAATGTAAAGCTTTTGTTGTTGATTAGAAGCTTTCTAGCTTGTTCTGTTTTTATGCGTTTATTACCAAGAATTTCAATCAGTACATTGTTAAAAACAATTGTTTGGTTAGCAGTCATTTTTTTTTTGTCGGTTGGTAAGAAGTGCTCTCGGTGTTTTGGCGACATCTTAACAACTAATTAACCAATTGATTTGAAACTGTAGAATAATGCTTCAAATTTATTTTGCACAAAGCGACAAAATTTTCATAATTCTGCGTGAACCAGTAGTGCAGAAAAACGACGTGGAACCAAAAGGTAGAAAAACAATTCTTCAAATTATCTTGTGCCCAAGCTTTAAAGTGTTAAGTATTCACACAGTTTTTATTTTCTTATGTGACTATTTTATGCACAAGTATTCTGCTTTGCTCACAGTTTTCTCATCGTTAGCTTTTCCCATGCTAAAATGAATCCGATTGGCCGACAACTGAGGCAAACAAATACATGCAAGTGAGTTATCTAGATGAGTCACATGTCATCTTGTATATGGTTTTCCCAAGAGATTTGACTACAGAAAAGGCACGCCTCAATTGCCTAGCATAAAGCACCTGCTGTTCTTTTTAGTATCATGCTTACTAGAGTTATAGTAATAGAAGTGTGCCTGACCCAATTGTCTTTCTTTGCTCCCCCAGCTCTGTTTAGATTTATTGTGGGTGGTTTCCGATTCCCTATGCGTTTCCTAAATGGATATGTGTGATAAACTATCAGAAAAATACTTTTTATGAACTGAAGCATGTGACAAAGATTCATTTAGTTCTACTTGTATCTATGAACTGGAGTTATTTATGTTCCGTGATATGTGACCAAGACAGTAATTGCTCTATCATTGATCTGTGAAAAAATTCCAAAGAAACTCATAGTGAACACCAAACACATTTTTTACAAGGCAATCGCTTGGTTACCATCACCTGAAAACATTAAAATATTTATGAGGACCTCAGGTCACAGAGTTTGCTAATGAGCTTATCCATTGTTTATAGATTACTTCGGTTTACGCGTACTCTCGTGAATGCACTTAACGCAGACGCTACGTTACTTTCCAGTAAGTGTGAAGAGTACGTGATTGGAATTCAGACTTTTCATGAGTAATTATTTTAACGCACAAAGGAAACCGAAAGCAACATATTTCTGCCAAAATTGTCAGCTGCGAAATAATAAAATGCTACCAAAGCATAGGCAGGCATAGTAAGGCTCATTAGAGGAGTTGTCTACTCTCCCCGTAGACAAACTTAGAGGTTGTCTATGGTAAGATGAGATTAGGTTTGTTTCTCCTTTCAAATGTGTATTTCTCAGGAGCTGACAACTTGGACTAATGAGCTACTCAATAGCCAAGGTCAGCAACTCAACAAGGACTTGAGAAAAGCCATAAGCGATGGTTTTACTCTGCCACGAGTCATCGAGATTGTCTGTAAGTTTATCAAAAATATCTGTGAGACTGAGTTATGTAACTGTTGCTAGCTCTTTAAAGTAACAAACAAGTATCCACATGTCAGAAAATATTAGTAAAGTGTAACTAAACTAAAATAAAGCTTTATTCTCTATTTTTTAGGTCTCATTTTTTTTACTTTCCATTAAAACAATTGAATAAATATGAATATGTACAAGTACACAGAACTAGCTACACGTAGATATTATATACATGTGTGGCAGATATGAAAAATTACAAAAAAGTTATAAAAGTTCTTTTTAATTCTATAAAATCAAGCAATTGTATATGATAGTGTAATGTAGGTAGCCTGAGTTCATTGACTACAAATAGTCCTGGAGACAGGTTAAACAGGCTGATTACTGTCTTACAATAGTTTGTTGTTAGCTTTCAGCTATCATAAATTTTGAGGATACAGTCTTTATCTCATCAGACTGTACTCCTTTAGTAGTACAGCCTGATGAGAGGAAAGTAGCTGAAAGCTGAGTGCAAATCATTCTTTGAACTGCTATATACCGTAAAACCTCTAATTGAACACCATGGCGCTCTATTTCTCAACCCTTTTTCTATAGTGGCGGTCAATCGGAGGCAGCATTCAAATAGAGGTCATCGGTGTATTTTTCAAATGGCTCGTCAGAATTTTCGAAAGATAAATTTAGCCTTATTACGGGCGAAGCGAATGTAGCCTATATTTTGCTCTCTTTTTACGGCGGAGCAATATTGAACCTTTCAGATGCAATAAATCTGCTAACTTACCTCCAATTTGTCAAAGATCTCTTAATAAATGTGCATCGAGAAACTGAGAAATATCTTTACCAATTGATATTTATTGCTTGCAATTGACCTGCGTTGAGCCTGTGTGTGTCCTTCTTTGCTATTCGCTGGCGTTTTCAATTTTTATTTCATTCTGCATATGAAGACATATTTTTATTTTATATCTATATTTAACCATGTTGCATAAAAGCTCATTGCGCTCATTGATATGTTTGTTACAGTTTTGCAGTCAAAACTAGTTTTATATATGCAATAGAAGTGGAAGTATGTGCATCGATTCATTGTAAGCCGTGTTTAGATAGCCGCAAGGATGCTATCAAATAACATGCTATAGATCAGCCTATTTATAAGCTATATAATGATAATCTATCAAATGATGCAAATATATATTCATGAACAAGTGACATAAACGAACCACACTCATATCACATGCAGAAACATATGTATATGTATATATATATATATATATATCTATATATATATATATATATATATATATATATATATATATATATATATATATATATATATATATATATATATATATATATATATATATATATGTGTGTACCTGTGTATATACAGGTACATGTATATAATCTGTGGCTAGTTTTGTGTACTTGTATATTGCCAAGCCAAGGTTAGAGTTTGATATAATGAGTTCAAAGAAGGGAGATATTCACAGGTTTAAACTGAAATTAATGTTTATTTATGCTACATTTTATACCATAAATAATATGGCAAAAGATAAACTGATAATAAATTTCGATGGCAGATTTTGAGTTAATGTATGTCCTGCAAAACTGGAGCTGAGTAAATGAAAAAAAATGAGACAACATTATTATCAATCATTCAGTGAATTTCAGGCACTCGTGAAATTTTATTCAAGTCAGCATTCAGTACTTGATGTTGTTTCCGATGAGCTCTAAGCAGATGAAAGTCTGTCTATTGGATTCATCTGCACTCAGTCATTCTTTAAATCTATTGATTTCATCTCCGTGTAGCATTCTAGCTCAGTCATGCCTATAACTCCACAGGAAAGTCAACTGATCTCTCGAGGTTTGAATGAACAAAGAGTTCATAACAAATTAGCGTTAGAAAAATAAATTTATAGCTAAATAATTAAACAACGCTGTTGGAGTGCTGACTTACTGGAGTGCTGACTGGCAGTCTCTATAACTTCATGCAGTAAACAGGCAATACAGGGTTACACAGCAAGTCACCGGAAAGATAGCATCAGTTTAGAGGGTGAGGAATGTTTCAAAGTTACTAGAAGTACATGTTTACATGTTTCTAAAGTGTGTGATGAGGTGACTATTCGTTATTAGCTAATGTTTAATGTGGATCATTAGAATATGGTTGATTTATAATTCTGTTGAAACAAGATTTTATTAATTTAGTACCACTTCAGTGCATTATCACTCTTTTACTTGTCATCCCAGGTAGGTGCTTGTTATTACCCAAGGCAATCAGCAAGCGTATTTTGACATTTGAGAGTAACCCTCTGACCTGCTTCAACAGTTTACTAATAGCCGTGTCTCCGCTTTACAATCACAATGTTTCTGTGGTGCGGGTTTGTGACACCCGCAAGGTGGAAACAGCAAAAACCTGCAAGATTTGTTACTCGCAAATTTTAACCAGATGTTTCATGCTGCTAAGGATGGAAACAGGCACATGTGAATGAAAATTTCAAATTGCCTGGAGACATCCAAGTTTCTTTGAAGTCTTTAAAATTATGATTCTGTATGTTTGTGTTTTTGTCAGTGAAAAGATATTTTTTGTGAATAAGGAGGTAATGGACTGTAAATACAAAGCAACTTGGCTGATTTTTGTGTATTTCTAGAGAATGCTACTATGTTCTATGTCTATGAACCTCTCCGCATATGTAAAGATTTTATATGAGGATATTACAACACTTTATAAAATATTGCCAGCCATTTATGGTCAATTTTCAAGCTATTTCAACATTAAATTATTGCTAGCTCTATTATATAAACTGTCACATGTATTTAAGATTACCTTCGACTGAAGAGCTTTAAGATTGAGTCCAGTTTAAATTAACCTTGTGTTAAGCTTTTACATGAACATAACAAGCGTGGAGGTGGTTTGCATTGTATCTGGAATTGTCCCAGTTTTATTAACAAGTACTAGTCTAGATGGCCATAAAGTGCAGTATTTACCATGGGTAAAAAAACCAACTCAAATCATCTAGACGTTAAATTTAAAAAATAGTTTCAAATAGAAATGAGAGAATCTGGAGAAATCCAAGCCTCAATGCTCGCAGGCATTTATTGCTACCATAAAAATTTGCTCCTACAAACATGAAAAAAATTTTTGATTTGTTCAAAGCACGCTACCTGCTTGCTCAGTCATCTGCGTAACCACTCACTGTTGTTCCATGTACTTACAAAGCGACTATGCGCTCCTCGACTCATCAAACTTTCGTGGTGTGAATTTTTCATGGAATTGTAGCCTAAGACCATCAAACTGAACCAGACTTACCGGATGAGATGCAAAATATAACATGAACTTCTTATAGAATTACTTGGTTATGCAATTTTATCCTGCTAGATATCGGATCAGCAGTATTTACATTTGTAGCGCATGAAAAAATGCCTTTTTTAAGGAATTTTGTTAGATTTAAAATAGATGTAATGCTTAGAGCTGGCATACACATAAATTAAAAGTTTGCGGCGAGCGATGCAGGTACTTAAACGACTGAAGACTTGCCGCTCATAGTCATACTAGCGCTCAATTTAATGACATCATTAATCCCTTGAGTGTTTATCTGTTTACAGTATGGATTGTTGGTCCGTAATCCATTTATCAGTGTTACAGAAAGAGAGTAAAGCCTACCAGAATATATCTGCTGTTTTAGTTACCCCTTATAACGCTGAACGTGTTGTCAATGTAGTCAATGTTTCAAAGGAAACTAATACTAACTCCTCCTAAGTGTCTATTCTGTTTGCTGACCCAGGGTAGCTTGTCAGCGCAGTCTTTGTGTAGTCTATGTGTCTATAACGCTCAGCTTTCTAGTGTCTATGGTGACCATGCCACAATAAACTGCTTATGCCAGCTGTAGTAGAACTTGAATATGTTAATTAATATTAAAGCAATACGATAACATTTGAAGAAAACTTATGAATTTGACTGTTATAAAAACTGCCTCTAGATCTCACATCGTTTGCTTCAAAGTAAGTTCATTATTAGTGTTCATGTAAAGCGATATAATCGTTTATATCGGACAGTGCGGTTCATTGTGTGTACTCTCACAAGCATTAAATGCTCCCAGCCTCCATGATGTCCACCGTAACATGAAATCAGTTGAACAAAACAAGTCATAGTGATAGCAATTGCATCCTTTTTATCAGCCAGGCCAACTTTTAAGTATTCTTAATTACGATCAAATTTATGACAACAGTATTTGATTGCGTTGCAATTGTAAGGTAAACTCAAAAACAATAAATATGGTTAACAGCCACAACAAACTAGAAGTTGGACTGTTCGCTGTATCACAGCTCCTTTTCAGCAGGATATTGTTATATTCCAGTCAAAATGTTTTTGTGATTACCAGAAATATTCTCTGAAACTGAATGCATTTTTTTACAGTCAACAGAACAATTAACACATTGAGAACAGATGTTGAGCTATCTAAAGAGGAGAGGCTAGAGATATTGTCTGACTGTCTGGAGTATCTTAACTCCATAGATTGTAGTCTTGCAGAGATCTCTCCTCAAGGTACAAATATACGACAACCAGAGATTTACCTTTTGTGTCTTATAGTTAAACTATCGTAGCAGCTATCATAGCAACTATCATAGCAACTATCATAGCAGCTATCATAGCAACTATCATAGCAGCTATCATAGCAACTATCATAGCAACTATCATAGCAGCTATCATAGCAACTATCATAGCAGCTATCATAGCAACTAAAATAGCAGCTATCATAACAACTATCATAGCCACTATCATAGCAGTTATCATAACAACTATCATAGCCACTATCATAGCAACCATTGCAGCAGCTGTCATAGCAGCTATCATGACAAGTATCACACAATTTCTTCTTTACTTGATGACTCCGTGAAACCTTGTCTACAGTTATTGTGGATCACACTAGAGCTGTGCTGCTACCAAAGTCCTTTGTTGAATATTGCTAAAAACTTGAGTTCATTGGGATGGCAGTTGGGAGATTAGATAAACTGCTCTCCAAGCATTTTGAAAAACAGAATTCACCTGATCAGTTGGCTATGAGTATTAATAAAATGGTTTGAAGATTGCGCTAACACCAAGGCAAAATTTTTCATCTCTTTATAGACTTAGCCTGAATACTCAATTAATCACTATATAGTCTTATATGAGTTGTAACTTAGTAAATGGAGAATTATATGAGCAGCAGCATGATGCTGGTGAAAAAAAGATCAAGGAGAGGACAACTCAAATTTAGTTTTCCTATGAATTCAAATTTGAAAAAGCAGTTTGCTTTTCTAATAACTGTAACAAGATTTTCTTAAGTTTCTTTCAAATTAAATTATAGAAAAATTTTATTTTTTGTGTACATCTATGTTTTGGCTGCTGGCTGTTGTGATATTATTCTATGTTAAAGCATGACTTCTTGTGATATAACTTTGTCATTTGTTTTGGCATGTACAAGTATGTTGACCTAACTCTGTTTTTCAGAGTTAGAGAGCGGAGACCTGAAAGCTGTCCTCACTGTGTTAGCAGCCATAAGGGATGCCATGGGACAGGTAGGCAGTATGCTCTCCGCTATCAAAAAAGCCTAGTAGCAGTTTAAAGGCAGACAACATATGAAAGAGTCAAGTGTAATGACTTGTTGACTTCACTGAGATTGAGCAGCCGTTAAAGTGCTCTAAATTTAAAGTTTTATTAAAATGTCAGCAGTAAGCCCGGCATTGCTTGGATTTTTTAAATTTTTAACACAAATTGCTACATGGCATTGACAACAATAATTCATAATCAAATTACGCAAGTGAAGACGCTCGTTTAGATTGCTGATGGGATGAATCGTGGGGCACTTATATGACAACCAAGTTTCAATTGCCAATAGAGCCAAAAATTGTCTAGAATTGGCCTATTTCTTCACATTAAATAAGCTATAGGCAACACATGGAGCCCTGAAAGTATGTACTTGCAACTTTTCCCGCAATAAAGAATTTTTTAACGTCGCGAAACCAGCGCTTATTTCAGTAAAGATTGATTTACTGAAATATGGTCAGTTAAGATGGTCAGCTAAGATGGTCAGCTAAGATGGTCAGCTAAGATGGTCAGCTAAGATGGTCAGCTAAGATGGTCAGCTAAGATGGTCAGCTAAGATGGTCAGCTAAGATGGTCAGCTAAGATGATCAGCTAAGATGGTCAGCTAAGATGGTCAGCTAAGATGGTCAGCTAAGATGGTCAGTTAGCTCAGATCACTGAGCATCCAACCATCTTAGAAGATGGTCATTTAGCTCAGATCACTGAGCATCCGACCAGTGATGGTCAGTTAGCGCAGTGAGTAAAGCGTTGACTTGGCATACTAAATGTCCCAAGTTCAAAACTTACGTTAAGCATTATTTTATGAATAACTTTAATTACGGCAATGTTATTTCTCCAGTGCATCGGTTTCGAGCAAGATTACAAAACGATTGGAGCTAGTGGATAGATAGTAGACAGATAAAAAGTTATTCCACCTGCTTACACAAATCAGCAGTTAAACCAAAAAACACGTTATATATTATTTAAACGAGTTATCTGTAAGTAATTGTCTGCTCGTGTAAAACAGCTTGGAAGAAGTATGAGCTTTAACCTTGAACTCGTATAAACACCTCGCTCAGTGATTACTTAGTTAAATGTTTTGCCTGAAGCACTTGTCAATTAGTACAGAGTTTATGGACTGATTAACATCCTGATCATGTATAATTAGACAAGAAACACAATGCTGCCATTGCTAAACAAATGCTGACAGGACCATATCTACCTGAAGTATGTATTAAAATCATATCAAATAAGTTGATTGGCAGCTAGCTGCCTTCTTGAAGTGAGACAATCCATTGTCCATGTTGTGAAAGATCTCGTAAGCTGTCTGTATTCTGTGAGTGTGACAGACTAGCTATTACCGACCAACATCTTCTCATGTTATACTTGTGCAGGGAAAAAGCAAGACACCAAGAAGGAGTGCTGACAAAACTAAACTGATTGCGCAAGACAAAGGCTACAGCAGGGAGGTTGGTGCGGGGGCTCCAGGCGCCCACCCTGTAAACCACGACATCATCACGGTAGTTGGTCGGCAAGTAGAGTCTGATCTGGCACCCAGAAAGGTTAGAATAAGTTTGACCCTCTGTACTAGGCTGATAGAGCGTCTTCAGAAACCACTTCTGAGTGAAATTCGTAAAAGACAAAAATATAGAGTTATATTTTTTAAGTTTTTAATAAAGCTTTAAAGATGCCTCTATGAAGATGTAATATCATAATACAAACAATTGCTTATAGGGCCTTTAAACCTTTCGCTCAGTTCAAAACATTGGTAAGAACAGCAAGCATTGATAAAAAGAGTCAGATATGCAACTTTTTTATGACCAGATTTGAAACGAATTGTTTGACACACTCATCATAAAATTTTGATTGTACTTTGTGATCATTATCAAAAGAATTTGTTTCACAATTCTTGTTAAAAACTATAACATAGTTTTCTAGGCAGGTTTTGCTGTTTATTTTCCTAAATTTATGGGTTTCTAGCAACTCCCAATTGCTTTAACCAAAACTAATATAAAAGGAATAGTGTTAAATAAGCTGGGAGGTTTGGATTAAATTAAAAATTTTACCGCCAACATTACCTAAAAAGCAAATGTTTTCTCAGCAGCTGTAATATTAGAAAAATTATTGCTGACTGACTGTGCTGTAACAGAAAACAGCGTAAAGTTCATAGCACACTAAAGGTAAATTATGGTGTGAAGATTACAGCATACTAAAAGCAAGATCTGATGAAAATATCATAGCATAATAAAAGCAAAATCCAGTGTAAAGATCATAGCATACTAAAAGCAATATCCAGTGTAAAGATCATGGCATACTAAAAGCAAAATACAGTGTAAAGATCATAGCATGCTAAAAGCAAGATACAATGTAAAGATCATAGCATGCTAAAAGCAAAATACAGTGTAAAGATCATAGCATACTAAAAGCAAAATACAGTGTAAAGATCATAGCATGCTAAAAGCAAAATACAGTGTAAAGATCATAGCATACTAAAAGCAATATCCAGTGTAAAGATCATGGCATACTAAAAGCAAAATACAGTGTAAAGATCATAGCATGCTAAAAGCAAGATACAATGTAAAGATCATAGCATGCTAAAAGCAAAATACAGTGTAAAGATCATAGCATGCTAAAAGCAAAATACAGTGTAAAGATCATAGCATACTAAAAGCAAAATACAGTGTAAAGATCATAGCATGCTAAAAGCAAAATACAGTGTAAAGATCATAGCATACTGAAAGCAAAATAGGAAGAATTGTGAAATTGTACAACTAGCACCAACTTTGTATGTAAGACTTAATCAAGCACACTGGCAGCAAATATCAGTGCAAAATCAGATATTGTTGACGTCCTGCTAAAGTTCTTGCAAAAAAAGTCAATTTTTTTGTATTGCAGCGTATATTTTTTACCATTTATATTGTTCAGACAATATTTTTGGAGTTTTTTATAAGTATATTGTGACTCAGTGAGTATTTTAAATCAAATTATTTTTTCATCGCGTAACGGGGATATTGATTTTTAAATGACTCACAACAAACTGCTGCCTTAGCTCATCGGGCAGCAATCAAATCATACATACAAAGTGGTTATGGAGTCGTCCCCTTTATATTCCGATCTGCCTTTAATAAGGAGCAAAGTTTTAAAAGAAATAGGCAATGAGCTTGCCTGTTTCTACTTGCCAAATAGACTCTGTTACCAGCTATTTTGTTGTCAATAAGTAGGTAGCCTAATATATTGTAATATGTAATAATTAATATATAATTAAAATTTCTGGAAACATTGCGGACAGAAATTAGCTTTTTCCTCAGCATATGTGTGGCTAGGTTTCTAGTAATTCTGTAAGATTACATAGTTGCGTCTTACGTAAGATTCTGTAAGACACAATTTTGTCAAACTATATAATTCCAAAAATAATGCAACCACCTGTTATCATAAATATAGTGCAAATATTAAATATAAAAAACACAATGCTGATTTTCCAAGACAAATGCTGACAAAATTGTATCTACTTGAAATGTGTATTGAAATCATATCAGATTGGTTGATTTTCTGTGGCTTTTATGAAGTCAGACAAACCATCGGCCATGTTATGAAGCATATCATAAAATTGTTTGTATGTTATTGTTAGATACCTTTAGATCGATGTATTATATATTACAACACGCAAAACTAACTTGTAAGGTGTTTATATAATTGTTATTATGCAGATATAAAATGTTTACTATAATAAGAACTCTGTCTGTCCATTTGTCTAAAGCCATGCTAAGAGTGTTAGAAAAAAGATTGTCTTGCCCAAGAATCGAACTCGTAGCTTCAGAACTTTTTTCAAAACTTTTTACGTATATGCGAGTTCAATGCTGAACTCAGAAGTTATTGTCTGCATAACTAGATAGAACATGTTCCAGATGCTCACCACATTCCAAGCACCCATCTCTGATGTTGTAAGAGAATCGAGTCAAAGACAATCTGGCATAAGACCGCTAAAGAGCATCATGAAAGGCTCGCAGTCATTGGACAATTTGGACAGTCATGGAACCACGACTATTGTCTTAGGAAGATCAAAAAGTCATGACAGACAGAGGTTAAGTCCGAAGTCATCGAGCAGCATCAGCATCAATGTTGACAGTGGTGAACAGGTAATATAAGTGGAGGTGATTTTAGCTTTTCGTACATGGTTTATGGATAGATTTTTAGCACCAATTACACTCTAGATAGAGTTAACAGAGAGGAATAGCTAGAGCAGAGGGACAGCCCTACTTTTAAAGATTATCTGGTGCTGGAAAACTCAGAAGTCCAACCATCCTAATCCCTATTAATAAATCTCACTTTGTCATTTTATGTCTGTCTGTTAGTCTGTCTGTCTGTCTGTCTGTCTGTCAGTCTGTCTGGGTAAACGCTTTTCTACATGTTTCGCCAATTTCATCCAAACTTCACCAACAAGCTTTGTGCCTTTCGCCAGGCCGATAAACATATTTGGTTTCAAAACTCTATCCGGTATCTGAGAACCAGACATTATAAACTCCCACCTGCGGGCTATGTGCTGTGAGCTGTCTGATTAAAAAGAAAAGAAATCTTGGACTATGCCTGTATTTTTGCTGGTAGCTCATAAATAGAAAGAGATCATTCAGAGCTGTTAATTCAGTTCTGCTAGTCAATAGCTTAAGTTGTCTTCTATTGTATGATATAGATAGAGCAGACAACTCTTTAGACATATTCTGTAACGTTTTTTATTAAATTTACTTCTTCCTTGAATCTTTGATGAAAGACAGCTTTTACAACAACCATGATTCTATAATTTATCAAAATGTCGATTTGAGTTAAAATATTAGTTTTTTCTATTAAATAATATATTTGTTATCAACATGTTATCTATTTATTTGATGAAAAATGCATAACGCATGATCTCTCTTTAGGCTTCCTTTTGTCATACCCAGCTCCTTGATAGTTTCCATATTTATCAGATGGAGATACTATAGTAAAGCGAAAAAGTGGTGTTGCCTTAAATGGTTAACTAGATGAATACCTGCGTTGCACAGGTGATAAAAAACCGCTTATAAACCGCTTATAACGTGATGTTGTCTTATATGGTTAACTATATGAATACCTGCGTTGCACAGGTAATAAAAAACCGCTTATAAACATTACACTACCTCACCTATTACAGTACCTTTATACTACATTACCTGCAACTGTTGATAAGCTGTTCTTATTACCTGTGAAATGCCAGACTTTCACCTAGTGAGGCCAGCTGCAAATCGTTTCATGTGCTATGTTGTGTCACGTCATTGTTACATGTCATGTGATGTGTTACATGTGATGTGTAACTCACACGCAACACATCAGCTTGGCAACTCCAGAACTGAAGGTTTCGAGATCAGATCTTCAAAGTGAACTTTTTCATTACAAAAACTATCCCTACAACAGACGCTGATATATATATATATATATATATATATCTATATATATATATACACATACATATATGTATATATCTATATATATATATATAAATTATATAGATTGAGACCATCAATTCGAGGCGTTTGAGCTTTATGAACACTCAGTATTTCTGAATCATTGGTGTCTAAAGTTCTGTAACAGACTATTGTGTATATTCAACCACCCACTACATAGCTACATCCTACAACTACAACCACTGAACACATCAGACACGGTAAAAAGAGCTACAGAAACTTAACATCACAAAAAAAATTTTTCAATTATTATTGATGACTCATACTATTACTTTATTTTTAGCAGACCTTCTGATTTGCTTTTATCAGCTTTGGCCGTTGAAATTAAGTCAGGATCAAATAAAAACAAAGATTCAACTTGTAGCTTAATAATATAACAATTCACTTACTTTAGCTCTAATAGAGAAATATGATGATAGCTGACATATCTTGACCTCTTTTAATCATCTGATTTTGTTTGACCTTTAACCTTAGGAATATGAAGAAGAGATGCAAGCTTCCTCTAGTCACCAGTTGAAAAGTTCTTCAGTAAATGCTCAATGGACAAGTTCAGGCTCTAACAACGACTTCGATACCAACAATAAGTCAGCATTCACTTACCTGTCGAGTCGAGGACGATCAAGGCATGAGCGATATGAACAAGAGCATACAAGGGTAGGTTAGGGGAACAACTGTTGCGGAGCATCCTTGAATTTGCTGTGAGATTAGATGCGAGAGTGAGAGATAAATCTAGGTGACTTTCAGTTTCTCTTAGAGTATCCTCCTAAGATGAAATATATGGAAATTATGTTTATCATGGCATGGTTAAGCAGTAAGCGTTCATCTACACTGTATATATAAATGTGAGAGTCTGTTCGTATGTCCAGTTGTAGCAATGAAATACGAATGAACAAAACCGCTTCGCACTGGATTTGATCTTGGACAAATTGGATTTGAACTTGTCTGTCTGGAAAACCTCAGTTTTCCAGACAAAGTTAACCACTGCACTGCTCATGTCATATAACAGCATTTATTGTCCTTTGCACTAAACTGAAATTGCATCCGATAAAGTTGACAATATAAACACTTACCTGACTCAAGAAGGGAATCGTCTGATGACATCACATTTTTGTTTTCTTGTAGCAATGAGTAAAACTGATCTGTAGTAGTATTAAGGTCAAGGTTGCAACGATCTAGAACTTTCTTTTAGTTAATATTATTCAGTTAACATTCAACCAGCAACTGACTCACTGCGAGAGCTGCTCGTGTGTCCAATTCAAGAGTCTTAAATGACATGAAACCTACTGAAGCAGAATTACTAGCGAATCCTTAAGCCTTCTGTAATGGCTAACATGTTATCATGTTAGCAGGTTAATACGCATGATTTAAATATAAATTTAAATTGTAGCCAGCTCTAAAAATTTTAATGTTTGTAGTAAACCTTCAGTTTTTTTGTAATAAGTGCCAGAGTGAGCTAATGCGGCTAACAGGTTGGCAAAGATTCTGGTGTTAAAATCTATTGATTTATCACGTATGATACGTTACCAAATAAAAATACCAACTGGCAAACATCTTTAAATGTAATTACGTCAAACTTCTCTCTATACGTCATATTTGTTGAAATATGTACTGGGTATAACTAGCTGATGTCGTATGACCTTGCCTATAACTGTCCTACATATTGACACTTGGTTTAACCAAACGTGTGCTTTAGTTCTATAATCACATTCCATATTGACGTTATGCTCTACTTTCCGTTTTCTCATATTCAGTAATTCAAATACACCTGAACAAGCTGCTAGACTTTCTGAACTGCTCCAGACTTTTATAACAATTAAATACTGAAATTCGACAATATTATCCTGTAGCTGAGCTACCAGGCACTGATCGTCAGAGACCAACCTTCTGGTGATAGCAACCCTTCTACACCCGCCCTGAGAGACTCCACACCAAGAGAGCTGACTCCAACTTTGAGGAATGCTGCCTCTAAAGAGCTTGCACTCGCTGTCAATGATGCTACATCCACTCCTAGAGAAGCTACAACGAGCTCCCCTAACTCACCTAGACACAAAACAGCGTCAAAGGCTTCCAAGAAATCTCAAGCTAAGAATTCCACTAAAGGAAAGTCCGGACAGCAAGAAAGAAAGTCACAGAGAGGTAGAAGCAAATCACAGACTGGTCAGAAGGTAAAAATGTCGAGAATTATTTCCAAAGTTATTTAGCATATTTTCTTTAAAATCAGCAGCTTTTCAAGGATTTCTGTTTCCTATTTTGGAGTCTTCAGCCAATTTAAAAAACTTTGAAATTAATTTTAAATTTTTGTTTCAGTGAGGTTTGCTTGTTGTTAGGTACCTAAAATGCAATAATATGTGTTTTATTATTCTTTTGCGAAATCTGTTACTGTTTGAAGAAATCAAAGTTCTTGTTGGTTTTCTAATTGGCTAGTATCTAGCCTGTCTTGACAAACTGTGTTTTTGCGGAGTTGTTCTGAAAGGGAGTTGTTCTCTTCCGTCTATGCGGCTTGGCTGCGATGTTATGTCGGTCGCTTCATTGGTAATCATAACGGATTTCGCGCAAAAATTTATATAGAAAAAAATAAGACATCAACGTTTAACCAGAGAACAGTCTCTGCGGTAAACTTTAGTAGAACTTAAGAGCTTAGGCAACAACATTAACTAAACATGTTGTTATTTGTGCGCTCAGTCAGTTTTATTTCTATTTTTTTGTCAGTCAGTTTTATTTGTTCTTATTGATTTTATTTTATTTATTTTATTCTTTAGTTCTACTAAAGTTTACCGCAGAGACTGTTTTTTGGTTAAACGTTTATATCTTCTTCTACATAAATTTTTGTTCGAACTCCGTAATGATTACCAATGAAGTGACCGGCATAACATCGCAGCCAAGCCGCATAGACGGAAGAGAACAACTCTCTTTCAATGCAGCTGATGCATAACGTACAGTGAGTCTTGTGACAAGCTGTTGTTTTGCTCGCCGCGCTTGCCGGGGTACAACTCCGCAAAAACAACAGTTTGTCCAGACGGGCTAGCTAGTATCCTGCTGTGATGAAGTAGCAAGTGTCTATTCAGAGAGGTGCCTGTGCATAGACACCTTCCTGCATAGACATAATTATAATCATAACGTATGACACAGGAGCGCTGTGCATGATGTGTTTGTAAAATTTGTGTAAGATCGTTAGAGAGGTAGCAATTCACCTCCTCCGCCACAAACTATTTTCCTTGAAGTTATCTTACACTTGTGTAAGCAACTCCAAGTAAGAGTCTTTCTGCAACCTGAATATCCTAGCATTAACAGACCGATTTTAACAAATTTTTGATGAATATTAGGAACAGTATTAAATTGTTTTTCTCATTTTGTTTGGTTTTAAGATTAGTTCCATCAAATTACTGCGAAGTATAGAAGGTTTGAGTACGATTTGAGAGACAACAAAGTTGCTAGAAAATAAAATAATTTTATCTAGAGTTATCAACTGATCTCCGTGACAGCAAGAAAACATTGCAATAGCATGTGATCTAATAAACAGACAGCAGCACTCGAGTTTAATTCTAGCAAGAGAACATTATAACAAGTCAAAACTTACTAGTCAATGAATTGTTATTGTCTATTTCTATGGATCACAGTCTAATTACTCACAACTAACCCTCTTGATTGAAGCATAACCTGCTTCTTTGTTCCTTTTTAGTTTGTTCACAGCTGACATAGATACAGGTGAACAATATATAGTAATACTATGATACGACAAGGATTGTAGTGTACTCCGCTTATTGACCCCACATTCAGTTAACATTTACTTTACTACATAAATTTTTCCTTATAACAGAATATGGTTACCTCCATGGAAATTCATATAAAAGTAGTATAAATAATAAATTGTAAAGTATTGTATAAAACAATAAATAACACATAGTAATAAAATAATAAATCAAAAATTAAAATTTATATTTTGATTTGATTTAAAATTAAAATTATATTTGATGATCTTCTTTGGCTTCATCGAAGTTGAAAGCTTTATTTCCTTGTCTTGAATGAACTTTAGCAAAACAGATTTTTTAGCAAAACTTGAAAATCATTATTTTCAAGTTTTATCTATAAGTTTAATTATTACTTGTACTCAATTATAAACTTGTGGGATAAAATTAATATCACAAGTTAGTCAACTACAAACAGCCTACTTGCACTAACTCGCCGTTGGTCAGTTAGATGTTCACTGTCCAATAGGGTAATTGGATCACAACTGTTGTACTAGCAAATGTTTTTTTCAGATTAGGTCATTTAAACTATTAGCTATGCAGATGTATCCTAGTGTGAAACTTTACTAACATGGATTACGTTGTAGTTTTGATTTCTCACAGGAAAATTCAGCTCTTGAAAAGAAGAACAAAGAACAGCGAAGAAGGCGAAGTAGCTCATCCGAGACGTGCGAAAGACCAGCAAGGGAGAGAACTCCAAACCGACACAAAAATTCCACAGGAAGGCGAAACTCTAAAGTAAGCTTTGCTAAATCACATTAGTGTAGCGAATAGCATTGAAGCTGTCAGCAATGCTTTGTAGAGTAGGTCATGCTCGAGAATACCACAAATGGTGTGAAAAATGTTCACATTTATTTATTCACCTCAAACCCGCTTCCCCCTTTGAAAATACTCTCTTGACTAAGTTATAGGAGAAACTGTTATAAATGCTGACCTTTACCTATGGCACTTTGTGTTTCTCAGTCTAGCATGAGTCATTATCTCCTCATGACTTTCATTAGGAGATAATCCTAATAACTAATTATTACTCTTACGCCATCAGTAAGCAAACAGTAAGATAACTGAAGTAATGATAATTATTTATTAATCAGAGACTTCTGTGTAACTCTGTAGAACTTCCCTATATGGCAGTTTAATAGATACCAATGCATCAACTGTTGTCTTTCGCACTTTATGTCTACAAATCCACTGATAGAAATATTCATTTTTATCCACAGACTTCGATAAAATTTGATTTACCAGTATTACTGCCAAGGAAAACTTGAAACTAAATTGAGCAGGTTTTCCTCTTAGCTCACTTCACTTTTCCTTGTGATAAAATTTCATGCAAGAGTTTTTATTATTGTTAAACTAGCTCAACTTTTTACTAAAATACTCACTGTACATATTTGGGAAGATCTTAGTTCAAGATAAACCATAATAGTTCATACATGTATATACAGCTAAGGAACTGTATACCTACATTATAATTCTGATGTTTGAAGGTTAATACGGTAGTTAGCAGTTGTTTGACGCATCATATTCGTTGTATCACCCAGGTATCAAGGTCAGGTAACAGATTAATAACATTGTTACTATATTCGAACTTTCTATTAATTTCTATATGGTAGTTCGTATAGCCAGATGCTTCTACATTGTCAGCTCTGAAAATTGTTCACATTTTAAACAAAATATTCTACTATTTCTTATGATATTTCTCTCTTATATATTGAGTCATAGTTTAGAAAAACTAGCTGAAGGTTGTTGAAGTTTGTTTTTTAAACATTATAATTGTGGCTATATCCCTTAAATCTTCACATGACAATGATGCGTTCTATCTATTGCAGCAAGCTGACAGACAGTCAAATCATTTCTAATCATGAAATCTTGGAAAAAACCCTGTTTTGGGAAAACACACTACCAAACGATATCAACTAAAATATCTGATTTTATGTTGTTTACAGGCAAGAAAAGTGGAGAGGAATTCTCCATTGCTTCCTCCTGAGACAGACCAGCCCTACCCTGAACCAACTGCGTTACTAAGCAGCACTAACAAGATATCTGGCCGTACAAAGCCTGTGGACAATTCAGAGGCACACAATAACTCTCCCCAGCCTCATCAGCAAGTGATGAAGAGTAGAGCAGAAGCTAACTCTTTTGACAGTCCAAGGTCAGTGATGAGTCATCTAGCAGAAGAGCAGTACACCCTTTCTACTTTGTATTTCTGTCAGGCAAAGAAAGAGAGCTGATATCAACTTTATAGCTAATTTTTTAGCGATGTAAAGCTTATTGTGTAAAGAAAAGCTAGCAGAGCTTGTTTTATTTGTATTTTAGCTAGAAATAGTTTAACTAGATCACTGCTCCTCGATTAAAGGTGCTCAACATCAGCTCGCAGGAATCAATCGCAAATACTGGTTATCCAACTCTTTAATAAAAAACATTGAATATTCTCATTTCATTTGCAACAACTTGGTTTTGTGAATCCAGATTGTCCTCTCTTTTATAAATAAAAGATAAATACCGTAATGCCATCAATCCTGAAAATGATCTGCTGCATTTCACTCACCCACAAGTAACCACATTTCGATCAGATAATAGCAGAGAAGAGTCAGGAAAAAAGTCATAGATCATAAAGTCTGTTGTTTTTAGATGTTGCTGCTGTGTGAAAACATTAGACTCATTTAGAATGGCCTATCAGTAACATAATGTTTTCATATATTCTGAATATGTCTGCTTTTCATTATGTTTTAAGCCTTTTTGTTTAATTCAAAATAAAGGGGTGTGAGATTGCCCTTGTCAGTCATAGGGAGTTTGTAGTCGTAGGCGGTGAAAACGAAGGGAAGCGCTGTTCTAGAGATAAACTGGTTGTTGGTTGAACATTGACAGCTTTCATAAGAGGTTTGTCAGAGCTGTTCAGACTGATTCATGTGGGTTGTCTGTCCACAGTTTCTGCGGGCTCTTTTTCGACAAGTTGAAAATAGTTTGATATCATCTTTCTAAAAGCATGTTGCCAAGGTCAAAACAATGAGCCTTCATGGCATCAGTTGTACCAAGTAATAAACATTTCTCATTAAAGATGATCATAAACAGCCATGTACAAAAAGGCTGGGCATCAATGTATGATATTACAGCTGGTGCAGCGTGTTATTAATTTAGACAGAATTCTATACAAATAATGCTATATTCTTCCTTGGTTGAAGCTAGACAAAACTAGGATTGCTCAAGTTTCAGCTAAAGTGGGTTCAAACCTGGAAATAGTTAACAAAACTGCTATCTTTGGTTTTAAAGGACTAACAATGATGTCATTTAACGCTTATCAACGCTTTACTGTTTTTTTATTTGTTTTGAGTTGATAGTGTAACACGTCTCAAAACTGCTTCACAATATTCGTGGTACAGCTTTAAAACATATTTTTTCCTTTAGCCCAGAGAGTCTATCTAGAAGTGATACATTCACGGTGAGAAGTTCACCGTCAGACAGAGTAGTGAGTCAAGGTGAACCTTGCACGGCTCGTACTGTTACCCCTCTTACTAGAAGAGAAACACTAGCGACCGAAGTAAGACTAGTAAATTTACCTCTCAGACAAAGTTGAATTTCTTTTAGCTCTCAACTTTTAAAACAACCAGAAGGTTTTTCAGTGAAGGTCACAGTCAAACGCCACATCCACAATAATTTGGCTATTGACCTAGTTTGGCTATTGACCTAGTTTGGCTATTGACCTAGTTTGGTCATTGACCCTTGCTTGTCATTTTCTAGGAATCTGTTTTTGGAACCATTACACTTAGAATCAATAATCTTGTAAAGGTTGGAACGGTTAGCCACATGAAATGACTTTTTAGGTAAAAATTGAAACCTGGTGTTTGTTCATTACTGAAAAGTTCATTTCAAGGTCATGTTTAGCATACAATCTACCGTATGTGTTGAATGTTATCAGAATGTGTGTCTAGCATCTGTCACAGTTTGTCCATTTCAACACAAACTAATCTACAGAGATATAAGAGTATAAGCCCTGTTCTCTAACATGGCCATTACTAAATGGCAGATTTTCTCCATTTTTTGTAAATATTTTATCTCACTTTTCGAATATCCTTTTAATTTATGTGTATGTAAAAAGTTTCTTAACAATGAATTATTTTGTGAAAAACCGCAAAACCGCTTCTTGGGATATTTCTATAAGTAAAATGAAGTTTAGAGGAGATAAATCAGAAGAGGTGACTAGAGCATAGTAAAAGTTCTGGTTTATTTTAATTTACTTTTAAACATTGATTTATTAAAGTTTTTAAAAATTGCATAATGTTATATCTTTTTTTAATTGTTTTAGACAAGACTATCAACTTACTGTAAAAAATTTGTTACATATATATTGTTTACAGTGACAACTTTTTCTAATTGATTAAGAGCTCAAGTTTGAAATTATGTCTAAATTTTTATATAAATCAATAAAGATGCTACAACGCTGTCTGGTAGAGTCAGCAACAGACATGTATACTATAACAATTTAACACCAGACTTTTTCATTTCCTCTATAATGGATTCCAAACTAGAACCGAGTATTTCCTTGAATTGATATTATACTATAGTCTGCTCGTTTACAGTCAGAGCAGGCATATTCAGAAATAGCGGCAGAGGTGAATGCCACTGAGGGAATCGTCTACTATGACCCAGTACCAGTTAGTGTTCAACCCGTGTTACAGCTGCCACATTCTGCCGAGGTACCTGAGGTGCGTTTATTCTTCCTAATTTTATTCATTCTTTGGTAATGTCTACTCAAGCTCGGGTCCCTACCAGAGACCTGGAAGTGTGAGCATTCGTCTTAAGATCTTAGCCGTTCCCAATAGCGCAATTTTCTACAATCTACTTGTGTTGACTGTTGCTGATATTTGAGTAGGCCCTAAAGGCTGGTTCACACTATATCGCCGCATTTCGGCGATAATGCCACAACACTTTGGTGATCGTCGGTGATAACTATGTTCATACCCATCCACATTTGCATCAGTGATGTAGTAATCTCATTTGTCAATTTAAATTTTTGCAGAGAAATCTCTTTCTTTCTGAGTGACTGAAATCAAATACTAGTCTCGCAGCAACAGTCATAAACGGAAATAAATAAATCATGCTATCTGCCACTGCGGATTACCATCGTAGAAATGGTTCACATTTAAAAAGCAGTCGTCGATGTTCGGCGAAAGATCAGGAAAGTTTGACAGCTGCAAACTTCCCGACGTGTCCGCATTTCTTCGTCGACGCCATCGGTTTACGGTTCACTTAAGCGTCGATGAATGTTGAAAGGAAAACGCTAGCGTATGGCGGTATAGTGTAAACCGGTCTTAATCTGCATTTGATGAGCAGGTGTTATTGCACCCAATGTATAAATCACTAATGACTCCTATGGAGCACTTTACTTACCACCTATGTCACTTCTTCACGATTTCAAGGAAGACTATATACAAGATGTTTCAGTATTGTAGATATCTATCTCAGACTCACACTATTATTTGTGTCTACCCAACACATAGTACAACTTACAGCCTGCCAGACTTACAACTTACACACTGCTAGACTTGGAGTGCTTATATAGCTTAGCAATTGCGAAGATTTTGAGAGTTGATATCATATAGCAATTATAAAGCTTTTTTAATATTTTTACCATTTCGATAGTCACTGCTTCATTCCACCAGTTCAAAATCTTAGCAAAATTGTAGTAGTTATCTCCTTTGCATATATGTCTGTAAAAGGGCATACCTAGCAAACATCAGTCTCCCAAATCAGATTAACAGACTAGATAAAACTAAATTATGTTCAGGTAATTTTAAATAGAGCTATATATATACCTCAACATGTCATCCAATGCATTGGAACCTCAGTCTAGTATTGAAGGACCTCAGTCTAGTATTGGAGAACTTCAGTCTTGTATTGAAGTACCTCAGTCTAGTATTGAAGTACCTCAGTCTAGTATTGAAGGACCTCAGTCTAGTATTGAAGTACCTCAGTCTAGTAATGAAGGACCTCAGTCTAGTATTGAAGTTTAAACATTTCTATCTTCAGCTTTCTTATTTTTATAATTTTCATTCATTCTTTTGTTTGCCAATATTTTAGAGACGTTTGATGATTCAAGTATAGTTATATATTTTGTAGCAATCTCTATTTTAATGATATACAGTTACAGACATTTAAACCAGTGCAACAGCCGATGGAGAGATCAGTCGAAAAACCAGTAGAAAAACCAATGAAAAAACCAACACCACCATTTGAAGATTTTACAGAAGCTCAACTGCGACGACTTTCCATGCCAACAACATTTGACTACAGGGAGGGCAGTCGCACCCACACATCTACCGCAAGAGCTAATGACGAATATATGGTGCCTGAGCAGACAACTCTGGACAACATTGGCATGGAAGACTCATTCTACGACAATATCCCTAGGTTGGTAGCTTGTAGCTTGCAAATTTCACTAGTTTTGTGCCTTTAAAAGTTTTCCGTAAAAGATTTATTTTATTTCTATTCATGCAAATCATGCAAAAAGTTTTTATCAGTATAGTTAATGCCCCAAAGTTGATTTAAAATTATTATAATAATTAAAGCAAAAAGACTCTAGCAACATTTTGTTCCTTTTTCAAGAGTATTCTCAAATTATCTGAATCAGTACCCAGGCAATCTCAAGAGCCGTGAGAGATCATTAGAAGTAATAACAATACATACAAGTATTCCAATATTCTGGAAGGTGATCGACTGGTACAGGTGCTATAAGTGTCAGTTTAGCAAGTTGAGTGTTGCGAGTTCAAATCTCATCTGATGCAATCATTTTCGTAACCTCTAATTGCGGCTTGGGACAAATGGACGAACAGCTACGGCTCTTATTATAGTAAAGCTTATGTATTGGATTTTTGTTGCTTTTTAATATCAAAAGAAGAATATGTTATTATCTTGCTCTTTTCTGTTTTACCCAGTTTACATCAGTTACTCGAAACAAAAGTGAGTAAAGCCAGTCTCACACTTTAAATCTTCGGTTTTTAAGTTTTACTCATCATTTTAAGCGCCACCTGAAACACCTGAAACTTTTAATTTTAAACACTAATGTGCTAATTCTATGGGCCACACATATCTTTGTTCAAATCAAGTTATCTCCTCTTCGTTTCTTCTACTATCAATAAGCGTGCGCAATTTCTCAATGTCGACTGTAATGTCCATCTCCTTGGTCTTCTCGAGCACTATGTTCAATTTTGCTAGTCCTTCAGGTAGTCTTTCCTTTCAACCATCTGGAAAAAAGAAAATGCTGTCTGAATTTGAACCAACATAAGATTCAGCTGGCGTTTATTCCTAACATAGAACTTGTCTAACATCATCATAAATGTGAAAAGTCCAAAACAAAAACATGACACGCAAGAAAAATACTAACGCAATAAAGCATAGTAAATCCGATGCAACTGACTCAATTGCAATATTGTTGGTTTTTTATTGTTTAAACAGCACGAGTGAAAATCTCTTTTTTTAATAATATTTATTTCTTTTTAGCAGCAAAATCTCCGTTGTAAAAAGAGTTGCCATCTTTAGCGCAATTACCAGTAAGTCAGTTGCATCGTATTCACTATGGCAAATCGCGTTAGTATTTTGTGCATGTGACGTTATGTGTCTTGGGCTATGTAAACATCAAAAGCTGCTAAAATTGCGCTCACTAATAATTTGTTTAGCCAATTAAAAGCGTTGCATCGACAACTTGGTTTGCATGCACAGCTCAGACAATTCTGTGAATTTCGGGCGAATAATTCTGTATTTTTCATTCATTTCGTGATTTCGCTCAGAATAAACAAAAAATTTGTTATGTGTGGCTGTAACTTTATAGTAGAATGATGGATGTGCGATGCATATGAAGCAGCCGAAAGGTAAGACCTATGTACGCGTACAAATGCAACGCTGTTGGGTCGTTAAGGTCGTTTTCATAGCACAAAGATGATGTATCACACGAGTGTTTTGTTTCCAAACAGCAAATCTGAATCTCAACAGAATGAGAGTGACACGGTTGTTTCCATGATGGCATGGCAGCACCATATGGGGGAGGGTTGCTACTCTATCGGTGTATGGAAACTTAGTAACTTAACTATTTATGGTCTTAAACTACTAGAAGAAATGGGGATTCATTTTCAACTAATAGTCAACTATTGCACTAATATAAGCATCAACAGTCAGTAAACAGACATACCATAAAACCTCTAATTGAACGCCACCATTATTTGAACGCCACCTCTATTTGACCACCACTATAGGGAAAGGATTGAAAAATAAAGCGCCACCCTTTAATTGAACACTACCTCCATTTGGCCACTACTACAGAAAAAGGGTTGAAAATCGAGCTCCATGACTTTCAAATAGAGGTTTTACAGTACTCATAAACAGTAGACACTTTTTGGTATGTCTGGTTTATGACAGTTAAGTGTTACATGACTTATATAGAGCATAAAAGTATAGCATCAGGGTTAATTTATAAAAACACTTGTTTCCAAACTCTAATTTTTTTTAATTTATAATAAAAAACAATATGTATAATAAACATAATGTGATAACTACCAAACAGCTTGTTTATAATTAAAATAAAACCAAGGATTATCCCATTAATGTTTTTGTTACTGTTAGTCATTTTAAATGATAGCTACTACTCTCTTCATTCATAAACCACCATAATTGATAAATGAAAAAGAATTTATTTAATATTGGACTCATTAAACTGAGTGTTTTTCATTGGACAAATTACAACTTCTATTGTAATCTGAGCAAATTAGCCAAGAAAACAGAATCAGACAAATAGACAAACGCGCAGACAGTCATATACATGTCGATACATAAAGGGGAAAAACAAACAAAGAGGCAGATGGACAGCATATAGATATACAAGGCGACAAAAACACTGAAATAGACAAACAAACATAAAATATGCAAAGAGGCAAAAACAGACAAACGCACAGATGAATAGACCGACAAACATGTAAGTATACAAAGAGACAAAAACAGATTGACGAACAGGCAAACATAAGACGTAAAAAGGAGAAAAACAGACAAACGGACAAATAAACAGGCAGATGAACATATAAATATACAAGGAGGCTAAAATAAACAAACAATCAAGCAGATGATCATTTAGGGACGGGTATAACTGGAGTATCTCAGAACCTGATTGCAACCTCAGAACCTCTATGTTTGCATGCATACATGCATGTATGCATGCATACATGCATGTATGCATGCATACATGCATGCATACATGCATGTATGCATGCATACATGCATGTATGCATGCAAACATAGAGGTTCTGAGGTTGCAATCAGGTTCTGAGATACTCCAGTTATGCCCGTCCATCATTTAGAGATACGGAAAGAATGAAACAGGCAGACAAACAGATAAACAAACAAACAAATGAATAAACAACTAGACCAATAAACAGCAGTAAAATAATTCTATCACAAATTATTGACCTAATTATTGACTGCAGCCACTTAACATCTGCAAGAAACTAAATCTGGTTTGCTTTATTTGGCTAATGGTTCAATATTCTTGCATAATCATCAAGAGTTATTGATTCTAAGCCAGCACATTCCTAGCTGTAGACCTACGTCTTATTCTGACTCCAGTCACTGAACTGAGCAAACCCGGGGTAGCTATCATGGGTGTCACTGCTAGCCAGTTTACAAAAAAGGATGGCGTTAAATATGCTACTTTACAAGAGGGCAGGTCTGTTGTTTGGATCTCATTCTATTAGGTTTAAATGTTGTTACTGATTTAGTCAGCGCTATATTTTCACAGAATTTAACAATGTATTAGCAAGATTTAATTCTGGATTGAAAACTGAAATTCTTTTGACTTAAGGACAGCATGGAACGGTCTCTGTTACACGTTCTAGACTGACTGTTCTAGTTCTAGACTGTTTCATATCATATACTATTTTTTTACTAATATTTTTACTATAATAAGAGCCGTGTTCGTCTTTTTGTCGGTCTGTCTGTCTGTCTGAAGCCACAGCTAGAGGTTGGGCAAAAAAGACTGCATCATACGGGGTTCGAACACATGACTTTCTGCAGCGCAGCCTGGCATACTACCATCTGCATTAATCATAAGTATAAAATTGAATTTTCAAGTATGTTTTGTATGAATTAGATTTTAAAATGTTAGAGAGTTTTTACTCTTAGCAATCTGTAAGTATACAAAACCAAACAACTAGAACGAACTTTTAATCATTTAGATATGATGGTGGTTATATTTTGGAGAGTTACTGTGCAAAGATTAAATAATATTTATTCTCTGATTAATTAATATTTGATTAGACAAATAATTAATAAATAAATAATATTTAATTGCGCACATAGAAGTACCTTCTTCTAAGTTGAAAGCTTTGATTGCAACATAGATTAGAAGGATGTAACATGCGGGGAGCCATTTCTATTTTGCTAGTATACAGTAGACAAGGATTGTCAAGGAAGGAAATGCATTGACCTCGACTCTAGTACCACATTTATATCATATAGTGTAGCTGCACATGCTATCCGAACACTTGTCATAAAGACATTATTTTGTAGTTAGTTGAATTTCCAAGCGCTGACAAAAATAAGATATTAACAATAGTAATGGAAACTAGTTTGTACCCTGTCCATCTGTGTGGTCCGTCAGGTGTGTGCTAGTACCCTGTCAGTTTGTGTGGTCCGTCAGGTGTGTGCTAGTACCCTGTCAGTTTGTGTGGTCCGTTGGGTGTGCGCTAGTACCCTGTCAGTTTGTGTGGTCCGTCAGGTGTGTGCTAATACCCTGTCAGTTTGTGTGGTCCGTCAGGTGTGTGCTAGTACCCTGTCAGTCTGTGTGGTCCGTCAGGTGTGTGCTAGTACCCTGTCAGTTTGTGTGGTTTGTCAGGTATGTGCTAGTACCCTGTCAGTTTGTGTGGTCCGTTGGGTGTGGGCTAGTACCCTGTCAGTTTGTGTGGTCCGTCAGGTGTGTGCTAGTACCCTGTCAGTTTGTGTAGTTCGTCAGGTATGTGCTAGTACCCTGTCAGTTTGTGTGGTCTGTCAGGTGTTCCCCCTTGCATATTGTCAATTCCCTCCCAGGGGGAATTTTTCCTGGTTGGGAACCCCTGAGTTAATTGATATTATCTCTTCACGTGCACTGACACAATTTGTTGAGATTTTTTACAGAATCATTTAATCTTCCGCAATTAGTGGCTAATCAAGTTTATATTGCAATTTTATCATTTCGTTAAAAAAATCTAGTCTTTTAAAGAAATTATTCGTATGGCAGAGTTTATGAAGGTTTGCAGAAAACTGAAACTGAATAAGAAGTTGACAATATAAACGCCTCTCTGGCTGAAGAAAGGAGAAATTTGTTGATGACATTTCATATTGTGAAACCGAACTGTTAGTAGTAATAAATTTGCGCCACTCAGAAATTTCCTATTAATTAATGTTATTCAAATGATGACTCGCTGCCACAGTCGCCCACGTAACCTTTTTAAGACTTTTAAAATTTTGTTTTTTTATTTTTGTCAACAACGCAGTATTTAAACAGAGTCATTGACTATTTGTCTAAAGAATATTTAGTGGTACACATACTAAATCTGAAAGTGCCCTGGGTCTGGTTTATATCATCTCATATGAATATATAAGAAGAAAAGCATCAATAATCAATAATTAACAAGACAAAAAACAAAGATTCTGTAAAATGATGTCTATAAATTCAATAAATAATAAAGTCTTCAATCATAGAATCTTTTGGTCAAATGATGCGTGCGACCAGAGTTAGTTAGTTATCCTCTATTTGTTCTTTGCTCTAAGTGCTTTCAGAAGTTAATATAGAGTTCCAATGAGCTCACACGTGTTAGTCATTTTTATGAATAGCCTCTGCTCCAGAGTACAAGTGTAATGCCCTCAAAAAAGTTATAGATATAAATAATTGATATTCTGATATCGCTGTTGTGTGGGCTAGTTTCTGTGGCTTGAAATCTTCATTACCATTGTTTGTTTTTAGACCTAGTACACCAACTCTACCTGCGCTCACTGATAACACAGATATAGAGAGTGTCTCTGATGTCCTTCATAATAAAAGATACAAAAGGTCTGCAAGTGTATCAGATAGAATGCTCTTTACTGCTGAAGGTAAGTCTCTGATCCTTCATACGCTTACCATAGCCAGGTTTTTAACCTACAAAAACAACGAGTTATTTAGTTTGTTTTTCAAACAGGAGAAATTCTTGAACCTGAACTGAGGGAAGAAGCAGACGCATTGAAGCAGACACAAAACTATGATAGGTCTTCCTCAGTTCACTTTTCATTTTGATGGAATTTCATTTAAGAGTTTTGAACTTTTCATCACAACATTTGTTAAAATCAGATGAGTTTTGTATTGAAACGCTCAATACATTGCACCCCAGATTATGACACTCCTGTTTTATGGTTTTTTCGCTTTGGGATGTGGAACACAATGTTGTTGTTATCCTCTCTATTTGACACAATGTTGTTGTTATCCTCTCTATTTGACATTTTTTTGCCATACGACATCAACAAAAATGTTACTCGAAATCAAATTCGACTGTCAGTCTATTGAATACATCAAAGTAATGACGACGCTGATATACTATTAGCCAAAATCTCTCCCATAACGCATGAAAGAGATACCATTCTCGCTCTCTCTCTCAGTTGAGCATTCTAGGCTATAAGCTATATAACTATAAGCTATAGTGAAAACAAAACCGGAAACAGGTAAAAATATTAAGACGATCGCAAAATTAAAGTTTTGTAAAATACATACTAAAAATTAGCTTTTGGTATGTTTTTAATAAACTAAGTTTTTTAACGTTAAATTTAATGTTTATGTTATATTTCTGTCTTGACTGTAAGTACTCCCAACGGTACGTAGTGCACATGATGATGTTACATTTTATTGCAGATCATAACCACTAAATACACAAATGTTAATGTTGGTAACTATAGTTATTAAGGCTATTTTGTTTTTTGTTGGTAATTGACAGAGCTTATACAAAATTTTAATGTGTTCTATCAGGGCGTATTTGCATGATAATTAACAAGGGTTTCTATACCCCTCTATGCAACATTTTTTCTCCTTGCGATGCCAACATTGGAATGAATGAATGAATGATAGAATGAATAAATGGATAGTAGGGGCTCGCTGTATTTGCATTTTGGAATATCCATAATTTGGTTTACATCGGGTGAAGATGCTAGGTTAGAGTAAACCATAATAGTCCATATATACAGCTAAGGAGCTGTATACCTACATTATAATTCTGATGTTTGAAGGTTAATACAATAGTTAGTATTTGTTTGACGCCTTTGCTTTGTAGTATCATCAAATACCAAGCACTATTTATTTCTGACTTTAGTAGTTTTATAAAGATACATGCTGTCAGATATTGATTTATTGTATCTGAGTAACAAATATTTTTAAATTGTAGAAACTTCTAGAACGGTGAACGAGACAGTGCAAAGACACCAAACTACAGCGAGAGGTAAATATTTTTTATTTAGTTTTAAATGAGTGTTTGCATTCAAAGCGTTTAAGAATGTGCTCAGAAAATCTGTAAATGACCTTGACCTGATTCAATTATCTCCCCGTATTTTCTCAGTTGAAAGTATGCAGCATATTGACATGATCTGTTGATGAAAAAAAACTTCTCTTGGGCTGTTAACAAAATTAATTGTAGTTGTTACTACATTCATCGCCTAAATTTTTTTGAAGATTTTAACATTTCATTAGCATATGCAATGAATCTGACCTCTTTTAGCACATAGCCATATATATAATAACTGTGAAAGTTATGAGAGAGAGAGATGGTAGTTGCGCTAGTGACTGCGACTAGTTTATTAGAGGTTACCTAAAGGCTTTCTAAACTCAATTAAATCATTTCACTGTTTTAAATCTGTGACAAGTGTATCATTAAGCTATTACACTGAAGCATTAAGAATACAGTATATGGCAGCAATGGATGTCTGCTGATATCAGGGGAATCAAAAACACTGATCTATTTAGGACAGTTTTAAAGTGATACCAGCTGTTAAGGCTGGAGAGGTCTGCGCATCGTCGGCCTGTCTTTTTCCTTTCCTTTAAATTCCAGTGATTTTTCATCCAAGTGAGCCACGCCCTGCTCACTTCCTGCCAACTGGTCTTTCCACATCGATTAGCCAAGCTATTAGGCACCTGGGGCTTTCATTAATGATTTTCAAATTGTTTTTTAGCAATTGTCTTACATGATGAAAAAATAAAATTCAATTAGAAAAAAACATCGATTGGAACCAAGTTTGTCTAATTAAGCTGAGTATTCATATGAAATTGGCTAGGCATAATATAGGTGGCATCAGGTAAGACATGGCGTGATACCAGCTGGAGCTTTTATGTAGCGTAACTTTGGTGAGCGATTGCTTTTTTAAAGTCAAATTCAAGGTCAACGCTGATACCATCAACATGTAACACTATTTACAGTATTTGTGAGACATTTTGTGACTATCTGAGGCTTTCCTGTGATTAGCCTATAATGCAGGGGCTGGCTTTCATGGAGAGCTCGGGCTTTTTGAAAAGCTAGCTTTTCACAGGAAAGCCAGGAATGGGGACTATCTGATTATCTCGCTAATCAGTGCTCAGCGAAGAAAAGCTTCAGTGAGGAAAGGGAGTGAGCTGAGCTACTGAGTTGCCATGCCTCTGCTGACAGGAAATCTGCGTGTGGTGGTCGGGCATAAGAGACCATCGTATAGCAGTGAGGCTGCTGATTTGACTTGCCTACAGGTTGGCATTAGGGACTGTCATGAGATAGGTGACAGTATTCTCCTGTGAGCATGTAACGCCGTGGTGGTGAAAGCTGGTGGCAAAGAGGAAGTTGGTGCGGCGTAACAACTTCTTTGTTGTTTTGCTTACAGTATAGTTTAACAAGTTTGTCAGTCATTTAACACTTGTTGTCAGATACGTTGAAATATCTACGATCACTAAAATAACTGCCACCAAAGTGCAAGTATCGTAACAAAATATAAATTATGAAAAATGGTGAGGAAAAAAAATTTGTAAAAAATGAAATAAAATATATGAAAATTTTATATAAATGATTTAACTGGTTTAGCACGAGTTCAATTCAAATGAGCAAACTCTGAATGAAAAATTGCTGCATATCTGCTGCTATGTCATGTAAAATATCTCTACATTGTAATAAATTTTAGATGGTTGTGAGACTGAAGATTCTGAGCAAATCACTGAAAATGGAAGAGAAACATCCCGAGCAGTACATCACAGATCTAGCAGGCACAGAAAACCTCCTCGCCCTAAAAAAGCTGATATAAAAACAGAAAAGAGCAAAGAAGGACCTTCACTTGAAGAGAAAGTCGCTCATCTGGGTAAGCACTTACTTAAACAGTTTAGAATATACATCATATTTATATGTACAGTTGATGTATTGGGAGGATTTTTTATTAGGCTAAACATGGACTTTGGTTAGCTTGTTCACTGCTGTTTTTCATATTAGCAAATACTTAGCAAACCACATCGTAACCCATTACAAAACATATGGTCGACACGACATCTATCACGAGTAGTATCTACAATTAACTAACGGAATTCTCATCACCTAGCAACACGATTGAGCTGGAGGCTAGCAAGCCTTCTGATTGGATAAGAACTCCATCGTATGCAGCGAGTCAAGAAGTTGAATAGGGAATCCGTATCAAAGCAGTATGATGCTAAAGCGTAAAGAAAGCCGTGACGTACTAACATTGTGCCGTTTGAAATAATCAAGCCTTTGTAAGCAGCTGCATGTCAGTTTTTTAAATTAAATTGAATTTGTTGTGCAAACCAACTCTGAAAGAGCAGTAATTTCTCATGATGTGTTGTGATTAATAAAAGACGACAACGTTAATCAGACCATCTGTTGAGCTTTACTGGAGACTTACAGAGCTTCCAATACAATTGGTATATAGATATTTCTTAGAATACCTACAGAACGTCTGTCTAGTTTCATAATACTGTCTGTATATTTAATTAATGAAAAGAAATGTTTGATCATACTATGAGGAAACTCATAACATACAGTTTGAGTATGTGCTATGTGCATAAACATAGTAGTTTGTGCATAAAACATGCTATAAGCATGCTATAAAACACACCGCAATATGTTGTGATTGTAGTATATTTCAAGCCATATTTTTTAACGATGTTGACACTTATTACTACCTCAGGTTTGCTCAAGTAGGATTCTCTTACTGCTGTATCTTGGTCTGGCTGTTTACTAATTTGTTTATTTGCCAGTCTGTCTGTTCATCTGTCTGTTTGTCTGTTTCTGTATCTTTGTAGCCTATATCTTATGTTTGTCTGTCTGTTTGTCTGTCTGTTTGTCTGTTTTTGTTTTTATGTATATCTACGTGCTCATCGGTCTGTTCATCTGTCTATTGCTGTTTCTTTGTATACCTATCTTATGTTTGTTGGTCTGTTCATCTGTCTGTTTGTCTGCTTTGGTCTCTTCGTATATCTTATGTTCAGACAGACGAACAGACCAACAGACATCTATCTGTTTGTCTGTCTGTTTGTGTCCTCTGTATATATCTATGTGCTTATCTGTCTGTTACTTGTCACTATTAAGTAAAGCTTACAGCCTTATGTCACCAAAGCCTTTATATAGAGAAGTTATCTCATCTCTGTGTCACATGAGCACCCACCAACTGTAAGAGTTGTCTGCATTACTTATTGCAGAAGAAATATTTGACAAGCTGAATAATTGGATTTCTGTAAGTGGAGGGAATGGAGGAAGCAAAAGAAGCTCTTTAGCCGAATCAGCAAGTAGTCAGAGAAGTGGTGCTGCTAGCAAATATTCTCGAAAATACAAACATGGACATATTCCAGACTGCAGGTAAGTGGAAGAATACAACTTTTTCTGACAATTTCATAAATCTTTTTCATTCCACTGTTAAATTTCCAAAATTGCTTTAAACAATATTCTATGACATTCTATGACCTCAATGGCTTGACAGCAAAAAGCTTTTCTATGTCTATGGGTAGGCTACATAACTCGAAGTTTTTACTACCTCAGACTGTGTTTTGGAGGAAGTGCTTGTAGAATAAAATTGCAGTAAATACTTTTTAGGTTATGCTGAATTAATATATTCATTGATGTCTACAGAAATCACACCACGTGAACTTCATTAATGAAGGGAGTTGTTTATACACTCTCCCTTTCTTTAATCAACAACCCTGAGATTTCTTTAGGCAGACTTTCAAGGATATTAACAATAGAGCTACTTAAGTCAAAAGCTTTTATGAAGTAATGACAAGATTTATTAAACCATAGATTTAACGTCTATGTTAAATGCTGCCAAAAAGTGTTTACTATTGTGATAGTGATGATTAAAAACTGGTATGGTTTCAGAAAAGTCGTTTGTTAACCAGACCCCTGTTAAGCAATGATTTGTCAGAGTGCAGACTGGACAGCATTTTTAATATGTTGGGCAGCTATGTGAGGTCAAGTGCCTTTCTTGTCGCTGCTAGGGGCATTTTTGGGAATTTAACCTCAAACTGTTGTTCATAGGTCAGGTGCTCCACGCCACTAGGCTACGATTTCTCTTCTTTGAGGTAACCGCAGAAAAAGTGTTCACATATTTGTAGATAAGTAACTTAATATGAACATTTTTCAAGCAGGGGTCTAAGTGCAGGTCCGATCGATAAACCCTAAACCACAAACAAGAAAACTTACGTATAGGCTGAATCTGCAGAAGTCTTGTTATAAGCAGCTTTCGTGGGACTTTATGCTAAACACAGAGCTTACTATGTCAACCACCTTAGATGATCTTTCGCCAATCAATCTCCTAGTGTCATTAAACCTGCAACATGTATGTTTAGATTCTCATGCATGTTAGTTGTCTTATTTATACATTATTACATAACGTGTCATCACATGCATGATGCAGAAATCGATGTAAACCAACAAGCTTTTAGATGATTATAGAGTTTACATGATATAACGAACCTTAATCAATTTTATTTGTGACTGATAGGAAATTATTTTACTTTTTAGTTATTGCGAGCAACTTAAAAACTTAAATTGAATTAATGGTTGGCTATGCTTTATCACAAGCTTTTACACGTATATCTATCGAAAGCTGGTATAAGCATTGTTGCTTCACAGTAATAATAATGGTTTGGGAGCGCTTGGTCTGCGCATGGGAACTTGGGAATTCCTAAAAAGGCCACTGGTGGTGACAAGAATGACATCCAACCCTAAATAGCTCTCTGCAACTGGGCATGTCTCCAGGCGTTGAGGTTTTTCTGCCACTGGACTCAGATGTGTTCAGTTAAGATCGCAGAGACATTGGTTGTTCAACGATGCTCATAAAAAACATTCACAGCCTCTGCTTCCAGAAACAAAGCAGACATCATCATCCTTGAGGACTGCTCACACAGTACTACATGTTTGAGGGAAAGGATGTACTAAAATGAAAGTGACTAGACTAATTGGCGGGACCTGATTGACCAATAGACCACTGTTCAGAATATGATTGACCAATAGACTACTGGGTAGGATGTGATTGACCAATAAACTACTGAGCAAGATATGAATGACCAATAGACTACTGAGCTCAGACTACTCAGCAAAATCTGGTTGACGAATAGCCACAGCGGCTAGCCTTTCACCATAGCAGTAAAATAGTCATAGCTAATGATGTTTTACAGGCATACCATAGGAGGCCTATGGCTATATAAATATATGGTGATTGCTAAAAGATTTAAGGCCTATATCAAGTATACAATGTGCATCTCCAGCAATTAACAAAATACTTTACTGCGCTACAACCTTTTTAAGAGTGAAAACGCATAAAATAACATTGTTAACATTTAAGGTTTTTACTTTATCAAATTTAACATGTGTAGAATTCTTTGTGTGTTTACTCTAATAGTACATTATCAAAAGATTTTTATAGTATAGTGTATATAGAACAAATTCGCCTTAGAGGTTTTTCAGTATAAAATAATGCAGTAGTTATTACTGAAAACCAAATTTTGCAATGAACAAACTAACAGTAAGACTATCTCAAGTTTCATGCACTTTTTTATTCGAAATTGTCTCCCCAAATCATAGTTATCAGTTGATACAAAAAAAGATAAAATTGCCTCCGTTAGACAAATAAATGAACACTGCAACTGTGAGGTGGTTAGCAAGGCAACTATAGTCATAGATTTATATATTCATCGAATTAAATATTCATAAATGGCAGCAACAAAATAAATAGCGTATATATATTGTCAGAAATAGTTGCTGAAAATAATTAAGACCAGTCAAGCTTCTACAGTTAATTATTTTCAACATCTGCTTTGTATGTTAAAACAGTTGTATGTTGGAGCAAGTATTCCTGTAAAAACTCGTAACTTTTTAATTCATTTTGTTTTTTAAAAATGTATGATAACTTTTTAACAATTCCCGCTCATCATTACACAATATTATGAACACAAAAATATTACAGCAAAGCAGTATAAACAGTAGTAAAAAGATATATCGATTAAATTTATAAAAGAGGTCTTGTGTTACTTTATTATAAAGATTACATACAGAAGCGTAAGCTCAGAGAAGTGTGAGGGTAACCATGGTAATAGAGATACACCCGGGTTACTATACTAAGTTTCCATACAGTGATAGGGTAGTGACACAACCCCCCTCCTATGCCACAGCAATGCCATCATAGTAACAACCAAGTCGCTCTCCTTCTGTTGTGATTCAGTGTCACTGTTTGGAAGCAAAACACTCGCTTGATGCGCCATTTTTGTTCCATGAAAACAGATTCAGCGACCAAATAGCAGTTTTTTTTCTGATCATCCATGGTTTGTTTTGTCATTGGCCTCTTAAAGATACTGTCTTGACATAAGGCTTTGCACAGCCATTGCTCTACCATAGCAGCCTATAGAGACATGATCTGCTTGTTAAACCAGAGTAGCGGTTTGACACTGGCGCACCTGGTGTCACTACCGTATCGCTGTATGAAAATTTAGTGATACTCCTAAGTTGAACTAGGTATGGAATTAATCAGTTTGTCTTATAATGTTCAATTTTAAAATTTTTTTCAAGTTATCTTCTCAACTTTTGCTAGCCTCTTCACATTCTCTGACAAAACTATGATACTTCGAAAAACCTATGAGCACCGGATGTTAACAATTACTTCAGACGTTGAGTTGAATACTGGCAGAAATTTCACATCATATGCTAAAATATTTGTTTCTTTAGGATGTTAAGACAATGATAAGTAGAAGGTAGACTTTATACAGAACTAGATGAATACCCAGCGTTGTACGGGTATTAAAAACAGCTCATAAACACTGACAGGTAATGTAGTTGCCATTGGATAATTTGAGTAAGCTAGTATGTATCTGTAATGCTGAACATACCAATAAGAGCCGTGAAAACAAGCTTTAGTGACATTGCGCGTATCGCAGAATCGCTATGCGTATTTTAACCCAGATAATGACTCATATCACCCATATGAATTCTATGAATCACATGCTCATATGATACTAATGAATCCCGTGTAGTTTAATGGGTTAGCTTTTCGCCCTGTGAATGGGAGGTTCTGAGATCAAATCTTTCGCGGTACGGATTTCTATTGCTATTTTTAAACAGACAAATGGCAATTTTTAATACAGATATAGATACACTGTACTTGCTCTGTGTTTGTCGTAGTTTCTAGGACTACCTCTCTTGCTAGGGTCAACAAGAGAAGATTTGAAAGGATTGAATCTCATATTATGACACTAGCCAAAAGTGTCACTCATATTTCTTCAGAGATGAAATCCCATGGTGCCATGCATGCAGAGATTGAACGGCTGTCAGCAGAGGTAGCTCTAATGAAAAAGGTTTGTTGGTCAACTAGAATATACTGATCATGTGATATAAAACTTGAGATATCATTTCGTGTTGACCTCATTTTAAAATATTGCAGTTTGTCAGAGTACGAGGTTTCCTTGTGTTTGCTTGCTTCATTTAAATGAGTTAGCTTTATAAAACACAGTTGTTGTCCCTCGATACTACAAATAATTGAGTATGCATTGTTAAAAACTTGAAGTGATAGACTAAAACTACGGCTTCAGGGGCTTTTCCTCCTGTAGAAGTATTCCTATGACCAAACGAGCGGATGCGAAGTTTTCCCACGACCAAATGAGCGGATGCGAAGTTTGGGAGTTTTTATGATCAATGCATGTGCACACAACTTAACGAAAATTATTCATCAACAATGAGACGAACCCTTGTATAAAAATTTCATCAACAAATTTAACCATCGTTTTGTAGATTACGGTAGTTAAAGTATAATAACGATACAAAACACATATAGGCCCATTTAAATATGTTACCAAGTCTTTGTAAATTATCGAAATTCTTTAAAAACTTACCCATCTGATCTGATTATACACAAATAGACAGATTTATATGGACGAAAATCGTCACAAAGCGCTTGAAAAGCTTGGTTTAATAAAAGTTAAGACCGGAAATTGAAACACCAGGCGACAGAGAATAGAATGATTAAATCGTGCGCATTTCGTGAAAAAATAACGTGCGCATTTCACCAGTCTATAGCATTGTCGACGGTTTCTGTAATTAATGTAGAAGTACTGAAATCGTTTCATCTTTGCCGATTTCAAAGTCTCCGACTTTTTAGAAACATTCCAGTACTTTGGTATTCTAACTGATGTCCAACGCAGTGTAAGTAAAGGAAATGACGATGATATTTTTTTCTAACGATTCTTATGAGATTACAATATTTAATTATAAGTTTGGATATCATTCTTGATACTTCTTGATATTGTTAGCTATGACGTTTTGAAATGTAAACAAAATTGTGCATTGGTTTTCTATTATTACTGTATTACTATTACAAAGTTTGGATATTCTTTTTGATACTTCTTGATATTGTTAGCTATGACATTTTTAAATGTAAACAAAATTGTTCATTGGTTTTCTATTATTACTGTATTACTATTACTAAGTTTGGATATTATTTTTGATACTTCTTGATATTGTTAGCTATGACGTTTTTAAATGTAAACAAAATTGTTCATTGGTTTTCTATTATCACTGTATTACTAAATTAATAATATTGGTTATTCTAATAATATCAGTGCATTTTACTTCTAATATTGGCCAATATTGCATTTCTCCTATTGCTGGGGGAGAGATATAAACATATAATCTCTTCCTATCATTATTGCTGTTTGTTGTATATATTAACACCCACACCCAGTACATTACAGCTACCATTGCAGTTATCCTATTGCACTGCAGTGCCATTTGACTGCTAATATTGCATTTCTCAACCATCAGTACCCTTTCTTTTCTCCAATATCACTTTGGTCGTGTGCTGTATGACAGTGGAATTTCTAGTTATATGTTCCATTAGCATCTGTGATAATACAATTACAAACTAGTTGAACATTCAAACAACCTCATATTAAATATAGTGTAGAAAGCTAATCTCAGAATCATGTAAGATGTGTAACTAAGTGCTCAGTTTAATGAGGTACAAATGGTGTGTTGAAGGGAATGGACTTAAAGAACAGTTCATCACACAAAGGTAGAACCATGGTAGACTCAGATTCTACATTGCTACACAAAGACCAGTCTAAGTCTACAGTAATAGAGTCAAAGCACAGGGCACGCAAGCTAAACAAGCTGACGCAGTAAGTTTTATTGTAATATAGTGGAATCTGTAATATAGTGGAACCCAGTACTCAAACGACTTCGAACTCGAATGGGAAATTTGAGAATATTTTGCTTCGGAATTTGTACATATATTTGGAATTTCAACAGCCAAGTATATATAGGCTTAGCAGCATCAGTTTTAGTCAGCCTGTAGTGAACACAGACCTTTGCCTAGCATTGTGCAAAAAACTTTATTTCACATTCATTCGCCACTGATTTATATTAACCAAGAGTACAAAGAAAGTCTGCAACGATTAGAACGTGTGATAAAGGAAGACTGTCAGTATCACGATGGTCTAGAAAGGGGAGATAATAGACAATTTTGAAAACGACATGAATCTCTTAGCATTATTTTTATAATTTATAGCTAATAGTTTGCTGTTATATTGTCTAGGAACGTATTATTCAATATCCTTTTTTACTTAAGGGAAAAATTAATTAAGTATTCGAGCAAATTGATAGTTGAACAAAACTCTGGAACAATTAACGTTTGAGAATCAGTGTTTGCTGTTGGTTAAAAAATAAGTATTTATTGAGATGGTAAATCAACTCTAACATAATCTGAACTATAATGTTTTGTAGACTTAATTAATATTGTCTATGAGCTTTTTTACTAACTGGTATAGTAGAGAACATTTATTATTGGGAGTAAAATATCAAACTGGTATGCCTTGCTTGTACAACTGTACAACTATCAGAGACATTTATAACAGATTGTTGTAGCTTGTGGTTTATTTAGAAAAACAATAATTTTATTGTAGATTTTTTGGAAGCGAGCCACCAATGATGAAGTTTTTTCTGAAGGAACTGGGCTACGAGGTGAGACTGATTTAATATACCCACGAGAAGATGATTGCTAGTGTTTCATGCGATTATTAGTTGTTTACTATTACAATTATTATCCTTATTACAATTATTATCCTTATTACAATTATTATCCCCTCCAATTATTCTTTTAAGTTGGTTTAATGAACTGGCAATCAAAAACACAAATTCTAATACTCAAATGCTATGATGTATTTTGACCTCAAATTTAGCAAGCAATTAGTTTCATGGGCTATTCCAAATAAGACATTTTATAATTGTGATGTTATCAATGCTCAAGTGAGGTCCAACTTTTCACTCCTGTAAAAATGCCGGCTTTAATTTTATGTACAAAATTTAAAAAGATATATTTCTATAAAATTGATAATCACTAAAGATACTAAAGCAGAATATATTATAACTAGAATGCCTGGTTTTTAATAATTTTTTTAATCAACATATACAGCATTTATCATCTCAACTTATAAATAAAGGTGTTAGTTTATTTCTATGTGTGCTATAAGTTTGTCTGTGCCATATACATATATTTATATATATAAATATATATATATAGCAGTTTGGGGAAGTCTGAGCACATTTTTCTTAGTACACCGGCAGTTTGGTGCGCCAATAAAGATTGGCACATGTAATAAGTATGTCCACAATTATTCCAGAGTAGGGCAAGGTAGCCGTGTGTCGTAGCAGTTAGCTCTAGCCTGCATAGCCTGTTTCTGAGTTCAAGTCCAGTGTGAAGCACTTTTTCATTCCTATAACCTTATCACCAGAATTGGACATACGGACAGACCAACAAACACTTAGCTTTATGTCTCTAAAAGATTTTTATTATATACTCACTAGGAAATTCATGCAGAATTTCAAAAGTTCAAAAATAGGTTGAGTGATTTTAACAATTTACCACAATGCAACTAAATAATTTACAAATGTGGCTGATTGTAAGCTCAAAGGTTAAACATGAGCTTCCTGCAGGCTGCTAAGACAATTTGAAAAACTTGTGGATAATTATGCTTTAGAAATGAGTTTTATCTTTTGATATAAAAGTGCAGTCATAGAATTTGTGTGTAAATTAGACTAAATTCTCTTACAACTAGCTAGCCCGTTAAGCCTATGTGCTGACTAATATTCCATGTTACTGAGTTCAAATTAAGTTTTATCAGCATTCATGACAATGGCAGCACTTTTACTAAAATGAACAGCTCAAAAGAGTAAAACATTACCAAAATGTTGCAAGATTTACTTCATAAAAAGTAAAATTGATGGCTTTTGATCAATGACCTTCAAATCAACATTTGATATATGAGGGTTACGTGACCTATTTCCTTGATAAATTTTAATTCTTGCAAAATTCTATTGTAGAAGTACACAAGCAAGTTTGAGAAATCACAAATAGGAGTGCTGGAGTTGCCATACGTGAGTGAAGAGCAACTCAAGTCTATTGGAATTCCTTTGGGACCACGAATGAGAATTCTTCAAGAGGCCAAAGATATTCAAAGAGAAATAACACATGTTCAGCAACAGACAACCGCTAATGGACATTCTGGTAAAACAGGAAAAAAAAGGCATACAGAAAACTCTAATGACATTTACATCTCATCACCATATTCTTAACCACTTTAAATAACTCTTCCCTGATACGATACTCCCTTGACTAAATATAACTACCTACCAGCTAGCAGCTCCTTACAGCAACTATTCTAACTACTTCTTGAATTTATAAGGCTCAAATATTGGTAGGAAGGTGAATGTGCTCAATGAACCTAGAAAACTGAAAGAAAGTTGCCTAAAGAAACAGTGAAACAGAAAGCTAACAGTTAATGAAAAGTAGACTTGCTCTATAGCGTCACTATGGTAACACCAACGTAAGAGGTTGGATATTTGTTTGGTCAAGCAAATACTTATAGGTAGACGTGTGATGGTATGAAACTATATCGTACCGCATTCCAACTGCTAGTCATATTTACATATTTGCACTTCTACAATATATTTATTATGCAGAATTTGAAATATAAACGTAATAAACAAAGTTCTATACAATGAGTGATGTATATCGAAAGATCGGTTCAACTTTGAAATTGCTTTGTCGAAAACTTCTCTTTGAATTGATTTTGGACTGGATTGAAGACGTCTGGCTATGAAGAAGTGAATATGTTGCGCACAACTTAGACAGACTTTTATTAGAAGAATTGAATAGGAAGCCCACAATAAAAGAATCTTTCCTCACTGCTATTTACCGCTACTATATAGAACACTTGATAAATAGTTTGAAATGAACAATTTAGTGTATTTAAGGATGAAATAGTAACATAGTATAGAATTTTCTAATCACTGAATTCAACTGCTTCGTCAAGGCGCTAGTTATAGTGGCAAGTTGTCTGTACAATCCTTATAATCCTATCAAAATGTTTTATGCATATATCAAAATTAAATTTATACAATACTTTTTGGTGTCTTAATTGTAAGACATATATGGACATAGTTCATTCTACAAACTGAGTGTCATTCAAATGTCAAAGTATCATTCAGTGATCCAGTATATTCATAACATGAAAGTGTCATTCAGTGATATAGTATATTCATAATATGATAGTATCATTCAGTGATACAGTATATTCATAATATGAAAGTGTCATTCAGTGATACAGTATATCCATAATATGAAAGTATCATTCAGTGATACAGTATATTCATAATATGAAAGTGTCATTCAGTGATACAGTATATTCATAATATGAAAGTCTCATTCAGTGATACAGTACATTCATAATATGAAAGTATCATTGAGTGATACAGTATGATCATAATATGAAAGTATCATTCAGTGATACAGTATATCCATAATATGAAAGTGTCATTCAGTGAAACAGTACATTCATAATATGAAAGTATCATTCAGTGATACAGTATATCCATAATATGAAAGTGTCATTCAGTGATACAGTATATCCATAATATGAAAGTGTCATTCAGTGATACAGTATATCCATAATATGAAAGTGTCATTCAGTGAAACAGTATATCCATAATATGAAAGTGTCATTCAGTGATACAGTATATCCATAATATGAAAGTGTCATTCAGTGATACAGTACATTCATAATATGAAAGTATCATTCAGTGAAACAGTATATCCATAATATGAAAGTGTCATTCAGTGAAACAGTATATCCATAATATGAAAGTGTCATTCAGTGAAACAGTATATTCATAATATGAAAGTCTCATTCAGTGATACAGTACATTCATAATATGAAAGTATCATTGAGTGATACAGTATGATCATAATATGAAAGTATCATTCAGTGATACAGTATATCCATAATATGAAAGTGTCATTCAGTGATACAGTATATCCATAATATGAAAGTGTCATTCAGTGAAACAGTATATTCATAATATGAAAGTCTCATTCAGTGATACAGTACATTCATAATATGAAAGTATCATTGAGTGATACAGTATGATCATAATATGAAAGTATCATTCAGTGATACAGTATATCCATAATATGAAAGTGTCATTCAGTGAAACAGTACATTCATAATATGAAAGTATCATTCAGTGATACAGTATATCCATAATATGAAAGTGCCATACAGTGATACAGTACATTCATAATATGAAAGTGTCATTCAGTGATACAGTATATCCATAATATGAAAGTGTCATTCAGTGATACAGTATATCCATAATATGAAAGTGTCATTCAGTGAAACAGTACATTCATAATATGAAAGCATCATTCAGTGATACAGTATATCCATAATATGAAAGTGTCATTCAGTGATACAGTACATTCATAATATGAAAGTATCATTCAGTGATACAGTATATCCATAATATGAAAGTGTCATTCAGTGAAACAGTATATCCATAATATGAAAGTGTCATTCAGTGAAACAGTATATTCATAATATGAAAGTGCCATTCAGTGATACAGTATATCCATAATATGAAAGTGTCATTCAGTGATACAGTATATCCATAATATGAAAGTATCATTCAGTGATACAGTATATTCATAATATGAAAGTGTCATTCAGTGATACAGTATATTCATAATATGAAAGTCTCATTCAGTGATACAGTACATTCATAATATGAAAGTATCATTGAGTGATACAGTATGATCATAATATGAAAGTATCATTCAGTGATACAGTATATCCATAATATGAAAGTGTCATTCAGTGAAACAGTACATTCATAATATGAAAGTATCATTCAGTGATACAGTATATCCATAATATGAAAGTGTCATTCAGTGAAACAGTATATCCATAATATGAAAGTGTCATTCAGTGATACAGTATATCCATAATATGAAAGTGTCATTCAGTGAAACAGTATATCCATAATATGAAAGTGTCATTCAGTGATACAGTATATCTATAATATGAAAGTGTCATTCAGTGATACAGTACATTCATAATATGAAAGTATCATTCAGTGATACAGTATATCCATAATATGAAAGTGTCATTCAGTGAAACAGTATATCCATAATATGAAAGTATCATTCAGTGATACAGTATATCCATAATATGAAAGTGTCATTCAGTGAAACAGTATATCCATAATATGAAAGTGTCATTCAGTGATACAGTACATGCATAATATGAAAGTATCATTCAGCGATACAGTATATCCATAATATGAAAGTATCATTCAGTGATACAGTATATCCATAACATGAAAGTGTCATTCAGTGATACAGTATATCCATAATATGAATGTGCCATACAGTGATACAGTACATTCATAATATGAAAGTTTCATTCAGTGATACAGTATATCCATAATATGAAAGTGTCATTCAGTGATACAGTATATCCATAATATGAAAGTGCCATTCAGTGATACAGTATATCCATAATATGAAAGTGCCATACAGTGATACAGTACATTCATAATATGAAAGTGTCATTCAGTGATACAGTATATCCATAATATGAAAGTGTCATTCAGTGATACAGTATATCCATAATATGAAAGTGTCATTCAGTGAAACAGTACATTCATAATATGAAAGTATCATTCAGTGATACAGTATATCCATAATATGAAAGTGTCATTCAGTGAAACAGTATATCCATAATATGAAAGTGTCATTCAGTGATACAGTATATCCATAATATGAAAGTGTCATTCAGTGAAACAGTATATCCATAATATGAAAGTGTCATTCAGTGATACAGTATATCCATAATATGAAAGTGTCATTCAGTGAAACAGTATATCCATAATATGAAAGTGTCATTCAGTGATACAGTACATGCATAATATGAAAGTATCATTCAGCGATACAGTATATCCATAATATGAAAGTATCATTCAGTGATACAGTATATCCATAACATGAAAGTGTCATTCAGTGATACAGTATATCCATAATATGAATGTGCCATACAGTGATACAGTACATTCATAATATGAAAGTTTCATTCAGTGATACAGTATATCCATAATATGAAAGTGTCATTCAGTGATACAGTATATCCATAATATGAAAGTGCCATTCAGTGATACAGTGTATACATAATATGAAAGTGCCATACAGTGATATAGTACATTCATAATATGAAAGTATCATTCAGTGATACAGTATATCCATAATATGAAAGTGTCATTCAGTGATACAGTATATTCATAATATGAAAGTGTCATTCAGTGATACAGAATATTCATAATATGAAAGTATCATTCAGTGATACAGTATATCCATAATATGAAAGTATCCTTCAGTGATACAGTATATCCATAATATGAAAGTGTCATTCAGTGATACAGTATATTCATAATATGAAAGTGTCATTCAGTGATACAGTACATTCATAATATGAAAGTATCATTCAGTGATACAGTATATCCATAATATGAAAGTGTCATTCAGTGATACAGTATATTTACAATGTGAAGGTGACATTCAGTGATCTAGTATATTTATAATATGAAAGATTCAGTGATACAGCACATTCATAATATGAATAGTCACTGTTATTGTTGAGAAACAACACCAACTCCATAACATAAAACTTTATGTACAATATATCAAATTAATGGAAATTTAGTGTTATAAATTCATAATAAAACAAGTGTAAAACTAGTCCTACTCTAGCTGTGCTGTACAAGATAACAGTTCAACATAGAACTAATGCTAGAGCTTCACATGACTAACATACAGGCAATCAGCCACTTGTCACTGCAGTTTTAGACCACCTGAGCTGATCTTTAGATGGCAGCGATGGGTGAGTGAAGATACAACCAGAGTTTCTCATCAAGCAAGAGATTCCATACTTGCAAGGCTACAATTAATTGTTTCATAAGTTTTTTGTTCACATGATATCGAGCTTAGCAGAAGTCTATTTATGCAAGCTTTGTCTAGACAGACTTAGAGGTCATTGGCAACAAAATCGTAACTACCAACTTTAAACCAGAATTATTCTATTAACGGCTTACTCTATGTCGGTGCATATTGATATGCAAAACAGCGTCTAAGATACAACGAATCTTTGCTGTTACATTCGTAGCAATAGAAATTGATCACAAATTTGTGACCTCAACCAAACCATACGGATCTCTCATGGCCTACATGAATCGTGGTACAGATTCCATGCATAAAAGGGTGGCTACATATCAGGACGAGGTAAGTCATTTTTAGAGCAAATGCATCGCCAACCCGTTGTCAACACATGGCATCAAAAGGAAAGTCTTGGCCTACATTGGTATAGAAAAAAGACTGATACAAATGTGATGGACCAAAAAAGTTGATTACCAGCAAACAACCTAGAACTGATTTTATTTATTTTCAGAGCAAACCGACTTCGCTTGAAATTCGCACCTACTCGCACATAGAAAAAGATATTTTCACTGATAACGGATGCATGAAAGCCACAGATGTAACATGGAACTGTTTTTGAAATCTTTCATCAAATCCAACCTTCAAATAAAGTCTACTCAAAGCTGAAGCCTTTCTCTAGTTTGACAGATTTCGTGACCCTAAACCCATTGTACATTTGGATGGTCTTTATCATTATATTTCTACCTAGCTTATGAACAGAGCAATGTAAATAGCAGCAGAGACTTTGTTATTGTCACCAATTGCTGAAGATGCGTAGCAGATAATGAATAAACTGACAGTGCTGCAATTATGGTAATAGAAAATCCAGCTAAAACGTGATGACCTTCACACAACCATCTTTAGCCATTCTATTTATCAATGCGACAAGTCAATTAAGAGTGTCGGTGTGCGCAGCCACAAAAAATATCTATACTATGCATTTCCTCAGTGCGTGTTGTCAGGCCTTTATATGGAGGAGCAACTAGTTCCCAAAAAAGCCTTAGTGACACACTAGAGTAGAAGTGACACACTCGGGTAGAAGTGACACACTCGGGTAAAGGTGAAACACTCAAATAGAAGAGACACACTCAGGTAGAAGCATACCTTTGGGTGAAGATACTGGCAGTCCATAATAGTACACTTGGGATGATACTTGCAGACTGTCTTGGACTTTGGTTTGTTCACTAATGATTTAGCTCTGGAAGCAGGTCCTACAAAATCAAAATATTTTGAAGATAATAATTGGTGTTGAGTTGAAAAGAGGTGAAAATATTAAATGCCAACCAATTAAATTAATGTATAAAAGGGTCGCCAATCAGAAGCGCTAAAAGGTTGTAATAAAGGCCCGAAATGACCAAAGAAGAAATCTAATATGATTATAATTCATCTAGATTCTATAAAAATGCCCGGCGTTGCCTGGATAATAGAAAATCTCTTGCGGAAAAAATTTATTTTTATTTAACATATACAACATTCACCATTCTAACTTTTAAACTTTATTTTATGAGAAAAGTTTCTGGGTGCAGTTCAAATAAAGAAAGAGGGAAAATAAACAATTAGTACATAGAAGTGTATGTATAAAAAAGGTTTACTGTTGGAGCAGCAGCTCGTTGTATTCAAAGTTTTGTTGGAAGATACTGGTACAAACATAAAAAATGAGATATAGGACTTTCGTTGTCTGATACTTTGTCTGACCGAATGGAGAGAGAATGTAGAAGCAATTCCTATTCCTGAGAACACAATTGTCCAGGTGAAAAGAATTTAGCTTTTACAGATTTATCAAAACCAGAAATATCAGTGTAAAGGCATATTTGAAATTGAAACGGCACATTTGAAAATTACAAACTAGGTACAATAGCAAAAACAATAGGTTAAAAAAATACACTAGCTAAAAAATTAGTTTAAAAAAACGCAAAGGGTATTATTAATTAATACACGTATGAACCCTCGCCTTACGATTTGAATTTGTTCTAGTGTTCGAGACAAACGAAAAACTTCAACGTTGAATTTAACTTGAATAAATTTAGCTTATTAAACACATACAAAGCTAAGTTTTAGTATGTATTTTACTTAACTTCAACTTTGTCAACAGCTAAAACTCTATCACTTATCTGTTTCCGGGTTCATTTTTGGTACAACTAATAAAAAATAAGCTTGAGAAGAGAAAGAGAGAGCGAGAATCGTATCTCTCTCATGCATTGTGGGGAGGGATTTTGGTGAATAGTTTTTTAGTTTATTATTATTCCGACGTATTCAGCACACCGACTGCCCAATTTGAATTTCGAAATAAATTTTTGATGATATTGTATGGCAAAAATATCATAAAGTGAGAGCAAAAAAACATTGTGTTCCACATCACAAAGTGTAAAAATCGTATAACAATGTCAGCATAAAACATGCACATTTAGCTTGTGCAATCCGAAGAAGATATACAGCATATAGTAAAAGTGATGGGAATGATAAGCCTTAATGACTTAGCCTTGTGGTTTTAAGGTCGCGAGTTCAACACCAGTACGAAAGTGATTTTTTGTTGTTATAGCTTTACAGCTATAACCGGGCAGACAAACGAAAGACAAATACTGAAATTTATATCTTATATTTTTATCGAAGAATTCAAAGAGTACACAGTTAGCTTGACTCTTTTTGGGATAGTTTTAGGAAATTACAAAAATGAAGATTTTTTCCTCTGTTAGTTGCTCTCAAGCATTAGAATACAAGAGTAGCTACCGTACTTTTCGGACTATTAGCCGCTACTTTTTTCTGACGACGTGAGCCATGTGGCTTATATAAGGGTGCGGCTATTCTGTGGCTTTTTCTTTCACCGCTAGGGCGCATTAACCAGAATATCCGGTTAGTGCGCCTCTAGCGTTGAAAGAAAATACGAAACAATGCCTAACAGTACTGTTCCTTTATGTAGTAGGGCAAAAAGCGTCAGTTAATACGAAACAGTGCCGTTCAGCACTGTTCCGTTTTAAACGGAAAAGTTGCTGCCGCTTTAAAAAAGCACCGTCCTGAGTTCTGCGGCCTATACAAAGGTGCGGCCTATGTATTGTTTTATTATCATTTTTTGGAAAATAAAGCAGATGCGGCTTATATAGGGGTGCGGTTTATAGTCCGAAAAGTATGGTAATTATATCAAATTCGGCCAAATATCAATGGGTTCTTTTTCATTGGCACTCTGTCTCGCCAGATGACGAGCTCAGCTAGAATTGAGAGAGAGAGAGTTAAAGCAAACTTGGACGACCACAAACAACGGTAATCTCTCCAAAATAGCCAATCTTAGAGATGCAAAACATTTTTGGAAACCCAAAATGAGATAAGCAATAATGTCAATAGTAGCCAACTTCAAATGTAGAGACAGATAAATAGGAACTAAAAGGGCTGATGGGTAGTCCAGTTTAGCCGATTGCGCAGTTTAGCAGTATATACTGTAGACACTCCTGCAATGTATACCCCCTATAACGTAAATTTCATTTAACATAAACAAGTTTATGTTAAGCTTTTGCTTTGTACTACATAAAAAATTCCATATAACGTTAAGTGGTCGGTGCAACTTCTCAAATTCGAATTGAATAACGATAATCTTGTAGTTAATTTTAAAATGTTGTCTTTCTCGCAGCTGTGGTAAGAAAAAATGACGTATCTATAGCATTATTTATAAATATATATATAGAAGTTCTATGACATTCTAGTTTGCCGCGATAGATCATCAGACAGGCAACAAAACGAAAAAAGTAAGTAGCATCGAAATTGCTCAGAAATACTTAAAGACAATTGATCTGCGCAGGTGTTACAGCGTCGGGCTACCAACCTGAATATCATGAGTTGGAGTATTGTCATAAGCTATCTTTTATCGTAAGCTTGACCTCGGGAGACAGATGGACGACAAACAGCTATAACTATTAAATATTTTAATAATGAGATTTCGCATTCTAATGGATTAGAACTCGTGACAATTACCACAAACGCATTAACAAGTTTCTTATCCGGACGCTCTACCACTGAGCTGGAACGGCATAGTGATCAACGATGTTTTATATACTGCATACACCATGCGCGTGCTAGATATTTTAGCTTTGCGTCCACGAGTCACTATGCCTCTGTTCAGAAATATTTTGGGACTATGTATATGCAACGCGATGCTTATTCGTATTTTTCTTTAGGGCTACTTTATTCGGCCCCATGATATCAACAATAATTTATCTCGAACTTGAATTTGGCAATTTGTGTACTGATTACTGATTCGGTTTTCAACCAAAGATTTTGAGATTTGTTCGTCTCGGATCTCGAACATAAATTCTGAGCAAACTGGAGCATGCGCATTAAAATTGGAACAGCTTCAGGAAACAGCATGGAAACATTCGTTAACAAATGGAGAAGCAATTTACGCTTCATAAATTCTTTACAAAAAGGGAGGAACCATCTGGGACGACGTCTCCTTTAACGAAGAGATTTGCTAAGGAGATAACCCCTCCAGCCGAGTTACCCTAAATTAATTTGGAGGAGGATTCTCCTTCAAAGATGTGAAGTAAACGTGCCATTGCTGTTCTTTTTTTTTTCCTACGATTTATGATGTAACTGATCTGTTGCTTGTTTTTGCTGTTTTATTATCAATTTCTGCAAATTTTGTCATTGTATCTTAACCTTTAGTGTTTATGATGTTTTAAGAACAAAACATAAGAAATGTTTACCTTTGTTTTCTTTTTCCATCATCATAAATAGAAAACCTTTTATTGAAATTAAAAACGATCTATATCTACCCTTTTTTAGTATGCAGTATACAGTACAGTTTATGGTGTGAAATGTAAAATACTTTACCGAAGTTCTTTTCTCGCCTTGGAATGGATTAAAATTTACTTCCATTCAATCTAATGGGAAAAATTGTTTCGGATCTCGAACAACCTTCTGGAATGGATTATTTTCGAGAACCGAGGTTCCACTGTACATTATTAAAATATATACCTTGCTGAAAGTTATGAAATTTTAAATTTTCAGTGGTTTGAAAACTTTCACAGTTGTTTTATTTATTTTTAAATTAGTTGTCCTGCACAAAACCTTTACTTACAGTTGTTTGGCAAAGTTTTAAAACCTTTACAGTTGTTTTTATTTTCTCTTTTAATTTATTTAAACTACACAAAACACTTACTTTTCTCATGATATGTAGTTTGGAAATTAGAATGGCAAATGTTGTTATATGTTAAATACAAATCAATTTTCAGTCCAAATAATTTTTTGATACCCGGGCAACGCCGGGTAGCACAACTAATATATATAGAAAAGTGGAAAAATCAAACTAGGAAGGCCTGTTTACATTGCACTGTTTACTATACTCTAAAATATTTGGCTGGCAAAAACAATTTCTGAAGGTTAGACAACTCCTTTAACGGCAAATTATTTGTGGAAATTTCTATTCGTGTGAAGTACTGCAACTGTTTTTTTTTACTGAGTATATTAAACAAATAACTCTTTAAACTTACGTAGCGGTTTGTTCAAGACATTTGTAAACCAATAAAATTATATTTCACCATCGTGAAAGCCGAACAGCGCACAAATGATATGATTCAAAGACGTATCATACTGTTGCGAGTGATCGATATCAATAACTCAAATAAATAAATGTTTCCTACATTTAACAATTTGCTAAATTTTACTAAAAATCTTTATAAACCGATTACCAATTGTTTGAGTGTAACTGCACTGTGACCGCAACTGCTACGCCCGAAATTGTCTGTCTTATCTGATATCCATCTAATAGGGTTCGTTTTAACGAGGGTTGACTGCATAATAAAAAGCGAACAGGTGGATGTACGAACAACGACTAATGATAATACGAATAACGCCCAATGATATCATAGCGGAGTGAAAAGGAAAGCCTGAGAGGCTGCCCCATATCGGAACTTCTCATTAGGGTTCAAGGCCAGACTTACCAGTACTGACTAGCTTAGCCTGAGGTTTACTATGTGTGAAGGGACAGGTTGGTCGCGTACATGCCCTGTCATACTTGCACATTGCACCACTCGCCGTCTTCATCTTTGGGTGTTTGTATTTACATGCGGATCCAAATCTACAGTTGCTTAGGTTCTTACACATAGGATGATAAAATAAACACGCGTCTCCGGCCTTACAATGTGGAAGAAATCGACACAGTCTAAAATAGAATGACTACAATTCCATATTCAACAGTGACAGAAGCTATTGAAAGACGGTGTCAAAATTGCTAACCTTTCTAGGAATAATCCATAACTGTATGAACTAGATCTACCAATGTACATCCACAGCTACATTATTATTCTGCTATGTTTTCCATATTATTTCAAATATATCAACCATGACTACATGGAAACCATTCTAAAGTGATTTTCAGAGATTTTCCTTGAGCCAGGGATATTCAAATACAATATTTACTATATATTATTAAGCTATGCATCATTCAGTGAAACTTTGACATGAGAAACAATGCTATTCAGGTGCATAATTATGGCAAGTCACAAGCAACAAACTGGGCTAGTTATTTAGCAGATGTTTCTACTCTTTCTTTGGCAATCAGTAGGTTTGATGCCTGACATTCACATAGCCTTCAAAAATCCAACATAATCATGATAAATGTAAATTATTTGGGAGAATCAGCAAATTAAATTGATATAAAGCATTAAAAAGCTGAGGGAGATTATCATAGATATATATACCTATATCTATATATCTATGGAGAATATTCAAAGATTATCAACCCAAGTTAGCCTTAATGGAAAGTATGCGACTTACGAACAACACAGGACTTTTAACTGCCAATACTCACGTGTTAGATGTGTCATCTGGAAGAACGTTGTTATCCAAAGAGAGGTCTTCCTACAAAATCAAAATATAACTAGGGAGTCAATTTTATAATTCTAAATTAGTGAAAGTTTTCCTAAAACACTTATATGCGGAACACCAAAGTTATATGTAATTCATACCAAGTGCCAACCATAGGGAAACCTTACAAATCTATCAGGCAGCGAAGCACCCAGAAATACTTATAAAAACATAATTTCAAAGATTAACTCATGAGCCGATAAGACAAAACTTAGCTGTAACCTCGGGGCTGGTAGATAAAGTCTCCAGTCTTTCTAGCTCATCTTCTCCAAAAGTTCGGTTGAAGAGCTTAGACATCTCGGTTGCACCATCCAATGTCACAACAAAGTTTGGACTCTGAGGTCTTCAATGAAAGGAACACATTACTGATGCACTAACCTTGATCATAATGCTTTGTAAAATGCTCAGAAGCGCTGTAGTTGTGGTCACTAGTGATATAGCCTGTGTATGGTCTATATCACTATACTTTAAGAATTCTCAGAAAATCCGTAAGGTTTGGAAAGGAAGGGTAAAAATACAGTGGAACCTCGGTTGTCAAACATGATTCATTCCAGAAGGTTGTTCGAAAACCGGGTTGGTCGAGATCCGAAACAATTTTTCCCATTAGAATAAATGTATGTAAATTTTAATCCATTTCAAGTCAAGAAAACAACTTTGGGAAAGTATTTTTTTTAACATTTTGCACCATAAACTGTACTGTATATTGCATACTATAAATAAAAATGGGTAGATATAGATCATGTTTAACTTTAATAAAATATTTTTTATCTATGATAAAAAAGAAAATAAAAAGTAAACATTTCTTATGTTTTGCTCTAAAGCATCAAAAACATTAAAGGTTAAAATACAATACCGAAAATTGCAGAAATTGATAATGAAAGCAAACAAGCTGATTATCATTGCTTGCTTTGATTAGCAATGATAATCAAATTTCGCTTAAATATTTGATTGCTTTGACAATCAAATGATTAGCAAGGCATTTGATTATCATGGCTTTGATGATCAAAGCAAAAATTGGAGCAAGCTAGTAAACTTACTAACAAGAGCCGTGAAATGAAGCATAAATAACGGAAAACGGTATGCTATTTTCACCCACATAGCGACATATGAATCCATCGATCTCTCGTAGCTTAATTGGTAAGATATTTGCCTGCCGAATGGGAAGTTCCGAGATCAAATATTCTGTGATACGAATTCTTCATAGCAGTGGTTAGGCAAACCGAAATACACACGCACAAACTTAAAGATTTACATATTTAGAATATAACTATATAAAGGCTAGCTATACACAAGGGTTAATGGTCCTTACAGGCATCCAATCAAGTGCTCACAATTTGCCCGATAAGAGAGGGAGTGAAAGATAGACCAACGACAGGGGAGAAGTAGAGAAAGAAAAAGGGAGGGGATAAAGTGGAAAGATGGGGCTATATAACTAAATTGGCAGTTGAATTAAAAGGAAAAAAAGGGCAGCGTAAGGAAAGAGAATTAATGAATTAGATGGGGAAGATAAGAGAAAAGAATGCACGGGAAAATAATGTGAAAAAATACGTTATAAAATTTGAAAGAGAAAAGATGTTGACCTACATATCTGCAATGTCAACATCTTCAGATGCCTGTCTTTGTCGGATTTTGCTTGGAGAATGTATTTCTTTCTTCGAAATATGAGATGCTATAAAGGCCTCCTGACTCTGTTTCTTCCTCTCTTGTATTACCTTCAGTCGCTCCATCAACTCTCGCTCTGTAAACATTTGGTAAACACTAGTTAGTAGCGAACAATGTAAAGGGAACCAGCATCAAAGGAATTCATGAGGCTAAGATAGTACATGTACTGTATAACCATAGGCTAGCGACCACAGCGTCAAAAACAATTATTGGTCAAGTTTCTGTTGTATCAAAGTGCTAGTTTTTATTTACTACCTGCAATGAGCTACACGAAACTATCGAGCTTTTGCAGGTGAATCTAACACCAAGTAAAACATAAAAGAAAACACTGAAAACTGTTAAATTTTGGAACAAGATGAGGACACCCGAAATTTCTGATGAGGCAGATTAAAAGTCAAGATGTTATTTTGTTAGCCGGAATCATTGGAATGAAACTAGATGTTATTTCATTAGCCGGAATCATTGGAATGAAACTAGAAATTAACATTTACACTCACACTTGTGACATTGATGTCATAGAACAGTATAAAATAAACCGAGAAAACTCGAGATTTCATTTCTGTAAATGATTTTAAACCATGTTTGTAAATAAAAAGCACCTTTGTATTTTCAAATGTGTCATTCAGAAAGTGGCTTCTACACACATGCACCTGTATACCGCTCTACTATAATAATAGCGCTACAAAGATGCGCCACAGCTGACATCTTTTGAGACAGCTAGTGTTTTGGCTCATCATCAGCTCATAATTCAGCAAAAAAACGCCATTTACTGTTAACCAATAACAGAATAATTCTATTGGTTACAAGTACAAGTTTGTGAATCAGCACATGTGCAATTTTGTTCATATTCAAAAAATTTTCAACAACAATTCTTTAGCCGTCCTGTTGTCTTACAGATATGTTTACAAATGCATTTGCCATGATTCAAATTCTTACATGTCCCAAAAACTTTTTCATCATAAGACGCGGATATGAGAGGAGGCCAAACGATTACTACCTATATTTAAAACTTATGCTATGTTGATAGAAAATGCGCGCTTTACTTTGTGTTGAAGAGACATCATGCCAATTGAGTAATGATGACTGAATCACCCTACATCACAGCTACGTACCATCATAATTATCCAGATCATTTGATCTCATCGGTGACCTTGAACGAGAGCGGGAATACTCCCGGGGAACCCAACCTTGAAGCCGCTCTGTTCAAAGAAAACAAGGTTATTACATATCTAAGATTAATCTGGTATTCTATTGGCTTAGCTAAAAACCATCTTGTTTCAGATTGGCTGAACTTGAGAGCAGAAATGATGAAATACCGAGGTAGGAGTTTCTTACTATCGTGCAAATAAGACAACAGCGGCTCACCGGCTATCATATTCAACAAATCATCGAAATAATAATTATCTTACAAATTTATCTATCATCATTGTACCAAATACGTAGGCAGTGCCACAAATTCTGGGCTTATCGGTTCGTGTAAAGTACCCATAGATGTGTATGTAGTTTTATTATTGCAAACTATTATGCTTTTGTTTTTAGTAGTTTTATTGTTTGTTGCTGGCACTTCGTGTTGTTTGTGAATATATATTATAGTTTGATGTGGCCATAGTATAGTTTATTAGATTATGCTTTATACAGGAGGTCCTCGGTTTACGAGGGTCCCGACTTACACCGTTTCGCCGTTACAACGCACCACCCCATAAGAATTATAAAAAACATTAAAACGCGTTTCCGACTTACACTGTTCTGCGTCGTAAGAAACGTAATCAACAGCAATCTAGTTCCGCTCGCGCAGCGGATGAATATGCTGTGAGGCGGCGCTAGGTGTGGAAGATAGCGTCACTTTGTTTCAGAGGTATGCCATATTGGTTGTTTCTCGCCATTCTCTCCCGTGTTTGATTATTTCTGTTAAATTTTTGCCCTTCGTTATGGCTCCAAAACGTAAGTCAGATGCTTCTGATGGTAGAGCATCAAAGAAAAGAAAATGAAATTAGACATTAAGCACTCCAAAAACGGTGAAACTGCAACGAACATTGGCCGGTCGCTTTGCCTAAGTCGTTCTACCGTGGCTACTATTTTGAGAGATCAAAAACGCATAGTTGAACATGGTAAAGGATCTGCCAGTTTTCTCCTTTAATTAATACTTTGTCATGTCATTTGATGCATTTCATTAAAGTAATGTACAATACTTTACAGTATATGGCATTTTGTACTTTTCTCATTTTATACTCAGAGTATTTTATTTATGGTGTTTTGACTTACACTGAAATTCGATTTACACCATGGTTTAAGAACGGATCTATGGTGTAAGTCGAGGACCCACCGTACATGAATACTGCATGACTCATCCTGCATTTCTCATAATTGCATAATTGATGTGGATTGTGTATGCCTGTGTATGACTGGGCATGTCCATTCAGGAATATTCCAGAAGTTTTGTTTTTGTTTATAAGCAGGCAGTACAGATAGTACTCTCAAGTAAGAATCAATCCTATTTTGAAAGTTATCCAATCAGGTTACTGTAGAACCCTTACTTGAACGCCATGGCACTTTATTTTTCATCCCTTCCCTTAGAATGGCGCTTCATTAGAGGTGACGTTCTAATAAAGGGTGGCGTTGTATTTTTCTATTCACCTCGTCAGAGTGTTGAGAAGATAAATTTAACTTTTTTGCGAGCATATCGAATGTCGCCTATATTTTGCGCTATCCTTTGAGGGGTGCGACCCTTTTGGATGCAAGGAATTTGCTAACTTACCTCGGCCTTGTCGCACAGATATTCAAATAAACATGCACACAAAAGCTGATACATGTCGCGACCAGTTGATATATACTGCATGCAGTTAACCTACGATGACCTTATAGCCTGCAATGCAATTTGTTTGAGCTTTAGAGTTTTTTATTTCATGTTAAATTTAAGACATATTTTCTTTTTACAACTATATTTAACAAGGCTGTTTAAAAACATATGTTTGCTACAGTTTGCAGCTGAAACAGAAGAAAATTAAAATTGATAAAAATGAAATTAAAAACTTGAAGGATCCAACAAGTAGCAACGGGGGCTATAAGATCCTTGTAGATTAATTGTAAGCAATATATATCAACTGATAAAAATATTTCTCAACTTCATAAAGCATATTTATTTAGAAATCTACAACTTAGAGGTAAGTTACGGCAGAATTCTTGCGTCCAAAATGGTTAATATCGCTCAGCACGAAGAAAGGTGTATGATATAGGCAAAATTTGCTTCACCCATGAAAGGGTTAAATCTATCTTCCCAAAATTTTAACAAGATGTTTGAAAAATACAACGTCACCCTTTATTTGACCGTCACCTCGAATAAAGCACCACTGTAGGAAGAGAGTTAAAAAATAGAGCCCATGGCACTCAAATGAAAGTTTTATGGTAAATACTAAATCCATTTGTCAGAGAGTTACGTACACTAACTCCGTTTTTGTGCTACATCACATTACTGTGTACTTACCAAACATGGGAGGTTTTGACCTAGCTAATCCAATACGATCTTTGGCAGGAAGTCTCTTTGGTTTCTGAGCCTTGGAGCTTCTCTCTGACGAAGATGATAGGTCATGTACTTCTATAATATCTAGGGTAAGACAATTACACTATCAAAAGCAGCTATGAACTCGATGAAATTTGAATTCAATTTTGGCAGCACCAATTTAAAATAAATAACTATTAAGTGAAATGTAAATTATAAATTAAATTATAAAAATAAATTACAAACGAAATTTCAACCTTTCATCATATAAAACTGTAATCAAAACAATTTTCACCCAATGACTAGAGCCACATTTCACATTTTACATACATGTAGCAGAATAGTACAAGTGTAATAGATGAAGAGTTTATGCTATGCTGTTAAATGAGTCCATCAGAAGGGCTGCCAGCTGCTGCCTGTATACAACTTGTGTACAGTTTAACTATACGTCTAAAGCTAATTTATCATGACACTTGCTTCATCCATTCAATATTGGTGGGAATATTCTTAGAAGAATGCAACAAAGTTGGATTCATTCCATAACCTAAAATCCTATGACAACCTGTCGATAAACGGTGAAGGTAGTTACACATCTATATATATATATTTCTCAAAGTCTGTGTCATATGTACATTTGCATGCATTCCGGCTATAGATCTTAAAATCTTGGAATAAAAAACCCGTACCGAAGGAGATTTGATCTCGGACCCACTGTTTGTCAGTCCGACACCCTACCCACTAGGTCACAGAGATCGATTTCTTTGCCAACTGATATATGTCGCTATACGGGAGCAAATACTCAAAGGCTTTGCATACAACGCAAGGTCATAGTATACCATCACGTAAAACTGTTGGCTCTCATTATTAAGCGTAATAAAATCTTCCATTGGCAATGTACCAGGCTAATAGCAAGTGGGGAAGGCAACTCTCGTTATTTCTCATTGTTTATAAGCTGATTTTTATTACCCGGACAACGTCGGGTAGCACAGCTACATCTATTAGTACATAAAACTATGTAATAAACTAATGCATAAGTAAAAGACTAAATGAATGATGTAATAACCAGCAGCACAGGTTCTTATTGCTACCTCAGAGAAACAAGAATGGAAGTCAGCAGTCGTTGATGCATTGATTCAGATGTGAAGACGATGATAGAATACCTCTGTGGAACTTATTTCAATTCAAACTAAAGTGGACCCTCACCATACGATTTTAATTCATTCCAGTGTAGGCATCATAAGGCGAAAATGTCGTATAGAGGGCTATTGAAACCCATAGTAATTATCTACTGCAAACAACCCAGATAAAATCATTAAAGTTTTATATACGTAATGTACATATTAAAAATTAGTAATGAAATACATGCACTGTACATCATGTTCAAGTTAACTTAGCCAAAATGTTTATGACATTGAAATTTGTAAATGTTTTCCTTTAATTTTTACATGACACTCCACTTTTTCTTATCAAACTCGAATGCACCGATAAACTTCAAACATTGAAGAACATTGATAAACATTACTTTGAGTTTTGTGCAAAATGTTTACTATTATACTATATTTTAGTTCAAGCTTAGGCTGTGCAGGCGTATAACTATCGATAAGTTGTCTTGTTCATTTGAAGGCTGCTAAAATACCTGCAGACTGTATCTCCACGCAACAACTCTTACTTGGTCAAACTAAATAATAATCATGACTGAATTTAAACACCCCAGAAGATAAACACAATAGCATAAGGTTTGGTGATTAACTGGGTGATGTAGGATGTCAGATTAACACTTATTTAAAAACTGCAACCTTTCCCATGAGAAACAAGGAAGCTTACCAAGAGAAGGAGGTCCAAAGGATTTTGTGACATCAGCCATAGCTTTCAGCAAAAGCTTGTTGTTTGCCTGTAGCTCCGCTGGTACACTGCTCTTTCTATCAGCTATTTTTATTACGCTTGCCATTGAGCCAGTCTGTAATAAGCAAACCTGCACAAAGTGTATAAGATGTATAAGATGGCAACCTGCATAACATGTCATCCTGCACTTTGATGGCAATCGGCATAACATGCCATCCGAGATATGATGGTAATCTGTATAAGATGACAATCTGTATAAGATGAAAACCTGTATAAGATGGCAACCTGTATAAGATGGCAACTTGTATAAGATGGCAACCTGTTTAAGATGTCAACCTGTATAAAATCGCAAGTCAGCTGGCATAAAATGTCAACCTGTATCAGATAATAACATGTATGAGATGGCAACCTGTATAAGATTGCTCTGTGCAAGGTAGCAACCTGCATAAGATGTCGCCACCTGTACAAGATGGCAACATGCAGAAGATGTCAGTCGGCATAAGATGACAACATGCATAGTATGACAATCTGATTAAGATGTCAACCGGTATAAGAAGCAACCTAAATAACATGTTATCTAGCATATAATGGTAACATACGAAGGCAAGCAATGTAAGAAGCCAAACCAGATAAGAAGACAATCTACATGCATATATACTTATAAAAAAACTTCCGTATAATGGAAACATGCTTCCTTGATATCAGGAGTTGGTCTCTCTATATATCTACCAGCCAAAGTTATTGATGTACAATTCCACAAGACAGCAAATTTTCACACAATTCATTTACATTTTGGATCTTAAATGTTATAAATGGAATCGTTAAACGGCTGTTGAAGCAAAATGGCTTCCTAGCTAGCGAAGAACACATTTAACACTAGGAGAAGACAACCCTCAGAATAGAACACATGTTCAATCTTTTATGGTGTTCTACCATGTGAATGCGAACAATAAATTGCACATCAACCAAAGTATAACCTGTTGTCATAATGTTAATGTCTGTTAGCCTTAGTCACCTACTTTAGGGTTGGCTGTGCCATATTCCTCTTCACTGCTGTCAGACACGAGATCAACTTGTGGACAAGCCGAGGCAATTTGTGAGGAGAGTCCGGCAGCGGATCGAGGTGACCTATCCCTTGTCTCCCGCCCTCTCGTATCCTCTTGCCTGCCAAATGCCCAACACCATTAAAATTACTGACCACCCTAACTATTAGAAATCTATGAATTCTCATGTGTAAGATAAAGGCTCAGCTTCCCACTCATTATCACCAATACCTAAAGCCACAATAGCACATAAACAATGCATGGGAGATCTTTTAGTTATGAATATCTTAAAAGTAATACTGTAGTTAGTAATAGCAGCTCAAACCAGTCATATATAAGTTGGCAATAACAAACCATCCAAAGCTGTAACTTGAGACTGACTAATATTCATGTAAAAGGTGAGTCACGTGTTTACTAATATGGATGGTCTGTCTAGAGCAGTGGTTCTTAACTCGAGCTATATTGAACCGGGAGCGAGGGAGGAGGGGGTTCAGTATAGACTGAACCCTCAGGGTTCAATTTTAGGGGGTTGAGTCCTCCTAGGTTTGAACCCTAAGGGTTCAGTGAGTCAGTCTGGGGGGGGGGGGGGGTTTGGGGGTTCTGTAGAGGTCTCTCAACGGCAACAGGAAGAATCGCACTGATTTGCGAATTATGAGCCACCTTTATGAAAATATATGCATTGTATTGGTTTTGTTCTTTGAACGCAGTAATATTAATGCAGTTCATTCTGTATTCATTTCCCAGTGAAACAAATGCTTATGTCTTAAAACGTGAAAAAATCATAATTTATTTTTCAAGAAAGAAGGGTTCGGTGAAAGCACAAATAAAACTTCAATAGTTCAGTATGTCCTACAAGGTTAAAAACCACTGATCTAAACAGAAGGGCTACAAGAAATGTGATGAACACAAAAAATAACTATAGAGAAATTCATCTGGCAACCTGAAGATTACAAAAGGTGAACATGATCAACACAATACCGTGCAGATATCTAGATATCAAAACTAATCCAGTCAAACCTGGACTTTCCACCCGCTCATCATGCAAATCCTTTAGCGCTCAACGTAAAATTTAAACAAACAGTTGTTCAACACATGTGAAGTACCATATATCCCTGCATATACGGTAAGCTGATTTTAAAAAGCAAAATTCTTTACCAAACTTAGGAGTCCGGCTTATACACGAGTGACTCTGATTGAAAGCAAATTAAATGATATTATATTAACCTAATTTCAACAACTCAAACCTCAACTTTATTAATAAAAGTACAACATAACAATAATGGTTACCATTACCATTAACTCTTTCGCTACCAAATAAATTGTTATGGAAACACTTAAATATGCAGTAAAACCAAGTATTTGACATTGGCACACATAAGTTGTCATAACATTTGACCTAATTAATTAGTATAAAATTTTACATCATCTGATGCCATAAAAAGGCCACAAATGTGTTGCAGAATGAGTTCGGACACCTTTTTATCTTCTTCATACGATCTTGGTTGACAGGTTGAGCATGCTCTGAGTCAGACGAATTACCACTCTTACTATAGCTTACGGAATTATTATTACTGTTAAAAATCACTGTCACTAGTAATAATCAAAAGTCCATTGACCTACAATCTGTGAAACCTAATCAGCTGTAATGCTTCTGATCATGGTGAAAAGCAAATACGCAGCTATAAAAATGTGCTTTTGAAAAGTGAAACTAAGGTCAGCGTGAGCTGCAAACATGCTTTCCATTGGGACAATACGATTAAGCGGAGACACGATACCCTAATTATACAGCTACTCACCAATCAGAAATGTTTTGTACTGAGCCTACAAGAGTTGCTCCATTTCTGCAACATTTTGCTCTGATAGATACGTTCGGCGTGTTACGATTTATAGGGTTGGCTTATGCGCGAGATAGACTTATACGAGGGAATATACGGTGTATTCCTACTATGATACCCGTTACTCAGGTTACTCAGAAACAAGAGGTGTATGAAACTATTGTCTAACACAAAGTAGGCTCATATTTGGATAGAAAAAGTGTGTGAGGAGACAAGTCCGAAACCTAATGACTTGTCCCCTAATCTGTTCCTCTAAAAAGCTGCGCACGCACGCACGCACGCATGCACGCATGCACACACACACACACACACCGATATTTAAGGGCATCAAAGTAGCTAGGTTGACCTAGCGTGGCGATGTTTTCTTCAATACCTTATGATATATATAAATACATACAAAAAAAAGGCTTTGGAAAAGTAGTGTTTGGTAGAGTGTTCACTAAATACAAAATGGATCGTTAGTAGAGGGTAATCGAATTAGCTTCTGAATAAAAATTTGAATACTTGTCATTAATTGTCATCATGTCATACTTGTCATCCTCGCATAGTTACCATATATGAGGGAATATATGGTAACTGCTTACATATAAAGTCTAAAGTTTCTCAGAATGTTTTTTATAAATGTATGCAGTTCTTGAGCAACATTAAACACCACTTCATAACTTCATTTTATTATTTTAAAATGGTACAGGGGATGGAAGATGAAAGAAAATACTTTTATTATATTGAAAGCAATAACTAGTAAATATTTTTGAATCAATTTTTCATACAACCACCAAGACTGTTTAATAGTTATCGGGAGAAGGTGATTCTAAGGATGAAAACCTGCAAAATGTCCAAGTGGAGCAGCCATGATAATGAAATATAAAAATTGTAAAAAAATTAAAATATTGAAACTAAAAACAGACATAAGTTATTTTAACTTGAAAGTCATGTAGTCTAAGTTAAACTAGCTCAATATTTCTATTGTGACCTCTACCTACGTACCATCTTCTCCGGTGTCACCAAGGCTACGTCTCAATCCTAACGCCTTCAATGTAAAGATAGTGCAACAATACAAACCTCCTCTGATTGTTGGGTATTACACTAATTATTTAGTTTCTGATACATAAGTTATTTTTATATTTTTATATTTAGTTATATTTATGTTTCAGTAATATGAAAGTATTACTGCATTGGTAAATGAAATGCTATTCGCATGTTACTGACCTGATAATAACCTAATTTCAACATCCACTATGGGCCAGCTCAGACAGAGAGGGTACTGTGGGGTAATAACATACAAGGACACAAGGCTATCTCTTCCTATAGTATTTACTCTTTATCATATCGAACAGCAAAGTACGATCATCACATTGTATAGTCAAGTACGTCATCCTAGCATGTATGTACTATACCTACTTACATAGTTTATCATACTGATCCGTAAGTACAATGTGAACCTGGAAGCAGTTTCCATGTAATTTCCTCGCGCAAAAAAAACATGATATCATATCAAACTTCTTTCCAAGCACTTCCACTCGTATCGATTCTGTTGTACCCAATACCTCATCCAACTTACCAGACAGGCCTTCGCACTCTCACGAATGGTCTACCAACACTCCTGTCTAGGAAGTTAGGTTTATAGACATCTCTGTGTGTAAGAATGTTTGCATCTCTTTCTTCTCTAGGTCTGTGATGGCCATCTCTCTCTTCTCTTGATCTGTGTGTGTCTTCCTTCTCCTCTCTGGATCTGTGGTAATCCTCGCCCCTATCATCCCTAGATCTGTGATACTCACGACCATTGCGATTGTCTCTACTCTCTCCTCTGCTGCCAATTCGGAAGGATGAGGGAATACGTCTACCAGGACTTCTAATCAAAACAATACAAAGATAAAGAGAAGACAACTCAATAAATATCAACAAACTTGAACACCTGCGAATTACATCATCTTCGTATATTGTGTTTGATTACCTTTACATGTGTTTTATTATCTTCAGCATATGTTATTCACTTCAACATGTGTTTCACTGCATCCACGTGTGTTTCATTCCCTCAACAAAGTTTGATTCCCTCAACATGTGTTTTATTAACTCAGCGTATGTTTTTACTTCAGCATGTGTTTCATTACCTCACCATGTGTTTTATTATCTTCAGCATGTGTTTTATTATCTTCATCATGTGTTTCGTTACCTCACCATGTGTTTCATGACCTCACCATGTGTTTCATTACCTCATCATGTGTTTCAGTACCTCACCATGTATTTTATTATCTTCAGCATGTGTTTTATTATCTTCATCATGTGTTTCGTTACCTCACCATGTGTTTCATTACCTCACCATGTGTTTCATTACCTCATCATGTGTTTCAGTACCTCACCATGTATTTTATTGCTTCAGCATGTGTTTCATTACTTCACCATGTGTTTTCATTACCTCACCATATGTTTTCAATACTTCACCATGTGTTTTATTATCTTCAGCATGTGTTTCATTACCTCACCATGTGTTTTATTATCTTCAGCATGTGTTTTATTATCTTCATCATGTGTTTCGTTACCTCACCATGTGTTTCATGACCTCACCATGTGTTTCATTACCTCATCATGTGTTTCAGTACCTCACCATGTATTTTATTATCTTCAGCATGTGTTTTATTATCTTCATCATGTGTTTCGTTACCTCACCATGTGTTTCATTACCTCACCATGTGTTTCATTACCTCATCATGTGTTTCAGTACCTCACCATGTATTTTATTGCTTCAGCATGTGTTTCATTACTTCACCATGTGTTTTCATTACCTCACCATATGTTTTCAATACTTCACCATGTGTTTTATTATCTTCAGCATGTGTTTCATTACCTCACCATGCGTTTTATTATCTTCAGCATGTGTTTCATTACCTCACCATGTGCTTTATTATCTTCAGCATGTGTTTCATTACCTAACCATGCATTTTATTGCTTCAGCATGTGTTTCATCACCTCATCATGCTTTTTATTACTTTACTATGTGTTTTATTATCTTCAGCATGTGATTCGTTACCTCAGCATATGTTTCATTATCTTCAACATGTGTTTTATTATTTCACCATGTGTTTCATTACCTCAGCATGCGTTTCACTACCTCACCATGTGTTTCATTCCCTCAGCATGTGTTGCATTATTTCAGCAATTATTTCATTTAGAAAAGGTGACATACACAACTGCAGCTGTTTTGGATACTTTCTGTACATGAAAAAAACTAAAAGCTACGCTTAAAGTAGTCTTGGAATTGTTTGGTATATATTGATGTGCCTAAAGACTATTATAGTAAGCTACAATAGTTTTTAGGTTAGGTAAATGTAGCGCCATGGTTGCTGAATCAGCTCTTGAGTGTGAAATTACTCAGCAAGAATTGGGCAATTCAAAGCATTTACATTGCAGAGCAGTGCTTCATTTCGTGCAGTTTGATGCAAGAACAAGTATGCCGCAAACCCAGCGTCGCTGTTAACACAGCCATTTCATGATATGAGCATCTTTAGAATGATAACATTCTAAATTTTACGTATTATAAGCAACACACAGTAACCATTTTCCAAGTACAGTATAATGAACCTGGAAGCTACTGCAACTGTTACTGTCTGCAAAATCATGGAATATTATACCTTCATATGCTAAAACTAAACCAAACTTCCAAGGTTTAATGAATACTGCAGCTCATGAGTATACGCCTCACTAAGATCATTCAGTAACCAGTGAAATATGAAATTTAGAAAAACTTCAAATTTTAAAACAAACAACAGACATAACTTATGGGAGTTTGACAATCAAGTAGTCTAAGTTAAAATAACTCTATATTTCCATTGTGACCTCTACCTACGCACCAATTTCTTCGGTATCACCAAGAATTTAGCTAAATATCATTTAGCTAAATATAGCCAGCATGTTGATTTTTAGGACCTCACCTCCTGCCCGGACTCTGCCTTCTTTCCAGTCTAGAAGCTTGCCTATGATCCCCTGGACTAGAGTCTCTTCTAGGGCTATCCTTTTGTCTAACCGGACTCCTGTGTGTGCCCGACTTCCCCTCATGTCCTGAGTGCTGCCCCATATCCATATTCCGAGAAGATCGGGCAGTCGATTTAGACAGCAGCATATCGCTGTCACCTCTGTTAACGAAAACAGGTAAAGGATGAATCATTGATGAGCAAGCATACGTATATGTTCACACCGGCATGTGCATACAACTCCCTAAACCTCCATAAACTACAGTGAAACTCGGATAACTCAAACTTCAAGGGACCGAGCAAAAGTGTTCGAGTTATTAGAGCGTTCAAGTTATCAGGACAGTCATAAGTGCATGTATTTATCAGTAGATACGTGTACATATATAAACTATATATAAATCAAAAGCATAGATTGCTTGTTGCAAGTTAAAGGGTCTCTCGTGTGAAGTTTTAAATATTTTAATCAGAAAGTATAGATATTTTTCTATCACTTGAGATTTGTTTGTTGTTTTAGGTGATGTGACTGCCAGGACGTTCTCAGATTAAAATTGGCAAAACTTGATCGCGGTTAAAACGCTCAGAAAAAATACATACGTATTTTTCTACCGAGCGTTTTAACCAAGATCAATTTTGCAGTAAGTCAATTATTACAAAACTGCTTTACTATTAAAAACCCATTAAAAATTTTGCCGATTTTACTTTAAAGTTATCCGAATTTTACCTCGCTTTTCTTCCTTTCAGAGGGTTATCGCTAAGCGGATGTTTGGTAAAATTTGATTTTTGCAAATCTATAGAAAAGTCGTTAATGAAAATATTTTGCCGATGTTGGTAATAACGAGGCCTAAGAACTACTAAAAGTCTATGGCTTGGAATAAAGTGATATTCTAAAGCGATAGTAACAACTGTCTCGGTAGCCGTTTGGCAAAAAACTGTTCGGGTTAACGGAGTTTTGGTCGAGTTATCTAAAGCCATTTATCATTGCGTGGGAACAGACCAAACAAATACGTTGAGTTAACCGTGTTTTCGAGTTATCCAAGTTTCACTGTATATAGCTTTAAAACAGATGTTCAGTTTAAGTCTTGGAGCCATGAGAAGCATAATTAATAAAAGTTTCTTTCTTATCTCCATGGTATAGCCTAAATACCTAGCAAATAGTCTATATAGTCTCCTACCAACCTCGTAGAGATCATACGCCTCCTCCCAGCTAGAAGATCATCAGGTATAGCTGGCTTCATTTCCTGTACCAAAGGTTTCGAAGGAGCCAGAGACTCTTTACTGTGTGATGGCTTTGTAATAGGTTTAGCAGAGATTGGCTTGGATGGCTCCACAGGCTCGTCATTGTCATCATCAAATGCTACTTCATCTATAGCAAAGAAACATCTAACAACTAAAAGGCGTTAAAATGAAACTGAACCATATCAATGGATAGAGGTTTTAACAATCAATAATGCTGTTCAGCTCGTGGATAAAACAAATAGGCAATTACAGTGAAACTCGGCTAACTCGAACTTCACGGGACCTAAAGAAAGTGTTCGAGTTATCAGAGCGTTCAAGTTATGAGAACACTGTCACAAGTGCATGTGTTTATCAGTACATATACAAACTATTATATAAATCAAAAGCATCGATTGCTTGTTGCAAGTTAAGGGGCCTCTCATGTAATGTTTCAACATTTTTTATTAGAAAGTATAAATATTTTCCTATTATATGAGATTTGTTTGTTTGTTTTAGGTGATGTGACTGCCAGAACATTTTCAGATTAAAATAGGCAAAACTTGATCGCGGCTGAAACGCTTAGAAAAAAGACATATTTTTCTTTTGAGCGTTTTAACAAAAACCAATTTTGCTGATTTTTCTTTAAGTTTATCCGAAGGTTACCTCGCTTCTCCTTGCTTTCGAAGAGATATCCCAAAGCGGATGTTTGGTAACATTTCATTTTTTGCAAACCTTTAAAAAAGTCGTTAATGAAAATATTTTGCCGATAGTGGTAATAATGGCGCCTAAGAACTACTAAAATATGATGTTTATCTCTATTGCTTGAAATAAAGTGATATTCTAAAGCAATAACAACCGTCTCGGCAGCCGTTGGGCAAAAAACTGTTCAAGTTAACCAAGTTAAGGTCGAGTTATCTAAAGCAATTTACCATTGCATGGGAACGGACTAAACAAATCCGTTCGAGTTAACCATGTACTCGAGCTATCCAAGGGCGAGTTATCCGAGTTTCAATGTATCTTGTTCTAATTCAGTTGAATATTACAGTTTGAGCTCAAACTTATTCAAAAGATTGAAAACAACATTCTCAACTGCTCAATTTTGACTCTCTGAAAGTTACACCCAATTCGTAGCACCCAAATCTATTTGATGCAATCCTGTTAATAATGCAACTTCAACAACAGTAAAATCTACACATTTAACAAAAGTCATTACAGGAGCAGACAAATTTACTCTATCCAAGAGTTGCTTGGTTACTAGTGAAGCGATTTATAATCATTCACCAAGCTGGAAGATGAACACTAACATCAATGACAAACACAGTCCTGCCATTCTAGCATTGCAGCTATCAATATCAACTAATCCAGCTTCATCTAATCAATTTCAACTCATTTAACTTCATCTAACCAATCTCAACTCATCCAACATCATCTAATCAATATCAACTCATCCAACTTCATCTAACCAATCTCAACTCATCCAACATCATCTAATCAATATCAACTCATCCAACTTCATCTAACCAATCTCAACTCATCCAACTTCATCTAACCAATATCAACTCATCCAACATCATCTAATCAATATCAACTCATCCAACTTCATCTAATCAATATCAACTCATCCAACATCATCTAATCAATATCAACTCATCCAACTTCATCTAATCAATCTCAACTCATCCAACTTCATCTAACCAATATCAACTCATCCAACTTCATCTAATCAATATCAACTCATCCAACTTCATCTAATCAATATCAACTCATCCAACATCATCTAATCAATATCAACTCATCCAACTTCATCTAATCAATCTCAACTCATCCAACTTCATCTAACCAATATCAACTCATCCAACTTCATCTAATCAATATCAACTCATCCAACTTCATCTAATCGATATCAACTCATCCAACATCATCTAATCAATATCAACTCATCCAACTTCATCTAACCAATCTCAACTCATCCAACTTCATCTAATCAATATCAACTCATCCAACTTCATCTAATCAATATCAACTCATCCAACATCATCTAATCAATCTCAACTCATCCAACATCATCTAATCAATATCAACTAATCCAACTTCATCTAATCAATACCAACTCATCCAACTTCATCTAATCAATATCAACTCATCCAACATCATCTAATCAATATCAACTCATCCAACTTCATCTAATCAATCTCAACTCATCCAACTTCATCTAACCAATATCAACTCATCCAACTTCATCTAATCAATATCAACTCATCCAACTTCATCTAATCAATATCAACTCATCCAACATCATCTAATCAATATCAACTCATCCAACTTCATCTAATCAATATCAACTCATCCAACATCATCTAATCAATCTCAACTCATCCAACTTCATCTAATCAATCTCAACTCATCCAACTTCATCTAACCAATCTCAACTCATCCAACATCATCTAATCAATATCAACTCATCCAACTTCATCTAATCAATATCAACTCATCCAACATCATCTAATCAATATCAACTCATCCAACTTCATCTAACCAATCTCAACTCATCCAACATCATCTAATCAATATCAACTCATCCAACTTCATCTAATCAATCTCAACTCATCCAACTTCATCTAACCAATCTCAACTCATCCAACATCATCTAATCAATATCAACTCATCCAACTTCATCTAATCAATATCAACTCATCCAACTTCATCTAATCAATATCAACTCATCCAACATCATCTAATCAATATCAACTCATCCAACTTCATCTAATCAATATCAACTCATCCAACTTCATCTAATCAATATCAACTCATCCAACTTCATCTAATCAATCTCAACTCATCCAACTTCATCTAACCAATCTCAACTCATCCAACATCATCTAATCAATCTCAACTCATCCAACTTCATCTAACCAATCTCAACTCATCCAACATCATCTAATCAATATCAACTCATCCAACTTCATCTAATCAATCTCAACTCATCCAACATCATCTAATCAATATCAACTCATCCAACTTCATCTAATCAATCTCAACTCATCCAACTTCATCTAACCAATCTCAACTCATCCAACTTCATCTAATCAATCTCAACTCATCCAACTTCATCTAATCAATCTCAACTCATCCAACATCATCTAATCAATATCAACTCATCCAACTTCATCTAATCAATATCAACTCATCCAACATCATCTAATCAATATCAACTCATCCAACTTCATCTAATCAATCTCAACTCATCCAACTTCATCTAACCAATCTCAACTCATCCAACATCATCTAATCAATATCAACTCATCCAACTTCATCTAATCAATCTCAACTCATCCAACATCATCTAATCAATATCAACTCATCCAACTTCATCTAATCAATCTCAACTCATCCAACTTCATCTAACCAATCTCAACTCATCCAACTTCATCTAATCAATCTCAACTCATCCAACTTCATCTAATCAATCTCAACTCATCCAACTTCATCTAATCAATCTCAACTCATCCAACTTCATCTAATCAATCTCAACTCATCCAACTTCATCTAATCAATCACAACTCATCCAACATCATCTAATCAATCTCAACTCATCCAACTTCATCTAATCAATCTCAACTCATCAAACTTCCTCTAATCAATCTCAACTCATCCAACTTCATCTAATCAATCCCAACTCATCCAACATCATCTAATCAATCTCAACTCATCCAACTTCATCTAATCAATCTCAACTCATCCAACTTCATCTGGTCAATATCAGCTCATCCAACTTCATCTAATCAATTTCAGCTCATCCAAATTCATCAAATGAATCTTATTTAATATCATCTTTTTTATTCTCTCAATTTTACTCTAGCTCTAATATACTGGCTTAATGCAATTTCAAATCGAATAAACTTGTATACCATCTTCCTGCGCGTGTAGTGTGAGGAGGGCGGAGTCATCAGCTGCTTCATCTCCACTCTCAGATTTTACTGCCTCCTTTGAAGACTCCAAACCCTCCAAGTCTGTGTCGGGTATCTGGGAATGAGGCTTGGAAGCAGCAGTGACTGATTTGGTGACAGACTGGAGACGAGTGAGCAGATTGTCCAACCTGAGGTGAACAACAGTACCCGCTGCAGCATGAATCATGCTTCATAATAAAAGTTATTAAAGTTTAGTTAAAGCTAAATGTAATGATAAAAATTTTTTTTACTGTTTATTGCTTTGCTAATCTAGTTTCTACATACTATTTATATTTTTGATTTAGCTTTTTACATACCGTAAAACCTCTAACTGAACGCCACTTTTATTTGAATGCTACCTGCACTAATTGATTTTTACGAGCCCATAATATCAATCGATCAGTTGAAAAGTGTCCACAAAATCATATTAATAATGAATTGTTTACATCAATAACAATTAATTTTCTCGTTGTCCAATTTCAAAGCTTTTCGTTAAAACTTTGAAAGCAACGATATAAAAATAATTAATAACTGCTTCAGGCTTATAGCAGTTCTTATTTTATGCGGTCTTGATACTTAAATGTACATGTATATAAAAAATTGTTTACATTTATGATGGTAGATCAACGACTAGTTTTATGGTGAAGCTAATGTTTAGCGAGCAAAACTTTTAGGCATTACTTTGTGCTAAATGCAACGCGTAAAGGTTTTGCTCTCCAAAAAAATTGTTTGAATGCTAATATCGACTAGTTCAGCAGAGCAGAAGAAGAGTTGCTAATATCGACTAGTTCAGCAGAGCAGAAGAAGAGATGCTAATATCGACTAGTTCAGCAGAGCAGAAGAATTGCTAATATCGACTAGTTCAGCAGAGCAGAAGAAGAGTTGCTAATATCGACTAGTTCAGCAGAGCAGAAGAAGTGTTGCTAATATCGACTAGTTCAGCAGAGCAGAAGAAGAGTTGCTAATATCGACTAGTTCAGCAGAGCAGAAGAAGAGTTGCTAATATCGACTAGTTCAGCAGAGCAGAAGAAGAGTTGCTAATATCGACTAGTTCAGCAGAGCAGAAGAAGAGTTGCTAATATCGACTAGTTCAGCAGAGCAGAAGAAGAGTTGCTAATATCGACTAGTTCAGCAGAGCAGAAGAGATGCTAATATCGACTAGTTCAGCAGAGCAGAAGAAGAGTTGCTAATATCGACTAGTTCAGCAGAGCAGAAGAAGAGATGCTAATATCGACTAGTTCAGCAGAGCAGAAGAAGAGTTGCTAATATCGACTAGTTCAGCAGAGCAGAAGAAGAGTTGCTAATATCGACTAGTTCAGCAGAGCAGAAGAAGAGTTGCTAATATCGACTAGTTCAGCAGAGCAGAAGAAGGGTTGCTAATATCGACTAGTTCAGCAGAACAGAAGAAGAGTTGCTAATATCGACTAGTTCAGCAGAGCAGAAGAAGAGTTGCTAATATCGACTAGTTCAGCAGAGCAGAAGAAGAGTTGCCAATATCGACTAGTTCAGCAGAGCAGAAGAAGAGATGCTAATATCGACTAGTTCAGCAGAGCAGAAGAAGAGTTGCTAATATCGACTAGTTCAGCAGAGCAGAAGAAGAGTTGCTAATATCGACTAGTTCAGCAGAGCAGAAGAAGAGTTGCTAATATCGACTAGTTCAGCAGAGCAGAAGAGTTGCTAATATCGACTAGTTCAGCAGAGCAGAAGAAGAGTTGCTAATATCGACTAGTTCAGCAGAGCAGAAGAAGAGTTGCTAATATCGACTAGTTCAGCAGAGCAGAAGAAGAGTTGCTAATATCGACTAGTTCAGCAGAGCAGTAGAAGAGTTGCTAATATCGACTAGTTCAGCAGAGCAGAAGAAGAGTTGCTAATATCGACTAGTTCAGCAGAGCAGAAGAAGAGGTGCTAATATCGACTAGTTCAGCAGAGCAGAAGAAGAGTTGCTAATATCGACTAGTTCAGCAGAGCAGAAGAAGAGGTGCGGTCAGAAGACATTGAGGAAGGTATTGGACAACCGGAAGAAGCTTGTTCCATCGAAAGTAACAATAGGAACGCAGCTATTCGAGCAAATTATGCAAATATTTTTGTTTTAAAAGCATTAATTTTTGTTTTTGCATGTATTATAAGTATGGTTCATTTATTTCACTTTTTCATGAATATACATGCATATATGTATATATATTTGTAGCATTTGATCGATTATCATTATATAACTTATAAATATGTAGATTTATAGCATATTATTTAATATCATCCTTGCGGTTATCTTAACATCGCATACAATGAATTGACGCTCGTAACTCTTCTTCTATTGCACATAAAAAGGTAGTTTTGGCTGCAAACTGTAGCAAACATATCAATGAGTGCAATGAGCTTTTATTCAACATTGCTAAATATAGATATAACATAAAAAATATGCCTTCAAATTTAGGATGAAATAAAAAGTTAAAAGCTCTAACAAATCGCAAAGCAAGGCACAGGCTATAATATCATCGCAGATTAGTTGCAAGCAATAAATTATAACAACTGGTATAGATATCTCTTGGCTTCCCAATGCATATTGCATTTAAAGATCTTTAACAAGTTAGAGGTAAGTTGGCAGATTTATTGCATCCAAAAGGTTTAATATCGCTCCACCAGAAAAAAGGGCAAAATATAGGCAACAATCGCTTCGTCCATAAAGGAGCGGGCGAGCCATTTGAAAAACACAACGCCAGCCTTTATTTGAACGCCAGCCTCTATTTGAATGCTAGCCTCTATTTGAACGTCAGCCTCTATTTGAACGCCATTTCCAATTGACCATCACTAGAGAAGGTTGAAAAATAGAGCGCCATGTCAAATGTTTGGTTTAAGGTTATATGTACAGTCATACTTCGACTTGCGAGCTTAATGCGTTCCGAGACTGAGCTTGTATGTTAATTTACTCGCATGTTGGTGCAATTAATTTATATATAGAACAATTAAATATATATTGATTGGTTTCCATACTTTAAAAAATGCAAATAAAACACTCAAAACAAGATATCGTAATAGAAAGAACATGTTGGTTATTGTCCTAACTTACCACAAGCTTTTAAAAAGCAACAAATTAAAAATAATGCAAGGAAATGTGATTAATTAAAATGTAAAGTTAAATACATACAATTGCGGCTAACGCTAGCATTTGCCAGAGAGGATCAGAGGGAGATATCCTAGGGAGTTATAGAGAGTTATCCTTCATTACAACAGTTGACTTTGATAAATTTGAATTTTATCAATGTTTTAAAAGACAAACGTAGAAGCAAACCTAAAAGCAAACTTTCATTTTTAACTTGACGTAATTAAAATTTCTTCGGCGTTCATAGTTTGAAGTTTCTCGCTGATTAGCTAATTTTTCCTTTGTTTCGCTTTCACGACTAGCCGGCCGTTTTAAGATAAACCTATATAAGGACATTTGCCTTTGTCGCCCTTTCAACATGTTGCAAATAGGACGAACACATGTGTCGTCACAAACGGTTAATGTACGACCACTAGCCAACTTGTCCGAATGTTTATAGTTTTGATATATAGCACCGGCCTTTTCACATTGCATCGTTTCAGTTACGCTGTCACTGGCCAATTGTTTATCTTTTATCCAATTCCTGAGCAGTCTCTCCACCAGCGGTCGTGAAGATCGCTGCGCCGTTTAGAGACTATGGTTAGTCCTTTTGCGAACTAAATAAATGCCCTGAATATAATCCTTCTGTTTGATAATTGTGGATGTATTTCTGTCATATTGCTGAGCTAGCTCAATCACGCATACACATTTCACATATTTTTCAATAGTTTTCCGTTTAATATCAATTGTTATCATTTGCTTTTTCTTTGCATTTCATCTTTCATTTTACTGGCAAACTTTCGGTCTACGCACAGTACTTTTAATTCACATAATTCTGCACTGAAAATCATGCACAAAACAAACACGGTACAAAAGTATAACCTGAGCAGTTGAAAAATACAGAGTGATGCTGTTCTCATAAAACACCTCCGGCATACTTGGCAACTGACTCACGTGCTCGTATCTCAAACATGGCTCGTATGTTAGTGCTAAAACTTGCTTAAAAGCTGGCTCGTATCTCACATTTCTCGTACGTTGGAGCACTCGTAAGTTGAAGTATTACTGTAATTATTTAAAGTATTCCTTTTTGAGGTCTTGAATAAATTCTAACTTTCGACATACAGTCATACCTCGACCTACGAGTACCCCAACATACGAGAAAATTGAGATACAAGCAAAATTTTGAGCGTTTTTGCTTTGAGAAGCGAGATAGCTTTGAGATACAAGCATAAGAGTCGGTTCTTGATGCGGTCAATAAGTAGCCAAGTATGCAAAAGGCCGCTTTGGAGAACAGCATCACTCGGTTTTGTCTGTCAAATCAATTTGAAAGATTTTTAAAAAGGCCGGCCAAAAGTTACCGTAAAAGCGAGACAAAAAGTGTCAAACCAGAAACAGACAAAAAAATTAAAACAAAGACAAAATTAAAGTTAAATAAAAGATTAACAACCAAACTTAGCTTCCAAGTAGTTGGATTACATAGCTTTAAGTGTGTGTTTAGTAAGCTAAATTAATTTAAGTTAAATTCTAAATTTATGTAATATTACCTCACGTCACACAAGTCTAGTGTACCGAATGCGTTGCTGTCAAGTCTGTCTCACACCACCGTTAGCCACTACGCCTGTCTCAAAGGTAAGAACTCCTCCATACAGTACTGCACACAGTAATGTTACATTCTATGGCTGATCAGCAGATCATAACCACTAAATAAGTATTTCTTACTTTGTGAGCACAGGTACTGAATTACAACAACTAAAAACATTTTTCCATTGTAAGACCTTGTTTTAGGTGGTTTTTTTTTCGTATGGGAATGGATTAATTCGTATCTACACATAGTTATTTTATATAGGAAATATCACTTTAAAATATGAGAATCTACACGTGCTCAGTTTCAGAACACATCAAGCGCGTATGTCACGACTGAACGAAAAAAATATCAAAAGAGACCAACTTCATATAAAGAGGTTTGAATGTAAAAGTTAGCCGCATATACCCTGTTAGCGTATACCCTGTTAGCATATACCCTGTTAGCATCTACCCTGTTAGCATATGCCCTGTTAGCATACACCCTGTTAGCGTATACCTGTTAGCGTATACCCTGTTAGCGTATACCCTGTTAGCATATACCCTGTTAGCATCTACCCTGTTAGCATATGCCCTGTTAGCATACACCCTGTTAGCGTCTACCCTGTTAGCGTATACCCTGTTAGCGTATTCCCTGTTAGCGTATACTCTGTTAGCGTATACCCTGTTAGCATATACACTGGTAGCATCTACCCTGTTATCATATACCCTGTTAGCATATACCCTGTTAGCATATACTCCATTAGCATATACTCCGTTAGCATATACCCCGTTAGCATATACCCCGTTAGCATCTACCTCGTTACCATATACCCCGTTAGCATTTACCCCGTTAGCATATACCCCGTTAGCATATACCCCGTTAGCATATACCCCGTTAGCATATGCCCCGTTAGCATATACCCCGTTAGCATATACCCCGTTAGCATATACCCCGTTAGCATATACCCCGTTAGCATATACCCCGTTAGCATACACCCATAAGCTAACAGACTGTTCTACACCATCTTAATTCAGCTAGGATTAATTAATCTTAATTCAGGATTAATCTTAATTCAGCTAATTAATGCACCATTAATACACAGCTAGGATTTTCTATTATACTTACCACTGAGTGAACGGCTTAGAGTTTTCAGCTAAGAAAAGGTCAAGGTCGGAAGACATCTGCGATATATCTCTTTTATTCGCTATCATAACCATTATATAATCAGGCAATTCATCATCTACAACATGCAAGCAAGTCACTTTGAATTGGAGTCGAGTGAAAAGCAACAGTGCAGAATCTAACAATATGGTAGTCATATTTAAACAAGGTAGCAACATTATATGGCAGCCATATTTAAACATTAAAATAAGAGTTTTTCATGTGACTAAAATTGCTAATGGCAGATATAACGCTGTTCCCACCCACCCAGTTGCGATTGATCAATCACAGCCCGTCAAGTGCCAAGCGTGACACAGCTTTGTATTTGCCATGAGAACTTTTAGTAATATAAAAACTGTCTTGTTTTATATAAATATTAGGTATATACGTTTGTATCTGTTCGCCTATATTCATCTACATGTATATATTTGTATGTGCTAATGACATATATACAGTGAAACTCGGATAACTCAAACTTCAAGGGACCGAGTAAAAGTGTTCGAGTTATTAGAGCGTTCAAGTTATCAGAGCACCCTCACAAGTCCATGTATTTATTTATTAGTAGATACATGTACATATACAAACTATATATAAATCAAAAGCATAGATTGCTTGTTGCAAGTTAAAGGGTCTCTCGTGTGAAGTTTTAAATATTTTAATCAGAAAGTATAAATATTTTTCTATCGCTTGAGATTTGTTTGTTGTTTTAGGTGATGTGACTGCCAGGACGTTCGCAGATTAAAATTGGCAAAACTTGATCGCGGTTAAAACGCTCAGAAAAAATACATACGTATTTTTCTACCGAGCTTTTTAACCAAGATCAATTTTGCAGTAAGTCAGTTATTACAAAACTGCTTTACTATTAAAAACCCATTATCAATTTTGCCGATTTTACTTTAAATTTATCCGAATTTTCAGAGGGGAATTTCAGAGGGTTATCACTAAGCGGATGTTTGGTAAAATTTGATTTTAGCAAATCTTTAGAAAAGTCGTTAATGAAAAATATTTTGCCGATGTTGGTAATAACGAGGCCTAAGAACTACTAAAAGTCGATGTTTATCTCTATGGCTTGGAATAAAGTGATATTCTAAAGCGATAGTAACAACCGTCTCGGTAGCCGTTCGGCAAAAACTGTTCTAGTGAACGGAGTTTCGGTCGAGTTATCTAAAGCAATTTATCATTACGTGGGAACGAACCAAACAAATACGTTGAGTTAACCGTGTTTTCGAGTTATCCGAGGGCGAGTTATCCGAGTTTCACTGTATATATATACTAGTTGAATGCTCGGTATTGCCTGGTAATAAAAAGGTCTTCAAAAAAAAAATTAGTTACAAAAACAGAGTTACCATTCCAACTTTCAAACTTCATAACATGAGCAAAGTGTTATGTGCAGTTTAAATAAATTAAGAGAGAAAATAAAAAAACTGTAAAGGTTTTTAAACTTTGTCAAACAACTGTAACTTTCCAACTTCATATCATGAGAAAAATGTTTTTTGCAGGTCAAATAAATGGAGAAAAAAAAATAAAACAACTGTAAAAGTGTTTCAATGTAAAATAATTAGTTAAAGTGGTATCTAAATAAAGTCTGTTTCGCTACAATTACAATGAAAAATGATATGGCAACGATACAACTAATACGAACTGAGAAAATAAAATAAAAATCCTGAATATGTTGAATTAAGAATAACAATAATTGCATAGAAGTATGTGTAAAAAAGTTATTGTTGCAGCAGAAGCTATCCATCAAAACTTTGAATACGACAATACTGATACCTCTTGATACTGGTACAAATGTAAAAATGAGATATCGGACTGTATTTGTCTGGTACTTTGTCTGACCGAATAGAGAGAGAATGTAGAGGCTATTCCTACTTGAGATCATACAATTGTCCCATGAAATATATTTAGCCTTTACAGATTTAGCATTTGAACCTTAGGAAAAATCAGAAATAGGAGTGTAATGGCAAAATCCGAATGGCACATTTGAAAATTACAAATTAAAAAATTGGGAATGGTAACAAAAAATTGACTTTTCACAAATGTTAAGAAATAACAAATGTGTAAAGTAATATTAATTAATAAAAAAGTGCACATCTAGCGTATGCAATCGCAAGAATTATGCAGAGTATATATATGGTAAGAGCGAGGGGAATGATAAGAACAGCTTAGCCTTGTGGTTAAGTGCACACGTTTAAACTCTTGCAGTTGCAATCTTCGTGAGTTATAATCTAGGAACGAAACAGATCTTTCATTCCTAGAATTTAATGACTATAGCTGAACAGCTATCAGATGACAAACTTTGAGATTTATATGATATACATATATGATATACACAAAAATATAAAGAGAACTTAGCTGTTAGCTAATTGCTACAAATTTGTTTCAAGCAGATATAGATCTTCTCTCATCAAAGGCCACTATAAATGACACATGTATATGTGTATATATGTATATAAATGTCATGAATAACAGCTTGCACATATATACATATATGGAGAACAAGTTGGTCCAGAGGAACTGAGGACTCACGTCTGCCTATATTAAGTGAGTAACAGGAATACCAAACTTGATTGTTTAAAATAGACTTACCAATATAACTACCCATCTCTGTCAGTTTGGCCTTTATGGCTTGCTACAAAAAAGCAAGGTTTGACGGTTTGAACAACTGCTGTTGATTATAATGTAGTATAAAAAGGAAATACGCTCTATACAGTTCTGTTACACCCTAAATGAAGTGGTATGCGATGACCTATAAATAAATAAAGCTTCCAGAATGTGGAGCAGAAAAAAGCTTGAACAGCTAAACTAACCGGACTAGACTAACTGTAACAGTCATTATAGAGACTATAGATGAAAACCATGAACGATGAGAGAGATTAGTAGAAAGTAATACAGACGGTTCCCAACCTACGAATGAGTTACGTTCCGAACGATTGTTCGTAAGGTGAATTTGTTCGTAAGTTGCTTCAGTGGTATATTTTGTATTATAATTTATGTTTAAGGCCTATATAAGTATATTGAAGGTTTATATAAGCATGTTTAAGGCTTGTATAATTAACCTGTATTGGTTTGTACTGAAAAAAATATTTAATAAAATGGAAATAATACTTTGGTAGACGCCGGGCCATGACACTGCATTTCTTATCTATTGTATGTCTTGTCTTTTTTATTATATTGTTGTTTTAATCGCTATGCTATCACTTATCATTGTTGTCTTATTTTTTTGTATGTGTTGTCCGTTTATTATATCGTTGTTTCACTCGTTATGCTATTGTTATATCTGATATACCGTCATAACACTATCACGTATTGTCACTTATATTGTTGTCATACCAACGCACTAGCGGTCCTATTTATTCACCTTGTTAGCCGGTGTTCTTACCGTTTGCCGTTAGCCGGAACGGTTAATATTATTGTATATAAAGGAGTGCGCTCATTTAGTTGAGCAGAGCAGATAGCCGTGGGCTCCTCGGCTAGTGAAATTTCCTTCGCTAATTAAAAGCTGAATGAAACTACACGCACTCTCTTCTCTTTATTTATTAATCTAGATCGTGTCAAGTAAAGGCCGGCAAATCCCTTTACAATACGTACAGTAAAAATAAAAAAGTTCTCTGCGCACTGGAGATACGTTCACGCACCTATGCACTGCAACAAACTGGGCAGAGAAAGGTGGATGCTAGGTGGTGCTTCTGAGTAGTGCCTACGCGCAGACCTGTTCGTATCTACCGTTGTTCGTAACTCGAATGTTTGTAAGTAGGGAACCGTCTGTATTGATTGTCATACTTCTTCCATTCTTTCACTCATGCATTCACCTACGTAACCTGTGAGAGACAAGTAACTAAGTCAACAATGTCTGTAGTTTAAATCTAGTTTTCAATAGAAAAAACAATGTGAAATTACAGCTTACTTTTTATTTCTTTGAATAATTGTTTAGTGTACGAACAATCACAAGATGAACAACAGCCAAGTGTCTTCACTCTTGACTAAATCTTGGCAATGAAATCAGCTAGGAGTTGCACAGTTATTTTACGTCTACAGCATCATCTTGTTTATATTTAAATAAACATTATATTTGCATTGATATTGAGTGGATTACTCCAGTCTTAATGAGAATCGGCAACTAAAAGTTGGTAGGCCTGTTCTCGTTTTACTGTATATTTCCAAATCTAAAATAGGACTTTAGTGTTTGTGATGTAACCTGATAGATATCAAAATTTCTGTGTAAACCATGTGTACTTCTGTTTAACTCACTTCAGTGATATTAAAAGCTTTTCTCCAATGTTGTCTGTCTGTCTGAGAATGTTTTTACAAATGTGAAATATAAATTTCTTGCCCTTCAAATGGTGAGACAACACATGGCGGTAGTAGTTGAGCTGTGTTTGATCAACACTGATTCCGATAATGAAGAAGGAAAACCTGAGGCTCATATTTTAGCTAACTTCCAGCGACTGGCAGTAGTAAAAACGGCAAAACCTAGCCATAATATTCAAATCGCTTGAGTTAATGCTAGATGACGATTTGCTAAAAATTGCTAAAAATGCTAGATGGCAGGCCCTTTTTATTATGTAAACTATTGGATGAGGAAGAAGAGTATCAAACAAGGTCTGCTAAAATACACTTCTAGAGCAGAGGCCGCTAAAATTGTGTAATTGTCTGCTGAATATGTGAATGACAAGTCTTGTGATTCGATTTTTAAAACTCTTGAACAGTTCTGTGTGGATGAACTTGGTCATTCTTGTCATAAGTTAGTTATCTGAGCTGTTCATCAGATGGTAGATTCAATAGATGACCCGTAGATCAGCTAAAAGGCATGCTTCTGTGAGCTACAGCGGTGAAGGTGAGGTGCCAATGCTTTCAAAGGAAAAACTTCACGGAAAAGATAAGACCTCAACTGCACGCGGGAGATGCAGGAGAGGCTCATACCTTCAAGATCAACATCTTGCCAAGGACGCTGAGTGCCAAAACTGCATAGAAATAGAGCACTTTCAGGCATGCTGCCGGAACTGAAAAGTGGAAAACATAAGTTAAAAAACCCAGAGAATAAGACTTAAATTCCGAGGATGATTTTCTTTTTACTGGAAAGCTGGGGATTGGTGAGATCAATAAATAGAAAGCAGAAGTCTCAGTCAATTAGAACAAATGTACGTTCAAACCTGACGCTGGAACAGATTGAACTATAATCAGTAATGCTGAGCAATAAATAAAACACGCACCACTATCTACATATTCTGAAAAGCTTTTTGGTCCAAGAAGAAAAGTTCTGAGTGTGTTCCAAAGTGATTTTAGCTATAATGGAAAGACGCACACAGAGGTGGCCTTTGTCATCAGGAATCAACGCAACACTTCTCAGCCATAGAGCATGCTCAAAGTTGGGACTGATTATCTGCAATGCGAAAAACATCAGTGAGGTCAACAATGATATTCAGTTGAAGTATCCCAGTTCTTTTGTGGCTTAGGATTGCTCAAATACACATGAAATTTTTTAGAAATCGGACCCAAGTCCAAACTGTATTTACACACCTTGGAGCATACAACATCCATTACAAGATAAAGAAAGCAGAAACCGGATGAAATGGTTTGAGAAGGCATCATATTACTGATAACATAATCGACAGAGTTTTGCAGTGGACTAGTCACCATACTCAAACCTTCAAAGGATGGAAAAATTTGTCGAACTCCCGGGCTGAGGAGTGCAGAGAAGGCCACACTATAGCCATAGTCCAAAAGAGTCTGAGCAGACTAACAAATAGCAGGATGTTTTCCAATTTTGGCACCAGCAGCGACTTCTGGCAGATTAATTGAAGTAGAGTTCTGGAAGGTGACAACTTTTCTATCACCATTTGGACGCTACTGTTTCATCTTTCGGTATCACCAACACCCTGAAGATTTATCCGAGGGCTATGTCACAAGTGATTAGTAGAATCGAAAGCGTAGTTTGCCACCTGAACGATATCCTTGTTAATGGTCCAGACACTAGGAGTCACAACGAAGCGCTTCAAGCTCTTTTCCTTGGGGTCAAGGCCAAGGTCAATACCAAAAGATCAGTATTTAGCAAGGTTGGAAAAAACCATGGTTTTTTTTGTTAAAACCGGTTTTTATGGTTTAAACTGGTTTTTATAATTTTACCAAGTTTTTTACAATTTTAAGTCTAATTAACATCACTTACTATAGCTGCATGATTGAGTATTGAACATACATATGTGGAATCATCTGTTAAAGATGGTACTGTGGTAGTTGTTATGGGAAAAAAGAGAGAAAACATGGAAATTTCAGAACGAGTCTTAAATCAAACATGATCGATGAAATACAGAGCAGAAATCTTATCACATAAAGTGAATATTTTACATACAGCTCTATGTATAAATAGAAACTTTAATCCCAGTGACTAGTCGTGTGGTAGTGCAGAGCATAATGCAGATGCATTGCTAGTGTTTGGGGCTGTGGCAGATGACTCAACTTCTATCACCTGAATACTAGCAACACTGTCTAAATTGGTGTTTTCAGCTGGACAATTTGCTACATGAGCTTTAAGCCTATCTGCGTGACCTCGCGTTACGACAGCACACCTATTACGTTTTGCCTTAAAACCTTTGCCTTTCAAAACACAACAAACTTGATAAACTGAATTCTAACAATCCAACTACTTTGGCTTGTGCCCAATAAATGAAATATTAGTTTGCAAACTTGAAGCTTTTGCTCAAAGGATTTTATTGTTTTAATTTCTAATTATAAGTAATTCTTTCTCACTGGCCAGACTTGAGAAAGTATTTATTCATTATTAGAGACGATGAATGGATTAGTATATTTCACATGGTTTTTATATTTCATCAGTAAAGAGATCATCATATCACTTGATAAAACCAATTGAAAATAAAATTCACTAATTCATTGTTGTGCTAGGATTTCATGTAGTTTCAACTTGAACTCTGCCATCAATTTATTACTGTATCCTAAATAAACTTCAACAGCTGATAATTACATATAATTGCATTTCTACCGCACATGAACCACTAGGAGCTTAAAATATTATGTTTTCACAAAAAATAATGAAAAAACCGAAAATCCATAAAAACCGGTTTTTTTCGGGCTGGTTTAAACCATTGGTTTAAACCGAGCCAACCCTGGCATTTAGGCCATGCAAAACCTCCAAAAGCTGCTATCCAAAGTGCAGAGGGCAACCGTCAACATTCAATGACCAACTAAGTCCGCTCGGGTACTCAGGCACCTGAAGAAAGTGTCGCAGAAGGCCTTGGTCAACATCAAACAATTACTACAAGGTACTTTTCTTCACGTTCGGTGGTTAGCAGACTCTGGAAGTCGATGAAAATGCCTACTTACCTGTCTGACTATGAGCTAAACTAAACCAAGAACCAATCTGACCCTGAAACAAATTCTGAAAATCATCAATCTGATATTATTATTTTGTAGATCCTAAACGCTTGCTAGCCTTCACCGTATTATCATGCATACTCATATCGTTAGAGCTTTGCAAATTGAGGGAAAATGTGATGTAACCAACTGTCTATCCATGTTTCTATGTAAACCCCATGGACTTCTGTTTGATCGGCTACGATAGTAACAATCTCGTTTTTTGCTTTTGCCTCTTATGTTTGTTTGTTTTTTAGCTGTTTTTACAAGTATGAAATATAAATTGCTTACCCTTGAAATGGTAAAACAACACAGTATTGAATCTCAGCATATTTATAGGCTTATCATTAAAATCAGGTAATGAATAGAAATATATATAGTACTTTATTGGCAATTATGTCATTTCACGAATAGAAATGTTTTTTTAAAGTAGGCCATACAACAATAGTAAAACAAAAAAGGGGAAAAAAGCAACAGTTAGCCATTTAAATTGAATAAATAGTCTGACAAATAGTGTTTAAAATGCCTTTCTTCGCTAAGAGAACTGATAAATAACCGATAAATTCTACTTAAATGTTGAAATATGTTGCACGTAATAAGAGAGATTGCATAAAGAAAACGTTCACCAGATCTCTTTCTTTACTAAGCAAATGAAATAGATAATTATTCTAACAGTGATATGTGGTGGACCTATTCGAAACAGTTTGTCTTTCAGTTCTGCCTATCAGCATGCATACATTTAAGTATGTCAGTATGGTGCACGAATATCTATATTAGATGAGTAATGAAGCAACTAATAAATATGAATTAGAGCCTAAAAGAGGTAAAAGTATGCTTCAACAACAATTTATACTGTACGAGCTATAAAGAAGAAATTATTATTATAGATACCGCTAGCATAATGCATTATTGCAATTTTCACCATTAAAAATCTCTTACCCGTATCTTTTCACTGATTTCTTCTCGGTCCATGCCGAAAAAAATTGTTTTTTAAATTACTTTATGTCTTAAGGGAAAAAGGTCGCACTAGTGTTCGTCCTTGAGAAAAATCATCCAATAAAAATTCCGAATTGCTGCGGTTCTGCAATTGCAAGATTGTCAGCTCGCTTATAGCAAGAGTACGCAACTCCGCTAATATTTGTATGCTATGTTCTACTACATATACATGTTCAATTAGTTCTAGTTCTAATGATATTAAACCGACTAGTTTTAATGACAGCAAAACCAAAGTAAAAATCTACAAGTTCTGTACCAACCCAAAGATTGCTGTTGTTTATTCACTAGAAAACTAATTAGAATGAGAGTATAAATGTATAATTATAGCCAATTTTGCTGTTAGTTTTTTTGACATGAGCATTAGGCAAAGGGGGAGCAAAGGCAACTTTAAAGTCGTTTTTAACTTTTTTAGGTAGAAAAACCCTTGGCCACTCTTGTTGAAACTGTACCGAACAGTGAAAACCCATTTTTATGCAGCAATTAAAAATCATATAATTTAAACATTAATTAACTTCAACATTTATAAAACTAGTTTGAATGGGTTTTAGTACTGGCCAGTTATGTGGTACCTCTAAATCAAATACATAGATTGTCGTGTTGTATAGCAGTATTAGCAAAAGCAGATAGCATAATGGAGAAACAACTAAATATCAGAGACATGCAATATTACAATCAACATGACACCTAATACATTGAAAGACCAACAATAAATACAGTCATCATATTATACTCATCTACAAGCAGCTTAGAAACCGCCTGTGGAAGTAGCTCATGAGAAAAGAGATATCAATTGGCATGCCAGGAAACCATTAAAATATATCATACCTGTAACAGACACGACCAAGACAGTTCGAGTTAGTCATCATTTCCAATCATTGTACTCTCATGACATACTAAAGACAAGTTCACTCAATTGCTAACCCTCTGCAACATAAAGAATAGAACCTGAGCGCCTACACACCTTCTCACAGAGTAACAGAGACATCTATAAAAAAAGAACAGCTCCAACGACTCAGGGTCTCTCTGTCTGCGGTCAATCTATCTATCTCTCCTTCCTGAAGGACCTGCTGAGGCGCGTTCCTCAGCCTGTGGAGCTTTCCTCTCTCTTCCTCTGGAGCCTCCATCTTTTCCATCTACCTATGGAGCCTCCTTCTCCATCATCAGCTGATCCTGTTCCACTTCCCTATCTCAACTACCGAGCCTCTACATATAAAGACTGCCATGACTCCTATCTGACTATCAAAATTCGCAGCCGTACGGACCGAGCAAGCAAACACGAATAACCGTTCGAGTAAGGGTGTAACTTTTATTAGCTATTTCAACCTTTTGTCATTAATATTATTGTTAGAATTTTGTTAGTTGTGTATTTTAATTGTTGGACTTATAGAATGACAAATTAATTTTTGCTGGTACACATCAGTATTGCTTACAATAGCTTAACACCTTCACTTGTACCCGAACCAGTAATACTCAAATTAGTCCCCATGTGACAAAGCAGAGGTACACAAACTAAACATAGTCAAAATAGAATGAAATGACAAAGCAAATTCAACGCTGATGTTGTGTGTGGATTTGGATTAGTTATGCATAATATAATTTCTCCACATCCACTCATAACAGTCTAGCAGAAAAACATTTTGGCTATAGGTAAATTTCATTAATTCAAGTATTCACTAATGCATTAAGTTATCTGCTGTCAAAAAGGAATTGTCTTCTCTGTACAACATCTTGTTGTGATCCGCTTATTGAACTTCTTTTGACCATTTGATGTTTTACAAGAAATGTCATTTGATTGCGTGACAATGCGAATTGATTAGTTTTTGATCTTGACATTTTATTTGAAGGTTTCAAAAAGAACCTTGTAACACATGAGAAGGGGCCTTCTGAAATAAACATACAAAATAAAAATTTATTTTAAATGCTGTAATAAACAAGTAGTAATTCAACATAACTTGCAAAAACATCGAAATATACGAAAAACATAACTTGCTAACTTAATGAGAAACTAAGCAAATACTAGTAGCTGATAGCAATCTCAGACTATATTTTCATTCAGTAAACAATGTATGCAGGACAGGTGACTGGTAGGTAAGGAATATTCTCACCATAACAGAGTATTTGTAAATAGAACATATCAGAGATAAGCTTACTTTGATACTTGTATCGTACTTTGTATTACATTGACATTAGACATTGACTGTACAGATATTTGATTGGTTATAAAATCGATATTTGATTTGCTATGAAGCAGCTAGATACAAGTTGATTACATAATGAAATCCAAGTCATCACCGCTGACAGCAAAAACTGTTCCGCATATAAAACAGGTAAAGTAGTATATGTATGAGTTAGTATATAACGGTAGTGGTCAATTACACAAGCGAAGTTAAGAGCTGTGAAAATGATTCAATTACTAGCATGAGTTCATAAGATTAGATTCGATGATAAAGACTAGATTCTACGTGGAATGTTATGGATCAAAATGTGAGCATGCCTATTCCATCACATCTGGCAGACTTTTTTCTGTTCATGGGCATGCTCTGCCGTGCCTCCGTAGCGAACCAGGAACTTTTTACCGGCCCAAACCACGTATTTGGTAGACATTGTCCGAGGTATGAGGTAGAGAGGAGAAAGTTCACGAAAAAACCATGCTTTGCTATAGGAAAATATTGAGAAGGCCGGCCTTTTATTCTAAAAAGAGAATATGTCAAGGTCATCATAGCTGCCTGCCTACCAATGCTGTGAAAACCTCAATTCACTATAACTAGGATGGCACACAGGTATCCTTATTTATAACGATGGACTATACTCCTCATATAAACTGCGGAATGTTGATTAACCTTAAATCAACCTTTCCAAAACTCCTACATTTGCGCAAACATTCTACCCAGAAAAACAACCCATTTCATTGGCTATATTTTGTTTTATCTAAAGTCAACTTACAGTAAAGTGGTGGTTAGTTGTTCAGCGCTATGATTTTTGATTCCCGGTTCAAACATTATGAGTTACTTTCTCTTTTTTTTAAAAGTTACTCATTTATAAATATTTATGACAATGGGGCCGTATCTACAACCCCACAATGACTACTACATCATTCTTGACTACGGTTAACATTACGGCCAAAGTGGTGGTTTGTAAACATAAGTGACCCTCAGTGAGTCATTTGTCTACAAAGTGGTACAACTCCAACGCTTTGATTTTACTCTCCAAAATTTTTAACCTTTCACATTAGCTGATTGGAGAAGCAAAAACCAACGAAAATCAGCAAGCAATGAATGGGTGACACTGACGTGACACAAATGCCCGCACAATGAGTGACATGTGTCACTCATTGTCTGTGCATTATTGTTATTGTGTCAGAATCACTGACAATGAGTGACACTGCTTATAAAATCAACCTCTCCCAACCCAAATAAGCCAGCTTAAAAATGTGGCCATGACTCCAGCGTACTTAAGAACTTCAGAAAATTCTGAGACAAGCATTAAAATTGTGTACTGGTTGGATAACTATACTTCAAAAACTGTTTTAGCAAAAAGAACTTGAGTTGATGTGGCACTGGCTAGATGTAACAGCGGACAAATGTTTTACACACATTGATTCTTTGGTAATATTCAGACGAATATTGAATGTAGCAATCACTAAATACTGTATGTTAACACTTTCACTACAGAATCTTTTGTTCGTTTTGACAGAATAAATTTTATACAGAAAGATTTTTGCTAACATATACTAGTGTGAAAGCCAGAGCTTCTCTCATAGAGCTTTAATCTTAAGGTTTTTGAAATCAGCAGAAAACTCTGCGCAAAAATCAATACATTTGACAAACAAAAACCATGTTTATTATTTTTTTAGTTTACTGAATTCAGCTGCAAAGGAAAAATGCTATTATCTTGTCAGTTTAACCAAAACGCAGACCTCCTTCCTCTAATGTAAAAATACAGTTATCAGAAATATCTGAGGACAATTATTAACGAAGTTCACTAGCAGAAATACGTTGAGGCCATTGTTAATATTAACACTGTTAACAACTTTTCTTTTCATCCATCCTAGGCCAGAAATAAGAAAAAATGGGAACCGTTAGTATGCTGTGAATTCTAAAAAGAAAAATAGCTGGTCTCTTTTATTTTTGGCAAAATGATAACTCAAAATCTTAAATTAATTGTGGTAAAGTTAATCCTTTATCAATGTTTTTTGTAGAGATACTAAGGCAAACCGTTATAAAAGCTTTCCGACAGAATGAATTATATACACAAGCAGTAGTAAGACTTTCCATGGAGAAAGTGTCAACAGTTGCTAGTCTAGAAAATTAAGTCTCCAATAAAAGAAATCCTCAAGCTGATGACATGCTACATGCGCATGCTGCCATCTGGCAAAACAAGCTCATGTAATTAAAGTGTTAAATCTCGACACACCTCGATGTTTGAACTTTTCAAAACACGATGTGAAACTGGAGTGAATATCTGTCCCAACTTTTGAAAAGATTTTGTGAAGAAAAAGTGAAAAATCTGATAGGAAATGCAAATAAAACAGTAATAAAAATAGATAAATTAAGGCAATTTAAAACGTATTTCTAATGCAGCATTTCTATCACTCACTCTACCACCAAACCTAAGTATTGCTAAGCTTGCACTACCATTCATAGAGCTCTTAGTGCAACTAAAACATCTTTTTAATGATTAAAACTTAATTTAATTTTTATATATCATTTACGGTTTTAAATTTGCTTCTTTACATAATTCATTTGTTTTGATAATATACTATATGTAAATAACTGAAGTATTTATCATTGATTTTAGAATGCTAGAACAAATTAAATAGAATGTCAAGCGTTCTTATCTGAATACTTGCCACAACATACAATCATTTAGACACGCAAAGCGAAGATTGACACGAATTAACCTTTGCTTGCCAGGTTTGACGGTATGAAACAGTTAAAGTGCAAACACACTAGGCGATTTTATCGCGTGCGTCATGAGGAGCATGGAGATATAGCTGATGTGTGCCAAAACACACTTGAGCGATTCACCAGCAAACGATAATGCGGGCACACTCACAAACTGTCAGCAAAAATCCGTATCATCGGAGTTGTTAATAAATTCAAGTCAATATGGCGCCTTCTAGACAACGACGTAAACAATTTCTGCTTCTGTTATCAGGCCTATCTCACTTTCACGAATTGTACACTACGAGAAGACATAAGAAAAAACGATTCTTGTATTTTTAACGGTGATATTTTATGATTTTTATATATAGTTTACTGCAACGATTAACTCCCAAATGTTGGTTTTCAACTGGATTTCTTTGTACTTTTAATGTGTTGTGTTGTACAGGACTGGGTGTGCTCTTATTAAATCTACGAACCATTTCCTCATTCAGTATTCATTTTGAAAATGCTTCAATCGTAACAAAATAGCAAAATATTGTTGCTGTGCGTTGATGAGCGTTGGCACGGAAAAATTAACAGCCAGAGCATTACATTCTGGATAAAACCAACCAATCGAGATGCATCTTGCGCATGATAAAGTTCTGATAGAGAAATTCTAGCGTTATCGCTCTGCAAGAGCTTGCTGAACGAGTTCTAGAGCAGATTAGCGGCTCGAAGCGTGATATCGCACCAAATACTGCCTAGCGTGTTTGCACCTTTAAAAATAAAAACTAATCATTTGAAATATTAGTAGAACCTAGACATTTAATGCATTATTACCGAACTGTAAAAAACTGTAAAATGAACAACAATGATAAAAGTAAGAGAACTAGTTTACCTGCATAACAGTGAGGAGTATATAGTCGGCAATAAGCCAGGAGAGAAAATGAAGAGGCAAGAATATATACGGCTGTATGCTAAACATATAGTAGACAGCTAGCGCCGTGAAAGGACCGAGGAATATGTGCTCCTGAAGTGGCTCAAGAAGTATGAGTATAGGCACCTGCGTATGTCGTAGGTACATCCACCTGCAACATCAAACTTTCCATGTGTTTTTGCCTGCTAAATGCCCACCATAGCAAGCAAGCAGGATCATACATGGTCGCCCACAATGCGAACATACCTTGACATGCGCGCTTGATAAGATTTGATTGAACTGAGACCTGGATTCTGTAGAGCTGGTTGGCTGCACAGAACTAACCTCCAGCCCCTAAAACACACAAAATCATACTTTTAGTTGAGGTCCAGAATGTCTGTTAACATCGTTAACGATGTCTGATCAATGTTTGCTTATAGGTACTAAGGCGAGCTGTTATAAAGGCTGTCAATGGCGGAAAAGCCAATCCACATCAAATCGGCTCAACAAGAGAGTTGCAGCCCTTGGCAGTGCCACCAAGATACAATTTTTTTTTTAATTTCAGCTACATAAAGGCAGAAGATTGACCATACAACTGGTACTTTCCCATGAGCGCACAACTGCATTGCTAGTCTACAGAGAGCAAGCTAAATGCTGACAATGTTTTGTTTATTTGCCTAGGAACCTACTTGTTTATGATTACTTGTGCAAGAAAGTAGTCCTCCCCGAGGTAACAACCTAGACTCCGTAGGCCTCCCTCTTCATCAAGGATCTTTTTGCGGAATATGCATGACATGCTTGTCAAACAGTTGACACCAAATGCATTTGCTGCCATGTAGACCCTAGCTTGAGCTCCTCCAAACCATAACTATAAATATATTAACTTTTAAGCGAGAAATTCAAACATCAAATCAACAATATCAAATACTTGAATTTTGAAGGAAATAGTTTGAATCCTGTGTAAGATAATAAAGGCAATTTCCGTAACTGTAAGATATTGCACTTAACTCACCTGCTCTACCTGTCGAGAGAATCTCAAGTCACCATCACACATAACAGGCACCTGGTGCACAATGCCTACCTTATCTGTCATGTGATTCACCATATCTGTGAGTGCATCTGGCTGTGCTACAACCGAAACAACTGTTTGAATGGATTTTGTACACTATAAAAAAGGCTTGCATGATTCATCCTGCAAAGGGTTGTCTTTCCATGACATGCATAAGCCCAGAATTAGACTGAATTGAGAAGATTTCGACTGCATAGCTTCTGAGCAGGGAAATTGTGACTATGAGACATTTGAGACATCAATAACTAACTAAAGACATCTCGAATGTAAGCATTGAACAGAAGGGAAAGGTGTGGCATAGAATCATGCATTCAGAAATGTAGATTTATTAAAATCAGAATGGTTGACACTTCAAACAGATGCAAGCGAGCACAACAGCTGGCATCTGAGCTCTTTTATAATTTATTATTTTGAGACCCATTTCTCTATTAGCTGGCATTGCTTACATCTGATTATGTTATCAATATATGCAATAAAACATCTATCATATCATTACTGAATTATTTGTGTGAAATGATATTCAATATGCATTGCATGCCCTCCCCTCCCCCCCCAACAATGCTTTAGTAGGTCAGTCTTCATAATGCAAGATAAGAGATGCCTTGCAAGGCATGGCCAAGCAAAACAATATTCAATTTCATCATGCCGAACATTTCGAAACAATTCTTTCACAAAATCAAACCGGAGAAACTGCCGAGTTACAGATAGCTACAGGTCAAGCCAGGTTTTGGCACATCGACTTTCAGAGTGTAACAACAAAGCCTAACGGAAAGTGCTATGAACATATTATAGGAATTAGTATGCTGGCTGCTCCGTGTGCAGTGAAAAATCATCATATGTAACAGCTGTGCGCATAATTATTCTTAGATGTGGAAAGGTGGCTGAGTGTGGCAGATGGTAGTGAACTTTGCTTTGAAGCCGAATATCTAAGTTTGATACAGTGTAATCTTTTTCCTGACGCTCTTAGCGTGGCGACAGACGGACGGACACGGCTCGTGGTAAAAACTGTTAAAATATAGAAATGTTTCTTTCATAACATGACCTATGCAGAATTGCACTTTAGCGAGTGCCTAGTAAAGGATACTCGAACCAAAGAGTTATTCTTTTATCAAAGGACAAAGGATTCACCACAATAGCGAATACCAGTTATTGTTACAAATCCGAGTGATATTCTTAACTGTAATAGAATTGAACAATGTCATGTGAGACGAGTCTAGTGGCATTGAACAAGTCATGTTAGTAAACGCTAGCAGCATTAAACAATGGCACGTTAGTCGCTTGAGAGCATTATGAACAAACAGACTGATTTTGATGCCAAGACCATTAAAAACATATATTGAGCACACAACAGTAACACAACAGTGGTAACATTCTAAACACAAGCCAGCACAACCTACATGCAACCTGTGTATCTACACACTGCTTGTAATTGGCCGCTGACGCAGGTTGTGTTTCATATAAATGGTGTGAAGTAGAAAAGTGTCTAGTATTTCACAGAATACTAAATATAAAATAATTTTACAGAATATTTTCCATTGACAGAATCTGTGTTTGATAATGTAATGGTAATTTCCCGACCAAAAGCAATTTATATCAATGGCCCTAAGGAAGTGATTTAATATCTTAATGGACTAACTTAAGATAATTCTGAAGTCGTCTTTTCACAAATATTGACTACAGCGCACCCTCGGGTTACGATGAACCTGTCATACGATTTTTTTGCCCTGCGATGTGAAACACACTGATTTTTTGCCCACTCCATATGAAATATTTTTCGCTATACGGAATCAACAAAAATTTCTTTCGAGATTCAAATTTGGCAGTCGGTGCGCTGATTACATCGGTATAACAAATATGCCAATAAGCTATTTGCTGAAATCCCTCTAACAACGAACGAAATAAATACGATGTTCGATCTCAGTCAGATTGGCCTTATTTGTTATTAGATATAATGAAAATGAAACCGAAAACAAATAGGTGATAAAATTTTAGCAATGAGAAAGTTGAAGTTCAATAAAATGGTTAAAAATAAATACAAAAACTTAACTTTAAGTAAATTTAACATAAATGTTATACATCTACCTCTAAAGTAAGAACTCCCTAAAGTATGTACTGCACCTATTACATTGCAGCGTTATATTTTATTGCACATTATAACCACTGAAAACACTAAAGTTATTGTAGGTAACTATAGTTACTAAACTTAACATATTATTTTGTTACTATTTTTAATATGTACACATAGCATGTATGTATATAAATATTTGATGATTTTACCTGGGCTGTTTGCATTAGATATTTACTATGGGTTTTTATACCCCTTTATACGAATTATTCACCTTACGACGCCAACACTGAAACGATTTAAAATTGTCGGGCAGGGTTCCACTGTACTCACTAGATATCTCAGATTTCTTACTGAGCAAAAATAAAACTACTGCCATATATCTCCATAATTCTTATTACCGAAATAAAATTATCCTGAGACATCTCAAGCTCAAACATAACAAGTTCAGCTAATAAATAAACAAAGTTTCATCCCTTACAATTCTTATCTAGTTTTCTACCACATTTTATCCTGTGTTATTGCATAACTATTGCATAACTGGGTTCATTTTAAAGCGCTTTACCAAAAATAGGTCAACGAATAGAAGAGCGTAACTTACTTTTAATCCCAGCATCAGAGATCATGAAGAGGGGATACTTAGCCTGATCATACGCATTGAGCATATTATTTACCTTGGGGTTGATAACTGCATTCTGGGCGCCTGCAATAACATCATACGATAAACATACAACATGTTTCCAATAAAAGTATCTGTCTATTTACGAGATGCATGGCAAGTGGTCTGGGAGGAGAGGGAAACCGCCACAGTGTATATGTATAACAGTGTATAACAAGCCACATTGTATATGTATAACAGTGTATATGTATAACAGTGTATAACAAGCCACAGTGTATATGTATAACAGTGTATAACCAGAATACTCTGCATCAAGTGCCCTTGTAAGAAAAACTCGCGCAAGTGTAGCTAAAAAAGCAAAATCAAGGAATGATTTAGAAAAAACTAATTAAGTCCAGGGTAAAAGTTCACATAAATCTGCTGTTTTTCTTTCTGCGAATATATAGATGCTGTTTGTTCACACAATAAATAAATCATCCCTATCGTTGTTGTTTTTGTCATCCAGAAACACAGTCTCTATGTTTTATGTTAAAAGGATGCTTTTCCTCAGCTACCCCCCCCCTCCATTGGCGACACTCGACTGTCGCTAAGGTAAAAAGACTAAGTATTATTATTCTCTCATGTAGTATAACTTATAATCCAATTTTACCATGCACTAGTTCCCGGGCAGCTAATACCAGAGTATCGTAGAGATCATCAGGTGTTCCGATAAAGCACAGGGATTATGTAACTATGAGCACAATGTCAGGCAGTTGATTGGTGCAGGTGTTACAATGTCAGGCAGTTGATTGGTGCAGGTGTTACAATGTCAGGCAGTTGATTGGTACAGGTGTTACAATGTCAGGCAGTTGATTGGTGCAGGTGTTACAATGTCAGGTAGTTGATTGGTGCAGGTGTTACAATGTCAGGCAGTTGATTGGTGCAGGTGTTACAATGTCAGGCAGTTGATTGGTACAGGTGTTACAATGTCAGGCAGTTGATTGGTGCAGGTGTTACAATGTCAGGCAGTTGATTGGTGCAGGTGTTACAATGTCAGGTAGTTGATTGGTGCAGGTGTTACAATATCAGGCAGTTGATTGGTGCAGGTGTTACAATATCAGGCAGTTGATTGGTGCAGGTGTTACAATATCAGGCAGTTGATTGGTGCAGGTGTTGCAATGTCAGGCAGTTGATTGGTGCAGGTGTTACAATATCAGGCAGTTGATTGGTGCAGGTGTTGCAATGTCAGGCAGTTGATTGGTACAGGTGTTACAATGTCAGGTAGTTGATTGGTGCAGGTGTTACAATGTCAGGCAGTTGATTGGTGCAGGTGTTACAATATCAGGCAGTTGATTGGTGCAGGTGTTACAATGTCAGGTAGTTGATTGGTACAGGTGTTACAATGTCAGGCAGTTGATTGGTGCAGGTGTTACAATGTCAGGCAGTTGATTGGTGCAGGTGTTACAATGTCAGGCAGTTGATTGGTGCAGGTGTTACAATGTCAGGTAGTTGATTGGTGCAGGTGTTACAATATCAGGCAGTTGATTGGTGCAGGTGCAACAATGCTGGTCTATCAAGCTGAATTTTGCGAGTTCGAATCTTGTTTAGAGTGATTTTCCATTTCAACTTCTAACCGTGACTTTAGACGAACCGACAGATACAACCCTTGATATAATAATGATTAGCAAAGTATATACAAGTCTCATTTAAAAACATGTTTACTTCTATAATTTACATGGATAACCAAATGTTTTTCAGTTCTAGAATGCATTAATATAATTTAAGTTATTATAAAGGGGATTAACTTGTTTGATGTACAAGTTGAGTGATTTACGAGCTTGATCGGAGAACGAATTTAGCTTCTATCTCAAAGAGTGTCCAATTGCATTTTTACTGAGCGACAAGTTAAAGCTCTCTTATATATAGCCGATTGTCTGGTTATCAACGATTTACCATATTATAATATTATGCTGTTCATATAATGCCATTCTTTTACAAAACTTCCATACAAGTACTATGTAACGCGGTAGCACAAGTTAAAAGTTTTTCACCGGTGTAGCTTTTACTCAAATAAATTATTTATTCATAAAAGATGAAGATATATAATACCTGGATAACACTTGTTCATGCAAATGCAGTGATTGAGAATGCTTGACAAGGCTTGAATGCTCACCAGTGTCTATCCTACTGTTTACTTAACTCTAGGACACAACATAGCAAAAGCGCGAGAGAAGATATTTTAACAACACACAACACACGCAGATGAATAGTCGTATAACTATATTAAACATAATGAGTGAATATCTTTAGGGATACCTAGCTGCTTTCTCTCGAAATAAAATCAAAAGCAACCTTCCGCGTCGTCGCAAACACAAAGGGAGTGGTTGACAATGCCTGCTAATTGTTGGCTATCCCATTAGTATTTACTAGTACCAAGGGAGTCTGGTGGGTTGTGAGAGATCATCAGGTGTAATAACTACCAATAACTTCAACTTCTGTGTGGCACATTTTATTTCCTAACATTCTTGGCGTGTCTTTTGACGGACAGACGCGACTCTTATTATAGTAAAGATCTGCAAGGATAAAGTCCATTGGGTGAACCTGTTTGACATTGATCGCTGTTTATGTGTGAAAATGTATGACAGAGATGGCAATGCTTGGTCCAGTTGTTCATGGATATTTCTGGGTGTATTGTGCGTCTTTTACGCATGAGAAATAACCGGTGAGAACCAGTGGTTTACGAAGTCTTAGTCAGGTTAGTTAACCTGACTGTTGCCATAGTTACGGTGGCGCATCATGGGAAATTCGCCTTCATGTGTGTTAGTAATATTACGTTTATATTGTTATCGAAGATGAACTGATACAATTTATTTGTAAATTTTATCAGAGAATATCGGTATTTTTCGATCATTTGCGATTGTTTTTGATGTTTGAGGTGATCTGATTGCCAGGATGTTTGTAGATTAAACTTAATAAAATCTGATCGCGATTAAAACGCTCAGAGGAAGAATACAGCAAAATGACATGACTAGTTGTTATCCTTGCAATAGCTGATATAGGCTATTGCGTTCAAGTTTTATCGATTTTAATTTTGAAACATCCTGGCAATCAGATCACCTCGAGCAGCAAAAACAATCGCAAATGGCAGAACAATACCGATACTTTCTGGTGGAAAAACTCCATGCAAGTTTATCTTTAACAAAGTCTAACATGTATGCAAGAACTGTAACCTTTGACCAGACAAGCTAACTATGTGACAGAAATAATGTGATTCAATCCACTGGCTAGGGTGAATCAAACTTTCAAACTGAAGGAAAATCACAAGCATTCCACAACAGCAACTCCTATTGGCTCAAACGTATAAGACTAACCGATAAAAAACACCAAAAATCTCTAAATGTAGGGAAAAGCAAATCATGATATATCTAGCCTAAAAAGCTAATTGGATTGTGAGAAGCAGCTTCAAGTTATAGGGTTGATTGATGTTTGAGCTATGATGAAAGATATTTGATCAATGAATGGTCAATACACGGAATGATTAGCAAAAACTATAGCCTCTAACGGACATCGGCCCAGCAAAGACCGATAAAAATGCATTGATACAATTGTAGCGATATAATTTTAATGATAGACTTCTGCTCAATGAAAAGAGTCAGCCCTAAAATATGCTTTCAAAATGTTGTTCAAAAGTAGTCGTAATGTTGTAGAAATAATATATATGATAATTACACATTAGAATTGCAAAAACCTTTTTATAACCGAAAAAACTAACAAGAGAGCATAAATAAATACATATTTTTGGAAATTTCCATTCAGTGTTACAACCACATTACACTATCTACACGAAAAATCCTGTTGATATACAAAGGAGGTAATAAAACATAGGTTGACCTTGTGAAGTGTCATGGACCCATGCAAAAGTACACTAATCCGACATTTTCCATGGTTAATTGCGGCTGGGGGACTGACCACCCTGCCAAAAGTGAAAATCCATGAAACAAAAACTAATAAACTTGTTTCTAATTAAGTCATTTTTTCATCAATTGTTAAGTATTTTTCTCTTTCTTCAGTTCATTAGATGATTTTGATAGCTGAGAGCGTTAAGGAGCACTGTGAAATGTGCCACAAGCACTTTGTACTTTTACACTCCAACCACAGCGACTATTATCGCAATAATCTTCACAGAAGGATCATACCGGGCCAGAGTATGTAAGAGAGTTATGCAGTTTATGTATTTTGGGTTTTGATTCATTTCCTTTAATTTTTTTTTAATGAATATTTTTTAGCCCAGAAGCACTGAAGCCGTTAAAGCCGAACAGTGGAATAGGCAGAGATTGCTGCATAGCAATCTAAGTTTTACTAAATTATGGTTACTGACAGAAGGGTGGTTGCGTCTCCAGGGCCGCAAGGAAGCTGAAAACTGAATTTACCAACTGTTTGCAGTGTAACAGAGAATAAGAAGACTATCATGTGATTGTCACATATTCATTCACACAACTTAAACTTAAAGAAGATGGATGTGACATTTGCAATAGCAAAACGGGGGAGGGGAGGTGGGAGGGGGCGCGGCTGTGAACAATAATACTCCATTCCATTGTCTACAGATTTTGACTAGCCACTAACAACAAAAAGCAATGGAGCAACATCGCTAATCGGCTAATCGTCGTCGTCACGCTGAATCATAGGCAGATTTATTGACCTACTAACCACTCCGTGAATGTTTCTTCCTCCATCACCAGCCCACTCTAACTCTATGTGAAGTATTCAGAAAGAGGCAGTTAATTTTTTCTCAACGCTATCGAATATCAGCCAGCAACAGAGAGAGAGACAAAAGCCCTATTTTAATAGTCTATAGCTCATTCAATTCCCAAGGAACTAATATACAACCATAATCCTGCATATGTCTAGCGAATATGAAAAGGCTATTATAATCCTAAGTCCTTGCCATATGCACTTCAACAGGCCATACTTTTACTAACACTGTACTTCCTTCGATTGAAAAAGAAATTGGATCAAATTTCTATAATCACAGAAAATTGCTGATAACAAAACTTTTTATAAATTTTTGCTAATTACAGAAATAAACAACGGATTACATTCTACAAAAGTTATCATATTCCGGTGTATTTTCACCATAGAATTGCAACTTCGGAGATTCCGTTATGAAGTTCTTTACGTTTAAAAGTGTAGCACAAATTTCTTGGTACTTTCAATTTGAAATTAAAATACCGTTAAAGAAAATTTTATTTCCTTATGATGATATGAATAGCCGGGTACAACATATGAGTTTAAACACAATCCAAGTGTCCCTCAAAGCAGTTGAAAGCTTTTGCAATGAGCGTTTTCATTTCTCAAAGAATTTGTCATAAGATTTGTCAATTAAAAAATGAATGCCGTAAAAAAGGCTTCCTTCAAAAGCTCAAGATTTCATAGTTTTGCATAGTTACATGCAGAAACAGACGCTACCCGGGACTAACATTTGAAACAGATAAATTTTAGGTTTATAACCAGAAACAGGAAAACACGAGGGTTTAGATGTTTGATATTAGCCATTTTGGTTTTCACAAAGCAAAATGAAGCTCAAGCTTCAGTTTAAAAAGCTTCAGCTGACAGAGCTTTTCAAAATATACTGTGGAACCTCTATTTGAACGCCACGGCGCTTCATTTTGCAACCTTTCTCCTATAGTGGCAGTCAAACAGAGGTGGCGTTCATACAGAGGTTTTGCGGTAGCTTGAGGGGCTCAATCTGACAAACTTTCATTCAAAACTATTGAATCTGAGCTTTCAACCTACAATATTAAACACCCACTGGTCCACCTCTTGCCTGCCAGTTATTGCTAATTATTCATATCAGCTCATCTAACGACCACAGAGAACATACCAGCATGACCAACATGACCTATGCAAGGATGGATCAGTCAGTATGCTGGTCACTGAAATACAGACGCAGGCTGCAGTCTGAAACACTGTTACTAAAGTGAAGTAGATATTATGATAGTACGGATGTACATATGCACCTGGTCACCATAGCGGTGCACTCCTGTCTCACTTAGCAGCACGCTTTGGAAATAGAAACTATTGATGTGTTGAAATGTTCAAAATGGAATCAAAACTCATTTTCATCTGGCGCGAACTTGCGGACCAACCGCGTCATAGAAAAATAGTGATGCATATTAGTTTATTTTTTTATAAAATTTAATGTTACAAACGTTTAAACACAAACAGCTGCCAACAAAAAATAGTTACATATAAACAGCTTTAGAAAACGATTCAAAGCATTTATAAATATTTGAGCTGGCTGACAACAGAGCAGCCATTGAACTGAATGGGCAGGAAGTTAGCGCCAATTAGCATATCTCTGACCTATCCCCTAATTAGAAGCATCTTACATCGCAGAAGCCACTAATAAATTTTAAGCAAGCAGTTTGAATAAAACAAAGCTAGTCTGATTGTAAATGTTACACATTCAGAGCCAGCATGATGATTATCCCAAAACCACATGCTGATTCTACAGTAAGTGGCTTTATATCGTCAGTGGCTTATATAGACAGTGGACAGTATTGGTCCACTGACAGTTCCCAGCATAGACCTACTAACTATACTTAATATATATCCTTCGTTTTTATTGACGTCATTTTATCGTTGTCGGCCATCTTTATAGACAATTTTATCGTTAAAAACACGAAGCTTTTGCAATGAACTTTTGAAAATATGCTTTTGTTTGCAATTTTTTTTACTATAGTATCAAAACAACAACAATGAGCACTATTAAATAAAAGAATAACAATCGTTTTCTACAAATATGGCGGCTTTTGCGTGACCTAGCGCATCTAGGCCGATCTCTCTCAGCCACAATTAGCTGGCCCCGGCAGTCGGAGCAGGTAATAATTAGGTCAGGTCCATTATTGATTGCCCATAGCTTATCCATTATTAGGGGATTTAACTGGCTCACTGTCGCTCTGTTAACAGGTTGCTATCATGAATGCGTAATAAGGCTGACAATGGCAGTCATAAATATACATTGTAAATCAATGTATCGCAGGTGCATCCCTTGCTCCTCTGAAGATCAGACTAAATAAAATCAAACGCAAACACTGACAAAATTCTCGGTAACCTTTTGAGAGATACAGTTGTTCAACTTGATGGACTTCACTTCGAACTAACTGATGAGCAGGACAACATGTGCCATTGTGACGATGTTGTATTTATACTTCAGCTCAAAAGCCTTTGGAAAACCGGGTTTAAAAAATAAGATAACACCTGTGACACTGTCTACACCTTAGATAAGCTCTACGGTGACAGCGCAAAAAAGAGAAGCCGAGATAGTGTCTAGATCTAAAGGAGATAAACAAAGGGAGAACATCTCTTCTTTTCTCGAGTGTTCAGTATAGGTGCTATCAGTTGCTAATCACTATCCAACTTTTGCAAAGGATGAAATCTGAAAAGTCTGTTATGGCATTTCCGTCAAATGAAGCAGGTGATTGCATCAAGCGTTATACAGTGTCTATAGGGCATGTAGGGCAGTTGGTTAATGATACAGAACATAAAACTAGACCATAGTAGCTAGGGTAGCCTATATCGGCTTCAATGACAAATGCAAAACATTGATTCCAAACAAATGGCTGTTTTGAGCTTTGAAGAGCTTGTAATCACATATCCACATACTTTGCACCTACCACACAGCAGAGTAAATCATGGTGACCCTTTTGATACCAAATAACTGTAATGTTAATTTTGTTGCAAGTCAACCTTAAATCTATGTATTACGGAAACATTGAAAAAAAATTCTACTATTTCATTGAGTCTGTTAGTCTGTGCACACAGGATGTGCTTCCACATTTTTGTCCGATTTCATCCAAATTTGGTACGCAGATGCCCCGTGCCTTCTGACAGGTCGCTCAAATTATTTGGTCTCAAAACTCCGCCTCGTTCCTGAGAACGAGCCTCTTAAAAACTACCTGCTGGCTATCTGAGTGAAAATGATATAAATCCTGATACAAATACATCACCAGGCTCACTACTAGTAAATAATCTACTACAATAACAGGCAATAAAAAACAAATGGCTCGATTTTTAACTAGATTATCTAAAATTGTTCATTCAAAATCCGTATTCATGAAAACAAATCAAGCATTATTAGATTTTAAACAGATAACTTCTAACAATAGCTAAACTTTACTTTTAAATTTCCAAATTGTATGAAGGAAGAATATCTTGCTGGGGCACACAACATGATGTACACACAAGCCTGTTGATGTAATTCTATAAACACTACTTACAAACTAATTCGAAAGATTCAAATACAGACTCTTTCTGTAGATGTGGCATCTACTTTGACCTTTGTACTATAATTACCCGCTATGTTATGTAATTACAACAACGTAGTGTGATGAATACATGGGGAAATGTATTAGTACAACCAACAGCAGAAGCACTTTTATCTTGCGTTCATGCATCGGTAAATCATCAGCATTGGCAGCATACCTCATACAATTATATTTTGCCAAAAAATGACCTCCTTATGTAACGGCCTCCAAAACTAGTTTTTTATTCTTAAAAAACATCTGTAGCCACAGTTGGATGTTGGCGAAAAAAGATTGTACTGGAAAAAGATTTGAACTCGTGACATTCAGTTATTGGTAGACTGACACTCAACAACTACACAAACACCTTCCATCATATCAAAGTAATTAGGCAGATAGTTATAGTGCTATATCGGCACAAGAGATGACCTCTCACAATACACGTGATGATCTCTCGCAATACACGTGATAAACTTTCAGAGCACACGTGATGACCTCTCACAATACACGTGATGACCTCTCACAGCACACTGTACCGCCATGGAACTAGTACAAATGAAGATTAAACTAAATGTCAGCAAATTCAGAGAAACCTTTAGTATCAAGTGGTTGGACATAGCTAAATCACTCCCGGAATCCCAAACATAAACCGACATCTAAACTTGGTATCCTAAAACTAGGACAACAGCGATATTTTTTGTAAAATCAGGTTTACAGCAATACGAGCTGTCATATCAGCTTTTCTGAGCAATGCCAGACTTCTTATCATGATGTAAACACCCCTGACCCTATGACAGCTGTAATATCTTACCAATAAATACTCTGGCATCAACTAGCGGGTGCTTTGCAATAAGACCATTGACCAACTCTATTAGATCAGTTGATGTGCGATCTTGAATACAAAAGAGCAGCTCATACTGAAAATATAAAAGAATTGCACATAAACTTGATAAATGTTCGGAATAAGTAACACTAAACTCTTTATTCAACACCTGAACCGATAAAAATGAATTACCAGGTTTGATAAACCGAGCGTAAAATCTTAGATGGCATGAAATACATTTAGTTTTTCAGGGTATTTGGATGCCCGATGACATCAGCCAACACTGAAATAACTAGGTGCATAGTTATAAAGTATCTCTTGAAATAAGAATAAATGATAATAATATGAATAATAATAATAAATGATAACAAAAAACTGCAAACAAATTGTTGAAATAAAACATTTCAATCTTAAAATATTTGTTTATTGCGCGAGCATTTGTTTTCCAATATTGTTATTTATTACTTTCAGAGACAGGTGGTTAGAAAGACCAACCTAAACTATTTATTACGAAGTCTCTCACTGATCTGTTGATTGATGACACCACAGAAATAGCTCTGACACTCGACTACTGAATCAACGCTAAAGAATGCAAATACCAGCAAAATGATTGATTGACAAAACAGAATATGTATATCGAGGTTGAATACCTTTGGATAATCAAGTTGGAAAAATGAACTCAGGTTCTCTGCAAGATTGGGGTCATCCGAGGAACCGAGTGGCTTTGTTATACTGACACCTGGAAGGCAAGATTTCTCCCCATCAACTGTGACAGTGCCATGAAGATGCACCTTGCTGTAAATTTATAGTATCGTGGTGAGGCCAAGAATTATTGGTCAAGATTTGGCAAGCTTGCACCCATGTATTTTGGTATTGAGACAGATACCCTTTAGCCATGCTAATACAATTCAAAAGGAAAAAGGGTCATCTAAGCGTGTAGAAACGAGTCAAAATGGGAAACACACTATATGCGAACATACGGAATGCTGCTGGTATACAAAAGCTTGTCGTGGATCATCCCTGTCGCTTGATAATGGATGATCCAAGTCAATGAGAAAGGTAATCGATCTGTACATAAACATGACCAACATTCGTCTTTTTGTGAAATACACTGTACATAATGTGAAGCATTGGAGAAAGCGATCAATAAGGAATGCCTGGGTAAATACTTCAACATGTGATGTATGCGCTATTAAGCCTCTGCACAGTGAGTTCCTGATCTTGGAGTCTATGGTAGAGGCCAGATGATATTAAGAAACGTGGGCATACCACTTGACATGTAGAACAATGCTTGGCAATATTCATTTATATTGCATCTTGGCTCGGTCATAGCTAAAAAAAACCTCACAATTCTGCTACACGTTGAGGTTAGAAGCCCTATCAATAAAAGATCTTCTAATAAAGTGTAACAGTTTTGAAGTGCTGTGTCAGCCTGAGAAGCTTTGTGTACGTGCTTTAAATGCTGTGAAATGATTAATCCATTTACATCTTTCATTTATCCTATTGATTTGAACAAAAAATTAATCATACATCTAAATCCTTTCATTTAAGTTTGAATGTTTCCATGTTAATTACCAAACGCCAGAATTTTTATGCTTTAGTAACCTTGTCTATTCAGAGAGGCTTGTACGACACTTCTAAGTTTCTTGCGCTATTTTGTAAATTACGGTGAACCAGGCTTAGCGGGTTTTAATATGGATTGTGTTTCAATGACAAATTAAATTGGAATACTGCATGGATTTGTCTTGTATTTGGCCAATAAAGTGTGATCAAGCCTAGCAGATTAGTGCTGCAGCAGCACATAGTTTGCTGAAGCAACAACAGTTGTAGGCAAGTTTCTAAACGAAATAATTTAGTTAATCCATGTCCACATCGAGTTGAATCGTATAAATCTAGTTGAATGAATAAGCAGCTAAATTATAATATTCTGAAAATCAGTTGCATAACCAATCATTTTTGTTTGATCGGTCCAAACTTTATTTGTGAGCTGGCCTTAGCTTTTTTGATTTATTTGGAAAACCATTCACTTAAGTTTAATTGATCTGGGCAAGTAAATTTTTTCTTTAAGAGTCTGTGTTGAAATTGTAAGGAACAAATACTCTATAATCGATAAAGCTTTCACTTCAGCCAATCAAGCCCAGTCTGAATTCAATCTGATCAGTCAGGACAATATTAGTTCAAATCTACAGAGACTGCTCATAGTCTAGAAAACTGCACTTGAGGTCAGTGCATTGACATATTTGCAGCAAATTTCAATTATCTTGTGACATTATGTTGAGCTTTATATAAATATATGTTAAAATACTCCAAAAAAATCTGCATTATTCAGCGATAAGAAACAGCTCTGACAATAAGAACCGTGAAACTGTAATGATTTATATCTAAGAATTCATTTTAATATTTTATTTACAATCTGTCAAATTTAAAAAACAATCAAATTCACAGTTTAGCGAATTATTATAAAGAAGCAGCTATTAACATAAGTAAGTTGTTAAATAAAGAATATATTCTATCTATCTATCTATCTCGATAAAATATCTCTTGTGGCCCGGTAAGCCTTTAGAGATAAGATGCGACTATAACGAGAAAAGAGATCAGATATTCTTGTAAAATCGAGAGTTAAATAAAATCTGCTATTGAGCTTGTTCCATATATATCAAAACTTCATGACTCGGTTAAAAAATGAGAACTTCACGGCATCTGTATTAATAGTGTGCCTAATATTAGACCCACGAGTAAAATAGGCGGAGTTGCACAGTGTAAACTTTTTAAAATCGACCATAAGGTCTTGATTTAAAATTTTCAGTAAAGTGTTTTTATCCTTAGTGCATCTTCTCTCTTCAAGAGTGTGCCAAGACATGTTTTCCATTGAAGATGTAATACTGTCATACTTTCTAAAACCGTTTGCCCATGTGAACGCTCTTCTGTTTATGGCTTCTAAATCCCTAATGATGTACATAAAATGTGGATTCCACACCTCTGAAGCATACTCCAGTAACGGACGACATACACTAAAATAAGCCGTTCTCTTAACAGCATGGGAAGTTCCTTTGAGAGTTCGCATAAGCATGTAAAGGGTGGTATTAGCCTTACGCACAATAAAATTTATATGATCACTAAAATTGAGTGATTTAGAAACCTGTATGCCCAGGTACACAAAGGAATGGGATGAAATAAGCGGAGTGCCTCCATAACTGTATGTATGCAAAAATTTAACCGGCTCCATTGACGTGGATGTGCATTTAGCTACATTAAACTTTAGCTGCCAAGATCCGGCCCATATTAACGTATGATCGTTTTTTCCCAACGTTCTTGACAGTGAATATTGGTATAAATTAACAATGTTTATCTCACCAAAGACCGTATTCATGTGCTTCTCAAGTAGTTTAATGAAGCACTACAGATGAAGCACTTACCCATATATGAATGCGGCAAGGTACATCAGCCACACGATTGACCAAGCTAGAATAGCTATACAGGCCAAAATAAACAGCCAGTCTACTCCAAGAAGTGCTCTAAGTCGATTCATTCTTCAGCTTAGACAGTCGATGCAGTAGCTACTGCGTAATCTAAAGAGCATTATCCTCTTGAATTACTTTCAGGTGCTCTAACTTGGCACGACTGTTCTATTTTCTGTAATTCATATGAATGTCCTTGACCTAAACCAAATCATAATAGTAGCGCTTCCGCTGCCTAGTACGCACATGTACGGTAAGTGAGCAAAGTGTAACGCTTGTAATCTTTAGAAAACGAGCTAACAATTTTGAGCAAACGGTCCAACAATTTTGACTGTCGTCAAGGCTCGTGTTGAATTCGAAAAAAAGAATTTCGAGCTGATTACTTCCGAAAAAATTTGAAAGTATCATTTTTTTAAAAACATAAAAAACAAACAGTAAATTTGACTAAAATTTTAGTGGGCTAAAAAACCTTCCAAATGTCTCGTTCACGTTTATTCGAACGCTGCCTCGCTACCAATGATTTTCGATTCGATATTCAACTTTAACTTCGGAAACCTGCTTGCACTTCTCCGTAAAGCTTTTATTAATGCTGTAGATTTTTTTGACAATAACGAAAGAAACTCAAAACGTAACACTAGATATTACTGTATATTTGTATGAAATAAAAAGCACATGCAACCAGACCTGCCACCCCAAGAGTGGGGCAATGCGTGAAATTTGGTTTTGGGGCAATTGATGTACCAATGATAGTGTATATAAAATTGTAGAAATTGGGGCAAAAATCTCACGCATTTTCATTTTTTTGGGTGATTGCGTGGGTGTCACGCCTAATGCGTGAGAGTTGGTAGGTATGCGCGCAACCTTTCACAATAATAATGATCTACATTTTAAGGTACGTTTCTACATTTTACATGTACCGTTTTATTTTGTTCGGTTTCGACCAAAATCACGAAATGAATGAAAACAGAATTATTCCACCGAAATTCACAGAATTGCATAGCTGTGCGTGCGCACCGAAATCATCGACGAAACGTGTTTAATTGGCTAAAAAATGATTCGCACGCACGATTCTAGCG